>NC_083323.1:60687099-61336125 GCF_963455315.2 Globicephala melas | reverse complement strand
GCTCTGGAATCAGCAATTTCTCTACAAAGCCTTGGTTCACAAATAAGATATACTATTGGCCAATAAGCGCATAAAAACGTTGCTCGAGAGCATTAATCATCAGGAAATTTATATTAAAACCACAATGATATACGATTACACTCACTAGAATGGCTAAAATTAAAAGAATGACAATAAAATCATTGAAAAAGATGTGGATGACTAAAAAGCTCATACTGTTGAGCTCTGGAACAACTTTGGGGAAAAATTGGCAATTTTTAAATAAACTTGTAAAGTTTTGTATTTACCATGTGACGTAGGAATTTTACTCCCACGTATTAACCTAAGAGAAATGAAAATCTAAGTCCACACAAAGACTTGTACGTGAATGTTCATAGCCACTTTATTCATAATAGTAAAATAATTGGAAACAAGGCAGATGTCCATTATCAGATGATTGGATCAAGAAATTGTGGTATTTCCATACAATGGACTACTGCTCTGCAATAAATAGAAATGAACTGTGATACACGAGACCACACAGACTAATCTCGAAAACATTATGTTGTTGGGCTTCCCTGGTGGCGCAGTGGTTGAGAATCTGCCTGCCAATGCAGGAGACACGGGTTCGAGCCCTGGTCTGGGAAGATCCCACATGCCGCGGAACAACTGGGCCCGTGAGCCACAATTACTGAGCCTGTGCGTCTGGAGCCTGTGCTCTGCAACAAGAGAGGCCGCGATAGTGAGAGGCCCGTGCACCGCGATGAAGAGTGGCCCCCGCTTGCCACAACTAGAGAAAGCCCTCGCACGGAAACGAAGACCCAACACAGCCATAAATAAATAAATAAAGCAAAACTGTCAAAAAAAACACAAAAAAACATTATGTTGAGTCAAAGGAGCCAGGCACAAAAGAATATATACTATATGATTTCGTTTGTATGGAATTCTAAAGAAGATGAATGCATGGTAATAGAAAGCAGATGACTGGTTGCTTGAAGCTGGTGTTGGGTTGCAGAGCTTAACTGGGAAGGAACAACATAAGAAAACCTTGGGGGTAATAGAAATGTTCCATGTGTTGGGTAATAGAAATGTTCCATATGTTGGGCAATAGAAATGTTTCATATGTTGGATGTGAGCAGGGGCGTGGTTGCAAGGGTATATGCATTCATCAAAACTCATCAAATTGTACACTTTAAGTGGACTCATTTTATTGTATGTAAATTTCGTTTCAATAAAGCTGATGAAAAAACTTTACAAAACGTATATTCAGAGAAGTGCTACTATTTCTACCCCTTCTACTCAGCGTTCTGCTGGAGCCAGCTTGCACTTGCTTGCAAGAGCCAATTCTGTGCATCTCTGCAGGCAGCTTGAAATTGACCACGTTGGGAGTATTTACACCAAGGAAAGTGGCAAATTTACAAACCAAGGCTTTTGCAGGGTTTTGTTTTATTTTTTCCAGACAATTGGTTTACCTGCCTATCGCTGCCTCTACCTGACCTATCCTCCACTTGTAGATAAACCATCTCACTGGTTTCTAGTTTATTCTGCCTGTATCTTTTTGGACAAATCAGCGGATATGTGTTTGTTTTCTTATTTCCTCTTTTTTCTTACACAAAAGTAGCATTCTGTATATGCTTTTTTGCATTTTGCTTTTTTTCGCTTAAAAATAAGTCCTGGAACTCACTCCAATTCAGTTCACTGAGATTATCTCCATTGTTTTTTCAGCTGCATAGTACTCCATTGTTTGACTGTACTGTAGTTTATTCAACCAATTTACTGCTTTGGGGCATTTAAGTGGTTTCCAGTATTCTGCAGTTACAAGTTACCCATAATGCTATAATAGATAACCCTGTGCCTGTGTAGTTTTGTGTTGTTGGAGGTGTCTTTTGAACTTAAATTCTTAGAAATGGGATTGCTGGCCCAAAAGGCACATGTTACATATTACCAACTTCCTCTCCATTGGGCTGTACTAGTTTGTATTATTACCAGCAATGTATGAGAGTGTCTGTATCATTACCACCTTGCCAACCACGTATGTTGTTAAGCTTTTGAGTTTTTGCCAATATGATGAGTAAGGAATGGTATCTCAGTGTAGTTTCGATTTGTATGTCTCTTATAGTGAGTGAAGTTGAACTTCTTTTCATGTAAAAGGGTATGGTGCAGACTCTTGCCCCCCACCCTACAAAACCTTTCACTTGTAGGGCTCCTTCTTGTCTGACTAGGTCTTAGCATCTTATTTCAAGTCAGTGAAAGAGAATCTGATTGGCCCACCTGCCTGTGACTTGGTTGCTACCCCAGGTGCATTCGGCCCTGATCAGCTGTCTATTCCTGTCATACAACAGGGGCTTGATGGGAATTCTCAGAAGGCAGTGAGCAGTCACTGTATGAAAGATGTTGAGTGAATACCAGTACTGAAAATGTGTGTTGGAGCCCAGATGGCCCCTTCTGCTAAGGCTGATACTGTCTGACAATTCCTTCATTCAATACATATTTTTCACTGAGTACCTTCTATGTGTAAATGCTGGTCTAGGCACCATGGAGGAGGCAATTTTTTATATTAAGAACATATTATGGAGCATTTCAAACAAATATAAAAGTAGAGAAAATATATAATGAAACTCCATGGACCTATCACCCAACTACGACTATCAACTCATTTCCATTTTTTTTTTCCATCTATACACCACATACTACCCTCCCCCATGGCTTTACGTCCTTTCATTTGTAGATATGTCAACATGAATCTCCAAAAGATAGGAACTCCTAACTATAAGGACATAACCATAATAACATTATCACACCTTAAAAATGAACAGTAATTTCTTCGTATCAAACATTCACTCATTTCAGGTTTGCATGTTTGGTTGTTTTTACACTTTGTTCAAATCAAGATCTAAATAAAGTCCATATACTGTAATTGATTGGTACGCCTTTCAAGCTTCTTTTAATCTATGGCTTCTCCCTTTTCTCTCTCTCTTTTTTCCTTTCAACTTAAGTATTGGAGAAACCAGGTCATTTGTCCTACACAGTTTCCCACCCGTGATATTATTTAAAATATTCCTCCATCCTTTGTACTTCTTTGAAATTCAAATTTTGGGACTTCCCTGGTGGTGCAGTGGTTAAGAATCTGCATGCCAATTCAGGGGACACGGGTTCAAGCCCTGGTCCGGGAAGATCCCACATGCCGCAGAGCAACTAAGCCCGTGTGCCACAACTAATGAACCTGTGCTCTAGAGCCTGTGAGCCACAACTACTGAGCTCATGTGCCACAACTACTGAGGCTGTGTGCTGCAACTACTGAAGCCCGCACACCTAGAACCCGTGATCCAGAACAAGAGAAGCCGCCACAATGAGAAGCCCGCGCACTGCAACGAAGAGTAGCCCTGCTCGCCACAACTAGAGAAAGCCTGTGTGCAGCACTAAAGACCCAATGCAGCCATAAATAAATAAAGAAATAAATAATAAATAAATTCAGATTTTATTTTTTTTATTTTATGTTTTCGGCTGCATCACACAGCATGTAGGATCTTAGTTCTCCAACCAGAGATGGAACCCGAGCCCCCTGCAGTGGAAGTGTGAAGTCTTAACCACTGGACCGCCAGGGAAGTCCTCAGATTTTATACATTTATTTATTTATTAAAATTTTATTTATTTATTTATTTTTGACCGTGTTGGGTCTTCGTTGCTGCGTGTGGGCTTTCTCTAGTTGCGGTGAGCAGGGGCTACTCTTCGTTGCAGTGCACGGGCTTCTCACTGCAGTGGTTTCTCTTGTTTCGGAGCACGGGCTCCAGTAGTTGCGACACGTGGGCTCAGTAGTTGTGCCACAGGGGCTTTAGAACGCAGGCTCGGTAGTTGTGGCGCATGGGCTTAGTTGCTCCGCGGCACATGGGATCTTCCCGGGCTGGGGCTCAAACCCGTGTCTCCTGCTTTGGCAGCGAATTCTTAACCACTGCGCCACCAGAAAGTCCCTATACATTTACTTTTGCAAGACTCTTTCAGACAGACACAAATATATGGCTGTCGACAGAGTGGAGAGAGTCAGGAGGCTGCGTCTGGCTCCAGCTGTCATAGCCATTGCAGTACGTTGAGCTCCATAGAGACAGTTCCCCGGGCAAGGGAGAGCCGGATGGGCACTGGGCCCCCCTGTGCCTCACTGAGGAAAAATAATTAAACATGGGGAAAGGAGACGCTAAGAAGCCGAGAAGCAAAATGTCATCCTGTGCATTCTTTGTGCAAACTTGCCGGGAGGAGCACAAGAAGAAGCATCCAGATGCTTCAGTCAGCTTCTCAGTGTTTTCTAAGAAGTGCTCAGAGAGGTGGAAGACCATGTCCGCTAAAGAGAAAGGAAAATTCAAAGACATGTCAAAGGCTGACAAGGCCCGTTATGAAAGAGAAATGAAAACGTATATCCCTCCTAAAGGGGAAACAAAAAAGTCCAAGGATCCCAATGCACCCAAGAGGCCTCCTTCGGCCTTTGTCTTGTTTTGTTCTGAGTATCGTCCAAAAATCAAAGGAGAGCATCCTGACCTATCCACTGGTGATGCTGCAAAGAAACTGGGAGAGATGTGGAATACACTGCTGCAGGTGACAAGCAGCCTTGTCAGTGGAAGGTTGCTAAGCTGAAGGAAAAGTACAAAAAAGATATTGCTGCATACTGAGTTTAAGGGAAGCCTGATGCAGCAAAAAAGGGAGTCGTCAAGGCTGAAAAAAGCAAGAGAACAAGGAAGAGGAGGAAGATGAGGAAGATGAAGAGGATGAAGAAGAAGAAGAAGATGATGTTGATGAATAAATCGGTTCTAGCGCAGTTTTTTTTCTTGTCTATAAAGCATTTAACCCCCCTGTACACAACTCACTCCTTTTAAAGAAAAATATTGAAATGTAAGGCTGTGTAAGATTTGTTTTTAAACTGTACAGTGTCTCTTTTTGTATAGTTAACACATTACCGAATGTGTCTTTAGATAGCCCTGTCCTGGTGGTATTTTCAATAGCCACTAACCTTGCCTGGTACGGTACGGGGGTTGTAAATTGGCATGGAAATTTAAAGCAGGTTCTTGTCGGCACACAGCACAAATTAGTTATATATGGGGATGGTAGTTTTTTCATCTTCCGTTGTCTCTGATGGAGCTTATACGAAATAATTATTGTTCTGTTAACTGAATACCATTCCATAATTGCAAAAAAAAAAAAAGAAATTGCAGCTGTTTTGTTGACATTCTGAATGCTTCTAAGTAAATACAATTTTTTTTTATTAGTATTGTTGGCCTTTCCATAGGTCTGAAAACTTTCTTCTTAAGGGGAAGGTAGTCTTTTGCTTTTGCCATTTTGGATCAGACTAATCATTACAATGTTTATCTTTCATACAGTTGGCTGATAAAAAGCTTTTGTCTAGACACCCTGCATACTCGCGATGAGGGTAATAAAAGTTGAACTGAGACAGTTTTCATCCATAACTGAAACGCAGATCTTGATCGGTTGATATCAGATGTCACATAGCCCAGTTACATTTACAAAGTGAAGAGTAACCAATCTACGTACAGGACTGGATTATTAGAATCAAACGTTTGAAAGTCTGTCCTCGAAGGACTAATAGAAAAGTATGTTCTAATCTCTACACGAGGACTCTACATTCTTTAACTCCCATTACCATGGAATGGCAGCTATATTTGCAGTTCCCACGTTAGAGACCTGAGAATGTATCCCCAAAAGCGTGAGCTTAAAATACAAGACTAACATATTAAATTTTTTTGTTGACATTAGTCCCAGCAAAGGCTCTGGAAAACAAGTGCTGGCTATAAATGTCTTCTCCTATTTATCTAAATATGGATTGTTTAGGAAACTTGAGACCCTCCACTAAAGGTACTTTTAATTAATTGGGCCAACTTTTAAAATTGTATACCGCATTTTAAATCAGGTATATTTTCCTATATTATGGTCTGCCCCTTTATAAATCAAATAGACATGAGGGAAGAAGACACTTAGGCTTTTGTGATCTCAGTATGAATTATCTGATTTATTTGAAGTTGAATTTTCTTTACAAAACTCAGGCTCATTCATTAGAGTCATAGGTTTGTCTGCTTAGCAGTTTAGGGAACACTTTGGCAATTTTGTGGTTTTTGAGATTATCATTCTCTTAAAGTGCCCGTGTTTTAAAATAGCGTTCTTGTAATTTTACATGCTTTTGTGATGGAGTGAAGTTTTGTTATATAATGTGGGTTTGGATTCTTTCCATTTGCATTTGTTTATGTAATTTCAGGAGGAATACTGAACATCTGAGTCCTGGATGATGCTAATAAACTAGTAACTGTAGAGGTTTTAAAAATATGTACGGTTGTCTCTTCTTTTGAGATGTCACTAGTCATGTTCAATCCATTATTAGTTCTTTAGGGGATACAAAGTGGTGATATTTTAATTCTATCATTTCTTATTTATATATTAGCTGGAATATTTCTACAAAGAGAAGCTTCTCCTTACCTGTTTGGTTATCCCTATTTATAGTTCCCTTAGAAAGGCAGGATAAGTACTTGAACCAGTTTCAACATAAGAATTGGTTCTTGGCATGGAAAATGCAAATTGAATCTGACATGGATCCTGCCCTCAAGGAGCTTCCCATTTGGTAAGGGGTTAAGAAATGTGGACAGAGGTGATGGGAGAATCCAAGAGGTGCAAAGGATTCTGAGTATGCCCAGAGGACCATCGTTCCTGAGAGACAGAGCTGGCTGGGACTCAGTGCTTCTGGTTACTGGACATCAGGGGGGCCTAGTAAAAGTGTTCACATTTCAGCTGAGCCTCCAAAGATGGGGTGGCAGGGATCTCTCCTTCTTCTAAGCCTGGGCTTATGGTGTTCCAGAAATAAGATAACTTTTTATTCTTCCTTGCAGTCCGGTGTGGCCGTATGACTAAGTTCTGGCTTATAGGCTGTTATGAGAAAAAGTAACTTGTGTGATTTCCACATTGTACCCTTAAAGAGAGGGGAGGCCTTTCCCTTTGCCCTCCCCCATTCTACTGCTCACAAAGTAGATGTTGTGGTACCCCATCTTGGAACACAAGGACCAGGAAGCATCATAGAGATGGCAGAGCAACAAGATAGAAGGAAGCTCCTGAGTTTCTGGTTGCCCTTCTATGAGCCACTGTACCAGCCCTGGATGCTACCCAACTATGACAAGAACAAGGAATAAACCTCTTCCCCTGATGGGGTGGCCGTGGTGATGGGAGTGCCATCTGGGGTCTCCCTTGAAGCATCTAGTATCTGCTGGTGCTAGGACGTGGTGGGAAAAGGAATCCAATTCAAAGAATGTAGGGGAAGGAGAAAGTGCAAGGCAAGGTAAATGTTTTCACATTGAGGAAGAGGAGAGAGCAATTAAAATATCCCAAAGTCTCTTAAGGGTAGGGTTATAGGTATTTTTGAAAAGCATTGACTCTCCCTTTTTAATCCTGAAGTTTACTCAATGTGAGAATCAGGCTAAAGGTGTTTGTTACATTGATGGTCACACGGCCAAAGGCATTATTCACGCACCTTTAAAAAGTGAAGTGTTTTTTCAAATATTTTCTATACTCAGAAATTATCTGATAGACGCTTTAGCATTCTTTTATTCACATTTAGATTTGAAATTCACATGGAATTGGGTTTTGTGTATGGTATGAGGTAAGGACAAATTCAACTGTTTTAAAAATCATCCTTTTTCTTATTGTGCTACAGTGATAACTTTGTCATAAAGGCATTTGGGAGTATCTACTAAAATTGAACAGACATATTCCCTCTGATCCATTAAGTCCACTCCTAGATGTATATCTAACAGAAATGCATTCATACGTGCGTGAAAAGAGAGATTTGAGAATGTTTATAGCAGCACTACTCAGCCCAATAGGCAACAATATTGTATTGTAATCATCAAACTTGCTAAGAGACCAGAACTTTATGGGTCTTAAGGATCATCATATATGGGATAGAGATGCTAATTATCCTACAGTGGCAATCATATTACAGTATATAAATGTATCAAATTAACATGATGTACACCTTGAATTTGTGCAATGGTATATGTCAGATATATTTCAATCTTAAAAAAGGTAACTGCCCCCCAAACTAGCCCTAAAATGAAAACAATCAAAATGTCTATCAGGAGTAGAATAGATAAAGGAATCATGGTATATTCATGCAAGAAAATAGCATACAGCCATGAAAACAAGTGAGCTAAACTATATACAATAACTTTGATGAATCTCAGAAACATGTTATTGAGTGAAAGAAGTCAAAAGTAAAATAATATAAACGATCTCATTCTATGTATATAACATTTAAAAATGGGCAAAGTGAATCTATGGTGTTAGAAGGTTATCTTTGGGGAGGAGAGTAGAGTTAGTAACTGGGGGGGGACCCACAGAGAGTTTCTGAGGTACTATTAATGTTCTATTTCTTAACTTGCGTGGTGGTCACCTTGTAGTAATTCTTTGAACTGTACATTCATAATGTTTGCACTTTTTGTATGTGTATTATATATCAATCTAAAAGTTATTTTAAAAAAGAAGTTGGGGGACTTCCCTGGTGGCGCAGTGGTTAAGAATCTGCCTTCCAATGCAGGGAACACGGGTTCGAGCCCTGGTCCGGGAAGATCCCACATGCCGCGGAGCCCGTGCACCACAATTACTGAGCCTGCGCTCTAGAGCCCGCGAGCCACAGCTACTGAAGCCCGCACGCCTAGAGCCTGTGCTCCACAACAAGAGAAGCCACCGCAATGAGAAGCCCACGCACTGCAGCGAAGAGTAGCCCCCCCGCTCGCCACAGCTAGAGAAAGCCCGAGCGCAGCAACGAAGACCCAACGCAGCTAAAAATAAAAATAAATAAATAAATAAATTTATAAAAAAAAAAGAGAAGAGGTTGGTTGCTATGTTATATTCTAAAGGAAGGAAGACTGAAAGAGAGGCATGACAGAGTTAGGACAGAGCCTATGTGGAGGTGGTATTCTTTTGGTTTCAAAGTATCAATAGCTGTTACATTTCTCCAGTGAAACACCAAAACATAAGATATTTGATATACATGCAAAGCAATGTTTGATATTTGATACAAATTGGTAGATGGAAGAGGAAGATAAAACTAGTAGTCAGATTTCAGCAAATCTCAAATACCATTGACCATTATTTTAATAAATCATTTATAGGGGAAAATGCTGCTAATTAAATGTGAAACCATACCTTAACAATAGTTCTGGGTGACACATGAATTGGTCATATCAGCTTCTTATTGCTTTGAGATTTCTTTGATTTATTCCAAAAGATTTGGTTATTTTTCCTCCCTTTATTTGCCTTATTTGCTTGGTGGTATTATGATTGACATTGCTTTTGCATATATGTATGTCAGGTACAAAATGGAACACAACTTCATCTTGTTGTGGCCCTCTTCCTTTCTTCGGCCCCGTAAAGCTCTTGGTTGGTCTTTACAGGAGAATTAGAATTTTGGCCATTCCTCCAAAGTGAAATGTTTGCTTTATTACTACCAGTGTGCCCCTGTTGCTGTGTTTCTCTGCCTTTCTGTGACTACAATAACCTTTCATTTCAATGAGCAGTCTTTTAAAAGACATTTTAAACATCAGCTAAGCTCATCTGCAGTGATGCCAGTAGAATAGCTATGGCCAAGTTCACACATGTGAAGCAGTGACACAGCTGCTGCCTGGCCAACAGTGACTATAAGAGGATTCTCGATTTCAGAGATGTTAAAATGTGAAAAAAAAAATGTGCATCTTAGAACTGATGAATCAGTGTGTTGAAGGAAAAGGCAGAGTCAGAAAATTACTATTTACAGAATTAGAGGAAGTCTTACATACTTGCATAATGTGGGCTGAAAATAAGAAGTGATGTATTTCAAGGACCTAGAAGAAAATCAGGGAAAAGGTTAAAAGAAAATAACATAGTTTGCCTAAAATAAATGTACTATGTTTGGTGGAGGCTGGTATTCATTAACTTGATGTAGAAAAGCATGGCTGATCTCCCTCTCTCCTTGGGAGGCAAGGTGATATGATAACTTAGAGCACTGGAGTGCTGATAAATGTTTAGCAACTGGTTTTCTAGAAAAACGTGCATATATAGGTTTATTATAAATTTTACTTATATAAAGGATATGTAGCACACAGTTTAAAAATATTATTAAATATATTACTCTGTTGTAAATTACCATATAGCCAACTGATTCCCACAGAACACTTTTGTTGATTTTTCCCTAACTCTGTATCCATAGCCAACCTACGGTTGCAGTTGACAAACGAGTACAGTTTTGACATGAACGTTGGTTGGTACTTTTGTTTACATTAATGAATAAGAGCAAAGTGAACAGCAAAGACATATGTTGGAACTTCACTGGTTTGTCAATGACATGAGTGATTTCCTTGCTGAATCAGATAACAGTCTTCTAATACTGAAAGAATCTTCCCTCAGTGTTCTAGTGTTATGAAGAATGTAACAGCTATAGACACAACACACTTTCAAGTTTAATCTACATTTCGAACATTTTCCCACCTTCTTAAGGCTAGACATCAGCAAAATGATAAATGAAGCCCTGAATTGTAATATGTGCCAATTGCTATGTTGTAAATATTCCCAGCGTGGTCAATTTCAAGTTATCAAAGTGATCTTACTGAATATGGAGTTAGGAAGAGATGTGAAGTAACACAATATTATTTAGCATTTCCACCCTATAGCTCTAAGAGATGTAAAAAATCTTAAGAGTGTAGACACTAATCAAAAGTAATGATTATAACTAGGAAGTAATTAATTTTGAATATTTATTCTCTTGTTTTAAATATAATTTATTTATTGTAAGTTTGAATCACTTAATTTTTTTTTTTTTTTTGTGGTACGCGGGCCTCTCACTGTCATGGCCTCTCCTGTTGCGGAGCACAGGCTCCGGGCACGCAGGCTCAGCGGCCATGGCTCACTCCCAGCCGCTCTGTGGCATGTGGGATCCTCCCGGACCAGGGCACGAACCCGTGTCCCCTGCATTGGCAGGCGGACTCTCAACCACTGCGCCACCAGGGAAGCCCTGCATCACTTAATTTTTAATAATGGCTGTGCTTAACAAATGCTCATAAAATTCCTGAAGCTTTGACTATCAGCTCTTACAAGGCTATATGTGTCAGCTCCTGCACATCTCTGCTTTGGAGTCAGACAAAGTCAGGTTTTTATTTAACTTTACTGGTTCCTCGTTCTCCAACCATGGGCAATATATCCAGCCTCTTCAAGCCTGGTTATTTCTACAGCAGGGCTAATAATACCACCATCATAGAGTTGAGTGAGGACAGAATGAGATCAAGTTTGTGAAGTGTCAAAATCAATACAAAATAGGAGAAGAATATTAGTTTTTTTTCAGTTAATGCACTTGGCTAGTCAGGAGGTATACTGATTTTTTTAAATTGAAGGATAATTGATCTATAACACTATGTTAGTTCCAGGTGCTCAACATAGTGATTCCGTATTTCTATACATTACAAAATGATCACCGCACAATATTAATTTTTTCCTCTTTCTCTGGTCTTTCTCTCGTCTGATCTATCCTGAACACTGCTTGTTAAAATTATCTTCCTGAAACAGAGATCCTTGCTATGTCATCTCTCTGACTTATAGTGGTATTAATCACAAATTTCAATTTGCTCTCAAAGTCTACATCTTACCAATCTCATTTTTTCATTACTCCTTAGGTCGTCTGTGCCCCAGATACAAATCTGCTGACATTTCCCACAGACTCCTTAGGGATTCCACCTCTACACCTATGTTCCCGACACTCCTTCCTGTTGAGACCTTCCTATTATCTGTATCACCCTCCCCTCTCCCCGTCAGAACACACCTCCATAAGGCTGCCTTTGTTAGCCCCATCTCACGATGATATCTAACCTGAGTACTCAGTGCTGGGGATGTGCCGGGAACTGTACAAAATTTCTATATGCATTATCCCCTTTTGTTAGTCCAATTTAGAGATAAGGAAACGGAGGCACACTGAGAGTAAATCGTTTTCCCAAAGTCGTACACCTAGTGAATGGTAGAGCTCAGATTGCAACTCGGGTGGTCTGACTCCAGAACGTGGGCTCTTAGACAACACGTTCTACTTAACTGCTTGAATAATTACCTTTTAAAATAAATTACATCTGTTTGTGTAATAGTACTGTATCATATATACTGTTATATATCACGTTCTTGGCCTTTTTCATGCCTAGGTTTATATGTTTTATTTAAGTACCATCTTCTTGAGGGCAGAGTTATTCATTTCTCAAACCTTTATAAAGTGGTCTCCCTATGTATCAGGTGCTTTATTAGACACTGGGGATATAAGACCTGTCCTTGGTTAAAGACATGACAAAACATCTTTATAGCAGAATACTATGTAGCGATAACAAAAAATGAGGAGGCTCTTTATGTAAAGACATTGGAAGTGTTCCAAGATATACTGTTAAGTATAAAAGCAAGGGGTGGAACATTTTGTACACTGTGCCGACTTTTGTGTAAAATAGGAGGGGGGGGTTTTAAAACTTCTTCTGTGCATTTTTACCTGTTAAAATAATAGACTCAGTTCTTATCAATGTGAAGTTCATAGTTCAGACACCATACTATAACAATACTAGAGTTGATGTACAATGGAACATTGACCATCAAAAATATATATTCTGAAATCTTCAAAAACGATAAAATAATGAAGACCACGGTGGCAGTGAGGTGTTTAATGAAGTCTGTTTAATGAAGTCTCATGCTCCCCTTGCAGGATATAGAGTTATTGCTGAGAAGTGGCTTCTAGCAAAGGACTTTGTTTCCAGCATTCCTTGCATGTGGGACCATGTGATTAAATTCCGGCCAATGGAATGTGGGCAGAAGTGATGTAACCATAAAACTTCCTGTGGGTATTGACATCCAGGAAGTTGCTGAATGACTGTGTACAGCAAAGCTACTTTACTCCCCTTCCCCCCTGCCACCCATCACCCATCAGGCTGCATATGAGAAATGAAATTCTATTGTGTTTAGCCAGTGAGATTACAGTGTATATCTGTTATTGCAGTTTGTATCAATTTCATTAATACACCACTTTAGTATAAAATTTTCCTCTCAAAGTATAACTGAAAAATTTAAATGACTCTTTCAGACTCTTACTAATTGATCTCACCTGATACTTTTTTTGCAGTATGCGGGCCTCTCACTGCTGTGGCCTCTCCCGTTGCGGAGCACAGGCTCCGGACGCGCAGGCTCCGCGGCCACGGCTCACGGGCCCAGCCGCTCCGCGGCATGTGGGATCTTCCCAGACCACGGCACGAACCCGCGTCCCCTGCATCGGCAGGCGGACTCTCAACCACTGCGCCACCAGGGAAGCCCCATTTCACTCTTTAACAGATCCAATATTTCCATTTTCTTGACAGAACTGTATTTTCTTAGACCTTTTAACTTTTTACTCTAGTGTTAACATCTGCCAGCTTTCCTCTCCTTTTAAAGATTTTATTATGAGATGCATCCTACATACAGCAGAGGGCATAAAACAGAGAGTACATTTTCAAGAAAAATCAGAAAATGAAGACCTGTAAAATGCCACCCAAGTCAAGAAACAGAACCTTGCTGACCCCCAAGAAGCCCTCCAATTGTCCCTTCCTGATTATAATTTCCTTTCTTCCCCTACACAGGCGATCACTACCCTGACTTTGGTGATAACGATTTCCTTGCTTTTCTTTATAGTTTTGCCTCCTATGTCTGATCCCTGAATTATGTAATGTAGTCGATCTGTTTTTGAACTTTCTATAAAGGGAGTAATCAGCTCTATTTATTTTGTGTCTTGCTTCTGTGTCCAAAACGATGTTTGTGACAGTCATCCATGTTGTTTCATGTAGGGCTAGTTAGTTCATTTTCATTGCTGTAGAGCAGTCCTTTCTGTGACTATACTGCATTTAACTTATTCATTCTAGTGTTGAAGGACATTTGACTATGGTAAACATCGCTTTTATGAACATTTTTCCCCGTGTATCCTGGTGCAGATGAGCATGAGTTTCTCTAAGGTACACACCTGAAGAGTGAAATTGCTAGGATATGGAATGTGCCTGTCTTTCATTTGACTGGATAATTCCATTCTGTCTTGCACAGTGCACGCATTAGTGGTATACGAAAGTTCCCCTTGTCCCTCATTTAAGCCAACGTTTGGCATTGTCAGACTTTGAATTTTTTTGTGAATCTGATAGGCGTTTCATTGTGGTTTTAATTTGAAATTTTCATCATCAATAAGGTTGAACACCTCTTTATATGTTTATTGACCATTTAGATTTCTCTTCGTGTGAAGTGCTTAATTTAAGTCTTTTAAGTCTTTGACTAGTTTCTAATGGTGGTTTGATTGCAGGAGTTCTTAATCTTAGGCCTGTGTCGGTTATATGTTTTTCAAATATTTTCCCTACCCCACACCTTGTCTTTGTACTTTCTTTATGGAATCTTTTGGAAAATAAAGACTCAATTTGATCAGGACTGGATTTATCTTTTCCTTTACAGGTGGTGCTTTTTGTGTCTGGTTTAAGAAATCCTTCTTTTCCCTGAGATCGTAAAGTTATTCTCCAGTATTATATTCAAAGCTTTTATAGTTCTGGCTTTCACATTTAGATATTTATTCCACATGGAAGTAGAAGTCTGATTTCATTATTTTCCATCTGGTTACCCAATTTCAGCACCATTTATTGAAAAGTCTGTCATTTCCCCATTGATCTGCAATGTCACCTATGGTCGTACATCAAGAGTTCATATAAGTGGGGGTCTGTTTCCGGGATTTCCATTCTGTTCCATTGCTCTATTCATCTTAACCCTGTGCGAACACCATATATTTTTTCCCATTTCAGTTTTCCTTCTGTCATTCATTCAAGACATTTATTTTGAGTGCCTGATAGACCCTCTTCTAGGTACTGAGGATAAAGCAGTGAATAAAGCAGACATAAAATCCCTGCCTTCCCAGAGTTTCTGTTCTAGTGGGAGAGTCAGACAATAAACAAGATAAATAAATAAAATAGACAGTATGTTGGATAATAATATTTGCTAAGGAGAAGAATAAAGCACGAAGGGGAACAGGAAGTATTGGGGGTGGGGCTGAAATTTTGGATAGGATGACCAAGGAAGGCGTCACTGAGAAGGAGATACCTGGGTTTATATCTAAAGGGAATAGGGAGCACCCTGTAGCTGTCTGGAGGAAGAGAGAAGAAGGATGATCCAGGCAGAAGGATCAGCAAGTGCAAAAGCCCTGAGATGGGACTGTGCCTGCTGTGTCTGAGTAATGGGTGAGGCCAGTGAGTGCTGTGGTGTGAGTACAGATAGAAGGATGTGAAGTCAGAGAATTAGCAAGGGCCAGTCCTGGGAGGGCTTGTAATTCATAATACAGGTTTTGGTTTTTACAGCTGTTAGAAGGTTTTGAGAGGAGTAACTTGACCTAACTTCTATTTAAAAGGATCCTTCTGGATGTTAAGTTGAGAAGAGACTGAAGAAGGGCCAGGGGAGAAACAGGGAGATCAGCCCAGAGGCGACTGAAACAAGTCAGGTGAAAGAAAATGGTGACTTGGACCAGAGGTAGCTGTGGTGAGAGAGGTTAAATTCTGGATTTGGCGATGGATCAGATGTGAGGTTTGAAAGACGGTAGTTAAGTCACGCTGATGATTGAATTTGAATCCCTGACATCTCACTCCACAGTCCACGTGGCTGCCCACTATGAATACTGCCTCTCATTGTGCCTATCAGAGAGTGTACTTACTACACAGAATGCATAGCAGTGCCGTCACTGAGGTTCCGGATGCTGATCTAGAGGCCTGAGGTATGCTCTTGTAGACGTAGTTTGACCAAATTAATCAGTAAATTATTTGTAAAGCTATAATAAAAGTAGGATAAGCCAGAAGCAAGATAAACCCAAAGTAGGACTGTCCAAAAGTCTACAGGCTAACACATGGTGGACATTGTCCTGGGGGATTTCACATTGCTTGCAGTGCAAAAGAAGACTGGAATGAGTGATGTCCTCTACATCACCAATATTTCTGCAGTGTGGAAGATTAGGAGTAATCTCAGAGATAAAAGTTCCAGACTGGAGTCTGCTGGCATCACAGAAAGCTAAGGGATTAAATCCTGTTTCCATTGAAGGGAACAGTAAATTCAGAGGAAGCAGTAACGTCTGGAATGAGGGATAGAAGATTAAGTAGACTATTATAGGGTCAAAAGGTAGAGATGAGAAGTGAGGCAGAACATCCAAAGAGGGAAAGTACTTCTGCTGGATTTCCATCAGGAAACCATAGATGACCTCTAAAAATAGTGGTGAGGATGGGGGTAGAACCCAAGGGTCACAGGCTCTCAGAGTAGGAAGGGGCATGTCCCACTTCACACTTTAAACATCTGTGTACACCAGGCATTTTTAACTCGGGGTTCAAGGACGAGTTTCACAATAGAATGTAAAGCTGTGCATTCGTATATGTGCATGTGTGGGCATGGATCTGCGAATTTATCCGGGAAGAAAAAAATCCATAGCTTTCATCAGATTTTCAAAGGAGGCCTGCATCCTAAAAATGTCCAGAACAACTGATCTTACAGTTTCTCCTTGAACCAATGCTTTTGGCTTCTTTCCTCAGGGGTGGTCTGTTTTGCTGCTGATCATCTCTGTTAGAACGTCCTTCCTCATGGTGAGCTGGCACATATCTTCTAGGAACTCCCACCTCTGGTCTAGGTTTTGCCCCCTGGAGCGACACTGGGAAGTCTAATCCCTCTTCATCTCAGTGTATTGAATTTTTTTCTGACATGTGCTTAGTTGTTAAAGGAAATCCTTGACATTTGTAAGGCCTTTGAAGATTCTCGTGAAGTCAGCAAAGATTCTCAAATTTTGAAAAGTTTGTAAGTTTAGCTACTCGGAGCTTAAAGGTAACAGATTCTATTACATGAACCCCATGTAATCCCATGAGGCTGAATTTCCATGTTCATGAAAATATTGGAGAAGGGATATAGAACTCTGTCCTCTTTTACTCTTTGGCAAATAATGTCTAATGATAGCTCCAAAGGGTCTGATTTTCAGGAAAAGCAGGTTTAATAAGGAGGACATACATCCTGAGTATAATAACCATAGAGCTTCAAAAATGCAAAGCAAAAACCATTTACGAAGGCAAGTAAGAAGAGTTTCTCTATGTCATGGGATTAAATTTTTTAAAAATCTGTAACCTCAACTTCTCTAACTTATTTACACATTGGCTTTCTTATAAATTATACTACATAAAGCCTTTAGTAATTCTACTTTAACCATTTTTTGTGGATTTCTTTTCCTTTCCTTCTCTTTACAATCATCTTGATATAGTTACCATATCGGAAATCAGTTCTCTGTCTCTTCACCTGGTATGAGGCCTGCTCGAATCAAAACCAACTTCTAGTTCAGTTATCCGGAGCCCCCTAAGCAGGTAATCTCTAAATGTTGATGTAAGATGAGAAGAAATAAATGCTCATTCATTCAATGAGTATGTATTCAAAGCCTACTGTATGCAATGCACACAGAGCCCAAGTGGTCAAAGAAGTTACAGTTTAAGTTAGTACCCAAGTTAAGGCAAATACTTAAAATTATATAGTAGCAAAATAACACAGCAAAGAGTTATGGCAATAAGTCAACAATGTAGATGAAATGGACTCATGAAGTATATTCCTATTGATCAATATAAGGCAGAAAAAGAGAAGAAGCAGAGAATAGAAAGAATAAATAGGAAACAAAGAGCACAATGTTAGATTTAACTCCAACCATATTAATAATCACACGCACTGTAAATTGTCTAACTACCCCAATTGAAAAACATAACTTGTTAGTTGGCAGGGGTGGGGAGTGGGGAACAAGACCCAACCATATGTTGCCCAAAAGAAAGCCATTTTAAATATAAAGATATAAATAGGTTAAAATTTTAAAAATGTAAGAAGAAATACCATGCCAGTATTTGTCTATGTTAGACAAAGTAAATTTCAGAACAAAAAATATGGCCAAGGATGAAGAAGGTCATTTTTTTTTTTTGAATCCTGGTCTTTCTTTTTAAGATTTATTTATTTATTTGGCTTCATTGGGTCTTTGTTGCTGTGCACGGGCTTTCTCTAGTTGAGGCGAGCGGGGGCTACTCTTCATTGTGGTGCACAGGCTTCTCATTGTGGTGGCATCTCTTGTTGCAGAGCATGGGCTCTAGGCACGCAGCCTTCAGTAGTTGTGGCACACGGGCTCAGTAGTTGTGGCTCACGGGCTCTAGAGTGCAGGCTCAGTAGTTGTGGCACACGGGCTTAGTTGCTCCGCGGCATGTGGGATCTTCCCGGACCAGGGCTTGAACCCGTGTCCCCTGAATTGTCAGGCAGATTTTTAACCACTGCGCCACCAGGGAAGTCCCACAGATGCAACAATTCTTAACAAAATGTTAGTAAATCAAATCCAACAATATATAAAAAGGATAATACACCATGATCAATACATTATCCTAGGTTGGTTTAACATTTGAAAATCAATCAGTGTAATTCACCATATTATCAGACTAAAAAGGAAAGCCATATGCAGAAAAAGGATTGAGAAAATTCAACATTCATTCCTGATAAAAACTCTCAGGAAACTAGGAAAAGAAGAGACATTCCTCAACATGATAAAGGGTATCTAGGAAAAACCTACAGTTAACATCATACTTAGTGATGAAAGATTGAATGTATTCCCCCTAAGATGAGGAAGATTTTTGCTCTTACCACTTCTATGCAACATTGTACTAGAAGTCCTAGCCAGTGCAACAAGGTAAGAAAAAGGAATAAAAGGCATTCAGAATGGAAGGAAGAAGCAAAATTTTTTATTTGCCAATGACATAATTGTCTCTGTAGAAAATCTGATGGAATCTACAAAGAAATCTACAACAGATAATAAGTGAATTTAGCAAAGTTGCAATACATAAGATCAATATATAAAAATTAATTGTACTTCTATATATTACCAATGAATAATCAGAAATTAAAATATAAAAACACTGGGACTTCCCTGGTGGTCCAATGGTTGGGACTCTGAGCTTCCACTGTAGGGGGGCATGGGTTTGATCCCTGGTCGGGAATTAGGATCCCACATGCCTTGCAGAGCAGCTAAAAAATAAAAACACTAATAGCATTAAAAATATGAAATATTTAGGAATAAATCCCAGAAAGGTGAAAAATAAACTGTATCCTGAAAATTACAGAACATTGTTGAGAGAAATTAAAGAGAACTGAAATAAATGGAATGATACATTGTGTTGTTATGATATCAATTCTCCCCAAATTGATCTACAGATTCAATGCAATCTTGATCAAGATTCCAGGGGGCTTTTTTTGCAGAATTTGACCAGCTGATTCTAAAATTCATATGGCCATGCAAAGGACCTAGAATAACAAAATCAATATTTTAAAAGGAAGAGCAAAGTCGGAGGGCTGACACTATTTGACTTCAAGATTTATTATAAAGCAGGGGTAATGAAGACAGTGTGGTATTAGTGTCAAGATAGACAAAAAGATCAATGAAATAGAATAGAGAGTCCAGAATCAGACCCTTAACATACTTGATTAACTGATTTTTGACAAAGGTGCAAGGGTAATCAGGTAGTGCAGGAACACTAGATAACAATGTCAAAAAAAAAGAACTTATATATTACTCCAAAAGCATGATCCATAGAAGAGGAGAAAGTAATAAACCAGACTTCATAAAAATTAAGAATTTCTGCTCTTTGAAAGACTTTAAGAGAATAAAAAGGTACACCCACACTGGGAGACGATATGTACAAATCGCGTATCTCATAAAAGACTTGTATCTGGAATATATAAACACCTCTCAAAACTCATTAATAAGAAACAAACAACCCAACTTAAAAAATAGGCAAAATACTTGAACAGACACGTCACCCAAGAGCATATACTGATGACAAATAAGCCCACGAAAAGATGCTCAGTATCTTTAGTCATTAGGGAAATGCCAGTCAAAACCATAATAACACTTCTTACCTGTTGGAATGGCTAAAATGAAGAAGACTGACCATACCTAGTGTTGTCAAGGATGTGGAGCAACTGAAACTCTCGTATACTGCTAGTAAGAATGTACAATGACACAACCACTTTGAAAAGCAGTTTGGCCCTTTCTTAATATGTTAAATATACATCTACAGTAGGACTCAGTCATTCCATTCTTAGACATTTATACCCAAGAGAAATAAAAGCATATGTCCACACAAGGACTTGCACACAAATACTCGTAACAGCTTTATTTATAATGGGCAAAAACTGGATATAACCTAAATGTCATCACCAGGTGACTAGATAAGCAAATTGTGGTATACCTCTATAATGAATAGTACTCAGCAATAAAAGGGAAAGAACTATTGATAGACAACTGAATAATTTCAAAATAATTAAACTGAGCAGAAGAGGCCCTACAAAGAAAGTACATACTGTATGATACCGTTTGTTTGAAATTCTGGAAAATGCAAACTATTGTACAGTAATAGCAAGAAGATTGTGGTTGCTTGGAGAGGCAGTGAGTGTGGGAGAGTGATGCACAGAGGGATTACACAGGGGCCTGGGAAAACTTTTGGAGGTGACGGGTATGTTCATTACCTTGATGGTTGTGATAGTTTCATGCATGCATACATATGTCAAAACTGTTCACTCTAAACATGCATAGTTTATCCTATGTCAAATATACCTCAATAAAGCTATTTAAAAATGTATGTAGTGGGCACACTACGTATGCCAGATCGTGTTCTCAGGGTGTGAAATGCATTCTCCTCTTTAATTCTCACAACAAACCTATCAGGTCAGTCCTATGATTGTTCCCTTTTACAGATGAGAACAATGAAGCTCAGAGTTGTTCGCGTCCAAGGGTACTCAGTAAGTGGCGGCGGCCTGCCCATACTCTTTCACTCTTAACTGTGAACTTGCGGTGAAAAGAAATATGTGTGAGAAGCACAATAAAGTGCTAAGAATTCTCACATTCATTGTCTAGATCCTCGTAAGAGTGTAGAGTAAGCAGTTCAAATGATCGTGCCTACTTTACAGATGGACAAACTGAGATTCAAAAGGATTAAGGTGACCGTTACAGTTTCAGGCCTGGGGGAAGGGATTTCTCCCTCCTCCTCACACCGGAGCCGCGTCCACTGAATCACAAGGCTCCAGCTGCTGCTCATAGACTTCTGCGTTTTTTTCTCAGGCAGCCAAAGCTCGGGTAAATTGAGTTCCTGGTGTTTTTAGATGTCAGAGATTCTAACAACTGAGCACTGCACTGTTACGAGGCATTTCCTTCTGCGACTGTCGTTCAGGAGAAAGGTGAGACTTGGCATTTCCAAGGGTCACGGGGCCCTCGAGTCCACAAAGCACCTTTCGGGTTTCAACGCCCGCGTGCTGGCTGACAGCCCGCCAGCGTTCAGCGGCCGCGTCCCGGCGCTCGGCCCGGGTGCCCCTCCCGCGCGGCTCGGCGGGGGCGTCGGGGAGGCGGGCCCGGGGACGCTCGCGAGGCGCTCCGGCGCGGCGCCCCCTGCCGGCGCCCTGCTCCCTCGCCCCGGATCCGGTCCGGGCGGCGCGGGGACGCCGGCCTGACAGCCAGCGAGCGGGCGGGCGCGCCCTGCAGAGGTAGGTGGGCTGCTGGGCGCAGGCAGGCAGGCAGGCGGGAGGGGGCGGCGTGCGCGAGCGGGGGCAGGGGGCGCGCTCCGGGGGTCGGCGCGGGGACACGGTGGGCGGGGGGCCCGGGGGCGGGGGCGCGCGCGGCGGCGCGCGGCGGCGCGCGGCGGGCGCGAGTCATCAATTATGCAAGGACTTCGGCGGCGCGGGGGGCGGGCGCGGGGAGCGCTCCAAGATGGCGCCGACCGCAGTCCCGCCCGCAGCATCCTCCGCACCTCCGCAGTCCGGCCGCGCCTCCCGGGCCCCGCGTTAGGGCCGCCGCTGCCTCCCTTGCCGCCGCTGCCGTAAGTAGCCCCATAGCCCCCGCCCCGGCGCCGCTCCTCGCCCGCCGGCTTCCCCTTCTCGCCTCGGGACCCTGGAGCGGGGCTCGCCCACCTCCAGCCAGGGGCTTTGCCGCAGAGTGCGCGGCGGGGCTCCAGGGGCAGTGGAGAGGGGTTTGTGCCCTCCCTGTTTTGGACAGGTGTTTGGAAGTCTTGCTTCCTTCTACCGTGTTTACTGGGGATCCCTGAGGAGAACTGAGGACCACCGGCCCCCACCCCCATACACCCTCTCTCTCCTCCGCTCTTGGCTGCACTGGGGGACACTGGCGTGCCCTCGGCGCCCCTTCCGTAGGGCAGCACCCTCTCCTCCCCATCTCTCAGAGCCGGGGCAGAGTCGGGGCCCCTCGCCCGGTTGCACTGGAAGGGCAGCGCCGTCCGGATCTTCTAGGCAGCTCCTTAGCTCTACCCCCTCCCCCATGTCTTACTGCATCCTTCTCCCCCATCCGGCTTCAGATTGTTACCAACTGCAGAAGCCTGGGGCTCGTGGGTTCTTAGGGCAGCCAGGACTCCCCTGTCCTTTACTCGGATGCATCCGTCCCCCTCCCGACAGGGTACTCGGGGGTTGTTGGGGGCCCCCGGGACCTTCCTTGGCAGGCTAGGATTCCTGCATTAGGGAGTACATCACTTTCAGAACATCCCCTTCCCCCGCCCCCACCCCTACGCCACCCGATGCAGAGCTTGCTCCTCTCCTCCTCTCTGCTTCCCTCCCCCACCTTACCACCGGCAGCAGCACCCTGGGCTTCTGCTAGCTTTGGGCTTGCAGGACTGCCCAGCTCCACAGGCTTGGACCCCTCCTCTCTAGTTCTCACTTGGTACTTGGGGGACCGCAAAGCCTCTGCATTTTTCCTGAGAGCTCAGCTCCATCCCCTCCTTGCCGGCAGCAACCACCGGTGGAGACTTGGCAGCTAACTTTCGGGGGGGCTTAGCCACGGCTTTCAGACCCCTTCAAGGGCCCCAGTTTCGAGGTGGGATGAAGTGGGAATAATTTTACAGCCTGATAAATATGATTCTACAATCCATGCCTTCCTTCCAACTACCCCACCCTGTGCCCTCTTCCTCACTTACACTGCAGTTTTTGAAACATGGGGGAATACATTTTATATCCGGAGATTCCAAGATGCCAAGGTTCAGCGTCGGTATTCATAATAAAAGGATGGCATCTGTTTTGGGGGAGGGGAAGGGGTAGAAGAAACTTTGCATTGCATCTGGCTAATTCAGGGGGAGGGAGAAATAATTAGCATGGAGCAAGCTCTACCAAACAGGGAAAATTGCTTTTAATGCACGCACAATGGGCACCGGAGAAGCCGGGATGGAAGCAGGAAGTGTGGGTGACGGCTCTGGGGGCAAAGGGGGAGAGTGCTTTTTATAACCGTTTTCTCGAGTTTGAACCTGGAGAGCCTTTAGAAAGGTAGTGGTGTGCTAGGGCTGTGGGATGTTTTAGCTTTCCAAGGGAGATTTCGGGTGTGGTAGGTAGGTTTTTACTGTTTCACAATCTTTCTGTACTTCTCTTTTCTCCACGTGTATTAGAAGATAATGGTGGTTAGGGGACTTCTTTTTCTTTCCTCAAAAAAAAAAATTGGTTTTTTTTTTTTGATGTGTAATGCAAATGGCTGGATAACATTACCACCTGGTACCACCATCCTGGTAGAAATCTCAGGGGAATCAGACTTAAAATGCTGAAAGCTTTGTAACACGTTACCTGTAACCTGGTTCTTGAAATACTGCAGCATTTTTTCTTTGGAGCTCATGATCCACAAGGCTTCAGTTCTCCCTGAAAGAGAATTGGATTGCTTGGAAGCGGGTAGTAGTGATGGCTTGGTACTCAGCAAACATTGTCTGTCCTAGAAATTGAGGCTCTCCCTGGAGAGGGCTCCAAGCGTGTTCTGTGTTCTATGGACATCTGATTCAGGGTATGTGTAAATATGTTGTTTCTTAGTAGGGCTGCTGGTGGGTACTACAACACAGTTCTTGACAGTGCTGGTCAGTTACTGGTTTCTTGGGTTCAGTTGGAGAGGCTTCCGTTTTCATTTGGGGTTTTGTCAACTTTTATCAAAATATTTGAAGGATTTTATTTTAAATTAATAAAAGATTATGAAATGGAATATAGCATACTTACAAACAAACAATCATACAGTTGATTTTGCTTTCTTTGTAGGAGCTTTAACAAATTTTTCGCAGGGCCCAACTTGCCCAGCTTTGGTTGCCGGTGTTGAGGTTTGCGCCAGGGTTTCTGGCCGTGGTGCTGAAAGGACAGTTCCCTGACAGTCCTGCCGTAGAGTGCACTCGTGCTGGACGTGCTTTGGGTTTTTCCTGCTTTTATTATCAGCAGGCTTTCCTGTAGATGTGTGTGTGTGTGCGTGCGCATGTGCATGCGCAGCTGGGTTTATACTTGAAGTTGCAGGCCTAGTTACCATATTTTATTACTCCCACATAACTCTTCATTTTGGCTGTCCCTCATGGAGACAGTGTTTTTACAGGCTGCAGCAGATCCATATGTAAGTCATACAGTGACATTTTGCTGACTGCATTATTTCAGCACATTTTGATAATTTCAAGTAGCAAGAAACTATTAATGTTCTGGGAATTTGGCCTCCTCAAGAAGTAATCAGATAGCTTGCTAAATTAAGCTGGATCAGAAGGGCATCTTCTTTGGGTTGATTTGAACAGTGAGCTGGGAAAAGGACTCAACACAGCAGAGGCCAGTATGTGATTCATTGTTTCACTAAAGTAATTTGTCAAAAAAGTATTTTAAAATCCTAAAATAGTGAAGGGAGCCATAAAATTCAGCTTGTATGAATCTCTCACCTAGCACAGGGATAAAGCAGCTCGTTCCTTTTGGGTTCCACTGTGATTGAAGTACTTTTGTGTCATTGAAAAGGTAACATACATAAAGTTGAAAGACATATAAATTGGGGCTGTGTCAGGGGCAAATGTCATTCTTGTGCTTCTTACCAAGAAAAGATTGACATTCAGTGTTCTATAGAGATTGCACAAGAAACGTGCACCTGCTTGAAAAGAATACGAAGATAGAGACATATCCACCTAAAGCAAGAAAAGCATTCTTGAATGGAAAGAAAAGTAATTATCTTTAATGTGCTGATATTATGTAACAAGTTGTTCCGGAGGCACATGCATGAATTAATGAATACTTAATTCCTACAGATTATATCTGAGAAGGAAAATAAAACCACGCTGTAACGCAGACGTAGAGAATGGACTTGAGGACACGGGGAGGGGAGGGGTAAGCTGGGACGAAGTGAGAGAGTAGCATGGACCTATATACACTACCAAATGTAAAATAGATAGCTAGTGGGAAGCAGCCGCACAGCACAAGGAGATCAGCTCGGTGCTTTGTGACCACCTAGAGGGGTGGGATAGGGAGGATGGGAGGCAGACGCAAGAGGGAGGAGATATGGGGATATATGTATATGTATAGCTGATTCACTTTGTTATACAGCAGAAACGAACACACCATTGTAAAGTAATCATACTCCAATAAAGATGTTAAAAAACAAACAAAAAAACCCCACACTGTATAGAAAGTGTTAAAAAATACAGTTTATTCAGAGTCAGATCAGTCTCCATAATTATAAAAATAAGGTAGGGCTTCCCTGGTGGCGCAGTGGTTGAGAGTCCGGACGCGGGTTCGTGCCCCGGTCTGGGAGGATCCCACGTGCTGCGGAGCGGCTGGGCCCGTGAGCCATGGCCGCTGAGCCTGCGCGTCCGGAGCCTGTGCTCCGCAACGGGAGAGGCCACAGCAGTGAGAGGCCCGCGTACTGCAAAAAAAAAAAAAAAAAAAAAAAAAAAAGTATACTTATTGCAGAAATATTTTAATATATAAAAGACAGGAAAAAAGTCATCCTTAGCAAAACAGTTGTCTGTGTTTATGGTTATTTCAGTCTTTTTTTTTTTTTCTGTAGAGAGGGCAAGAAGCACTTGCAAAAGTTATTCAGAAGAACAAAAAATAAGTATTTTAAAACCAAGCCTTTTAAACTCTTAAGTTCACAGTCCACTAGTTAGTCATTGAGAGGCTTAACAGCTAGATCATTATATCTCAGTTTACCTTTATTTTCTGAATCATGTAAAAAAAATTTCCACGAAATTTCTTTCATGTGAATTCTAATTCATTCTTAGAATTGGACTCCTGTAAAGTCTTTTGATTTAAATATAGCAAGTTGACTAGAAGAATAAAGAAAACTTTACAGATATTCTCCCTCTGCACCTACTGTGTGTGAAGCATTGCACTAAGCACTAACACTCTTTAAATGGCAGGACTCAGCTTAGAAAATTATACCCTGCTCAAAACCTATGGCTATTAAAGTGTTAAAAGAAGGAAACGGAGCTTTCACCCTTCACATATATTAATTGCTGAAATGCTGACTGGAAGTGATTTAACCTAAAAAAAATAATGTGTGCAGGAATATGAAGTAAATGTATGTGAATAAAAGACAAAGAAGAAATCTTCTGGAAAATTTTTCTCTGTCCCTCCGTGAAGTTATAGATACAAAATCAGGACCCGCGTTTAAGTACATATCAGGAATTAAGGTGAAATGAAGACCCAAGAAGGTTGCCTTAGTTACACTGCTGAGAAGAAAAAGTCAGGAACAGTGTAGGCTTTGGAGGTAGGCAAAACTAAGTTCAAGTCTTGATTCTGCTACTTACTAGCTTTGTCACCTTGGGTAAGTCATTTAATCTGTCTGAGCTTCAGTGTTCTCATCTATAAAAATAGGAATAATAATACCTACATTGCAAGGTGTTTGTGGGGATTAAATGAAATCTCTGTTTCCTGACACGTAGAGCTCAGTATATTTTAGCTCCTTTTCCTCTAGGGCTTTAGCAGCTTAGTGTGTATTTATATGTGTATTTGATAGAGTATATATGTACTGTATTAAATTTCAGTAGTCTGAAAAGCAGACGGTTGCTTTATCTTCAGTCTGGCAGAGAGAATAGAATCTGCAGGTGTGCTGACTTGGGTGGACATTGCTAATATAAAAGGAGAAGAGTTTTACTGTATAATTGCAGTGCTGACCTCCACCAACACAGTGCAAATGCAGTTACCAAAGTAACTCTTTCTGCATTCATTCCCAAACTATTCTAGAATAGGACTCTTTACCAAACAGGAATGCTCTGACATTCGCCGGTTGGCAGGCAACTGGGCTGTTTTTAGCTATAGTTTGGGATCTGAAAGTGGAATGGGCCCAAAGGCTGAGGTGTCCCTTTATCCTTACTTGAGCTGAATGTGTTAATTGTAGTAAGTGATTATACGGGTTTGGAGTTGCTTTTGTCTTCAGCACCCTTCTAGGTTTTCCCATTATATAGTCTTTTTTTTTTTTTTTTTTGCGATACTCGGGCCTCTCACCGTTGCGGCCTCTCCTGTTGCGGAGCACAGACTCCGGACGCGCAGGCTCAGCGGCCATGGCTCACAGGCCCAGCCGCTCCACGGCATGTGGGATCTTCCCGGACCGGGGCACGAACCCTTGTCCCCTGCATCAGCAGGCGGACTCCCAACCACTGCGCCATCAGGGAAGCCCATTATATAGTCTTTTAATTGCTTTATTTGAATGAGTCTCATACATTTAGGTCTCATGGCTGACCATCTACTTTTGGTAATTATTACTCTATGTTTATCTGTTTATAAAAACTTAAAAAATCCTTCTATCAGTTGATAGTTTGAGTTAGGTAAGATAAATATTATCCTATGCATTTTATAGCTGAGGAAACTGAGGATCCCAGGGCTTGAATGAGTTGTCTAGGGCTATGGGACCATTAAGTGATGGAGTGGAGACAGGGACCCAGGTTGGTTGACTCATGCTTAAAGATTTTTCTTCCATTAAATGGTGTTATATTCTGATGTTCATATAGCCAAGTATTGTGAACGATTTTGGCTATAAGAAATTATCATTACCCTAGGTATCTAAACATATCTTACTGAGTGGGCATAATGAAAGATTCTGGGATAGGCAGAGGGAGGGCAAGAGTACCTTTGAAGGAGAGCATTTTGGAAGCAGGAAGGAGAGGGAAAATGAACAGAAGATGTATCAATAAATAAAATATGGATGAAAATAGGAGGCATTGAAGTAACGTGGTCGTTTTGTTTCTGCAGCTATCCTGGCTACTTTTTTAAAGGTCATCATGTCTTGGTGTCTGCTTGTCATTCGTCATTTCTCTTGCACATAAATACACATTTGGCTACTCATAAATGCTCCCACGTTGCCAGTATAAGTTATAACCAGGACCACAGGGGAATTATGGCCACTATCACCCGGACTTTTTTGCTTATGCAAGGCTGAAATTGGTGTAGGACTCAGAGAAGAATTGGTGCTTGGTGGCGGGAGGGTTATGCTAGTTGAAGCAGAAAAAGTTCTGGGAGGCTCTAGATCTAAAAGAGCAAAGATGAAGGTAGATAATAGTTACAGTTTCCCTTAGGTATATGGAGATGTGTCATAGTGAGGAGAGTGGAGCAGAAGAAAAGCTAGGACCCTGAGGGTCTAAGATGTGCTCTTAGTTTGGGACTGAAGCTCTCTTGATCCTGGAAGGAGTCGATTGGGTTAGGATAACTAAAATGTTGTCTGGAGAGGTTTGGAACGCTTTTATATTCACTATTGGTGGTAGCGAGAGTCCTCCTGTGTTCACTGGGCTTGTCCCAGGATCTGGAAATGGAAAGCACTGAAATCCCTCAAAAGACACATTAACAGGCTCCTTTCATGTTCAGTTGATTAGTGCGATTTTTATGATGTGAAATCTTTTGGGTTCCTAGGGAATAAGAACATTAGAGAAATATAGCGAACGCTTATTTATCCAAGGATGGATTATCTAGGCTATGAATTATACATGTCACTTATTTTCCTCTCGTTTTCTGCATCTTGAGCATTTAACTGATCGTTAGCATTTCCATCAGAGTGAACTTGGGAAGGGAGCAAAAGTCAAAATTAAAATGTTACTGTAAATTTTTAGATAATGATTGAGAAAGGAAGAGATCAATGGGAAGGCAACTCATTTTTAGTCTGTTCTTATTCTCTCCTTATTTTAAAGTACAGACAGTTGAAAGCTGAGCCTCCAAAAGCTTCCCTGGAAGCCAGTGTGAAATAGCATTTTCCCGTCAGTTTACTGAGTGACAGCCCTGTAATAAATAGGGCTTAATTTATTACATGGCTAGTTTCTTGTTTCACAAGGAATTCTTCTTCAATTAAGGATAATGCAGCAGGCTTTTCTTCACATTCACTAGTGACTTTCTGTCTTAGCAAGAAGCTGAATAAAATGCTTTTAAATGAAAACAAATTGATGCGTTATTATTAAATTGCAGAGAAAAATCGAGCAGGTTGCGAATGCGACTGGTAGAGCTTTCTCAGAGGTCAGAATAGCCAGAAATCTCATTTGCTACAGAGTTCTTAATTGGATTTCCTAAGATTTTGGTGAAGACTAAAAAGGTGGAATGTCTTATTTCTAGGAAAGATACCTTGAACAAAATAAAGCATTTTAAACAGATTTATATTGTGATAGGGAAGAAAGCATTGAGAGTGTGAGGAATCATCAGGGTGGAGAATGAGGAAAGGTGAAAGAATGACTGCAGTGAAAATGGACAAGGGAATTTGGATGTGAACTTGGAGGAACTGCTCATGTTTTTTTTTTTTTTTGTGGTACGCGGGCCTCTCACTGTTGCGGCCTCTCCCGTTGCAGAGCACAGGCTCCAGACACACAGGCTCAGCGGCCACGGCTCACGGGCCCAGCCGCTCCGCGGCATGTGGGATCTTCCCGGACCGGGGCACGCACCTGCGTCCCCTGCATCGGCAGGCAGACTCTCAACCACTGTGCCACCAGGGAAGCCCCTGCTCATGTTTTAAGAGAAAGAGTTCTCTCTCCTCTACAGACTCCTTTGGATACATGTCTTTGTTCTTCTTCCTGAACTAGAGTTGTCCCGATTTTCCAGATAGGGCACAGAAGCTTAGGAAGATGTTTTGTGTTTTAAATGTTATTTTATCCCTTTCTCTGCTAGAACTTTGCTGCAAATTGCTTACTTTATCTGATGTCTGCTTTGGAAAAGCTGGAGAAATTTTCTTGCTTTGTAGCAAAAAATTTAGTACCATTCTTAAATGTTTTTTCAAAATTTCCTCTTTTTTTTAAAAAAAGGATTTTAAGTCATTTAATATAAAAAACATTTTCTCAAAAGGCACCGTGGAAGGTATCTCTGTATTCTATACATAAAATATATCTTTTACATTTTTTTGAGTAGTTACAGAGGCAAAGGGTTAAAAAATCAGAGAGTTCAAAGTTAAGTCTTTTATACTGTCACCGTCACTCAGGGTGCCCTCCGTAAAGGCAACTACTGTTACCAGTTTCTCTTGTATCCTTTCTACATAGATATGCCTGCACACATTTTCTCTCCCCTGCCCTCCCCCACAATTATGTCCATTGTCTTTTGAGGAAGACTGTTAAAAATAGTTTGGGGATTTAACTCTCATTCTAGGTCATCTTAGATCAATTAATTCCCGTTAGCAAAAATTTTAGTGACATTCTTAAGTGTTTTTTTTTAATTTCCTCTTTTTATTTTTTTAAGGATTTTAAGTCATTTAATATGAAAACATTTTCTCAGAAGACACTGTTGAAGGTATCTCTTCCATTCTGTGTCATAAATTTGGGGATTTGGATATAGAGTATAATTAGAATTATATTCAAATTAGAAATTTTGCTAAGAACAAATCAGTTGGGCTGGGGTAGAATTCCCCAGTGGCAGACAAGCCTGCAAAGATACAGTAGAGTTAGCCAAACACTAAGAATTTTTTTGAAGTTGCATTTATCCTTGGAGACAATGGAGAACATAGAAGATTTTTTAGGGGGTGCAAAATGACACATCATCAAAGCCGTGCTTTAATATTTTAGGAGAATTGGGCATCAGTGTGTATATAACAGGATGGAACAAAACAAGGAATGGACATCCAATTAATTGACTGTTTGATTTGGCCTAGCTGTGTGGTGACAAAGGCTTGGACTCGGACAGTAGTGATGAAGATGGAAAGGAAAGAATATAAATACAATTTTGTATATGTGTGTCACACGGATGTGTGCGTTTAAGTCGCATTTTTATAATGTAAGAAATTGTTTCGGGGAAGGCCCAATAGGAATTGGTGAATAACTTTACTTGGGGAAAAGGGAGGAGGAGTTAAAGATTGTTTTGCTGTTTTAAAGTTCAGCGACAGAGACTCTTCTGTTTAGAAAATCTGAGGAAGTAAGTTCTGTAATACACATTGGCAGTGTAGTCCAGAGCATCTTGGTTAGGAAGCTACCTTAATTTCTAATTTTTAATCCTTTCTCTGCAGAGGGTTCTCCCCCATCAGCTTCTCATGCTTTCTTTAAGGAAAACCTAAATCTTCCAACTTCTTTATTCTGTGTGTTCTCTCACTGATAAATATTACTTAATCTTTGTGGGTCTCTGTCCTTTTCTTATCTTGTGGTCTTTTATTCTGTCCATTTATAGACACTTAGCTCGCTGTCTTTTTCCTTTATACTCTCAACTGACCTTCGGTTTAGTGTATAAAGAAACAAGAATTATGCACCTTTCCATAGGTGGATGACTGTTTTGTCCTTACTGAAACTCAGTGACTTTCTTTCTTTGATCATTTGCTTATATTCTGTGTGTTTCATGGAAGCCATAGTAAGTATTTGAAATTGCAGGTTGAATTAAAGGTAGCAACTGAGAGAATTCTAATAGGTGAAAGCAGAGGGAAAGTGTTAGGCCTTATCAGCCAGTGATGTCGCTTGTTATTTCAGGTATTGACCTTGGGCTGTCAGTACAAAAGGTCAGACTTGCATAAACTTCCTTGGTGTAGCTGGGGTACAAGAGAGTAGAGAGTGGACCCTAATGCGTAATTTCAGTATACTGTGATAATTTAGAGCAAAGGGTGAGCTCGGGGAGCTTGGGTTCTAGTCTAGTCTTTTGCAGTCAGTAAAGATCTTTGAATAAGAAAAACTAAAGGGTGGGCTTCCCTGGTGACGCAGTGGTTAAGAATCTGTCTGCCAATGCAGGGGACACAGGTTCGAGCCCTGGTCCGGGAAGATCCCACATGCCGCGGAGCAACTAAGCCCGTGTGCCACAGCTACTGAGCCTGCGCTCTAGAGCCCGCGAGCCCCAATTACTGAGCCCGTGTGCTACAACTACTGAAGCCCGCATGCGTAGAGCCCGTGCTCTGCGACAAGAGAAGCCACCGCAGTGAGAAGCCTGCGCACTGCAACGAAGAGTAGGCCCCGCCCGCCGCAACTAGAGAAAGCCCGCGCGCAGCAACGAAGACCTAATGCAGCCAAAAATAAATAAATAAAATAAATTAATTTAAAAAAAAGAAGAAAGAAAAAATAAAGGGTGATTGGAACATCAGAACATATGCATGCAAAATAATAGAATGTGCCTGGAGAAAAGCAATTTAATTCAGTAAATCTTTCCATTTAATTTTCCTTCTCACCACCAAAGTTACTGAGTTTTTGCAAATTCCATTAACATTTGCCATAGTTTGCACTCAGATTGTTCGCAGAAGTCTCCATGGTTTATGTGGAACCAGTAGAGCAGGCAGAATTCATGTACAAGATGTTAGTAAACTTAGACTCTGTTTAGGGGTATAAAGCGTCTTTACAGTAATCCCATCAGGAGGTTCTCTGCGCAGTCACACTGTAAGTTTGTACCTGCTTCCTAGTATGAATGCTCAAAGTAACAGTGATGAAGAATAGGTAAACAACAGACTCTTGGGAAGCCATTCTTAAAATAGTTTGGGGTGAGGACAGTCCATAAAGACCACTAAACTGAAAGATGGCAATCTGTTTTATTAATCTAGATGTTCTAGTGCAAGTAATATTTCAGTAGGTGTATAGGTTTTTATTTTTTCACTTTCCTTCTATTAGTAATATTTCTTCTTCCTTGTCTCTAGAAAAGAGGGGTGGTAGAAAACCAAAGAAAGGCGCAGATAGATTGAGTGATTAAATGGAGTGGGGAAACAAAGCAGAATGATCCTATGAGTATTTCACTTACCTCACAAGGCTGTTTTCTTTTCTGACTCATACAAGAAAACTTCAGCCATAAGGGCTAAAGGGGTAGAAATTTCTTTTATTTTGGGACCTTAGTGTAGATTCTTTGCATTAGAAATTGCTCAAAAGCTATATAGTTCAAAGAAAAGAAGTCCATTTTGTGTGATGAGTGGATATCAAAGACTTGTGATTAATTAGATCCGAGCGTCTTCCCTCTCTAATTGTAATAAGCTTGTGTGCAGCTTGACCCTTGGGGGCTGACGTGCTTTGTTGGTAGCCACACGCTCCTTCCTGACCATTAGTAAGTCTCTGACCTGTATTGTCCCTTTCAGGTTGTAGAGGTGCGCATCTTTCACCTCCCTCTCCTCAGCAGGCTGCCCAGGTTCCCAGGGGTGAGGCAGAGCACACGGGTGTGTGTGACTTCCATGCCCCTGCTTGGGCTCTGCTCTGCAGCTCTGCCTTTGCCCAGGCTAGTGCTCAGAGAAAGTTTTTTTTTTTTTTTAAGAGCAATGCATTTATCACTCAGTGCAATCTATTGCAAAATCTCAAGGAAAAAAAAATCCTCCAGAAAACAGGACAACTTTTCTAGCCAGGATTCCAGAGCCATCAGCTTCTTATAGGCACTGCTTCTGTTTATAGATGTTGAGTTGTCAGGGCTTTGCCAGTTGTTTTTTCCTTCCGTGGTTTAATCACAGAACCTAGTAAGAACTCTTATTTGTGAGAACTGAATGCTGACTTTTGAGGGTATTATAAAAATCTAGTGGATCTGTAGAGTTCGAAGTGTGGCTGCTAGTCTATATTTTGGGCAAGAGAGTATCAGATAGTCTTCTGGTGGAAATTGAGGCATCATACCCCTTGAAGTCTAGTTGTGGCCTTGGGCCAAGACACAGTGCCCCTGGGACAGTATCCTTCTTCCTATTTGGAAATTTATTCCTATTAGGGGCCTATAGCCGAGTAGAGTACTATTTCCTTCAGAAGAATAAGTTCAATATTACTAATATTTGAAGACCTTTTGAAGTTCTAACTTATGTATGACAAATATATTTTTTCCTTTTTAACATCATTTTTAACAACTCTGGTTATTTTTAATTATTATTTAAAAAATTTACAAGCAGTACAGTTGAAAAAAATTTGGAATATAGTTCTATGAGTTTTAACACATGTATAGATTCATGTAACCAGCACTACGATCAGGATACACAATAGTTCCATCACCTCAAAAAGCCCCCCTCTGCTGCCCCTTTGTAGTCAGACTCTCTGTAACCTGTGATCTCTGGCAGCCCCCAACTGGCTCTCCATTCCTGTGGTTTTGGTTTTTTTAGAATATCATGGAAATGGGATCATACTGCAGAGTATAACCTTGTGAGACTGGCTTCTTTCACCCAGCATGATACCTTGGAGATTTATCTATGTTGTAGTCTTTATCAATAGTTCGTTCTTTTTTTTTTTACTGCTGAGTGGTATTCCATTGTGTGGTTATGTAACAGTTTGTTTATCCGTGCATTTGTTGAAGGATATTTGAGACGTGTCCAATTTCAAGTGATTATGAATCCTGCTGCTGTACATGTGTAGGTTTTGGTGTGAGTCTGAATTTACAGTGTTCAAAGATATCCCTAAGGGCGATCGCTGAGTAATACAGTAAGTATATGTTTACCTTTACAGGAAACCACCAAACTGTTTTTCAGAGTGGTTATACCGTTTTGCATTTCCACCAGCAGTGTATGAGAGTTCAGTTGTTAATATCCTCCTTTGCACTTGGTATTGTCAGATTTTTGTTTGTTTTTTAGTTTTATTGTGGTAAGAACACTTAACATGAGATCTGTCCCCTTAACAAATTTTTAAGTGTACAATACGTTATTGTTGACTATAGGTGCAGTGTTTTACAGTGAATCTCTAGAGCTTATTCATCTTGCTTAACTGAAACTTTCTGCCCATTGGCAACTCCCTATTCCCCTCTTCCCCCAGCCCCTGGCAAACATCATTCTACTTGGATTCTCTGAATTTGATGATTTTATATACGCCATATAAGTGTAATTATGCAGCATTTCTCTTTCTGTGACTGGCTTGTTACACTGAGCATAATGTCCTCAAGGTTCATCTGTGTTATAGCATATGTCAGAATTTCCTTCTTTTTAAAAAAGGCTGAATAGTATTCCATTGTATGTATATGCCACGTTTTCTTTAGATGTTATCTGTTGATGGACATCTAGGTTGTCTCCCTATCTTGGCTACAGTTGAATGGTGCTGCAATGAACATGATAGAGCTAATATTTCTTCAAGATCCTGATTTTAATTCTTTTGGATAAATACCCCAAAGTGGGATTGCTGGATAGTATGGTAGTTCTGTTTTTAATTTTTGGAGGAATCTCCATACTGTCTTCCATAGCAGTTGCAATATTTTGCATTCTCACCAACAGTGTGCAGGGAGCTCCAGTTTTTCCACATCCTTGGTAACACTTGTTATCTTTTGGGATTTTTTTGATAATAGCTGTCTGACAGCTGTGGTTTCTCACTGTAGTTTTGATTTCGCATTCCTTTGATGATTAGTGACATTGAGCATTCAGATTTTTAATTTTAGCTATTTTAATAGGTATGTAGTGGTATCTCATTGTGGTTTTAATTTGCATTTCCCTAATAGTAATGATCTTGAGCATTTTTTCACATGCTTATTGCCATCCATATATCTTTCGTCAAATGTCTGTTCAAATCTTTTGCCCATTTTTTAAATTGGATTATTTGTTTTCTTACTGTGAGTTTTGAGAGTTTTTTTAAAAAACGTATATCCTGGATATAAATCATCAAGTTAATTACTTGGACATGTTTTCCCCTAGTGTGTAACTTTTTTCTTCTCTTTACCATGTCTTTTGTAGAGCTAACTTTAAAATTTTGATTAAGTCTAATTTATCAATTTCTTTCTTTTATGGATCATGGTTTTGTTTTGTTTTGTTTTGTTTTTTGCGGTACGCGGGCTCTCACTGTTGTGGCCTCTCCCGCTGCGGAGCACAGGCTCAGGACGCGCAGGCCCAGCGGCCATGGCTCACGGGCCCAGCTGCTCCGCGGCATGTGGGATCTTCCCGGACCGGGGCACGAACCCCTGTCCCCTGCATCGGCAGGCGGACTCTCAACCACTGCACCACCAGGGAAGCCCTGGATCATGTTTTTGATGTTATAAATAAGAATTCTTTGTCTAATCCAAGGTCACAAATATGTTCTCTGTTTTCCTCTAAAAGTTTTATAGTTTGCATTTTACATTTAGATTTCTGATCCATTTGAGTTAATTTTTGTATAATGTATGAAATTTAGGTCAAGGTTCATTTTTATGTATTTTGCAGATAGATGTGTAATTGTTCCAGCACATTGCTATTAAAAGACTATTCTTGGGCTTCCCTGGTGGTGCAGTGGTTGAGAGTCCGCCTGCCGATGCAGGGGACACGGGTTCGTGCCCCGGTCCGGGAAGACCCCACATGCCACGGAGCGGCTGTGCCCATGAGCCATGGCCGCTGAGCCTGCGCGTCCGGAGCCTGTGCTCCGCAACGGGAGAGGCCACAACAGTGAGAGGCCCGCGTACCGCAAAAAAAAAAAAAAAAAAAAAAGGACTATTCTTTTTCCATTGAATTGACTTTGCACTCTTGTCAAAACTCAATTGGCTATATTTTTTTGGGCCTTCTTCAAGGTTCTCTATTCTCTTCCATTGATATATGTATCTGTCCTGTCACCAATGCCATACTGTTCTGATTACTGTAACTTTACAGTGAGATTTAAAATTATATAGTGTGAGTCTTCCAACTTTATTCTTCTTTTTTCAAAATCGTTTTGGCTATTATAGTTCTTTCATCTTTCCATTAAATTTCATAGCTTGTCTGTGTCTGCAAAAACTCCTGCTGACATTTTGCTTGGAACTGCATTAAATCAGTAGATCAATTTGAGAATTAATAACTGTATCATGTCTTCCAATCAATGAATATGATAAATGTCTTCACTTATTTAGGTCATATTTGATTTCTCTCATCAACATTTTATAGTTTTCAGCATATAGATTTGCATATATTTTGTTAGATTTATACCTAAGTTTTTTTTTTTTTAACATCTTTATTGGCGTATAATTGCTTTACAATGGTATGTTAGTTTCAGCTTCACAACAAAATGAATCAGTTATATATACACTACCTAAGTATTTTTTAAGCTATTGTAAATTTTTAAAATTACATTTCAGTTTCTAATTCATTCCTTGTATATAGAAATATGATGGATTTTTGTGTGTTGAACTTGTCTCTTACAACCTTGTTAAACTCATTAATTCTAGGAGCTTTATTATAAATTGTTTTGGATTTTCTATATAGACAATTATGTCTTCTGTAAAAAGGAACAGTTTTATATCTTCCTTTCTTATCTATATGCTTTTTATTTCCCTCTCTCCTCAACCCTTATTACAGACTTCTAGTAAGATATTGCATGAAAGTGGTGAGAGTGGATATTTGTGACTTCTTCCTGATCTTAGGGAAAAAGCATTTAGTCTCATCATTAAGTATGATGGTAGCTGTTAGTTTTTGTAGATACTCTTTCTCAGGTTGAGTAAATTCCCTTCTATTCCCAGTTTGTTGAGAGTTTTTTCAGGAATGGATGTTCAATTTTGTCAAATGCTTTTTCTGTATCAGTTGATATGATTATGTGATTTTTAAATTATTTTATCTGTTAATATAATGAATTATACTGATTGATTTTCAAATATTGACCTACCCTTGCATTCTTGGGATAAACACCACTTGGTTGTGATGTGTTATTCTTCTGTATTGTTGGATTTGATTTGCTAGTATTTGTTGAGGAGTTTTGCATCTGTGTTCATGAAGTTGTTAGTCTGTAGTTTTGTTTTTTTCTTGTCTTTATCTAATTTTGGTATCAGGATAATGCTGGTCTTATAAAATAAGATAAAAAGTGTTCCCTTTAGTATTTGAGGGAAGAGAAATTGTAGATTCCTTTTTAAACATATTTGGTAGAATTCTCCAGTGAACTGTGCCTAGAGTTTTCTTTGTGTGAGAGTTTTTAACTACGAATTAAATTTCTTTAATAGATACAGGCCAATTCAGGTTGTCTGCTTCTTTTGGGGTGAGTTTTGGTACTTTGTGGCTTTGAAGTTGTCAACTTTACGTACATGGATTTGTTCATAGTATTCCCTTATTATCCTTTTAATGTCTGTGGGTCTATGGTGATATCCTTTCTTTCATTCCTAATATTGATAATCTGTGTATTCGTTCTTTTTTTTCTTTTGGCTAGAGGCTTAGAAATTTTATTCATCTTTTCAAGGAACCTGTTTTTGATTTTATTGATTTTTCTCTTTTTTTTTCTGTTTTCAATATAATTGATTTCTGCTCTTTTATTTATTTTCTTCCTTCTGCTTGCTTTGAGTTAATTTACTCTTCTTTTTCTTTTCTATTTTTTTAAGGTGGAAAACTGTCTTTTTTAGATCATTGATTTGAGACCTTTCTTCCTTCCTAATATAAACTTTTATTTTTAATACTGTAAATTCCCCTGTAAGCACTGCTGTGTTTGCATTTTACAAAGTTTGATATGTCAGACTTTTATTTCCCTTGAAAATTCTTCTTTGACCAATGGATTATTTAGAAGTGTGTTGTTTCAAGTGTTTGGAGTATTGGGAGATTTTCTAGAGTCTTTATTTTATTGATTTCTCGTTTAATTCCATTATGGTCAAGAACATACTTTGTATGGTTTCAATATGTTTAAATTTGTTAAGGTTTGTTTTATGAACCAAGATGTGGTCTATCCTGGTGAATATCTCCTGTGCACTTGAATAGAATGTATATCCTACTGTTGTTAGGTGGAGTGTTCTATAAATGTTAATTATATGCAATTGGTTGTTCAGTTCCTCTGTATTCTTGATTTTTTTCCTCCCAGTTTTATTGAGATATAACTGACGTGAAGCACTGCATAAGTTTAAGGTGTACAGCATAATAATTTGACTTACATACATCATGAAATGATTATCACAATAAGTTTAGTGGACATCCATCATCTCATATAGACATAAAATTAAAGAAATAGAAAACTTTTTTTCTTATGGTGAGAACTCTTAGGATTTACTTTCTTAACAACTTTCATATGTAATATACAGCAAGGTTAATTATGTTTGTCATGTTGTACATTACATCCCAAGTTCTTATGTGTCTTATAACTGGAAGTTTCTACCTTTTGACTGCCTTCATCCAGTTCCCCCTCCTCCCACCCCCTGCCTCTGGTAATCACAAATCTGATCTCTTTTTCTGTGTTTGTTTGTTTTTGTTTTTAAAGTATACTTGACCTACAACACTATGTTAGTTCCTTTTACACAACATAGTGTTGTGATATTTCTATATGTTTCAAAATGATCGTCATGATAAATCACCATACGAAGATGTTACATAGCTATTGACTGTATTCCCCACACTGTACATTTCATATCCATGACTCATTTATTTTGCAACTGGAAGTTTGTACCTCTTTATTTCCCTTACTTCTTTCTTTCCTCCCCTCACTCCCCTGTATCCTTGAATTTTTTCCTTCTCCTTTTAAAAAAAATTGAAATGTGGTTTATTATTTAATTGCAACATTATGTCCTATCTCTTTATTTTTTCAAATGTATTGAGATATTATTGACACATAGGAATTATATATATTTAACATGTACAACATGTTTTGATATCCTTGATTATTTTCTGTTTACTTGTTTTATTGATTAGTAAGAAAGGAAGATTGAAATCTCTAACTATAATTGTAGATTTGTCCATTTCTTCCCTTAGTTCTATCAATTTTTGCTACATATATTTTGAGGTTCCTTTCTTAGGTGCACTCACATTTAGGATTGTTATAACTTTTAGTGAATTGACCCTTTTATCATTATTTAATGATAACTAAATTAAAAATTTATTTTTAAATAAACAATTTTTTAAATTTTAAAATGATAAATAAATTTTTATCCCTGGTAATTTTCCTTGCTTTAAGGTCTACTTTATCTGATATTAATATAGCCTGTTAATATATAGTTAATATAGATCTGATAATTCATGTTTACATGGTATATACTTACCCCTCCTTTTACTTAAAAATTTTTTTGAAATAATTTCAGATTTATAAGTGAGTTGCAAAAATAGTACAGAGTTCCCATATGCACTTTACCTAGCTTCCCCTAATGTTAACATATTACATAACCATAGTACATTCATCAAAACTAAGAAATTAACATTTGTACACTGTTAAGTAAGCTACAGAATTTTATATGGATTTCACCAGTTTTTCTACGAATGTTTTTTTTTCTGTTCTATAATCCAATCCAGGCTGCCATATAACATTCAGCATCCTTTCATTTTTAACCTATATATATCATTGTATTTAGTGGGTTTCTGGTAGATGACATACAGTGTGTCTTTTTTTTTAAATCCATCCTCATAATCTTTCTTCTAATTGATGTGTTTAGACCATTTACATTTAACATAATTATTGATATTTTAGATTTAGGTCTAAATCTAAATAGGTCCAGTGGGTCCTTGAGGCTCTGTTCATTTTTGTCTTCCAATCTTTTTTCTTGTTTGTTCAGCTTGGGTAATTTTTGTTGATCCATCTTCAAGTTCAGTGACTCTTCTGTCATCTCAGTTATACTATAGATCCCATCTAGTGAAGTTTTAAATTTCTGTTATTGTATTTTCTGGTTTAGATTTTTTTCATTTGGTTCTTCTTCTTCTCCTTCTCCTCCGACTTCTTTTTCTTCATCTATTTCTTTGTCGCGACTGTCTATTTTTGCATTTACTTCAAGAGCATTTGCCTTTATTTCTTGCAGCATGATTATAATAGCTGCTTTAAAGTCTGCTAATTCCAGTATCTTGCGGTTGGTGTCTGTTGATTGTCTTTTCCCTTGTGAGATATTGAGATTTTCAAGTCTCATTTTACGGGTTGACCCTTAAACAGTGTGGGGATTATGGACACCAACACCCATGCGGTCGAAAATCCACATATAACTTTGTCAACGGCCCTCCATATCTGAAGTTCCTTATCTGCGGGTTCAACCAGCTGGAGATTGTGTAGTATTGTAGTATGCATTTATTGAAGAAAATCTGCATGTAAGTGGATCCACGCAGTTCAAACCCATGTTGTTTAAGGGTCAACTGTATATCAGTTTGGATTTGTATCCTGGACATTGTGAATATTATATTATGAGACTTTGGGTCTTGTTTAAATCCTGTAGAGAATGTCTTTGTTTGTTTGTTTATGTGAGCAGGCAGTCAATCCAGTTAGGTTCAGGCCACAAGTACCTACCTGCCTTCTTTGGGCTGGGGTTCAGTATCTGTTCAGTTTTCAAAGTTCTGTTTGCTGTGCTATTTGTGTCTGTTCCACGTACATACCAGCCAGTGGCTAGACTCAGACCTGGGCAGGTATACCTCATATATCAGTTGTCAAAACCTTCAGTATGCTGTTTAGGGTCAGATACTTTCATGTACAGCTTGGAGATGATTCCTGGAGTTCACACAGCTTCACTGAACTCCCTTTTCTTCCTGTTGTTCTCCCAAACTTTCTAGGTCCAAGAATTCTCCTTCCTGCTCCTCTTGCTAGAAAGCTGAGACTTGAATTTCTCTGCTCTGCCTTGCACGCCCTGTACCTACCTTTTCCTTGGGAACCAAATGGCAAGAGGCTAGGGAGAGAAAACAAAGCAGTGGAGGTTCCCTCTATGCTCTTGGGATCACAGTTCCTCAGGTCAGAGAAAAGGTTTTCCTTTCTGGCTGGTGTTGTCATTGCCACTGCTGCCTAATTGCCTTGGAGGTAGGGCAAGGGAGGACAAAAGAGAAACAGAGAAAATCAGGGGATTTCCTCCACTCCCTTTGACCTTAGGGCCTCCCTTTCTTGCTTCTTGGGCCAAAAATGGAGGTCTTCTCTTGGAGCTTTTTCTGTCTGTACCTGGTGCACAGTTCTGGGTTTGGGCTGCCTTTGAGTCCAGGCCAAGAGATACCAGAAGAAGAAAAAAGGGAAGCTCTGTTGGTTTCACGATATTTTGAGCTTTGGTTTGTTTTTCCAATCCACCTGCTATCAGTTACTTTTCAGTCATCAGATGATGCATGGAGGCATCTCTGTCTATCCATGGATTTTAGCTGAGTTCAGTGGGAGAGACAGGGTAGAGTGAACTTACTCCATCTTAACAGGAACCAGAAACTTTGATTATTTATTAGACACATTTTAAGAGAGGACCAAGGTTGGCAGCGGCAAGAAAGGTGTTGGCTTCAAGGCAGGTTATCAATCCTGAAAGATCAAATGACTGGACTGACAGGCCTTAGGGTCCCTAGTGGAGAAGACACCTCAAGGAAGGGCTCCAGTGTTTTCAGTGCAGGATGCTCTCTCTTCCTCCTTTTTAATTTTTAAATTTAAATTAAAAGTTTAAAAAAAATAGATTATATTTGAACTCGGTACAAAATTTGAAAGATATAAAGGGAACAAAGTGTGAGAGGTATGTCTCCCTCACTTACTTATCCCCTAGCTACGCAATTCCTTCCCCTGGAGGCACCCATGTACCAATTGCTTGTGTATCCTTACAGAGATATTCCCCACAATACCAAATATAAAATGGGAATGTGTGCATATAATAACAAAAACAGCAGTGTACTGTGCATGCTGCTGTATGCCTTGCTTTCTCTCTTAATATGTCCTGGAGACCTTTCCATAGCAGTGGCTACCGAAGGCTTCATTCTTCTTAGCAGCTGCAGAGAATGCCATTGAATGAATACACTATGATTCATTTAATAAGTCCCTTATTGATGGACTTTATTCCACCAATAAATGATTATTTAGTCAGCAAATAAATATTTATTCCATCAATTTCAGTCCTTTGTTATTACAGGAAAGTTATATTGAATACCCTTGTATACATATTTAACATATGTGGGGCAATATCTATAGAATAAATACCTGGGAGTGACATTGCTGGACTAGAAAGTATGTGTGTTCATTTAAATTTACCAGATTGTTAATAGCGTATTGATGCCTTATTTCATACAACTGCAAATAATCCATCAATTTTTTAAGACTTGGTAAGGAGAGTAAAATTAGAATAGGTAATAGAAACCTTCATATAATCTTAAGTCGTGTTCTAACTCTGGTTAACATCTAACTCTGGTTCTGCCTAGTCTTTTACCAACATGATATGGAAGAAAAGGAAAATGTGTTAATTGGCATTTTCCTTCTTTCTTCTCCCTTCTTACTCTAGTAAGAGACATGCCAACAAGCTGTGAAAAAAATACTGTAAAATAACTAAATAGGAACTATTCAAAAGGAAGGCTATTAACAGTCAGGAGGATTTGGATCTTGGACCAGTTGATTGGACAATCAGTTCCTAAACCTCAAATGTTGGTTTGCATTAAAGCCTTTCTTCTGAGGAACATTTTCTCTATCATGTGTTCTCACCTACACAACCATGCCCATATAGGTAGGTAGAGAGGGCAAGTGAAAGCTGTTATTATTTGCTATACTTATGGTGGAACAGAAGCCCTACAAGTATAAGGATTTTTTTTTTTTTTTTTTTGCGGTACGCGGGCCTCTCACTGTTGTGGCCTCTCCCGTTGCGGAGCACAGGCTCCGGACGCGCAGGCTCAGCGGCCATGGCTCACGGGCCCAGCCGCTCCGTGGCATGTGGGGTCTTCCCGGACTGGGGCACGAACCCGTGTCCCCTGCATCGGCAGGCGGACTCTCAACCACTGCGCCACCAGGGAAGCCCATAATGATTTTTTTTTTCTGATCCCTAGATCAACACATTTGATGTGAAAATGTTTAATGTGAAGCAATCTTGGAGACATATTTACTATTATGGATACCAAAGAGTTGTTGCTTAGCGGTTTTTCTGATGGTTCATAGTATTTATCTGAAAGCAAGGCTTTCTTGGAAAATCTGACATACAAATTTTCCAACACGATGGAGCATTTTACTAGTAACAGTCCTTACATTACACGCGAGACTAGAAATCAGATCAGTGAGGTGCTTAAAACTTTTCATGTTTACTTGGCTTTGACTGTATTGTTATCTGCTTCAATTAATTTTAAAAAATAAAATTAGCTATAAAATTAATCTGGAAAAAAAAAGACTATTTTTAAAGTGAATGGTGTGTTCTCTCCAAGTGGGGACCCTAATTGGGTAAATTATTAAGTAATAAAACTGGTTTGGGTGGCTCTTCAAATAGTCATCTTGCTTTTAATTTTTATGTATTTAACCCTATATTTTTGGAAAAATTTGGATGAGCATGTATTACTTTTTAAAAGAAATATAACTCAGTAGAAAATACAGAACAAAGGAAAACAGTGATCTTGGAAGGCTGTGCACTTAATACAGTGAAGCAGTTGTTACACAAAACATTGTTGGAATTTCTTGTTTGAAATGGCCCTTCAAACCTGTTCCACGTCAGTCAAATTAAAAAAAAAAAAAAGACTAGGATCAGATAGCACTGGGGCCAACTGGAAAGGAAGAGTGTGACGGTTCTTACAATGACTTGAATGGAGTGGGCTTGCTGGAAGATGCTGAGGATGGTTCACGGTGTATCCTTGGCCTTTCCTCAGATTGTGGCTTTACAGAGTAATGCAGTAGAGGAAAGACTGTCAAGAAACTTTTATTGGGGCTTCCCTGGTGGCGCAGTGGTTGAGAGTCTGCCTGCCGATGCAGGGGATGCGGGTTCGTGCCCCGGTCCGGGAAGATCCCACATGCCGCGGAGCGGCTAGGCCCGTGAGCCATGGCCGCTGAGCCTGCGTGTCCGGAGCCTGTGCTCCGCAACGGGAGAGGCCACAACAGTGAGAGGCCCGCATACTGCAAAAAAAAAAAAAAAAGAAACTTTTATTGTTTAAATGCTTTATCTTTTATCATCATAAAGTTTTGTGATCTTCTCTGCTTATCGTATAAAGCAAGTTAATCAAGTGTGGCCCTTATCATAAACTTACAGTGTCTCTTTGGGTCTAGAAGCTCTCTCTCTTTTGAAGTTGTTTACTGAAGTTGGATTTAGAGATCAGAGTCAGTATTCATCTTTCTGAGAAGGCAGCCGATGAATTCTTTGAATTTTAAATCATTACCCTAAATAGTGCTGATTTTCATTTAGGAATACAAAGTGCATTGTAATGATGACCTCTTTTAGATAGTGAGCTCTCAAAATTGTGACAGTAGGGTATTACTCCTCAGTTCGAATACCTTATGCAGTTATTTGGCTGTAGGCTAAGACATTGCTATTCTCAGTTTATGTACACAGTGATGCTTCTGGGAATGATTTAATCTGGACATGGAGAGACTGGGATTGTTCAGCTTTCTTCAGTTGTGTGTCAGAGGCAATAGTGGATAGAAGGAAGGGGCAGAGTCTCAGTCACAGCCCTAGGCCTCTTATAGGCACGTCAGGGTCCAGACCAGACAAGGTGAGGGTCTCAAGAGAGGCCAGAGTTCTGCTACAAAGGCAAAAATGGTCAGGGAAACCTACTTAATCTCATCTGGAGGTGTGGGAGGGAAGGGAGGAGTTCTTGTCAAAGAAAGAACATGTAGTCCTATACTGGGAGGATTATTTCTCCCTCTGGTAAAGAAGCACCTGACTGTGAATGTGCCATGGAAATGCATTTTCTCCATCAACAGAAGTATCATTACAGTAGATTCAGTTTATGATAGTGTGTCAGGTGCACTTCATTTGCTCTCTGTAAAAAGATGTGCCCAATGATGTGATCCTATACTTCTGTCATACAGATGTCTTGCAAATAAAAATTTAGTTAATTGTTCCTCACTAATTTGACCCCACACCAGCGTTAGATTGTTTAAAAAGTCAACTTTCAATTTTGGAATAATTTTAGATTTACAGAAAATTTGCAAATACCCTGCATTCCTCACTCAGTTTCCCCTAATGTTAACATCTGAAGTTACCATGGTATATTTGTCAAAACTAAGAAACCAGCATCGGTGCATTACTGTTAAATTCAAGGCTTTGTTTGGATTTTACCAGTTTTTACACTAATGCTCTTTTTCTGTTCCAGGATCCAGTTCAGTGTACCACATTGCATTGAGTCATCATGTCTCTCTCCTTAGGCTCCTCTGGTCTGTGACAGTTTCTCAGACTTCCCATATTTTTCATGACTTCGGCAGTTTTGAGAGTACTGGTGAGGAGTTTTGTAGACCGTTCCTCAGTTTGGGTTTGTCTGAAGTCTTTCTCATGATTAGACAAGGGTTATGGGTTTTGAGGACGAATACCTCAGAGATGAAGTGTCTTCCTCATCACATCCCGTCTGGGGATGTGGTGCTAACATGACTTATCACCAGTGATGTTAACCTTGATCACTTGGTTAAGGTAGTGTTTGCCAGGTTTCTCCACCATAAAGTGACTCTTTTCCCCTTTCCCTGCTGTATTCTTTGGAAATGTCACTAAGTCCAGCCCACAGTTGGGGGAGGAGGGGTGAGGATTAAGCTCCACCTCCTGGAGGAGGTACTGCCTGCTTATATTATTTCGAATTCTTCTGTAAAGGAAGACTTACTCTTTTTACCCGTGTGTTTATTAATTGCCATTAAGTTATATCCGTATGAACTCATATATTTTGGGTTATAATACAGTACCATGCTATTTATTTTATTGCTCAAATTGTTCCAGTTTTAGCTACTGGGAACTATTCCAGGCTGGCTTCTGTATGCCTTTGACATGCCCTCCTCCTTTTGCCACTAGAGCACTTCCTTACTTTCTGGAACTAGGAGATGTTCCAGGCTCATCTTGTATTTTCCCTGCCCTTGCTCTAGAATCAGCATTTTCTTCAGGAGCCCTGGTTCTTTTCTTTGGAGAAACCAAGATCTGAGCATTGGGTGTGTGCATTGCTAGTAGGCCCCCTCAGCAGAGAGAGCTAGGAAATACACATCTGTATACTAACCCACATGTATATCCATATGTATAATTATTTATGTATCCATCTGCATATATATTAAGCTAAACATGGATTCACAGTGTTATCTCTGACTCTAATCCAGTACCACAGAGTTTATTCTAGCCTTCCCCCCTTGCTTATCTGCAGTTCCTTCTCTGACAGTGAGAAACCTGCCTGTCACCATCCACCACAGTAGATGGCGGGTTTACTTACTTATTTAATTCTGTATACACGTGAAGCAAGTTCAGAATTGTCAGTCCATACTCCAGTGAGCAGTAAATTTACCAATTAGCATACAGTGTTTATGTACAGTTCCTTTTGTCTTTAGCCTTATAGTTCCCCATTGAAACAACATTTTCCAAGGTTACTTAGGTCAGCTCCTTTTTTCCCCCCACCCCCTTCAGTGAGTTTATGTCATACATTTATAATATGTGAGATTCATTTGTCACAGTCTGCATTCTATCTTGGGATCCCTTGATATCCTTTTTGAGTTTTAAAAAAATTGTGTACATTCAAGTTCACTGTTTGTAAGGTATAGTTTTTTGGGTTTTGACAAACACATAAAGTCAGATATTTACCACCCCAGTACCATATAGAACAGTTCCATCACCCTAAAAATTTCCACGTATGTCCCCGCATAGCAGTCACACTGTCTACTCTGTTTAATGCCACTAATCTGTTTTCCATTCCTATAGTTTTGCCTTTTCTAGAATGTTACATAAATGGACTCATACGATTTGTAGTCTTTCACTTAGCAAAAATGCATTGAAGGTTCATCCATGTTGCTTCATGAACCAGTAGCTTGTTCCTTTTTGTCATTGAATAATATTCCGTTCTGTGGATACACCACGATTTGTTTATCCATTCACCTGTTGGAAGACATCTTGGTTGTTTCCAGTTTAAAGTTATAGGACTATAACTAAAGTTATAAAGTTGCTCTAAACACTTAAGTAAACTGCTCAGCTGTGCGGCATTAGAGTTTAGTCACCCATTTTCAGGTGTTTTTTTTTTTCTTTTTTGAGGGCAGAGGGAATAATTAACAATTGATAAAATTTGGGCTGAAAAAAGTCAACTGATTATTTACTTATCTTTGTAACATTCAACTTATCAAGTGGCTGCTGTGTATATAGCATTAACTTTGGTGAGTCCATGATACAAGAGCAGGTCTTGTTTAAGTCGTCAAAGGAGGTACCATCTGATAGGGGAGGTCAGATATTGTGAGCAGTGGTATAAGCCGGCGTATAGGATTAGTCTGGGTTGAGTTTTGGTTCTTTGTGTCTGGTGGTGTGGTAGCGATAGTATCCAACTGATTTGTGCCTAAGTCTTAATTTATAAAGGTGACTGAGAGAGTTCCCTGGTGATCCAGTGGTTAGGATTCCACGCTTTCACTGCTGAGGGCCCAGGTTTGATCCCCGGTCAGGGAACTAGGATCCCTTGGCCAAAATAAGTAAATAAATATAAAGGCGACAAACGTGGAGAGGTCAATGCCATTAAAAGAAAAATGTATCATTTACATTTCCCAGGAGAAGGGGACATGCCACATCACACGGGGACGCAAGGAGAAGCACCTGGTTTGGTCAGTAGCAAGGAGAAGGCATGGCCCAGAGCCTCTGTGTTTTCCACGGGAAAGGCAAGGCAGGGCAGGGGAAATGGCTTAGAATTGGCTGGTTTGAATAATTCCTTGGATCCTGGGGCCTAGGGGCTGTTCCTTGTTGTCTGGTACCTGGCCCTGGCTTGATTTAGGGCAGGGGAAGTATTGGCCTTGTGTGTGAGAGTTAAATAAGATCGTCCCGAATATGGGCTCTTGCTGGCAGGGGAGGTGTAGACGATGCTGGGCATTAGTTTGGCCCTGTGATTAATGGATGCCAAACAGACAAATCCAGGCTCTGCGAAAACACAGAGCACGGATGGAGCCTTCCTGCATGGTGCTGCCTCTACCCAGCAGTCGGATAATCTAATTCAATACATTATCGACTGCCTACTATGAAACAGGAGTACAAAAGTGGATGAGATGAGGTCTCTGCCCGCAGGGAGCTCATGATACATCAGAAAAAACAGATTCATTCATTTGCTAACTTTTATTGAACATCTGCCATGTGCCAGGCACTTGCTAGTCTCTGAAGACACAGGGTTTAATCTAACAGATGGAAAGCTTGTAACCAAATAAATAGAGTACGTTTCTCTCCCTTATAAACATTAATGTTTCATACAAAAATATATCCTCTTATTTTGCTCTGTGTTTCCAATTTCCCTCTACCCCCTACACTCCAGTTGTTTTCCGAATATATAGGGTGCGCCAAAAGGTTCGTTCATTTTTTCCCCTAAGATGGCTCTAGTAACACTTAGTTGTATTTAACTTCATTTGAAACAATTTTGTTAGATTGTATGTGACAGCTGTCTTATCAGCGAGCATTTAAAAAAAGACATCAAATTTGGTGAATTTTTGTGTAGCCATTTTAATATTGAAGGTGGAAGAAAAAAAGCAACATTTCTGACATATTATGCTTTATTATTTCAAGAAAGGTAAAAACGCAACTGATATGCAAAAAAAGGTTTGTGCAGTGTATGGAGAAGGTGCTGTGACTGAACACGTCAAAAGTGGTTTGCGAAGTTTCGTGCTGGAGATTTCTCGCTGGACCGTGCTCCATGGTCAGGTGGACCAGTTGAAGTTGATAGTGATCAAACTGAAGCAATAATTGAGAACAATCAATGTTATACCACGCGGGAGATAGCTGACATACTCAAAATATCCAAGTCAAGTGTTCAAAATCATTTGTACCAGCTTGGATGTGTGAATTGCTTTGATGTTTGGGTCCCACATAAGTTAAGCGAAAAAAACCTTCTTGACCGTTTTTCTGCATGCGAGTCTCTACTGAAATGTAATGAAAATGTTCTGTTTTTAAAACGAATTGTGACGGGCGATGAAAAGTGGATACTGTACAATAATGTGGAATGGGAGAGATCATGGGGCAAGCGAAATGAACCACCGCCAAAGGCCAGTCTTCATCCAAAGAAGGTGATGTTGTATATATGGTGGGATTGGAAGGGAGTCCTCTATTATGAGCTCCTTCCGGAAAACCAAATGATTAATTCATCAAGTACTGCTCCCAATTAGACCAAATGAAAGCAACACTCAACGAAAAGCATCCGGAATTAGTCAACAGAAAACGCGTAATCTTCCATCAGGATAACACCAGACCGCATGTTTCTTTGATGACCACGCAAAAACTGTTACAGCTTGGCTGGGAAGTTCTGATTCATCCACTGTATTCACCGGACGTTGCACCTTTGGATTTCCATTTATTTTGGTCTTTACAAAATCCTCCTAATAGAAAAAATTTCAATTCCCTGGAAGACTGTAAAAGGCACCTGGAACAGTTCTTTGCTCAAGAGATAAAAAGTTTTGGGAAGATGGAATTATGAAGTTGCCTGAAAAATGGCAGAAGGTAGTAGAACAAAAGGGTGAATACATTGTTCAGTAAAGTTCTTGGTGAAAATGAAAAATCAGCTCGGTGCTTTGTGTCCCCCTAGAGGGGTGGGATAGGGAGGGTGGGAGGGAGACACAAGAGGGAGGGGTTATGGGGATATATGTATACATATAGCTGATTCACTTTGTTATACAGCAGAAACTAACACACCATTGTAAAGCAATTATACTCCAGTAAAGATGTTAAAAAAAAGATGTTAAAAAAAAAAGAAAAATGTGTCTTTTATTTTTACTTAAAAAACTGAAGGCGCACCTATGGTCAACTAATCTATGACAAAGGAGGCAAGGATATACAATGGAGAAAAGACAGTCTCTTCAGTAAGTGGTGCTGGGAAAACTGGACAGCTACCTGTAGAAGAATGAAATTAGAACACTTCCTAAAACCATACACAAAAATAAACTCAAAATGGATTAAAGACCTAAATGTAAGACTGGACTCTCTAAAACTCTTAGAGGAAAACATAGGAAGAACACTCTTTGATATAAATCACAGCAAGATCTTTTTTGACCCACCTCCTAGAGTAGTGGAAATAAAAACAAAAATAAACAAATGGGACCTAATGAAACTTAAAAGCTTTTGCACAGCAAAGGAAACCATAAACAAGACGAAAAGACAACCCTCAGAATGGGAGAAAATATTTGCAAATGAATCAATGGACAAAGGATTAATCTCCAAAATATACAAATAACTCATGCAGCTCAATATCAGAAAACAAACAACCCAATCCACAAATGGGCAGAAGACCTAAATAGACATTTCTCCAAAGAAGACATACAGATGGCCAACAAGCACATGAAAGGATGCTCAACATCACTAATCATTAGAGAAATGCAAGTCAAAACTACAGTGAGGTATCACCTGACACCGGTTAGAATGGGCATCATCAGAAAATCTACAAACAATAAATGCTGGAGAGGGTGTGGAGAAAAGGGAACCCTCTGGCATTGTTGGTGGGAATGTAAATTGGTACAGTCACTATGGAGAACAGTATGGAGGTTCCTTAAAAAACAAAAAATAGAATTACCATATGGCCCAGCAATCCCACTACTGGGCATATACCCAGAGAAAACCGTAATTCTAAAAGACACATGCACCCCAGTGTTCACTGAAGCACTATTTACAATAGCCAGGTCACGGAAGCACCCTATATGTCCCTCGACAGACAAATGGATAAAGAAAATGTGGTACATATATATTATGGAATATTACTCGCCACAAAAAGGAACGAAATTGGGTCATTTGTAGAGACGTGGATGGACCTAGAGACTGTGATACAGAGTGAAGTAAGTCAGAAAGAGAACAACAAATATCGTATATTATTGCATATATGTGGAATCTAGAAAAATGGTACAGATGAACCGGTTTGCAAGGCAGAAATAGAGACACAGATGTGGAGAACAAATGTATGGACACCAAGGGGGTTGGCAGGGTGGGATGAACTGGGATATTGAGATTGACATATATCCACTAATATGTATAAAATCGATAACTAATGAGAACCTGCTATATAGCACAGGGAACTCCACTTCGTTGTACAGTAGAAATTAACAGAACATTGTAAAACAGCTATACCCCAATAACAAAACCCAAACCAAAATCAAACCAAACAAAAAAACCCGAAGGTACTTTTGGGCCCACCCAATACTTTAGATTTAGAGGAGCTTATTTTATGGATTTGAGCTTTCCCATTCATGACAGATATAAGGAACGGCATATGATCGACAGATTTTCTTTTAAGGATCTGGAGCAGATATTTTAAAAACCCAAAGTTGTGTTTAGGTAGTTGTCTTTTTACTATTGCATCTGCAAAGCAGCGATGGGGGAAGGAGCATAGTCATGTGCGTGTAGCTGAAGGAGTTAGGGGAGGAGGGATTGTGGGGCACTATTTGGGGCTGTGAGGAGAGAGTTAGAGTCAGGAAACTTGCTCTGCTGTTGACCTTGCTGTTAACATGTGCATCTGGGTCAGATGTCTTCCCCCTTCTAGCCTAGTTTCCTCATTTACGGATGGGGTTGATGATTACCACTTTGTCTACCTATCTCATTGTTGTTAAAGATGAAATGAGATAATAAGACTTAAAGTCCATTATAAATGTAAGGTATATTACAATGCCTTATACATAAAAAGCCTCAGAAGATACTGAGGGAATGAATGAATATATCTCTTTTTTCTTTTGTTTCTGACATTCACTCCAAGGAATGAGGACTGAGCGACCTTGATCTTATTTTCTGAACTTCGGCAGTATTTATCATCTGTAGCTATAATTTAGTAATTATGTTCTTCCTTATATTTCGTGATTGTTTTGAGTGAGTTAGTTTTGGCACTTTAAGGGGAGTAACTAAAAAGTATATATATTTCCTATCTCCTATGGAACCTAGAGTGCAAAGTACATTACAGGTACTCAATAAATATTTGTTGATTCATTGATACTGGTTCAGTGTTTAGGGTATCTAACTAAACGCTTTGAGAACTAATTCTAAAGCAGAATATATGCAAGTGAGTGAGAAGTTGGTGTACTGCCTGGGAGAGATCATCAAGGAAAGGATTTAATAAAAAGACTTGATAGAAGGTTTGAGGCAGATCCTGATGTAGACCTTAAAGACACTGGAGGTTTAGTTTGGGAGACAAAAGAAGGGCATGCCTGATGGAGGGTTAGAGGTCGGAATGACAGTGGCGTATTAGGAGGTGCATGAACTGGTGGGACAGTAGTAAAGGCCAAGTTGTTGAGGTTTTAGGAATCATTTAAAACTTGCAGTTATTCACTGTGGCTATACATTTGTCAGAGTCAAACAAGCAACCTTCGAACTCTGTTCAGAAATGAGTCCTTGTCATTGTATGGAGTAGCTCTTCAAGGTTTAGACTTAATGCTTACAAAGCCTCTTGCTTCTGCAGAGCCAATCTCTTAGACTGCTGATGTCATTAATAATATAATCCATGTAGAGTGTCAGGGGTTTTTAGCAGTTTTGTAGCTCAGATAAGCAGATAGGCCAGGAATTAGCAGCCTTTTATGGAGATGTTTGGGTTACTTTCCTTCTGGAGGATGAAGAGAATTCTTGCTGTGTAGGGATTCTCACAAGCTGGGGGGTGTGTGTGTGTGTCATGCTGGCCTCCGTGGTAGAGACTGTTTAAAGTGGAAAGAGGAGTCGAGCATTGATATCAACAGGCCTGTGTTTGTGTGGGCTAGTGATGGTACTTCTGTAAAATAAGGGAACCTTTTGCTTATCCAGGAATTACAGCAGGTTGGCAGGTGTCACCTCCTTCATGTTCACCATCAACCTAGTTATATAGTAATGAGTACTAGTTATATACTATTAAGTACTAGGCTGGATATTTTTACTGGTAAACTGGGCAACACAATTTAGACATGTTGCCTGACAATTTCAGTGTAGGGCTCTTAAACCAAAATAAACATAAAAGCATGTCTAGACAATATATAAATGTCCATCTACTACATTTATAAGATGTGGTAACTATCTTCTGGTTTTGAAGGACGCCACGTAGATCAGGGAGTTGACTACCTTTTGACCTCAAGAATTAGCATTATGGTTGACAGGTGAAAGCTCCTTAGAGGCAAATTCTGATGGCGTGTGAGGAATGCACTTATTTGTTCACAGATGAAATGAACTGCCTCAGGTCACAGCTCTCTGTTCATCACGACAGCAGAGGCTGTTGTCTCTTGGCAGTTTGTAAAGGGAGTGCAAGTGGCATGGAATGGTTGGGCTGTCAGCATCAGCATATCTCCCCTTGGCACCCGTGACATTTTGATTGGGAGAATTCTTTGATGTGGCGGCTATTCTGTGCATTGTAGAATGTTTAGCAGCAACCCTGGCCTACCACTAGATGCCAGTAGCACTCCCCTTGCCCCGAGTTGTGACACTCAAAAATGTCTCTAGACATTGCCAAATGTTCCCTGAAGGGCAAAACTGCCCCAGTAGAGAACCTCTGGGCCAGGTGAAGTTAAGGTGCCTCAGAACTTTTTAAACTTTTTTTTTGCTTTGCAAGTGAATTCTGCAGCATACATTTTTTTTCAGCAAGAAAGAACTGTTCAGAGGGCCTGCATAATTGGAGTCGTGGTATTCAGTTACTTTCCAATTCTGGGAGGCTTTCTAGGGTTGGAAGGTTTTCAGAACCTGTTGAGTGACCATGAGCTTGGAATATACAGGACGTTTCTTAAACAGGGCATACTCTTGGGAGAGAGCTATGCGATGAAAATGAGAAGATTAGACAAGGTTTGAGTAAAGACGCCCGAATGACTAGAGCAAGGGGAGAGCTGTGAATTAGCCATTACAGCCAAGTCCACTGTGGTCAAGCAGCACATCAATGTTCTCTTCCTCATCCTTTTCCTTCCCTCTGAAAGCCTGGACAGCTCTGGGGTGGAGGAGGGAGGAGTGCCCGAGGAGATCACGAGCTTGAAGCTTGGCTCCTCCATTTATGAGTTTTGACCTGACAAATTTCTTAACCTTGTTTCCTATGCTTTATTTCTTTTTCTTTTCTTTTTTTTTTTTTTTGCGGTACGCGGGCCTCTCACTGTTGCGGCCTCTCCCATTGCGGAGCACAGGCTCCGGACGCGCAGGCTCAGTGGCCATGGCTCACGGGCCCAGCCGCTCCGCGGCATGTGGGATCTTCCCGGACCGGGGCACGAACCCATGTCCCCTGCATCGGCAGGCGGACTCTCAACCACTGCGCCACCAGGGAAGCCCTGTTTATTTCATTTTTAAAAATTGTGGTAAAATATACATAACATAAAGTTTACCACTTTAAGCGTTTCCCCCCTACTACTTATTTATCTTACAACTGGGAATTTGAACCTCTTGACTGCCTTCATCCAATTCCCCCTCCTCCCACCCTTTCGCTTCTGGTAACCACAAATCTGATCTCTTTTTCTGAGTTTGCCTGTTTTTGAAATATAATTGACTTATAACACTATGCTAGTTCTCGTTACACAGCATAGCAATTCGGTACTTCTGTACATTTCAAAGTGATCACCACCTATGTCTAGTTACATATGTCACCATACAAAGATATTACACAGCTATTGACTCTGTTCCTCACATTGTACATTTCATACCCATGACTCATAATTTTGCCACTGGGAGTTCATACATCTTAATCTCCCTCACCTATTTCTTTCCTCCCTCCACTCCCTCCTCTCTGACAACCACCTGATTGGTCTCTGTATCTGTGACATGGTTTCTGTTTTATTATGTTTGTTCATTTGTTTTGGTGTTTAGAGTCCACGTGTAAGTGAGCTCATACAGTATTTGTCTTTCTCTGCCTGACTTCTTTCATTTGGCATGATACCCTCTAGGTCCATCCATCTTGTTGCAGATGACAAGATTTCATTCTTTTTTTATGGCCAAGTAATATTCCATTGTATATATGTACCACATCTTCTTTATCCATTCATTTATTGATGGGTACTTAAGTTGCCATTTAAACTTTTTTTTTTTTTTTTGCGGTAAGCGGGCCCCTCACTGCTGTGGCCTCTCCCGTTGCGGAGCACAGGCTCCGGACGCGCAGGCTCAGCAGCCATGGTTCACGGGCCCAGCTGCTCCGCGGCATGTGGGATCCTCCTGGACTGGGGCACGAACCCATGTCCCCTGCATCGGCAGGCGGACTCTCAGCCACTGAGCCACCAGGGAAGCCCCTAAACTATTTTTTAAGTGTACAGTTCAGTGGCATTAAGTACATTCACATTGTTGTACAGCCATCACCACCATCCACCTCCAGAATTTTTTCATCTGTCAGAACTGAAACTCTGTACCCATTTAAACAGAAACTCCCCATTTTCCCTCTCCCCCAACCCCTGGTAACCACCATTCTACTTTCTGTCTATGAATTTGACTACTGTAGGTACCTTGCATAAGAGGAATCATATAGTATTTGTCCTTTTGTGACTAGTTTATTTCACTCAGCAAAATGTCTTTAAGCTTCATCCGTGTTGTAGGTTGTGTCAGAATTTGCTTTTTAAGGGTTAACAATATTACATTGTATGTATATGCCACATTTTCTTTATCCATTCATCTATCAGTGGACGCTTGAGTTGCTTCCACTTTTCGGCTACTGCAAATAATGCTGCTACGGTATTTTCTTTTCTGTTGTTGTTGTTGTTTAAAAATGGCAACAAATAATGCTTCCTTTGTACTGTGTGTAAAGGCTCCTTGAGGAGTGCCGGGCATGGGCACATGATAAGTGACATTTCCTTTCCTCACCATTTTTTATGCCAGCTTCTTCACTTTTGCTTCTTTTATATCTCCCTCCTAGTACTGGTAATCAAAGCAAAGCAGGGGCTAATGGATTTTTTTTCCCTGCCACTTAAAGTCCATTCCAGGACGGATGTCTGCAATCACTGTGCTCTGAACTCTTTGTGTTATATCAAGACTAGTCAGTCTCTGGAAATTGGAGTTGATCTTAAGGTTGCCTTAAGTGCTCAGGTTCTCTTTAATGGCTCCATTGTCACATTTTTCCCCAAGATAATTTGTTCTAAAACCTTGCTGGTGGCAGCTTGCTGTGCCCAGGGTCCTGAGGTCCCTTCATCAAGGGTTTTGATTCATTTGTCATTCAAAAGACTATTGATATCCTGAGGGTAAGTTTTAGATACACTTGGTGAATTTCATTGCTTTGTTCCTTTGACTCCTGCCTTTAAACACCCAGGCTCCCTCCCTGTGTGGGAAGGAATATTTTTGGCTGACCCTTTTCTGTCTGTGCCGTGCCATCTGTCACAGGGGTCATTGCTCAGAGGCTAGCTTCTTCCCTACTGGGAGCAGGTGGTCAAAAGCAACGGCTATTGACAGGGTCAGGTTGGGGCAGCTTACCCGTATGCCCCCAAAGCTGTGTGTTTAGTTGTTATCTTCAGAGGAATATGAGAAGGCCTTACTTTGGGGTCTTTTTTGCATTAAAGAGGAAGGATGCAGATGTGATCCTAAATCGTTAGTTAATTCCTGTAGTCCAGCCGCTTATCCACTGTCCTGTCTATGCGCTTGCCTCTATCCACTTTACCTGGTTCTGGACTCTTAAGACTACTACCTGAATCCACCTACGATGTACAAAGAAAGTACATCCATGAAAATTATGGACGATACAATTACTCAAGCTGATTCACACCCAAGATGTGAGAAGTGACATCCTGATCCTTGTTCAAACGAAATAAAATACCCCTGAAATATTTCAGTGCTCTTGGGTGGTAAAGACCTTGGTTTTAAAGTCTCATTTAAAGAGATTGTGCTTCCAGCCACTCAGGAGTCTGGGCCTGACTCACAAGAGAGCCAGCCTGGTGCTGAGTCACTTAGCCAGCTTCATTCATCGATCATGTGCTTGTGCACAGCTTGTTTGCAAGGTGGGAGAGAATCACTGTTTCCAAATGTTCCTTCCTGAGGTAGCATGATCCAGAAGTGAACCGAGAGACAGGATGCTGGAGTTCTATTCTTGGCCCAGCCATGCACCTTCAGCAAGATACATCCCTCTCCCCCCCCACCCCCACCGTGTTAATATGGAAGGATTAGGGAAATAGGTAAAACCAGCACGACACATGAGATAGAAGACTTTTTTTACATAAAATGGTTTTCCCAGCAAGATTATGAGGCAGCATGGCCCCCTACCCTGTGACTCCTGGTTGGCCAGGCTTTGTCACCACCCTTGCTCAAGTAACTTACCATAGCCTCCGCTTTTCTTTCTTTCAAGCTTTTTTTTTTAAAAATTAATTTATTTTATCTATTTTTGACTGCGTTGGATCTTTGTTGCTGTGCACAGGCTTTCTCTAGTTGTGGCGAGCGGGGGCTATTCTTTGTTGCGGTGCGCGGGCTTCTCGTTGCGGTGGCTTCTCTTGTTGCGGAGCATGGGCTCTAGGTGCGCGGGCTTCAGTAGTTGTGGCACGCGGGCTCAGTAGTTGTGGCTTGCGGGCTCTGGAGCGCAGGCTCAATCGTTGTGGCGCACGGGAGTAGTTGCTGTGCGCAGCACGTGGGCTCTTCCCAGACCAGGGATCGAACCCGCGTCGCCTGCATTGGCAGGCGGATTCTTAACCACTGCACCACCAGGGAAGCCCTCCACTTTTAAAGTAAGGAGGAATTTCTCCTCCAAGGTGAACCCCAGCATTCCTAGTCTTTGTTCTTTTTCAAACCAGTCATGCCTGTTTGCCGCGGGACTCACTGCATTGTGCTTGGATACATTCAGCTGTTTTAAAAAGCACAAACGATTTTTCTGTTAAGCGGGGGAATCATTTCAGAACAGTTTACGGAGAAAGTTCGTCCTAGGTGTGTGGCCTCAGGTTACTGAAATCAGCTTGACCCTGTGTAAAGTATTGTTGGCTTCTTTGGGGGCTCCCTAGTTCCCCTCTAGGTCTACTGCTTGCATAACTGTCTCTCTTGCTTGTGTGCTCTTGTGTCAACCTCCATCCTAAACATAGTTATACCTTTCACCTCTTCTGATTCCTGGAGAAGTAAAACCTTTTCTACCTAGGCCTCAGGTACTGTCTACGCCTTGGCATCCTAACCTCAATATGTTGGTATCTCTAAACTTCGCCCACAGAATTCTTTTATTTTTAATATGAAATGGTTTAAGCATACAGAAAAACATAGAGAATAATATAATATTTGCTTTAGGTCTCTTTCTGAATGTCAGAAATCATCATGGGTTCCCCTGAAGCCCAGAATCGCCGTGTGCGCCCCCCTCCCCAACTCTTTTGAACAAACCTTTGCAGAGCGCTTAGCCTACCTGTAGGAGGTCTGCCTTACAAAGCCTATATTCATTGTTCTGTTTCCTCAAGTGCGTTCACAGCTCCCCTCCCCATCCTTTGCTGTGACCTTGGGCAAATCGCTTTACCTCTCTGAGCTTTATATTTCTCTTCTGTAAAATGTGAATAATAGCAGCACCTGTCGTCGCCAAGTTATTTTGAGAATCAAACGCAGTAACGTATGTGGAGGTCGTTTGTAAAGCTCTGTGTTACATGTGGCATCAGTCATCTGGATAGAGAACCCACAGCGATGTTTTCCAAGGCTGTGGGAGGGGGAGCAGAGGAAAGGGGATTGCCGAGGGAAGCGGTGTATCAGAATTCCCAAGGGCTGTTTCAAACTCTAACATATCTACTTTACACTTGGATGTGTTTACACACGTATGTACATACGCACAGATGAGAGTTAGAAATACTTGGAAGGCAGAGACCAAGGGGAAATCATCTCTGTATTCCCTTCTATCATTTTCAAGGTTCTGAGCTTTTTTCTGACCTATCTCCCACATTGTTTTGCTGTGGAATGTCCACTTAAAAAAAGTCATTTTCTTAGTCTCTGTTTGCTCAAAAATCACATTTTCAGTGAGAATCTTCATCAACTGTTTGGCTAAGGAGGTTTGCTTTTACCAATATGCTTTGCAAAATTTCTGTTACCGATTCCTTTTTTTTTTTTTTTTTTTGCGGTACGCGGGCCTCTCACTGCTGTGGCCTCTCCCGTTGTGGAGCACAGGCTCCGGACGCGCAGGGCCAGCGGCCATGGCTCACGGGCCCAGCCGCCCCGCGGCACGTGGGATCCTCCCGGACAGGGGCATGAACCCGCGTCCCCTGCATCAGCAGGCGGACTCCCAACCACTACGCCACCAGGGAAACCCCTGTTACCGATTCTTTATGACCCCAGAATACGTCTTTCTCTCCTTTGTTCTTTATTTCTCCTGCTGAATGTAGTCTGAAGAGAGTTCTCCTGGTAAGAGTTAAGGATGCCTCAACAATTCCTTCATAGCGCATTAAACTGAAGATAGTCAGGTGTAACTACTGTTTAACCATCTCTGTGCCACTGTGTGCAGGCTGTCTGTATAGATCCTGGTTGCCGCTCATTGTCTTGAGGCGTCCACATTTACTAAATTATGATCCCCTGCCCCAAACCAGAGAAGGGATACTTGGGTGAAGGTATTCCTGAATAATTGTATTGAAGAACTATTCAGTTTTATTATTTAAAACGTTTAAGATTCAAGTGTAGAAATTAAAAATGCGTATACTCTAGAACCCAGTAATCGAACTCCTAAGTATATATATACCCAAGAGAAACTTTCTCACGTGAGCACATGGCGGCCTGGACAAGAATGTTTATGGTAGTGTTGTTGACAATAGTGCAAGACTGTTAGTAACAAAGATTCATCAATAGGAGAGTAAATAAATTGTGGTATAGTCAAACAATGACCCACTACTATGAAGCTGTGAAAATGCATGAATTAGCAGAAAATATGTCAGAAGGAATAAATGTCAGCCATAATGTGGAACGGAAAAATGCAAGTTTCAGGATATGATCAATATTTCGCATTTATACAAAGTTTCAGAACATGCAAAACAGTCCTTTATGTTATAAATGGATACACTGTTTATGTGGTAATAATATAAAAAGTGCAAGAATTTGAAAAACACCTAATTCAAAATAGTGGTTTCTTTTGAGGAGGGAAGAGAGGAATTGTATGGAAAAGAATACACAGGGGGCTTCAGTTGTATCTGTAAAGTTCTGTTACTATCTATATGTTTTTGTTGTTGTTGTTGTTTTTTGGCTGCAGCATGCAGGATCTTAGTTTCCACCAGGTATCGAGCCCATGCCCCCTGGTGTGGAAGCGAGGAGTCCTGACCACTGGACTGCCAGGGAATTCCCTGTGTGTTTTTTTAATACCTGAAATATTTCATAAAATAAGTCAACTGTAATAAAAAGAATTCAAAATGTATGTTTTAGTTCATTTAGGTTGCTATAACAAAATACCATAGTCTCGGTGACTTATAAACAACAGACATTGATTTCTCAGTTCTAGAGGCTGGGAAATCCAAGGTCAAGGTGCTAGCAGATTCAGGTCTGGTGGGCACCTGCTTCCTGGTTCATAGAAGGCAGTCTTTTCACTGTGTCTTCATGTGTGGAAGGGGCAAGGGAGCTCTCTGGGGTTTCTTTTATAAGGGACTCTTAATCTTTTGTAATTCAACATATGAATTTTGGGAGGACACAGATATCTTATAGCAATGTATATAAAATATGACCCTCAACTTTGTAAAATTACGGACAAAGGAAAGAACGTGGAAGGATTTAATAGTCATTCATCTCTAGACGGTTTTCATTTTCTATATTTTCCTATTTTTCGAGTTTTCTGTAGGAAAAACGATAATAAATATTACTCATTTAATATTTATTTAAGAGATCACAGGATATCAAAATAAGACAGTAAAGTAGTATTGGCAGCCACTCAGAGTTTTTCTCCAATCTGGACCTGAGGCTATTTTACTAGGTGTAATTTTCAAACACTTTAATTTGATGAGTGCTTTATTGTTCTGTTTGCATTAAAAATTTTTTTTTTTTTTTTTTTTTTAGAGAATTGGGTTTAGAGGAAAAAGCTGCTAGGATTTTTAAAGCCAAAGAATGCTATTTAATATTATGTATTGTTAAGACAAATAATGATTTTCAAAGACTGACAGCATGGTTAACAAGTTAGCCACTTCCTAGTTTGAAGAAATTCTCATAGAGTTGAAGACAGGCTGGATCAGACTGCAGAGAAATAAACTTAATTTTAAGTTCTTTTCTGTTTGTCTTGTCCCCAGGACTTCACATTTCACATGTTCATCGAACAAACTACCTTTTCTTCTCACCTTAGGTATTACTTTTATAGGAAACTCTACCTCTACCCCCTCCCCACCCACACCCATCTGCCCCTAATTCTGGGTTATCCTTAATCCTGTCGTGTCACTGCATTGTAATTGGCTGATAATCTGTCTATCTCTACTGGGGTTTAAGCTCCACAGGATGGGATACAGATATTTTGTTCACTGTTCAATTAATCCCCAGTATCTAGCACAATGTCCAGCACATAGAAAGCACTGGTAATGCTTGAATTAATGAATAAATTGAATGAATCAGTTAATGAAAATGTCACAACTGAAGGGGACATTCTGGAAACTGAGCCATTTGATAGGAAACTTTATTTATTATTATTTTTTTGAATTTTATTTTATTTATTTTTTTGTACAGCATGTTCTTATTAGTCATCCATTTCATACACATCAGTGTATACATGTCAATCCCAATCTCCCAATTCATCTCACCACCACCCCCCCACCCTGATAAGAAACTTTAAACTAGGGTTTTCTACTCATAGGTACAAGAGAAGTCATTAGGTTGAGTAATAAGAATTCCAGAATTCTCTCTGGAACTTTTTTTTAAAAAAAATAATTTATTTATTTATTTATTTATTATGGCTGTGTTGGGTCCTCATTGCTGCGCACGGGCTTTCTCTAGTTGTGGCGAGCCGGGGCTACTCTTAGTTGTGGTGCGCGGGCTTCTCATCGCGGTGGCTTCTCTTGTTACGGAGTGCAGGCTCTAGGCGCACGGGCTTGCTTCAGTAGTTGTGGCACGTGGGCTTCAGTAGTTGTGGCTCGTGGGCTCTAGAGCGCAGGCTCAGTAGTTGTGGCTCACGGGCTTAGTTGCTCCACCACATGTGGGATCTTCCCGGACCAGGGCATGAACCCACGTCCCTTGCATTGGGAGGCAGATTCTTAACCACTGCGCCATCAGGGAAGCCCCTGTCTGGAACTTTTAAGTGGGGAAACGAAAAGCCAGAGTTTTAAATGCCATTGCCTTACTAGACATAATGAATGAGGAAGTAGTGACATGAAGAAAGTATACCTAGGATTGAAATAAATAATGATTTTAAAAAGTTTTAATTGGTTCCTCCTTCATCTTATCTGATTTTAAGTGCTGTTTCAAGATATTGTTTTCAATGGTATGGTTTCTTTTTTGTTTTCTTTTTGGTTTCTTAATATTAGATAATTTCTTTAATCATCATTTATAAAAACTTCATATTGAAATGTAGCATGCATATAGAAAAATGCGGAAACCATGACTGTACGCTTGGTAAGTTTTCAGTGAACATACCTCTGTAACCAGTAAGCCAGAAGTCTCCTCCTGCCTCTTCTACCTTTCCCCAATGGAGCTACTATCCTGAGTCTTCATTTTTTTTAATAATACAGTTTTTATAGACTACTTCAACCTGTCATACTCCTATTAATATCAGGAGTAAGTCAGCCTGTTGGGGCCGACTATTCAGATCGTTGCCATCTTCCATCCAGTGGTCTGAACGAAGGCATGGCAGCTTCCGCCCAAAGGAGATGCTTCATTTTATTGACAATGAATGCCACATTCCCGAGCCATCACTTAACTTTTATCACAGAGATCTTGGACTATGGGTATGTGGAAAGGTGATTAATAGAAGGTTAGTCATATAGTCGATTTTTGAGCCCTGGTTCTCTTGGATACTGACGATCTCAAGACTTTTGGATGCATTATTTAAAAGGTATTGGAGTCAGTTTGCTTCCCAGTATAGCCGTTGTCCTAGGACAAAAACTGAATCTCATTCTTTCATTTATGCCACAGTTATCTGACATCCCACTGTATTCCTCTTTGTGGGCAAAGCACAAGGCAAAGGCATTCAGAGGATGCAGTGATTAATAAGCATGATCTTGCCCTTGAGTTACCTACGATCAGGTTGGGAAAAATGAAACACAGAAACATAAAACTTCCAGTAGTATTTTAGGAGTGATACAAAATACTGAGGGGAGGGTGAGATTGTTTTTGACTAGGGGAATATGAACAGCTATCCCAAGCAAGGATAGGTAAGGTAGCATTCCAGGCAAAAGGAGTGGTACAGCCACAGGTGTGGGAATGGAAAAGCACAGAAGGAGTGAGGAGTGGTTTTATGGAGCATGAGATACAAGCGGAGAATGGCTATTAATAGGCTGAAAAGGACCCTGAGTGCTCATTTAAGGATTTGAAACTTTAATCAAAAGCCATGGAGAGTCTGAAGGTTTCTGAGCAGAAGGGAGCCATGGCCATCAAACCTAAACTTCATACCAGTTTCCAAGTGTATCCACCAGTTTAGAATTACTGTACTGTCCAGAGGTTGCATGGGTTGTGCTGGCTGAAAGGATTCATTTGTCATCAGTGAGGTGGTTAGCAATAGTTAAGGCACCATAACAATCATGAACAATTTTCTGCTTTGATTTTTCCTACAGGATTTTTTGCTAGTCCCATCATCTCTGAGAAGATGAGAGAGAGAACTTTGAACGTTGTAGGGGAAAGCATAAGATTAATTTTTGTTAATGCTTTACAAATGAGATTAGAAATAGAGTTCTCATCTTGTTATCACTGTGCTCGTCCCATTATAACATTCTTTTCCTGAATGAGGAACATCAACCTACAGAAAAGCACACTGGATGCAGAGTCATATCCTGAGTCTAAGTCCTGGCTCTGCTACCTGCTATCTTCGTGAACCTGAAGATGTCACTTAACCTCTGTGAGCCTGTCATAGGGTGGTTGTGGGATTTCAGTTGGAACATAGTTGTGAAAGCATTACTAACGGTATTGGGATGCATGTTGCTGTGCTATATATTCGGAGATGATGTTCATGGATGCCTCTGAAAAGACTGTCTACATCACGTCCACAGTGCCTAGAGGCAGTGTGTTGTCATAGAAAAGCACTGGGGTAGAAAGCAGCCCACACCCTGTCACTTGCCGGTGTAACTCAGATGTAACTGTCTGCTTTTGTAAGCTACCTTGCTTTTGTCTTAATGCACCATAAAAACAAAACAGAACAGCAACAGAAACAAAACACCCTCAAATTTGCCTCCGAAAGACTTAATGAGTAATGGGTGTCTTCAGTGCATGATTCTTGAAGAGATTAGCAAAGCGTGTTGGGCATTAAACTGCTAGACTTCCTGAAGAGTATTCTTTAGCCACTCCATACAATAGTTGCCGTCTCTCCTCTTTTTCTTTCTGTCCCCAAACTTCCCAGCTGCACTGACAGCCACCTCCAGCAGCAGCCACGTACCCGGAGTTTTCCTTCGTGGCTTCTTTACCATCATCATTATTTAAAGAGTTTTCCCCTTTCCCTTCTTACCTATTGTTCTTTTCAGCATTAGGAAGATAGCTAGTTTTAACAGGTAGGGAATTCTCCCTCCTTAGAAAATGGATAGGGGCGCATTTAATACTTTGTCCCCGTGTCACTGGCTCTTTGAAACAAGGCAAGTCAGTTGGCCTCCCTAACCTCAAATACCTTTTCTGTGAAATTGAATCTGGCAATATTTGCTCCTTTAACCTCACAAGTGAGGCTGAGATGAGGTGAAGGATAAGAAAATGCTCTGTAAATGTTACAGCCCTATACAAATATGAGGTTGCATTAATTTGTAGCCTCAGCAACTGTTTGCAGAGTTTGTTGCTCTGTCAGCTGAATCTCCTAGGATTCCTAGCAAGTCTAAAATCTTGTTCAGGAAAGATCTATGCTGTTTTTCATCGTGGCTGACCACACCAGATTGTTTGCTGTGATGACCTCCTAGCACTTCACGGGCAGGCTGCTGTGTATTGCTGTGTTGACATTTGTATAACACCTCAAGAGCTCTTCGCAGATACTCTGCCATCAGCTCCTCGCGGTAACCCCGTGAGGAGGATTTCGTGAGCCCCTGGTTGAAGCAGTATCTCAGGCCACCCTGTTGTGTGTGTCTCCCTGCTTGTAGTCACCGTGTCTGAGAACCACAGCAGCTACTTGGGTGACCTATCTTCCCTTCCCCCGTACAACCTCATAGAAATGTGAGCCGTGCTTCTGAGTTTGGTAAGTAGGTGATCTTCTAGTGACCATTTAGTGGGTCTGCCCTGCTCTTCGTTAGAGATTGATTCAGCAAATGAAGAGCAAAAACCGTACGCGCTCCACGAGACGTCTGTGGTTCCTGTGTTCCAGCCTCTTAGCCACGTGCAACGCTTTGGTTCTCAATGCTGCTTGAATGCCCTAGGTCTGACCCAGTTGGGGTGTCACCTTTTTTGACCAGTGAAACAACCTGCGAGTTGCCTGAGTAGCAAAACTCCATATAAGCTGTCCATTCTTGCATCTTCTTCCTGTTTATAGAGCTTCTTTGGAGTAGGCAAGTACCTGACCTTAGTCTACAAGGGAAACCCTGTGGGCTTTGGAGGAAGGCTGCTTCCCATATGACCTTGGGAATTCATATTTTTTTATATGAGTCTCACTTTCCTCGCTTGTAAAATGAAGCTGTCAATAATACCTGCTTAATTAGGTGGTTGTGACAATTACAGGTAATGTTTATAAAATGCCTGACCATCGATATTATAATAATCTTTATAGACATTACACCAGCTTTGCATACAGGCACATAACCACATTCATATATTCCTGCATGTCCATATCAAGTGAACTTTATTAGTAAACATTGCTATAAGAGGTGTCCACTGCATTCTGGAGTTCAAAGAGACCCAGTAACTGTTTTGTGTAATACTTTTAGAGCCATCCTGACACTCTTCGGGAATGTCTTTGGGGCGACATGGGCAGAGCGGGGTGGACTTCAGGTTCCCTCCCTGCTTCAACCAGAGCAGAGATGCTTTCGTGTATGTTATATATTGACATTTCATCTGAGATTTCATTTGAAAAACAAAAAAGCTTTAAAGTTTTCATCCAACTTTCTACTATCCAGTACAGGAATCTACTTTCCAACGTGACTGCCAAATAATGACACAGGAGAATGTGTTCTGATATCAGTTCTCTAAGTTATAAGCTTGCCAGTGCCTGCCATATGGTAGACACCTAAGAAGTGCTTATTGAATGAATGAATTCTTGGTCACGGTTGCCGTAAGGATCAACCAAATGGTACTTGACTTCTTTTTAGCCTCTGTGTTCATTCCTTTATTCAACACATAATCATTGAATGATAGGTATTGAATCCGGACACAGTTCTTTCTGATGTAAGCCTCTATACATTTAGAACCTTTGTAATTCTCTCAGAGAAGCCAACTTCGCTTAGCCTGTCAGAGTCCAGGGTAGCTAATTAGTCTATTTTTCTGGAAGCAGAGCTGAAAGGGATCTTAGAAGAGGTTCAGAGAAAGGGAAAGAGTGCTGATAACAAGAAGTAGTATAGTGAAATGATGAAGAACACAGACCCTGGAGCCAAACAACTTGGGTTTGAATACCACTCTGTGACCTTGGGTAAGGTACTTCATTTCTGTGCTTCAGTTTTCTCACAAGTAATATGGGATGGTAATAATACCTACCTCACAGGGTTGTAGGAAGGATCAAAAGAATTATAATGAAAACTCTTAGAGCTGTGCCTAGAGCATGTAGTAAATACTCCATATTAACTATTATTATTGGTAGTATTATGATGATCATTTATTTATTGAGACCTACTTCACATGCATCGTCTCATTTAACCCTCAAATGAGGAAATGGAGGTTCCATAATATTATGGAATTTTTCCAAGGTCATTTAACTGACCTTGGGAAAATTCCATAATATTATGGAACCTCCATAATATAGATCTGGCTCTATAAATCATTTCACTCACCTCCCTCCTTTTATAAATAAGACCAAGGCTTGGGTAGGTGAATTGATTTATTAAGGGCCATACGGCTGGTCAGTGACAATATCTGAATTACAACATCAGTTTCTTAAGCATGGCCTAGGACTGTATCTCTTTGGGGGGTGTAGTAGAGATCCTGATCTGATGTCTTAATGTAAAAAAAAATCTCTATGGCGTAGGTGATGTCAGCTGTCCACAACCATTATTTCTTTTATTTTTTTGCGGTACGCGGACCTCTCACTGTTGAGGCCTCTCCCGTTGCGGAGCACAGGCTCCGGATGCGCAGGCTCAGCGGCCATGGCTCACGGGCCCAACCTGTCCACGGCATGTGGGATCTTCCCGGACCGGGGCACAAACCCGTGTACCCTGCATCGGCAGGCGGACTCTCAACCACTGCGCCACCAGGGAAGCCCTACAACCATTATTTTGATTGCAAATTGTTAAGCTTTATAGACGCACATGGGCTGGGGTCTTACCAATTGTGGAAAACAGAAACCTTGTAATCCTCATTATAGTCAAACACCATATTTTGAAGATGGCAAAGTTAAAGCTAGCTGTGAAATCTTGTGACTTAAGTTCTGAATTCTATATGCAATGACAAAGGGTATATGCAGATGAAAGTAATGTAACCCTGTGACGTTATTAATATTATCGTACTCCATACTTCATCCTCAGTTGTGAAAGATAAGTCCAGCACGCGTTTCCACCGTCTCTTTCTCTGCTAAGAGTGAGATCGTCTGCATTCCTCAGTTGAGCTTGGCAAGTGTGCCTCTGGCTATATGCAGTCTGTAATGTAGTAGAGAATATCTACAACTCGGCTACATTTGTCTTTTGTACACATGATATATTGATACCCCTTACCTACCATTTATACCCACATTTAGATTTTTTTTTGGTATCAACTGAAAAGTGAACATTATAGATAAAATGTTTCCTTCACTGACTGCCCACCCCAAATGAATTTCCACAGTGATGGCATCTTTGTTCAGCAGGATTTATGCAGTGATTTGCAGAAATTGTTTTGGATTTTTATTTATTTTATGAAGGTTGTGTGGAATGGAAGAAATGAAACTGGTGATACAGATGGTATTAAGAGCTAATATTTACTGTGCCCTTTCTGCATGTTAGACACCATATTAACCCTGTGCTTTCTTTGTCATATTAGTAGATCTCACAGTCATTATATAGCAGAGGCAAAGCTTAAAACCGTTGGATTTTTGGTCAGAGCAGTGAATCATATATATATGAGTCCAAATCACATATTCATTGGACTTAAGCTGATTAACTGTATATAATTATAAAGGAAAAAACAACATCAAATATGAGATTTGTTGATTCCCTCAGTTATAATTAGGAACTTTATAATGTTTGTGTGTGTACAGCTACTTCCTTCCTCCACTCCCAACATGTTCCTTCATATGGAGGGATTTTCCTGTTCCCACCACGCCCAATAAATGCTTATGGGAGATGGTATAAAGTGAGAGTTTCTCATCCAGGCTCTAGAGTAGTGCCTAGAAGCCTGTCTTAGATACTTGAGATAAAATATGGCTTCCTAAACATTTTGGTCTTCCCTTAGAGTGGGAACACCTATGAATTGACATTTCTTTTCTCAGCGTCAAGCATATGTCAGTAGTTTAGTTCTCTGGAATACACGGAGACAATCTAGTGGAAGATAAGACGACATCTGCTGTCTCTTTAGACAATTGCGTGGGGTTGCGCGGAGACGGGAGGAAGGGACCACATAGGTGAGGGGGAATCTCAATATTACTGTGAAAGAAATGCATAGGAAATGGAGGGTAGAATCTAATGTGTATGTTGGAATTGAGGCAGAAAGAAGTAGAGAACCACAGATCACAGAAATGAAACCCTTCTCAGCTGTAAAGCAATAGGCAAGAAAAACTGTTTGCATCGTAACTTGAATCAGGAGACTAGTGAAGAGAATGGCAATAGGGGGGAGGGTGGGGGAACAACCAGAGCCTACAAAGGGATAGAAAGGGGAAAGGCTCCTGTACCTTGTGGAAGAAATAAGAGGAACATGGAAAGCCAGTTAAATTTGAAAAAAAGAAAATTGGTGATGGGGGATAGGTGATAAAATTGAGGGAAAATGTGACTTGTAGTGTCCGCAGGGCCAGGGAGATGGAAGTCTAATGACCTCTTGATTGGGCTGTATATTGAGTAGCAGATGGAAGACTAGGCTTGATAGTTGCATGGATACATAGACAAGGTGGAAACCTATCTTCATTTTGGGCTGATGGGACCTGCTCAGAGAAGCTTCTAGATCCATGTAAACTCATTATAATCATTGGTTTTGACTTCACTTAAAAGAATTTTTAGATCAAAATATTCAAGTACTCAACGTGTAGGTGCTTCACACGTACCTCCAGATAGAGTTACTTACTTATCATGGTTAATCTTAAATTTATATCCATGTTAGCCCTCTTTCAAAATATTCTGTAAACACATCCTTCAAAGGGTATCTGCAGGAAGACAGATGTAAATCAACCAAGAGTGACTATCTCAGAGGATTAAGAAGAGACCAGTTATTGAGAATCAGAGGCAAATAGCTCAGCTTTGGAAAAGTTGGGTGGGTGTGAGGCTTAAGAAGAACGAACTTTGAAGTGGCCTCATGAGGTGGAAAGCCAGCGAGACAGAAGGATGCACAGGACCGCTGTCAGTTAGCGCAGGTGCTGACACGCATCAGGGTGAGGATGGGCCATAACATCTTGTAGGAGGGAGAGCCAGATTTCAATGTTATCGAGAGACAGCAATTTTTAATGTTTCAAATGAGTAAAATTAAGATTTGACAAAATTGTTTTTATTTCAGTTTCTAGAGCTGTTATATGATTTTCCAAAATGAAATCTGTAAGTGACAAAGTAGAAAATTGGCAGCCTAGAATCTAGTTGTCACTGGAGGAAGGAGGGGCCCAGGGAGTGGGGACAGTGTAAACTCTATCCATCTGGCTGCATTTCTCTCTTCTCCTGTGATGAGAGCCGCCCACCTTCCTCCCAGTGCACTGCTGTTCCTCTGGCTAATTCCAAATGAGCTATGTATCAACATGCAGAGACTGGCTGGCAGTCCTCAGAGTCTAGCTGTAGTTCTATACAAAGCTGCCTCTCTCCTTTTAGTTCTTGTCGTTAAGTCTTTCCCTTGAACTTCAGGACCACGTGTCTACTGCCTATTCAGAATCTCCATTTGGATGTACCAAAGCAACTCAGAAGTGAAGTCATAACCGTAAACCCCAGAGCTGTGCATCACATCTTATTCCCTGTCTCTGAGTTTTACTACCTGCATCCATTGCCCACAGCAAAAATCTGGGCCTCTTTCTTGATTTTCCTTCTACCTTACCTCCCACTTCAGTTAGTCGACATTCCGTTCTGTACATCATCCCTATTGCTGCTGCCTGGTTCAGGCCATCATTTCCTCTCAACTGAATTGCTACAACGGTCTCTTTACACTGTAGCCAGAATAATCTTCCTAAAGTGTAACTTTGGTCAAGTCATTCGGACCTTCGGTATCTCCTTATTGCCTTCAGGATAAAATCAGAACCACTTGCCATGATAATGGCTTTGCCCCCCTGATGTGGCACCTGTTTACCTGTTAGTTAATTTTGTAAAGACCACTTACACCTAACTGTTTGCAGTCCTTAAGGGGCTTGATCTCCCTTGTCTGTGGTCTTTTGTGTGTGCTATATTTTCTTCCTGCAAAGCTCTCTCCATTTTCCTGCCACCTTGTACTTCAGCAGCTTCAGGCTTTAGCTAAGATGTCGCTTTCTTCAGGAAACCTTCCCTGATCTCCCCGATGAGGTGTCTTGCTTGTATCTGTCTGTCGAAGCCCCTTTTACTTTACTGGATTTATCATTACTGTACTTTGCCTGTTTATTTGTCTTCTACCCCCAGAAGACTTTAAAGGTCCCTAAAGGCAAGGAGCTATACTGATCATGAGTATAGTTTCTGGCATATAGTAGGGACACAGTAAATGCTTCAGTTTTTTTCTCTTTAAATAAATTGTGGTAAAATATACATAATATAAAATTTTCCTTTTTAACCATTTAAGTGTACACTTCAGTGGTATTGAGTACATTCACATTGTTGTGCAACCATCACTACTGTCCATCTCCAGAACTTTTTCATCATCCCAAACTGAAACTCTGTACGCATTAAACAGTAACTCCCCCATTGCTCCTTCCCCCCAGCTCCTGGTAACCACTGTTCTACTTTTTGTCCCTATGCCTTTGACTATAGGTACCGCATATAAGTGGAATCATACAATATTTGTCCTTTTGTGTCTGGTTTATCTCACTTAGCATAATGTCCTCAAGGTTCATCCATGTTGTAGCATGTGTCAGAATTTCCTTCCCATTTAAGGCTGAATAATATTCCATTGTATGTATATAGCACATTTTATTTATCCATTCATCTGTCTGTTGGTATTTGGGTTGATTCCGCCTTTTCGCTATCGTGAATAATGCTGCTGTGAGCATGGGTGTACAAATATCTGTTTGAGTCCCTGCTTCAAGTTCCATTGGGTATGTACCTAAAAGTGGGATTGCTGAACCTTATGGCAATTCTGTGTTTAATTTTTTGAGGAAGCGCCGTACTGTTTTCCGCAGCAGCACAAGAGTTCCAGTTTCTCCCCATTCTCCAACTGTTGTTATTTTCTGTTTTGCTTCATTTTATAATAGCCATCCTAACGAGTGTGAAGTGGTGTCTCATTGGGGTTTTGATTTCCATTTCCCTAATGATTAGTGATGTTGAGCATCTTTATATGTGGTTATTGGCCATTTGTATATCTTCTTTGGAGAATGTCTATTCAAGTCCTTTGACCATTATTTATTTATTTATTTTTAAATTTATTTATTTATTTATTTGTTTATTTATTTATGGCTGCATTGGGTCTTCGTTGCTGCCCGTAGGCTTTCTCAAGTTGCGGCGAGTGGGGGCTACTCTTCATTTGTGGTGCGTGGACTTCTCATTGTGGTGGCTTCTCTTTGTTGCAGAGCACGGGCTCTAGGTGCTCGGGCTTCCGTAGCTGTGGCACGCGGCCTCAGTAGCTGTGGCTCGTGGGCTCTAGAGCACAGGCTCAGTAGTTGTGGCGCACGGGCTTAGTTGCTCCACGGCGTGTGGGATCTTCCTGGACCAGGGCTCGAACCTGTGTCCCCTGCATCGGCAGGTGGATTCTTAACCACTGCACCACCCAGGAAGTCCTGACCATTTTTTAAATTAGGGTTTTTTTTGGTTGTTGTTGTTTTTGTTGTTGTAGGAATTCTTTATATATTCTGAGTATTAATCCCTTATGAAATACATGATTTGCAAGTATTTTGTCTCATTCTGTGGGTTGCCTTTTCACTCTCTTGATAGTGTCCTTTGATGCAGAAAAGTTTTTAATTTTGATGATGTGCAATATATCTATTTTTTCTTTTATTTCTGTGGTTTTGGTGTCATATGCAAGAAATCATTGCCAACTCCAATTTCGTGAAGCTTTCCCCCTATGTTTTCTTCTAAGAATTTTATAATTTTAGCTCTTACATTTAGATATTTGATCCATTTTGAGTTAATTTTTGTATACGGTATAATAAGGTAAGGGTCCAACTTCATTGTTTCACATTGGGTATCCGATCTTCCCAGCGCCATTGGTTGAAGACTGTTCTTTCCCCCATTGAATGGCCTTGGCACCCTTTTTGAAAATCATTTGACCGTATATGTGAGGATTTGTTTCTAGGCTCTCTAATGTGTTCCATTGGTCTGTATGTCTGTCTTTATGCCAGTACCACACTGCTTTGGTTAGTGTATCTTTGTAGTAATTTTTGATATCAGAAAATATGAGTCCTCCAACTTGTTCTTTTTTAAGTCTGACAAGTTTTTAATACTACTTGCTATTTGATCCTCCTTCTAACATTTTTTGTGTACTCCCGCCTATAGTGTTTCCCTTAACAACTCCTCCTAGATGACTTCTCTTCCTTCATCTCCGTCATAACCTCACTCCAGTGCCCGTTTTCTTTCCCTTTTCCACCCCCTTTTCCTTAATTTAGAGTCATCTTTAGTGTGTTCAAGCCACAACTGACATTTTAAGGTCTTAATACTGCTGGGTGACCAACAGAAGGGAGCCCTAATCATCGATTTCTCCCAACTTTGAGTCTGGTTCAATCTCTTTCAGAATTCTCAGGGCTAAAAGTCACATTTATTGTTATGATGGATGAGGTGTATTGCCTAAGAGACTGTGTGGCATAGTGAAAAAGCATTATATTGGAGGCCAAGAGACCTGTGCCCTAGCTCTGCATCTGTCACCAATTAGCAGTTAGACAACTCAGCCTCTCTTACTTAACTTACTGTTAAATTTTCTTATCTGTAAAGTTAAGGAAAGTTGGACTAGATGGTCTCTAAATTCCTTCTAAATCTAAAAAGTTTATTTTTATTTTTAGTCCTCAGAAGGAGGAGGAATTTAAGCTGGTTTTAGAGATGAATGGAATTTAGATGAGAAAGAGAGAAAGACTTCGGGAGATTTAAAATAAGAAAATGAAAGTGTGTTTAGGAGTCAACGAAAACAACGGTGACCATTTATTAAGTGATGCTGGGTCAATTGGAGACCCACGTAGAAAAAAAAATGAACCTCGACCTCTATCTCGCACAATATTCAAAAATCAGTTCCAGATTATGTGAAGTCTAAATAAGAAAGGTAAAACAAAAAAGCTTCTAGAAGAAAATTTAGGCTAATAGCTGCATGACTTTGGGATAAACAAAGATCTCTTTATAACAACAACAACAACAAAAAACATGAAAGGGAAGGTTGATAGATTGGATTTCAGTAAAATTAAGAACTACTTTTTATCAAAAGACACCATTAAGAAAGTAAAAAGGAGAAAAATATTTGAAATATATCTGACAAAAGACTTGTATGGGGAATGTGCAAAGAACTCCGACAGATCAATAAGAAAATGCAGATGACTCTAGAAAAAAGTGTGCACAGATTGAAACTGGCGTTCCACAAAGGAGGATTTCTAAATGGGCAGTAAACGTATGAAAAGGTGCTCAGTGTCGTCAGAGAAAAGCAAATTAAAACTCCAGTGAGTTAACAAACACATGGAAAAATGCTCAACATAATTAGTCATTAGAAAAATGCAAATCAAAACCACAGTGAGATACTGCTTCACACCCTCTAAGATGGCTGTTAAAAAAAATAATAATGAGGGCTTCCTGGTCGCGCAGTGGTTGGGAGTCCGCCTGCCGCTGCAGAGGACGCGGGTTCGTGCCCCGGTCCGGGAAGATCCCACATGCCGCGGAGCGGCTGGGCCCGTGAGCTATGGCCGCTGAGCCTGCGCGTCGGGAACCTGTGCTTCGCAACGGGAGAGGCCACAACAGTGAGAGGCCCGCGTAACGCAAAAAAAAAAAATAATAATAATAATGAGAGGAAAATATATGTTGGCTAAGATGTAAAGAAATTGGAACCTTGCTTATATTGCTGGTGAGAGTGCAAAGTGGTTTAGCCTCTGTGGAAAAACAATTTGGCATTTCCTCAAAAAATAAAGCTTAGAGTTACCATGTGACCCTGCAGTTCCACTCCTACGTGTATACTTAAAAGAATTAAAAACAGGGACTAAGGGACTTCCCTGGCGGTCTAGTGGTTGGGACTTTGCCTTCCAATGCAGGGGGTGAGGGTTGGATACCTGGTCGGGGACCTGGGAGCTGGGGTCGCACACGCCTCGCAGCCGAAGAGCCAAGACATAGAACAGAGGCAGTGTTGTGGCAAGTTCAGTAAAGACTTTAGAAATGGTCCACATCAGGGCCTCCCTGGTGGCGCAGGCGGGTGAGAACCCGCCTGCCAACACAGGGTACACGGGTTCGAGCCCTGGCCCAGGAAGATCCCACGTGCCGCGGAGCAACTCAGCCCGTGCGCCACAACTACTAAGCCTGCGCTCTAGAGCCTGCGAGCCACAACTACTGAAGCCCCTGTGCCTAGAGCCTGTGCTCTGCAACAGGAGAAGCCACTGCAACGAGAAGCCCGTGCACCGCAACGAAGAGTAGACCCCGCTCGCCGCAACTAGAGAAAGCCTGCGCACAGCAACGAAGACCCACTGCAGCCAAAAATAAATCAATAAATTTATTATTTTTTTTTAAAAAAAAGGAAGAAATGGTTCACATCAAAAAAAACCAGGGACGAACTAAAATAAGTACATGTGCATGCACTGTTGACAATAGCCAAGAAGTGGAAAGACCTCCCCCCTCAGTTGTTCCTCAGTGGATGGATGAATAAACAGATCATGATACAGACATATATTGAAACATTATTCATCCATAGAAAGGAGTGAAGAACTGATACATGCTACAATGAGGATGAAAGAAGCCAAACATGAAAGGTTACATACTGTATGATTCCATTTATATGAATTTCTGGAATAGATCAATCAATAGATTATAAAGACAGAACACAGCCTGATGGGTGCCAGGAGCTGGGGGGTTGGGTGAGTGCAGGGGAGGGGAATGGAGAGAAACTGGTTAACGGGTAAAGGGTTTTACTTTGGAGTGATGGAAATGTTTTGGAACTAGATAGAAGCGGTCGTTGCAGTATGTTGTGAATGTACCAATTGCCGCGGAGTTGTTCGCTTTAAAGTGGTTAATTCCACCTCGGTAAATTTTATAAACACCATGAGCTATCACTATACGTATGCTCACTAGAATGGGTAAAAATTAAGAGGGCTGTCATTGCCAAGTGTTGGTGAAGATGTAGAGCAACTGGAACCCTCTTATCTCGCTGGTAGAAGTATCACTAAAGCTAAATAAACGTATGCTCTCTTCTGAGCCCAGCATTCCACTCCTGCCTATGTGCTGGAAAGAGAAGAGCACATATGGCCACCAACAGGCGTGCACACAAAGGTACTTAGCAGCTTTCATTCATAATAGCCTGAAACTATAAACAACCTAAATGTCCAGCAAAGTAGAACGGGTAAATAAATTGTATGTTCCTACATGGAATACCACAGAGCAATAAAAAGAATGAACTGCTGCTACACACGCCAGTAAAGATGAATTTCACAAGTAATGTTGAATGAAAGAAGCCAGATTTTGAAGAGTATATTTTATCTTCTGCTAAGGCCAAACTAATCTATGGTGGTAGATGTCAGAAGCGCTTTTGCTGGGCAGGGGTGGTTGTGGTGGTCTTTGACGGGGGAGCTCAAGAGAGCCATCTGGGGTGCTGGAGACATATCTTCTGTATCTTGATCTAAGTGGTGGTTACGCAGGTGTATACATATTACAAACTAATCTGTGCGCTTAAGATTCGTATACACTTTATTGTTCTACCTTTAAAAAAAATACTAGAAAATTAAAACAAAAACCAGTCGCCAGAGTAGATGTTCTTGCAGGGAAGCAGTAGAAAAGCATGTTTGTGAAGTATAAGGTTGTAGATGAATATCTGAGAAGTGTAAGGTTGTAGAAAGCCTTGAATGGCAGTGAAATGGCAGAAGTCTGGATTCTTTTCTGTAACTCCAGTAGCTTCGAGGGAGGAAAATGACAAAATGGAAGCAGATTTTTTAGGGAAACGGATCTTTGGAGATGTGCCTGGTGGGCTGAGGACTGGTCCACAGGTGGGAGGCTATTGCAGTAGGACCTGAATTAGGTTGAAAATGGAAACTCTGAAGGAAGAAGAACTAGTGAGGCTGGTGACTGGTTGGGCAAGGACAGCAAAGGATGACGGGGCAAAGATGACTGAAGGTCCACGCTAGATGGCTGGAAAAACGATGGTCCCCATCACAGAATTAAGAAAGCCAAGTGGAGGACTCCGTCTTGGAAGCGAAAAGATGAGTGGTTTTAAATGCTTTAATTGTGAAGTGGTGACAGGCAGTTGTGGGGCTCAGAAGAGCAATCAGGGCTGATGATAGAAATCTGAAAATCACCCACATACAGATTATTTTGAGTAGATGAGATTCCTAAAAGGAGGAGTGATGCAGAGAGATTGCAGAAAACCAGCCCTTACAGAAGAAAAAGGTGGTAGGGGAAGAACCAGGATAGAACCAGGGTATCAGAAGAGAACCAGAATCGCTTAAGCCAAATGAAGAGAGAGTGGGGGGGGGATGAAGATGTAAAGGGAGAAAATACAGAAGTAGGAGAGGAAAAGTGAAGATTGAGAATGTGTTGGAGACCCTTGATCGTTGAGGGAACCTGGAGAAGGCAGGAGGAAACAAAGGCAGAGGACTTAGCCTAGGATGGCTTTACCTATGAAGAGCCCAGGTGTGTACAGTCAGGTTACAAGACTTTGTCAGCATCTGCAGTGACTTCCTCTTGCAGTATTCTCTGTCCTCTAAGTAGGGTGACCCAGGGTTGAGGATGAGTGTGGCTGTGGGAACCAAGGAGTCCCAAGTATTTGGACCAGTTATGCGTTCCAGGCATAATCGTATTCTCTGTGAGAAGAATACGAAAGAAGTTTAACACACCACTCATGCTCCTAGGGATTTATATGGTGCAGTTAGAGAATGACTGAGAGCCAAAGCCAGTGTGAATAAGATGTCTTGAACCCTGACTTTGTCATTTTCTAGCTGTGTAACTTTGGCCAAGCTCCGTTAGGACTCTGTGCCTCTTCTTCCTCATCTGTTAAAAGGGGATAATAATAGTATCTACCTCATAGGCTGTTCTGGAGATTAAACGAGTTAATACAAACAAGGCGCTTGGAACAATACCTGAAACATAGCAAGTATGTGATAAGTGCTAGCTAAGAGATCACGATAAAGCTGTCGGAGTTCACAAGGGGAAAATAATTCGTAAGGGCTGGGGCTGATGGGAAGATTCTTCGGAGGAGTAGGGATTTACGGGAGGCAGTTCAGGGACTGATAAGAGGAAAGGAATTTTAGGTTTGGGGGAAACAGTGGGAGTAAAGTCTTAGATCAGTAAAACCATTGGCATTTGCGTGCGGTTTACTTGAACCAGACTGTTCCTGTTGCGGAGTAGTGGGAGTCAGGCTGGGACAGGCAGAGGGGTCACTGATATTTGTCAGAACAAAAGAAGTCTGGGTTGGGGGAGTCAGAGCTCTTTGTGTGTTTTTTCCTGGCCCTGTGACTTTGGGCACGTTACCTCATCTCTTCAGACTGCAAGTTTCCCAATTCTTAAAATGAAGTGGACTGGATCTATAAAATCCCTCGCAGCTCTAGAATCGCATGCCTCACACATGAAAAGGATTTCTTCGACCCCATCGTCTGAGGAATGGTGTTTTGTGTGTGTGCAGCATGGAGCTGACTTGCGGTTCTGGCCTCGTCAGTGCCAGGCTGTAACCGAGTGAGCTGATCAGCCCATGTGGATACCACACACTGCCTTTCGCAGCCATCACCACCACTGGAAAACTCTGGGCTCTCTGCGGGGGTATTTATGAAAAGAGCCCTTGGGTATTTCACTCCCAGATTATTTAGCGCCAACTCTACTACTGTTCTCTTAAGGAGCCTCAAGCTTTATGGATGCTAGCCTTGGAGTGGACCCTGAGGGCTAAGTAGGAGGGAAAGAACTGTGTTTAGCCGTTAAAAAAATGTCCCAGATTGTCTTTGTGAAGCTCATAAAACAAAAGGAAGAAGCAGCACCACGAGCGCCAGATGAACTGCCAGTGAAGCCCTAAAGCTTTCGTGGGAAGAGTCCCATTGCTTTGACATTAGGGAGCCCCCTGTTCCAAGGTGTGTATTTCAATAACCTAGGACTCTGTATACACATAAATGAAAATGGGCTTTTCAGATACCATGCTTAGAAGTCTTTGGCTCTAGTATGGCACTACTTCAGTTTCTCTGTTTAGAAAGGAATTTGGTTTGTGATTCATTTCTCACTTCCTGTCCTTCTGGCGTGAGCCCCGCTCGGGGGCCTTTCTGCTGTCGTTCACCCTGCAGTGCTGCAGGGCTCTTGCATCAGAGGAAGGTCTCTAAGATTCCTCTCCCATTTGCTTTTCCTGTTGCTGAGTGGGAGGTACGTAGAGCAATAGCTTCCCTCTCCATGAAGAAAAGTGCTTTGTGTTTGTCCCTGGCACGAGCTTGGTCATTAGAGCAGGTACTTCTGGACTTTTATACTGGATGGATTTTACAAACCTTGGTGAATTGAAAAAGAACTTGAAACAGAAGAGCCAAAGCAAATAGAAGCATTTCTGTCTATATTTTTGTGCCTCCAAAGTTTTGAAGGGTTTAGTGTTTTCAGAAACTGAAATTTGAAAAGAGAGGCAGTTTACCCTTGCGTTGTCCTTGGAAAAAGAGTGTTTCTTTAGGGAGCAGAGTTCTAGGAAAGGAAGATGACTTGAGCATATAAGGATTCCAAAGCTAATAGGTGCCTCTCGGTCATGTTAAACATACCTTATTCATTTAGAATAGAAATTACTTGAGGGTATGGAATATATATATTTTTAATGTTGTCTATAAGAAAACCACTTTATTTTTTATTGAAGTATGGTTGCTATACAATATTATATAAGTTAACAGGCGTACGGTATAGTGAGTCACAATTTTTAAAGGTTACGTTCCATTTATAGTTATTATAAAATATTGGTTATATTCCCCATGTTGTACAATATGTCCGTGTAGCCTATTTTATACCTAATAGTTTGTACCTCTTAATCCCTTTATTGCCCCTCTCCTCCTTCCCTTTCCCCACTGGTAACCACTAGTTTGTTCTTTATATCTGTGTCTGCTTTTTTTTTGTTATATTCACTAGTTTTTGCTGTATTTTTTAGATTCCACATATAAGTGCTATCATACAGTATTTGTCTTTGTCTGACTTATTTCACTAAGCACAGAGGGTATGGAATATATCTTTGTAGCTGTACGTGGTTCCTAACTGTGAGCTGCATCTAAGTCAATAATAAAAACTAGCCATTCAGGAGACTCCCATGTTCTAATCTCCTTGGCTGCTCATTCCCCTGAGGGGTGGTGATGGACATTGCCTCGTCCATTCATGCCACAGACTTTCTGAAGAGAAAAATACCCATGTCATGGGAGAAACTATGTGTTGCGAAGGTTGTGACTAAAGGTTGAGAGTGAGATGGTTTGGTCTGGCCTCTTTTTAGAGCAGCGATTGATTAATGCTGTCTGTGTTGCCGTTTCTTCCAGAGCTGACCTGTCCTGGACGCAGCATAACTAACGAAGCTGCTGCAGGATGAGAAGATGGCAGCGCGGCTGCTCGCACCACCAGGCCCTGATAGTTTCAAGCCTTTCACCCCTGAGTCACTGGCAAACATTGAGAGGCGCATTGCCGAGAGCAAGCTCAAGAAACCGCCAAAGGCCGATGGCAGTCATCGGGAAGATGATGAGGACAGCAAGCCCAAGCCAAACAGTGACCTGGAAGCAGGGAAGAGTTTGCCTTTCATCTATGGGGACATCCCCCAAGGCCTGGTTGCGGTTCCCCTGGAGGACTTTGACCCATACTATTTGACGCAGAAAGTGAGTTGGAGGAGACGGAGCAGCAGCTTCAGATACCCCGCTCCTAACAGGCTCAGGGGGGATGGGGGGAAAGAGCTGTGTCTTTGCCAGAGTTTGGATAAGTACTTAGCCTTTTGTTTCAGTTCCAGTTGACGGATTCTTTTTTGGTTTAATTGCTGCTAAGGGTCATTTGTGGGTCTTGGCACTTTTCAGTCTGTTAATAAGACTTCTGGTTTTGGCTCCTTTAACTGATTTGACAGTAGAAAAAGATTGATTTAAAAAAGGGGAGGGGGCTTCCCAGGTGACGCAGTGGTTGAGAGTCCGCCTGCCGATGCAGGGGACGCGGGTTCGTGCCCCGGTCCGGGAAGATCCCACATGCCGCGGAGCGGCTGGGCCTGTGAGCCATGGCCGCTGAGCCTGCGCGTCCGGAGCCTGTGCTCCGCAACGGGAGAGGTCACAACAGGGAGAGGCCCGCGTACCGCAAAAAAAAAAAAAAAAAAAAAAAAAAAAAAAGTGGGGGGGGGCATAAATGGGAGTGTTTTAATAGAGTACAAGAAAGATGGCATAGTGAGAGACGGCACAGCCCTGTAGAATCTTGTTCACACATTCAGAATTCTATCTTTATATATAAAGATGATGTTACTATCGCAGCATCAACAGAGCCTGTTGTTAATATAATGGAGATGATGGCTTTGTCTGCTTACCTAACCCCCTTTGTGACATTAGATCATAGCCTTTGGGGACAAGAATAGAATAGAGTAAACCAAACTGGGCCAATGAGGAGACCAGGTCTGTAGCCTTGTTATACAGTTGTCTGTATTCAGCGAATACTGATTCTTACATAGAGTCAATTCTGTTATTCCTGCTAGTAAGAAGCATGAGTGAAAGAAATACCAATCTTCATTTTGCCAAGAGTTTCAAATTTCCCGGACAAATGTTTGACCAAACCTTGGGTTTCTTTCTCACGATTATCTTTTGAAACTAGGCAACAGGTAATGAAGCAGAGCCCCCAGTTAATCCGGTGGCCAAGTAATTAGCCATTGAATACTGAAGACTGACATCAGATACCATTTTAGGGATCCCCCATTTGACAGATGTCATTTAAAGAATTAAATCCATAGGTGTTTCCAGATGAAGGGTAAAAAGGCTTTGTGTAATTATATATTAACAAATATAAAGCTTAACTAAACTGCCTTTATTAACAAAACTGTCTTATAAACTGCCGTTAACTAAATTGCCTTTTAGTCTTTCAGTTATGGAAGAAATTTCTGTTTCTTTGTCTTAATAATGGGACAGAAGTAAGACTTGAGGCGAATAGATCTCTTGATTTAGCTATAGTTGTGGAGGCATCTTAGGTCTGAATGGCAAAACTAGTTAAGACGTTGTCTACAGAAAATGGCCCTTCACCCTGGTACTTCTGTTGCAGCTCAGAACAGCTACGTAATAGGAAAAAGTAGAATCAGTAGCCTGTAACTTCCACTGGGAAATTTAGAATGTTTAAGGAACAAAACATGATATGATATAAAGAAAAGTAGACTAGAAGTAAGAAATCTTCACTCTACCGTAATTCACCATGTTTATTATTTATAGTTTCCTTCCTTAGTATGTGTATTTTTCAAGCTACCACAAATAGTTCATGGGAAGAGAAAGTAGTAGATAAAGAAAAAAAATCTCAGAACTAGTTCATGTCCTTGAGCAAGTCATTTCACCTCTCTGGGCTTAAATTTCTCATGTAGGAATTGAGAAGTTGGACAAGACTTCTAAGGACGTTTTCAAATGTCAAATTCTGGGGCTAAGTAAGTTTCCATAAACTGTCATTGATTTCCTTACTTACTTATCCTTTTTTTTAAAATCTAACTATTTAATCTGGGCCTTTACTGAATGGGGGTAGGTGGGTGAGGAAGGAGACAAGGTTTTAGCTTTCTGGGTTAGTGAGTAAGGGAACATGGAATCTTGCACTGTTTTTAAAAAAATATTTCGTTGATTGTAAAATTTTGAAATATTTTAAGATATATTTCCCTCCTCTTTCCTGCCCTTGCGTCCTTAGTCTTTTTAGAGGTAAAAAGAAATAACAAAACACAGAGTTTAGGTCGTGCCTACTGAGATAAGTTTGGCCAACTGGTGTAACTTTTTCAGAAAATACTCTTATGGCAATAAGCAGATAGGTAAAGCCCTTCGGACTCTGGCCTTTCAGGTGCCTGAAACCTCTTTGCTTTTATTTGAACTATTTGTTTTTCTAACTCAGATGCAAATTAAACTTCCTTTTCTTAAGCCTGACTAATATATGAAAAATGTAGAGAGCTCTTCATTGTCAGAGCCTAGTTTTCCTTTGCTTGCCTTTTTCCCTGCTTCCCGCCTTATAGACAGCCTCTTTCCATTCCCAGTGCCTTAGATTTCGGTGCTCCTAGCTTGGGAGTGAGGACCCACAGAGAGTGGTCTCTGGCGCTAATGGGGACTCTTCTCCGGGTTAGGCCAGCTGTTGATGGCACTCCAGTAGGGGACTGGCTCTTCATGATAGAAAATCTGACTTCAGCCTTTGGCCTCACCACAAGGGTAGATAGTTTGTGGAAAGGATAACTTTAATTGTATTCTTTAAATTCTTTTTTTTAAAAAAAAACCCTGAAATATACCACCATGCAGAAAAATTCATAAAACATAAATGCTTAGCTTAATGATTATTAAAAGCAAACGAACACCTATGACAAGAAAGAACATTAGTAGCACTTCAAGGTATTATTTGTCTTTTTAAATAAAGCATTTTTCAGTTGATTAAAAATAATGTGCTTGTTCAAGTTCACTTGCATATCTTCACTGGCATTACTAAGACGTCTTACTAACCAGGCCTTTCACTGGGCCAAATTAGCGAGGTCTCCCCTACAAGGAAGCACGCTGGGAATCAACCCACATATTGAAATATCCTGAGAGTAGAAAGGACTTTAAGAGGACATTCCCTTCCATTTGTTTCTTAAGGGCTGCCTTAAATAATTCTTGCAAAGTAGAATTTCTTTTCTTTGCTTAATGGTACAAGTGGGTTTCTTTATTTTTTCCTCATAGGTCTTGTTTTCTACCTGATTGATCATTTTTGTGACTCTCATAGAAACTGGTTTCCCATTTCCTTCTCTCTTTATTTTAGAGGGTGAAAGAGAACTAGTTCTCTGTTGTGGATTTCACACTGTCCAGGGACACAGGGTCATAAAACACGTGTATCACGTTTTCAAGATACCATTGTACCAGCTGGTGCTGTTTTGAGCTAGCTATCCTAAGCTTCTTGGTGGTGTCCATATTGCATTTCACCTGACGTTCCCGGATGGCCCCCAGAACGACCCAGATCATCCTCTCTTTGGACTGTCTCAGAGCTCCCAGTGCTACAGCATTTTCCTTGCCTCTTGGTACTTCGTTCGCATGTCTCCATTCTTTGGCTTTCTTGTTTTTCGAGTGTCACCTGAAAAGAATTGAATTTACAGGACATTTAAACTTTTTAATTTATTTAATTTTTAAAATAGGTAATATATTTACATGGTTAAAAATTCAATAAAAGGTATTCAGTAAAAAAGGTATTGAGTAAAAGTCTCCCCTTTACACCTGTCTCTCCTCAGCCCACTTCCTGCCTCTCTGCCACAGGTAACCATTGTTAGTAGTATCTTCCAGAGTTTCTTTATACTGCATATGTACAACCAAAAACAAATAGGTATTTTAGGAACTTGAGCCATCCTGAATGCCTTTGCTCTTGGTTTTCTTTCTATTTTATTAAGCCAATTGAAGTCTTAATTTTGTTATTTGTTTTCCCTTCTTTCATACTATGGAATCTTAAGTTTTATCAGGGTAAATTCTCTTGTTCATTTCTCCCCTCCACATGCTTTTTGGTAAATCAAATCAAGGACTTCTTCTCTATTGCTTGAAGTGTCTTTCTATCTTTACTACAAAATATACTCTCCAATGCTTAATAATAACTTGTTGAATTTTAAATGGCCGTGTTTAGTCCTAAGAACTGTCTTAAGTGGGGCAACAAGAAAGTCAGTGTATTAAGTTGAAAGAAGGCCTTCAGAGTTGGCTCCTACCCTTTTTTCCTGTTTATTAAAACCAATAATTGTTATTGGTGTCCTTTTTGTTCTGTGGATATGCCCTCCCATAAGAAAGCCCTGTAAGCAAAAATCCAAATTACAGGATTGATTATGTTCCTTTAAATTGGGCACATACCTATTGCATTAAAAAATTACATATGGTTTCCCAAAGTTCATTTTACCTTCAAGTTTTCATGTCTGTCTTTTCCTGCAAATTGGAGTCAACCTAGAATCAAAGAAAATTAGAATATGGTAGGTTTAGACATCATCTAGTTCAGCCTCCTCATTTTATAAACTTAATAAGGTGAAATGCTTTGTCAAAAGTATTTGCGAACACCTCCTAACTCTCAGTTTGTTGCAACATATTTCTAGTTTTCCACTTTTCTAATTTTTCATTGATTGATCCTCAGCCTCGGTTGGCTCAGTCCTTCTGAAGTGAGGCATGCAGATACGGAGAGAGAAAAAAACCCTGCTTTTTCATTCACATCCCTTATAATCCCTGTGGTTTAATAGCCCTTCTTAGGATGGGTCCTAAGAAATGCAGTGCTTCTGGGGGAAAGGATGGCATTTGCGTTAGCTCCAGTACTTTACCTTCTCAAGTGAAGGAGCTCTGAGTAGTCTAGCAGCCTAGACAACTTGTTCCAGAGACATGGGCTCAGTATCGATACTGCTACCACTGTTCAGCTGGACATGTAATTTGGAGGGAATTCTACTTAACCTCTTCACATATTTTTGCTTTTTAAAGGAAGATTATTTCTTAGCCCCCGCCAACCCCCCAGCAGAATGATATAGTGAAAAGAGCACTTAACTGGGAATAGAAAAACCTCATTTTAGTTCTGCCATTGCCTCTTGTCTGCCCTTGGCCAAATCACTTAAATTCTCTGGGCTTCAAATTTCCTTACCTACAATATATGCAAGGTAAGAGTTGCGCTTATGTCTATATCTTTCTAATTGTATTTCACATATTATGCCTGTCACATATTATGTTTTATCTGTTGCAAACTATTCTGTTGCCCTGGTGCCGCCTGCCTTCTGGTCTCCATCCCCTTCTTCTGGAATATACTCTATGCTTTAACTTCACCTTTGGACACTTAACCACATTTGTCTAGGCCTAGCCCTGAGGCCTCTTCTTCCTTACAGCCTAACTTGTTGTTTACATTGGAACGGATTCCTCCTCCTGAATTTCTATAATACATTAAGATCCCAGCCCTGAGAAGTGGGTTTTAGTTGTAACTCAGGTTAGGTATGGCAGGGCACCCTGTGCCCAGCAATGTTTACAGTTTTTTCCTTACATCCCTAATATTAATGCCATCAGCTTCCTCAAATGAAGAACTCTTAAGTCACACACACACACACACACACACACACACACACACACACACACACACACACACACACACACACACCACGCACACGCGCGTGCCGCATGCATGCATGCCCATGAGCTCCTGGCAGAAAATCCTTGCAGAATCTAGTTTCACACACTTTCAGCAGGTGTGCAGAGTGGAGACAGGCTGTTAAAGGAGGATTTCCATTCATTAGGTGTGATTTGAAGTATTGCTAATGAAGCGTTGAATTGCCTGTTGCTGCACAACAGGCCTAGATGCCGCTTTCTGTTTTGAGCGAAAACTAGGTGTTTTAAAGCTAGACGTTTTATTTTGTTTAAAAAAAAGTTTTGCAGCAATATAAAAAAACAAAATGTTTCCATTGTTTTATTCACCAAATCAAATTGAGGCAAATGCTTGTGAGCAAATGGGAGGAAGGCCATTCTCAGGGTGGTGGGTTAAGGAAGTGCGTGGTATGGGGTTCTTTTCCATTCTCCAAGTATCATTATCTAGAGGAAAAGGAATTTAATTAAACAATCTTAAATCAGATTCCTCTTTCATAGCCTTAGCAATAGACCAGGAGCTGAGAAACCTTATTTCTGATCCCATTTCCACCTAATTCTAAATGATCTTGGGCATGTCACTTAACCATTCAGCATCTCAGTCTCCCTCATAGAGAAAATTAAGATTATGCTAATAGTTAATATCCCACCTATTCTACAGTGTTGTTGTGAAGATTATATCTTGCCTACACTATACAAAACAAAGCAGCCTGTTGTGCTAGCCCTCCTTCATTTTTCTCCATTATACACCTAGCATATATTTATTTGTTTATTGTTCATTCTCTTGTATGCTCCTTAGCTGGAGCAGTGCGTGCCCTATAGTAAGTGTTCAATCCATATTTGTTGAATGAACGAGTCAATCTTATGAGATAATGCCTGTGGAAACACTATGTACTTTTCTAAGTGCTTTGAACATGAAAGGTGACATTATGATTTTTTTTTTTCCTAATGAAAAGTTTTCCCATCTACCAAAATGAATGGAACTCTAGGGGGAAAAACACTGATTATCAATATATCTTTTCCTTTCCTGAAGAATTAGTTTCCTTTAGGGGCTGAGGAATTAGATCAAGAAATGGGTTTCCTGGGGCTTCCCTGGTGGCGCAGTGGTTGAGAGTCCGCCTGCCGATGCAGGGGACACGAGTTCGTGCCCCGGTCCGGGAAAACCCCACATGCCGCGGAGCGGCTGGGCCCGTGAGCCATGGCCGCTGAGCCTGCGTGTCCGGAGCCTGTGCTCCGCAACAAGAGAGGCCCCAACAGTGAGAGGCCCGCGTACAGAAAAAAAAAAAAAAAGAAATGGGTTTCCTGACATTTTAGGGGACTTTCGGAGGGCTGAATTACTTTTGGTAAGTGCACCAGTCTTAACTCTCCTCTTTTAGCTCCTTAGATTAGCAGGGACTTTATCAAAGACCATTAGGTAATAGCCGCTACCTAGTGCTCTTCCTGATTTATTGGTATCAAGTCTATTACACAAAGGATGTTATTTCCTGAATATTCGAAGTTGTTCTGTCATACCTACCTTTATTAAGTGGTTTGCTTCTTTCTCGTCTGTGGGAGTTGTGTTACCCTCCCTGTATTAACCGACCCTAAAGGAAGTGAGAGAAGCTGACGTGGGGTATATACCAGTTTGGGTTGTCTCATATAAAATATGATCTATTTATTCAACAAATACTTCTTGAGTACTTCCTATGTGTGAGACCTTGGGGGTATTGGGCTCTCTTGGGGGGATCACAGATTAATAAAGTCCATTTTTGACCCTTACGTAGCTTATAACATGGTAGTGTGTGGGGTGGTATCACTTTTGATAAGGGGGCCTCAGAAAGGGCCTTATTACTTCATAGTAGGCATAATATTTGGATTTTAGAAAAGAGAGACTGAAACATTCTAGGCAGAAAGAACAATATAAACAAAGGCTCAGAAACAAGGGCATAAGATAATGTAAGAGAAAGCTCAATAGTCTAATTTGATTGGAATTGGGGGAGTTGGGTGATGCGTCTGGGAAGGGTGTGCTGGAGCCAAGTCATGGAGGACTTACAGTGTTAGACGGAGAAGTCTGGTCCTCACTTGATAAGCAATAGACAACTACTGAAGCCTGTTTTTAAAAAAAATAAATTTATTTATTTTTGGCTGTGTTGGGTCTTCGTTGCTGCGTGAGGGCTTTTCTCTAGTTGTGGTGAGCAGGGGCTACTCTTTGCTGCGGTGCACGGGCTTCTCATTGCGGTGGCTTCTCTTGTTGCGGAGCACGGGCTGTAAGCACGTGGGCTCAGTAGCTGTGGCTCATGGGCTCTAGCGTGCAGCCTCAGTAGTTGTGGCACATGGGCTTAGTTGCTCCGTGGCATGTGGGATCTTCCTGGACCAGGGCTCGAACCCGTGTCCCCTGTATTGGCAGGCGGATTCTCAACCACTGCGCCACCAGGGAAGCCCTACTGAAAGCTTTTGAATGGGAGTAAGGATATGTGATCAAAGTTGTGTTTTGAGGAGGTGAATGTGGCAGTGATGTGTAGGATAAACCAGAGGGAAAGAGAACTGGGACAGAGCGGCTGGCTATGAAGTAGTGAGGGTCTGAAGTGTGGTGGTGGAAGTGAAAAGTAAGGGGAATAGGTGAAGTCAGAAGTGATGTAGAGATAAATTGATAGGAATTTGTGATTGATTGTAGAAGCTTAAGGAAAGAGTAGAGCATTCAGTCTTTCATTTGATAATTGGATCAATTGTTATTGTCTTCTTTATACCCAGGTTCTGTTCCATACCCTTGGGAACAAAGCAGGCAAGCTCTATATACCACTCCTGGAAGTCAGTTTTTGTTGGGGAGACAGATAATAGACAAGTAAAGAAATAAAATTATTACAGATAACCATAGGTACATTAATGAATTTAATATAGTCCAGGTACCTTAAAGATTGTGGTGCTGTAACTTGGTACAGAGACCCAAACGTGGAGAATGCAGAAGAGTCAACGGCTACATGCTCTCTTAAATATTCAGTGTCTTAAATACGCTTTTAGCAAGTACTAAGTTATAATCTTCAAAAGGACCCATATCACAGGTATTCTGAGTTGTTTAAAAGCCAGTATTGTTACTCCACTGAGTTTGCCAATCTTAGATTTTTACATAGGCAGGAGATCAATACATTTCAACATTAGTGTTGAAATTTTCCCCAGAAAAGAAAATTTTCCCCAGAAAAGAACCTCAGGTCTTCTCTAGTCCTTGTACAAGTCCTAATTTGCAGTTCCAAGGTTCTGAGCCACATAGTGTATAAGAGACAACTTTTACCTGAATTCTTTTTTTTTTTGCGGTATGCGGGCCTCTCACTGTTGTGGCCTCTCCCGCTGCGGAGCACAGGCTCCGGACGCGCAGGCTCAGCGGCCATGGCTCACGGGCCCAGCCGCTCCGCGGCATGTGGGATCTTCCCGGACCGGGGCACGAACCCGTGTCCCCTGCATCGGCAGGTGGACTCCCAACCACTGCGCCACCAGGGAAGCCCTTACCTGAAATCTTGGGTGTATATTATTAGCTAATCACCTGAGCCATAACATTACGCTGACTGGTAATTTTAGGAATTAATCTCTGATGGTTTCTCCAGGGTGTAGTTTATGAAATCTTTTTATTCTATTAAGAATTAACCTGTTGGGGAATTCCCTGGTGGCGCAGTGGTTAAGAATCTGCCTGACAATGCAGGGGACACGGGTTCGAGCCCTGGTCCAGGAGGATCCCACATACCGAGGAGCAACTAAGCCTGTGTGCCACAGCTACTGAAGCCCGCATGCCTAGAGCCTGTGCTCTGCAACAAGAGAATCCACTGCAATGAGAAGCCCACGCACCTCAACGAAGAGTAGCCCCCGCTCACCGCAACTAGAGAAAGCCCACGTGCAGCAACGAAGACCCAATGCAGCCAAAAATTAAAAATAAATAAATAAGTTTATTTTTTAAAAAAAGAATTAACCTGTTGAATGGGATATTTAATAATGACCGTATAAATGTTGGAGGATTCTCGAGATTACAGTGATATTGATCATCTTCTCACTATAATTAGCCATATTTTAAATCCATTCTTAGTAAAAGAGAGTAAGACTGTGACATCATTATACAGGGATTGACTGATTCCAAATTCACATGAGTTGTAAATTCTTTATATATAACCCTATTTGACACAATTCAAGATTAGGATTTCCCCATTATATGGCATTTTCTGTCAACTGATTCTAGCAAAATTTTTGATACCTGCTCTGAAAAGGCACTCCTGTTCCAGACACTTTGAGTCTACAAAGTTTGGCCTATGGAATGAAGTTTGAATAAAATATTCCTCCCATTTCAGAGGATAAGGTACCCAACCCATCTGCTGTTCAATGTCAATCCCTCTCCCTGTGCCTTTGAGCCCATCCATGCCTCCCAACTTCCTCTAGCACTTCACTCTCTCAGTTATCCCCTCTCTTTTCTGTACTTTCTATCTTTCCCTTTCACAGTGGTTCTTCCCCTCAGCCTATAAACATACGAAAAGCCTCTCCCATCTTAATGAGCCCACACTTGACCCCATATCTCCAGCAGGTATAATCTCTCTTCTCATGCCATTGAAGCTTTTAAAGAGTAGCCGTTGCTCACCCTCACCACCTGCACATCTCCTACCCACTCCTCCATCCTTGCAGCTGAGTCTGCATCCTCCCCGCTCTACTGGCATTCTCAATATAAGATCCTCCAGGATCTCAAATTACCAAATCTAATGGACATTTTTTCCGTTCTTATCTCACTGAACCTCTCTGCTGTATTTGACACTGTTTACTACTCCCTGATTCTTGCAGTTCTTCACTTCCTTGGCCTAATTCTCTTTCCATCTCGGACTGTTCCTTCTCTTTCCTTCGTTTCTTCCACTTTTCCTTTAAATGTTGACATTCCCACAGGTTCAGTCCTTGGCCTGTGTTCCTCTCATTTGGCAAATTCTCCCTGGCTGATCTTATCCATTCTCTCGCTACTCTTGAATCTGTATCTCCAGCCTAGAGCCCTCCTTAAATATTCAGTGTCTTGCCAGGCATCTCTACCTGGACTTCCCATAGGTAACTCAGTGTATTCAAAGTTGAACTCGTTTTCTCCCCTCAAACCTACTTACTCCATCTGCTGCTTTAGTTGAGGATACCACCCCAATTCTAGGTATCATTATTGACTCTCCAATTTTCTGCAGTCCTTGAGGATCACTTAGGAAGCTATCAGTGAATGTTGCACATTTTTACAAGTAGGAAAAAATTGTGGCTCAGAAATGTTACTCTGCTGTTGAAATTCCCTCACCTAGTGTGTGGTAAAGCAGGGTTTCAGTTCCCGGGATATGTGAATTTAATGCTCATGGTCTTTCTACCATATCATGCTGTCTCTATAGAGTATATTGCAGGATGATTTTGGGGTTTTGTTTTTTACTATCATTTTTAGATAATTTCTGTCATTTTGCACGGCCTCAATATGAATATAGTATGGGTTTTTTTTTAGTTCATTTGTTGCATATCATATCTTCAGCATGGTATCTAAGATGTAGAAAAGATGAAAAGACTTTTCAAACTAAAATTAATAAATTTTTATGGGTGGATGAGCTAAAGAGTGGAAAAGGTCGATTAGACACCTAGCATAAAGTTGGATATAGTTATAAGTTAGTTGATTTTAGCTGCATCATTGCCTCATGACTAAGAGATTCATTCATACATTCAACAAATAGGTATGAACTGTCTACCTTGTACCAGATGGGCATCATATTACATCTTCTGCTTGCTAAGCTAAGAAAGTCACAGTAGTTGGAGATATACCCCTGCCTTTAAGGATCTCAGGGTCCAGTGAGAGTTACTGATGTATAAACAGAGTGACAGTACTATGTTAAGTGCTCTAACAGAAGTGTTGTGGGAACACACAGGAAGGAAGGATAATTCTGTTTGAGAGAGTTGAATGGAGAGGAGGTGATATTTGAGCTGTACCTTGAAGTATTAAAGTATGGTTAAAAAACATTTCATCTGTTAAAGAGAAGAAAGAGTAGTTTGGGTATAAAGAACAGTACATGAAAAGACAGAGGGGCGTGCAAAACGTTGAAGTGTTTAAAACCATGAGTTTCATTGTGACTGGAGCATGGGGCTTGGTCTGGTAAGAAGGGAGATAAAGGAGAGAGACAGGCTGGATCCCACTGTGTGCATTCAGCAGTTTTTTTGTTTTTTTTTTTCTCCTGCTTCCAGAGTTCTCAGGTCTGAAGTAACCTCTGGGGCCCATTCTGAGCCAGTGCAGCTGTACTGTGACTTTGGTCCTAGTGACTTTGGACTCTTGGAGTAGCTTATGCACAAGTGTCCTACTGGTTTCTGTCAAGTGTGTGAATACTAAGTAACTTGAATATTACCCCTTAGTCCCCTCCTGCTACCCTGCCTGAGGTGCCAAGTTGCAGAAGGAAGAGCAGCATCTGTGTGGCAGCAGCAGCGTTATTGTAATCGCATTTGTTGAGTCCTTCTTCTGTGCCAGGCACTGTAGTAAGGACTTTTTGTGAATTTGCACTTAATCCTCATAATCTGATAAGGTAGGTGCTGTCACTCATTATCACTATTTTATCAATAAGAAAACTTAGCCTTAGCAACCTAAGTTGGTTGCCTAAAATCATGACAGCTAATAAGCAATGGAGCTGGGCCTTGAATCCAGGTCTTTGTGGCTTAAAGCCTCTAAACCAGTCTCCTCTGCTGCTTTCTAAGAGAAAGGAGAATGAGAATAAATTCTAGAATATGAGTACAGTGAAGAGAGGCATTTACGTAATAAACCTGCTTTTTGCCTTTTGCTTTACCCCCGGAGCAGCTGCAGGCTGGGTACCCCCAAGAGGGGAAGGGGGAAGGAGATCAAAAGCAAGCTCATACTGAAGGGCAGTGAGGCGGGGTGGCCACGTAGGAGGTTCAGAGCCGCCCTGCCTTGGGGAGCAGCATATGCTGTTTCACAGCTGAAGCAGCTGCTGTTCTGCCAGGTGTGGCTTCCTGTGACCAGGATGTGGGCAGGAAGGGGGTGTCAGCTGCTCCAAATGTGGGTTGAAGGGCATGGGGTTATAAGGTCAAACCAAATGAGGAAGTGTATGCAGAAGCAGTGGGAAACAGCAAAGCCACAGACAGATGGGGTGCTAGCATTATCTGCATGGAGCTTAGCTTGGGAAAATACCGTAAATAGCTGCTGTGAACTCTGTGGCATGCGCAAGGGCTTTTTTTTTTTTTTTTTTTTGCCAGAGTTAAAGGTATTAAGTAAAAAAGATTTCTTCATTGGCCTGAGGTTTGGACCAGATGACCTGGTGTGCTGAAAAGAGTTCAGGACTCTGAGGAACCCTTCTATTCCTGTTCCCACCTCTGTGGTCTCAGCTTGGGCAGAGCGCTCTGTGCTTGCTTTCTTATCTGTAAAGTGAGGAGTTAGACTTGATAAGTAGTTTTGAAGCTTTTTCAAAATTGCAGTATTGTGTGATAATTAAGTGTAGGCTTTGGGGCTTCCCTGGTGGTGCAGTGGTTAAGAATCCGCCACCGCGGAACGTGCAGGGAACACGGGTTCGAGCCCTGGTCCGGGAAGATCCCACATGCCGCGGAGCAGCTAAGCCCGTGCGCCACAACTACTGAGCCTACGTTCTAGAGCCCGCGAGCCACAACTACTGAAGCCTGTGCGCCTGGAGCCCGTGCTCCGCAACAAGAGAAGCCCCCGCTCGCCGCAACTAGAGGAAGCCTGTGCGCAACAACGAAGACCCAACGCAGTCAAATATAAGATAAATAAAATAAATAAATTTATAAAGGAAAAAGGGATAAGCTTTGGAGTTAGACTGCCTTGGTTCAGTTCTAAGTTTCACCACTAAACCACTTTGTGGTCTTGCTACAATTTCATCATCTATAAAATGTCCCTACCTCATCGAGTGGTGGCTGTGAGACAGACAGGTATTGTATAAGGCATCTCAGTAGGGTGCCTGCCGCATAGTACCTGCTTAATACATGCTAAATGTTATTATCTCTTCAAACAGACTCATAGGTACAATTATCAATGAATAAAAGGAATATAAATATGGGATTTGGAGGTCTCTCTTGCTCACTCCTCAGTGTAGTGGAATAGAGACCTGGAAGATGACGGCTCTAAATATATAGTTCAAACAGAAGTATGAGCCTAAATGAAAAAGGAAATTGCCTGTGTCCTGATGTCCTGCTTTTTAGTTCAGTATTTCTCAGCTGGGCACCAGGACACAGGCACTCTGGGAATTCAGGCAGTTGTGCCTTTGCTGGAGCCTTTCCTGGGACACACTGGGACTATAATTGTAATTTTACTTGAGGGACCCACTGGGCAGATTAGCATTCAGAAAGGCATCAGGACTCCTTTTCAGCAGGGTGTAAGTCATTTTGACAGTGCAGGTCATTTATTTCTGAACAGCTTCCTAGTCTGAGGTAGAATCTGTTTAGATTTAGCATTACGTTTTTTCTATAGTAAAACAGGGAAAACTTGAAAGGACATTTATTTGTTGCCTGCTGTACTGGCTGTATAGTTACTTAGAAGCGAATGCCAAAAACTGTAGCCGTTGACTAGTGGACAACTGGCTACTGCTCTTATCACTGTTATAGCTGTTCTTCAGATCAGCTATATTTGTATTGTTATTGGGTAGCAGAGTCCTTCTCTGTGCGTGCACACTCTGAAACCAATAGGCAGAGAGGATTTGCCCCCGTAGAAGCTACCAGAATTAAGAATTTATAGTTAGGCAGGAAAGAGCTAAGAACTGTTGTAAGTCAAATTAGCTAGTTGCCTGGTTCAGAAGAGGTGACGTATGTCTGGGAGAAAAAGGTACATATGTATATATTAGGTTTAGCAGACAAGAATTTAAGGCTAGAAGTCAGCTAACAATGAGAGGGTCAGGCAATTCCGGAAGTCAAAACAGTTAGGATCTAGGGTCCAAACCCTGGGGAGATGGTCGTAAATCAGTGTCGATAACAGTTAGAGCTGGATGGAGCCAATTGCCCCCTTGTAGATTAGCTCAATCCCTGAGCCCCTAGGTGTTCATTATAGCTGGAAGGCCATCAGATACCTGCGGGTTACCTTCGCCCCAACTGAAATGATGACCTCTCAGGGGAGGGAGAACTTGGTTGGGTGGAGAACTGCTCTCCTGGGCCTTGTGTCCCACAGCAAACCAGGAGCTGGGTAATAAACCTTTCACTAAGAAGCTTTCTGTTCTGTGATATACTCCACCCCTGCCTTGAGTACTCCTCCCTGTAATGTCCTTTCATATGTACCCACCCTTTATTACTTTAATGTATACATTTCGTATGGCTAAAAAGCTTAATCCAGTCCTGGGGTGAGGGTGGGGAAGTGCTCAGGAGTTGGCTGCATGCAGTACTTTGGTAACTGTGCGTTTATTGTATTGTGTTTGCGGTGTGCTAGGATTTGTTTGGCATGACCGTGAATGCGCTCGCACCTGGCCTTGCACAATGTCCCTGCTCCTTACTGTAGACAGAAGAGCATATCTCTTACCCTGCATTAGCAATGGCAAAGCTCCCCCATCGTATGCTCCATCCCCACATTGCTAATTAGAAATGAAAAGCCTGTGCTTTTTTTTTTTTGTGGTATGCGGGCCTCTCACTGTCGTGGCCTCTCCCGTTGCGGAGCACAGGCTCCGGACACGCAGGCTCAGCGGCCATGGCTCACGGGCCCAGCCGCTCCGCGGCATGTGGGGTCTTCCTGGACCGGGGCACGAACCCGTGTCCCCCGCAGCGGCAGGCGGACTCTCAACCACAGCGCCACCAGGGAAGCCCGAACCTGTGCTTTTCAGAAGGCTCATCTTATGCCGGCGTGACACATTTGTTAATACTCCATGCCGTAACTTGTGAAGAGCTGTTCCACCGCTGCTAATGGGCCTTGTGCTCACACACATTCAGTGACTGTTGTTATAAACTGATATTTTCCCTTGGGCCATAAACCGCAATTCAATTTCAGTTTCCCTTTTAACTCATTTACTTCACAAAGATCTAATTTAAGACAGATTAGGTAGAATATTATTGGACTTCATGAGTACCAAGTGACTGTTGCTTAAGAAATATTCTCGTAAGAATCCAAGGCTTGCTGTCCTTCCCGTTCCTCCTGAGCTTTAAAGGATCTGGTGTTGGAGCACAGTATCGAATAAGGGACGAATCTTCTTTTCTGGATTCTTACCAGCAGTTTAACAATGATGACTGACATTTAAATCAGCCATGTGTATGACTTTAAAATGCTTTTGTATATATTTTTTTAAAAGCCAACCCATCACCAGTCATCCCTATCCATTCTCGCTCCCATAGTCACTGTCCCGCTAAGAACAGGGGGTATAAGTAGGGGATATAGGGCAGGGAAAAAGCAGCCTGTGGTACAGTTCTGTCTGGTACCCTTCTGCCCCATGCTGCCCTCTGCCCACATAAGTATAGTTGTCAGGATAGTATTAAGCACTGTTGACCATGGACTTGACAGAGTTTCAGTTGAAGGAGCAAAATAAGTAACTCAGGAGAGTTCTAGCAAGATGTAATGTGAAGGAATGAATAACAGTAGGTTTTCTCCTCAAAGGTACGGTTTGCTGCTTTGTTGCACTGAATGTTGGATGCTTCTGTGCATTTTGCAAACTGTAGACTAACAGATTGCAGAGCTGGAAAGGACCTGGGTACGCCCGTCAGGCAGCCCCTCTCTCATGTTAGAGATGAGGAAAATGAGATCCAGAGAGCTGCAGGGGCTCCCCCAGGCCACATAGCCAGGTAGAGGCAGGTGAAGAAGGACAACCTATGTGTTTTAATACCTGACAGGTGATGTGGCAGTTCTCAAATCCTGATGAGCACAGATTCCTCTGCAGCTTGTGTATCAGAACCTCTGAGGTGGGACTTGAGAATCTGCTTTTTTTTTTAAAGCTGATCAGATCATTCTTAAGCAACCAGTCTGGTTTAGGTCAGAACTGGTGTTAGTACATAACAGGGATTAGCCAACCTTGATCCCTGGCCCAGATCAGCTCTGCCATTTGCTTTTCTACAGCCCATGAGTTAAGAAGAAGGGTTTTCACGGGACTTCCCTGGCGGTCCAGTGGTTAGGACTCCGCGCTTCCACTGCAGGGGGCACAGGTTCCATCCCTGGTTGGGGAACTAAGATCCCACAAGCCTCATGGTGTGGCTAAAAAAAAAAAAAGAAGGTTTTTCACATTTTTAAAGGGTTGGGGAAAAGTCAAGAGCATAATAATATTTTGTGATATGTGAAAATTTTATGAAATTAAAATTTCCTTGTCTGTAAATAAAGTTTTATTTGAACACAGCCACTCATTTGTTTACGTATTGTCTGTGGTTACTTTTGCAACTACAATGGCAGGTTGTTGCAACAGGGACTGTATGGCCCATAGAACCTATAATATTTGCTATCTGACCCTTTACAGAAAAGGTTTGCTGACCCCTGATATATATTATTCTATCTCTCAGATAAGCCCTGCAAGCCCCAGTGTTAAAAGGAGATTGCTAAGCTTTGAGAACTTGTGTTGGTCCAAACAGCATCTTGCTTTATGCAAAAGATGAAGTTTGAAAAACTGCATATGAATTAAGCATATGTAAATCTAATTATTTTAACAGTAAAGTATGTTTTATTGTAATACAACTTGCTGCTTGAAGTATGGAGGATTCACCTTCGTTTCTGGAGGTTTGGTGAAAGCTAGATTTTTTTTCTCTTTGAATAGAAAAAATATCTCCTGTTTTTATACTTGATAAAGATAGAGGGTGTAAATATCTAGAAAGGAGTGATGATAAACTATTCTGTATACAGTATTCAGTATCCAAATTAATTGTGAAATTTCTACTTCACACATAAAATGTCCATAAGGAAGCCTTTATACCTACAAAACCATCGTTTTACAATTCACTGAAAAGACCTAGTTTCCCTCAGGATCATCAGTCTCTTTCTTGCCAGCTCAGCACTGTACTCATTCAGAATCCTAGCTACCTCCTAGTTCTTCTTCAACCAAGGCCTAACAACTTCAGTTTCCTAACGTCTTCCTTTTCCTTTTCCTCTTCTCCTTTTCCCTCACCTCAGACATACAAGCATTTGTTCAGTCACCAAGCAACAGGCATTTATCGAGCATCTGCTCCATGCCAGGTGCTGTGCAGGCTCTGATTCTGAGATAGGAAACACCCTCAGTGGTCCCTCTAGACCTATCTTTCCATCATGACCAAACTACAAGATGAGAAATTGGGAAGGTGCAGAGTTTGTTAACTTTTAACAACCCTGTTGCCTGTCTTCTTCTAAGGCAGGTAGGTGACTTTGGAAAGGCCCAGCCTGGTGGTTTTGGATCCTGGGGCACGGGCCAGTGCTTCTTCCCTTGTTACTGAGGCTTTTATGCAGCGTACCCCAGGGGCTCAACGTTCTCATTCACCAGAGACCCCACCCCCCACACCAGGTTCATTCTCTGCCATGTTCCCATTGAACTGCCCCTCAATCTGGTACAATAGGAGCTGTAAAGAGGCTCTAAACTTGGAATAATACGTTGCTCCTTGCTGCCTGACCTTTGATAGGTGGCGTCCCTCTCCTGAGCTTTTGTGAGATGCACAGAGGATAATAATCCCTCCTTCACACGTACTTCACGGGAATATTATGAGGTTGAATGAGGAGGTTATTTAAAAGGCTTGGCATTTTCAGAGAGGGGGTTGCTATAGAAACACAGAAGAGTACAAGTACTTCAGAGAGGGGGTTTTGAGAAAGTGCAGGGCTCTTTGTTTCTTTGGGAAGCCAAAATATGGAAGAGCCAGTAGCTCAGCCCTTGACCTCTTTCAGCCTAACCCCAAGTCTACTACTTCCTCTTGCTTTTAGGATTAGTCTTTCCCTGCAGCGTGCCCCACTGGAACCAGTCCCTTCTAGTACAGGAAGAACATTATTGCAGTGCATTCTCACCCTGGGGATGGTGCATTGAGCACTTCCAGGATGTATATGGCTCAGTACCAGCACTGCTTTTCTACTGTGGAGAGACCGGTGTGGCTCTGTCAGATTAGGAAAGGAAAGAGCAGAAGATGAGAAGACAGGAACTTTGAAAAGTCTGCCAGCCACCGTTTATTGGGAGTGCTTGGCCTGAGCGTTATATTGGAGCTGTGGGAGGCAGTGGGAGGAGTGAGGTTGGTTCCCGCTCTCCAAGAGCTTGAAACTTAGTTCTAGGAGTAGGTGGAGAGGGTGGAGGGGAGGGTACAAAAAGAGCTGGGAGAATAATGAAAGACACAAACTCTGAGTGTAGAAAAGGGGGAGCTCAGAGTAACTGGAAATATACCACAGAAAGGTGGGTCCTCAGTACCAAATTCAAAATACCGCTGGCCTCTGTGGGAAGGAGAGTGTGTATTTGGGAAGGAGTGCAGAAAGGAGCAGTATTGGTAAGGCATTATTTCCTAGGCTAACTGATGGGTGCATAAATGTGGTATCGTTCTTTAGAACTTTTTATATGTCTTATACCTCTTACATGGTTCAGTTTTGTGTGTGTTTTTGTGGTGTTTTGTTTTCGTTGAGATACAGTTCACAAGCTAGAAAATCCACCATTTTAAAGTGTACAATTCATTGGCTTTTTGTTCACAAGGTTTGCAGGCATTACCACTGTCTAGTTTCACAACACTTTCATCACCCTAGAGAGACCCATTTGCAGCGAGTTCCTAATCCCCTCTCCATCCAGCCCTAGGCAGCCACTAACCAACTTTCCATCAAGATTTGCCTGTTCTGGACATTTCACGTAAACGAAATCGTACAACATGTGGCCTTTTGTGTCTGAACTCTTTTCAAGATTTTGCAAGACCGTGTTGTATCATGTATAAACACTTAAATTCTCTTTCTTTTTTTTTCTTGGCCCAGATGTCCTTATTTTTCAAAAAGCTCCTTAAATCTTTCTGAAGTTCAGAATGGGTTGGGAACCACTTTTAGCTATTACTATTCTTAATTCTATTATTTGGCTTGTAATAAAACTGATTTTTAAAAATGTATCAATAACACCTTACTGGGCACTTTTCAGGTAGTAATGTACAGTTGACCCTTGAACGATGCAGGGGTTAAGGCCATGGACCCTCAGCATAGTTGAAAATCCACATATAATTTCTAGCCAGCCCTCCAAACATGCAGTGTCCCCCACACCTGCGCTCCCTTAGTGTCTGCGGTTCCTCTGTACCTGTGCTTCCGCAGCCACAGATTCAACCGACTGTGGAGCGTGTAGCACTGTAGGATTTACTATTGAAAAAATCCACGTACAGGTGGACCTGAGCAGTTCAAACCCACGTTGTTCAAGGGTCAATATATTTTTATTGTGGTAAACTATACATAACACAAAATTTACCATTTTAACCATTTTTAAGTGCACAATTCAGTGGTATTAAATACATCCACCATGTTGTACAACCATATCGCCACTGTCCATGTCCACAAATTTTTTTATCATCCCAAACAGAAACTTTGCCCATTAAACCATAACTGTCCAATCCTCCTGCCTGAGGCCCCTCATAAACTCTATTCTACTTTCTGCCTCTATGAATTTGCTAATTCTAGATACCTCAGATAAGTGGAATCATATAACATTTGTCCTTTTGTGTCTGGCTTATTTCACTTAGCATAATGTCTTCCAGGTTCATCTATGTTGTAGCATATGTCAGAATTTCAATCCTTTTAAGACTGGAGAGTATCCTGTTACATGGATATATGCCACATTTTGTTTACCTGTTTGTCAGTTGATGGGTTGTTTCCACTTTTGCAGTATTTTGAATAGTGCTTTTATGAACATCCATGTATACATTTTTGTGTGAACCTGTTTTTAGTTCTCCTGGATATATAGCTAGGAGTGGAATTGCTGGGTCATGTGGTAACTCATTGTTTAACTTTTGAGGAACTGCCAACTGTTTTCCAAAGTGGATTAACAATTTTATATTCCTGCCAGTAATATATGAGAGTTCCAGTTTCTTTATATTCTTGCCAGCATTTGTTATTTTCCATGTTCTTTTTTTAAATTATTACCATCCTAGTGGATGTAAAGAGGTATCTCATTGTGGTTTTATTTGCATTTCCCTAATGACTAATAATGTTGAATATCTTTTCATGTGCTTATTGGCTGTTTGTATATCTGCTTTGTAGAAATGTCTATTTAAATCCTTACCCATTTTTAAGTTGGATTATTTGTCTTTTTACTGTCGAGTCGTAGGTGTTTTTTTTTTTTTTAATCTATTCTGGCTGCTAAACCCTTATTAGATACATGATTTGCAAATATTTTCACCCATCCTTTGGGTTGTCTTTTCACTTTCTTAATAGTGTCATTTGCTGCACAAAAGTTTTGAATTTTGATGAAGTCTCGTTTATCTATTTTTTTCATTGGTTGCTTTTGCTTTAGGTGTCACACCTATGACACCATTGCCTAATCCAAAGGTATAAAGATCTACACCTATGTTTTCTTCAATGAGTTTTATAGTTTTAGCCTTTACATTTAGGTCTTTGATCCATTTTGAGTTAATTTTCATATCCGGTGTGAGATAGAGGTTCAGATTCATTCTTTTGCATGTGGTTATCAAGTTGTCCCAGCACCATTTATTGAAGACTGCTCTTTCCCCTTTAAATCGTCTTGGAACCCTTGTCGAAAATCAATTCACTATAGACGTATGGGTTTATTTCTGGACTCTCAATTCTATCCTATTGCTGTGTTTGGCTATCCTTATGTTAGTACCACAGTTTTGATTATTATAGCTTTGTGGTAAGCTTTGAAATGGAGAAGTGCGAGTCTTCAACTTTGTCCTTATTTTTTCAAGATTGTTTTGGCTATTTTGGTTCCCTTAAATTTCTATACAGATTTTAGGATCAGCTTGTTAGTTTGTGCCCAAAAAGGCAGTTGAAATTTTGATAGAGATTGCATTGAACCATAACAGTATTAAGTCTTGCAATCCATCAGTGCAAGATGTCCTTCCATTTATTTATGTTTTTTTTCAATTTCTTTTAATGATGTTTTATAGTTTTCAGTGTATAAGTCTTATACTTCTTTTGTTAAATTTATTCCTAGGTGTTTTATTCTTTTGGATGCTCTTGTAAATGGAGTTGTTTTCTTTCTCTTTTTTTCTTTTTATAGTTTTTAAAACATTTATTTATTTAATTTATTTTTGACTGCATTGGGTCTTTGTTGCTGTGCACGTGAGCTTTCTCTAGTTGCGGCGAGTGGGGGCTACTTTTCGTTGCGGTGCGCGGGCTTCTTAGTGCGGTAGCTTGTCCTGTTGCGGAGCACGGGCTCTAGGCACACAGGCTTCAGTAGTTGTGGCGTGCGGGATCAGTAGTGGTTCGCAGGCTCAGTAGTTATGGCTCGCGGGCTCTAGAGTCCAGGCTCAGTAGTTGTGGCACACGGGCTTAGTTGCTCCGCGGCATGTGGGATCTTCCTGGACCAGGGCTCGAACCCGTGTCCCCTGCATTGGCAGGTGGATTCTTAACCACTGAGCCACCAGGGGAGCCCCATAGCGTTGTGTTCTTTTTTTTTTTTTTTTGTGGTACGCGGGCCTCTCACTGTTGTGGCCTCTCCCGTTGCAGAGCACAGGCTCCGGACGTGCAGGCTCTGCGGCCATGGCTCACGGGCCCAGCCGCTCTATAGCATTGTTTTCTTAATTTCATTTTCAGATTGTTTATTGCTAGTATATGGAAATACAACTGATTTTTATATGTTGGTCTTGTGTCTTGGAACCTTGCTGAACTTGTTTATGAGCTCTAATAGTTTTGTGTGTATCTATTCCTTAGGGTTTTCCATATACGAGATCATTTCATCTGCAAATAGAAATAGTATTTCTTGCTTAATTGGCTTGTCTAGAACGTCCCGTACAGTGTTGAATGGAAGTGGTGAGAGTGGAATCCTTGTTCCTCATTTTAGGGAGAAAGCTTTTAGTCTTTTAACATTAAAAACGATGTTAGCTGTGGATTTTTCATAGATGCCCTTTATCAGATTAAGGAAGTTCCCTTCTATTTCTAGTTTGTTGAATGTTTTTATTACGAAAGAGTATTGGATTTTGTCAAACGTTTTTTCTGCATCTATTGAGATGATCATACAGTAATTATGCTTTATTTTATTAATACGTTGTATTACATTGATTGCTTTTCATATGTTAAATCATCTTTGCATTTCTGGGATAAATCTCACTTGGTCGTGGTGTATAATCCTTATTTTATATGCTACCAGATACTGTTGGCTGGTACTTTGTTGAGGCTTTTTGTATCTATATTCATAAGGGATATTAGTCTATAGTTTTCTTTTCTTGTAGTGTCTTTGTATGGTTTTGTATCAAGGCAGTACTGACCTTACAGAATGAGTTGGGAAGTGTGCCCTTTTCTTCTGTTCTTTGGAAGAATTTGTGAAGGATTGGTGTTAATTCTTTAAACATTTGGTAGCATTCATCAGAGAAGCCATCTGGTCCTGAGCTTTTCTTTGTGAGGGTTCATTTTTTTAATGCAAGGTGCAGAAGAGTATTTATGGTAGAATCCCATTTGAGAGAGAGAGAGAAGGAGAGTCTTTTTAAGCTATATTTATGTTATATTAATACAGAAAAGTTTTGAAAAGATATACAAGCAGCAAATGTTATCGTTGGGTCATGAGATGGAACTTGTCTTCTCTTCCCTTTTTTTTTTTTTTTTTGTGGTACACGGGCCTCTCACTGTTGTGGCGTCTCCCGTTGTGGAGCACAGGCTCCGGATGCGCAGGCTCAGCGGCCATGGCTCACGGGCCCAGCCGCTCCGCGGCATGTGGGATCCTCCCGGACTGGGGCACGAACCCGCGTCCCCTGCATCGGCAGGCGGACTCTCAACCACTGCGCCACCAGGGAAGCCCGTCCTCTCTTCCTTTTTTAATGATTATGAACGTGTATTGCTTTAAATTAAAAAACGGAACAAAACCAAAAACCTACTTAAAATGGCTAGCATTTGACCATTTGCTTTTTTCACCTGCACGGTGAGATGCTAGGGCTGTGTACTTGCCACTGACCTTGTGTCCTTAGGAACTCAGTCTAGTAGGCCCCTACATCTCTCTCCAGCTTCACAGTCTGCTGCTCCCCCTCTCTATTTTATCCTCCATCAACACTGAATTACTTATCAATTCCCTGAAAACACCCACAGTTCTGTGCTATTGTGCCTTTGTAATCCTATGTTGGTCCCTTTCCTTGCCAACCCTTCCTCCTTTATCTGCCCAGTTAATCTCTCTTAATCTCCGCTTGTCCTTTAAAACCCCTTCCAAATGTTTAGTTACCTGCCTTTGTGAACACCTCGCAACCCACTCTCTTCCCTTGCATTTCCCACCCAATGGGGGAAAAAATCTCTCTCTCCTCCTGCCTCATACATTACGCATATTTTTGTTACTGAACTTTGTATTTACCCTGCATCATAATTACTAGTTCACATATATGTCTTCCCTAAAAGTACAATTTTATTCAATCTTGTATCCAAGGAGCTTAGCACAATGCTTGGCACAAAACATGCTCAAAAAGGTTTTAATTGAATTGAGGTCATGCGACAGGAAAAGGCATTCTGGGTAGGATGAGCAATGAGAGCCAAGACCAAAGTTTAAATGACTGTAACCTGTACTGGTTTGGCAAGACAGGAGGATTCATGCCAGGAATGATTTTGGCAAGGCTGGTAATGGAGGCTCTTAAAAGCCAGACCGAGTAGACTTGGTAGGTAAATACTGGCGGAATGAAGAACCCTCCTCACCTCCTTTGAGTTTTTGCTCAAATCTCTCTTCTCGGTAGGCTTACCCTGACCACCTGAGAGGGATAGACTCAGAGTTCGGGGTTGATAGATGCAAACTATTACATTTAGGATGGATAAACAATAGGGTCCTATTGTGTAGCACAGGGAACTATATCCAATCTCGTGGGATAAACCATAATGGAAAAGACTATTTAAAAAAAAAAAGAATGTGTGTATGTGTATAACTGAGTCACTTTGCTGTACAGCAGAGATGGGCACAACATTGTAAATCTACTATACTTCAAAAAAAAAAAACACCAAACCTGTCATCTCTCCGTTCACCCCATCCCCTGACCCCTGCACTCTAGAGCCTCTTTTCCCTGATCTTCTTCCTTTTTCCATAGCACTTATCACATTTGGTGTAATTTACTTACTCATTATGTTTTTTATTTATTATCTGTCTCTCCCCTTAGAGTATAAGCTCCTCACAGTAGGGTGGCCTTGTTTACTGATGCTTCCCAAGCACCTAGAACGTTGCCTGGCATATAGTAGGCAGTGAGTAAATATTTGTTGAGTGAATGAATCCTAAATTAATAAACTTAGGGCTTCCCTGGTGGCGCAGTGGTTGAGAGTCCGCCTGCCGATTCAGGGGACACGGGTTCGTGCCCTGGTCCGGCAAGATCCCACATGCCGCGGAGCGGCTGGGCCCGTGAGCCATGGCCACTCAGCCTGTGCGTCCAGAGCCTGTGCTCCGCAACGGGAGAGGCCACAGCAGTGAGAGGCGCGCGCACTGCAAAAAAACAAAAAAAAGGGAAACAAAAATAAACTTAAGTATCTTGTCCAGAGCTGGCATAAAATAGTTTACGTATAATTCAAATGTCTTGTTTCTGAAAGGAAAGTTTATTCTGTAAAACTGCTGAGATAGTGTCATCTATTTGTAATGTAATCTGGGGCAGGGAGGGGGGAGGGAGGTGAGGGAAAGAGGTTTCTCTTGCCTTAATATTGCCTGAAGGTTTCTTGCCCTAGACACCAAACTGAGAAGTAAAACTTACAAGTACATTTGAGTTTATTTCTTGCCTAGAAAAATGTTGTTTCATGTGATGATTAATTCCCATGCTTTAATAATTTCTCTCTCTCTTTTTCCACAGACCTTTGTAGTATTAAACAGAGGGAAAACTCTCTTCAGATTTAGTGCCACGCCTGCCTTGTACATTTTAAGTCCTTTTAACCTGATACGAAGAATAGCTATTAAAATTTTGATACATTCATATCCTTTTCTGCAAATGTGGAGTGAGTGCAGCAGTTGCATGGTCGCTGGTGTGTGTTTCTGAATGTGGACAACTTGATTGTATATTAAGTATTTTACCAATAATGTAGGTGACTATCCCACCAGTTAGAAGTTTTAAGAGTGACTTCTGCTGAATCCTGAGTTGAGCTTCAGCAAATTCTTTTTTCTTAGGATGATGTCATGGGAGTCTGGAATTTTGTGGATATCATTAAGAGCAACAAATGAAGATGGTAACCTTTTACTGAAGTCTTACTTTTTAAAGCACTCAGACTTCAAGAGTTAGATTGTTCAGCTTCTTATATATGAAAGTCCATATTAGAATTTTTGAAAAGCTACTTCTTGAGTTACAAATAATTGAATGAGTGTTTTAGAGATCTGCCTTGAATATTTTTGATTTCTTGAACAGTGAGTTTAGAAAGTATCTAAGATAGTTTCTCAGATTAAATGGCCTCCTTGGTACAGAGGTTTAGATCTACATTGCAAGATTGCTATGAATCTGTTTTGGTGTTTTTGCTCCCCTTAAACAGAAAATGCCCATTTATTCATGTGGCTTGACTTTTATGTCTTATTAATATAGGAGAGTATATGACAGATGACAAATTATGTGATGGGGTTAGCAACTTTGCATAGTGACTTTAAACTTTCATGGTTGGCCTTCAATTGGACAGTACTTAGTCCCATGCTTCAGGGTTTTTGTGCCCTCCAAGTAGGATGAGGAAACCAGCAGTTGCTACTTTGTAAATAGGTTTGCTGAGCTTTTGCACATTTTATTAACAGTAAGAACTTCGCAACCTGGTCTGGAATCTTTGGTTTACAAGCAACATAGATCTGAAACCTAAAGGTTTATAAGTAAATAAATAACTCACAATGGACTTCTTCCCTTTTTGCTGGATCAGAAGATGGTGTTTTTTCTCTTCTAGCCAGAACATGTTGTTATTCCCTGAAGAAAAATACAGCTGTCGTGAAGAAAAAAATCCAGCTGTAAGAAGTAGTTTTTCTTTTTAAAACTCCACTAATAGAATGAAGATAGTGAATGCCATTAGCAAGAGAGAATGAATTAGCAACAAATGAGATATGGCTTCTGTGCTTATTAAAGTGACAGTTTGAGTTCGAGTAACTCATATTGACCTGAAGCCGTTTAATTTTTCTCAGTAGACAAGAACAGGAAGGGCTGAGAGAGATCCTGGATGGAATTAAAATGGCAACAGAATGATTTGCTACCCATAAACATTCCCAGGCACTTTCAGAATGATCAGATGAATTTGCCTCGTTACCTAATTCTTAGGAGTACGGTGGTGCAGATGTCCTTAAAATCCTTACCCAATGTACCATAACTGGTTTCCCAGATTGGACAAATTCAGCGTACATTGACTGTTGCCTTGCCCCACAAGAACAATCAGACCTTTGGAAGACTATTAAAAAAAAGAAAAATCATTAATGACATGCACATTTCCAAATAACGGGTAATGCAAGATAATTAACAATAAATGACTACTGAATAATATAGATTAGATTTAATTTATTTTCTCACCTGATGACTTTGGCATCTGGGGGACTGCAAGATTTCTGGTTATTGGGCAGAGAGGTATTTAGAGGCATAAGTGGTAAGAGGGAGAAATGTTTATCCAAAAGGAGTAGAGCAGTGACAGTGCTTTTGAAAGAAAGAGAGTGGCCATGCTGCTGTGTCCACTCACATTCTCTGGCCAGGTGTGGGTCCACATGGTGGCACTCTCTGTTCATGGTGATGACCACAGTTTTCATTATCACCTCGCCTTTTCCTCCTCTCTGTGCTTTGTCTCCTTTCAGGTTACTGATTTAATTCCTGTGATACCCAATGCGATGTGTGTTTGCTTCCTGAGGATAAAAACTGGCCAGATTTTGTATATTCTCCCTTGACTTTTTTCTACAGTGTTTAGCATGATCATTATGTGCACTATTTTGACCAACTGTGTATTCATGACTTTTAGTAACCCTCCTGAATGGTCGAAGAATGTGGAGTAAGTAGCTCATTTATTTATTTTTCTGCCAGCTTGTTTTAAGTATTTTTAGTCACTGAATCTTGCACTGCACAGCTTATCCACCAAGGAAGAAAATTATTGCCCACTTTTCATGTCACAAAGATGTGTGAGGATACGTGTGGAATTTAAGAACTATCCTTAGAAGTCAACTCTAGAAAGAGAAAGTATGCCCTGGAAGTTACTACTCATCACCTCTGCCCTTTCCTATGTCAGCCAATGCTTTGACTTGCTGCCCCATCACCATCTTGTACCTCAGTTCCTGATGATACTGCCTTCTTCTCCAACATTAGCTTTCCCTTTCTTTTTGACTTGTCTCAAGTTAAAATTAGCTGTGGGGCCTCCTCGCCTGGTTCAAAATGATCATGTGCTAGATGGCAATACAGAGTTTTTTCTTTGCAATACCCGTCAGGGCCCAGTGCAACATTCCAGAGTTCTTGCTTTGTGCATTTCAGTAATTTTCATTTGAAGCATCCCTTTCTCTTCCTCACTTCCTTTCTGCTGCATTGGCTGTGTTCTTTCTGTTTTGTCTCTGTTAGTTGAAGCCATCCGTCGGCAAGTGTTATCTTAAAAGATTCATTTAAAGTTTCTGTCTGTTCAGAAATTACCTCAAGATATCCGTTTCTTTGACAGGTACACGTTCACAGGGATTTATACATTTGAATCACTAGTGAAAATCATTGCAAGAGGTTTCTGCATAGATGGCTTTACCTTTTTACGGGATCCGTGGAACTGGTTAGATTTCAGTGTCATCATGATGGCGTAAGTTCTCTGCTTACTTTATTGGTGTTCTGGGTGATTATGTGTGTGTGGTTGTACTCTTGGGTGTGTTTGTATGACAGTTTGTAAGTGTGAGTTTGTGGGCTTAGTTGTATGAGGAATTAATGGATAACCGTGTAAGGTGGTGGTATGGACTTATGCCTATGATTCTTGCTTATGAGGGCCTCTTGTGGTTCAGGAAATGACAGCGTGTATATATGGGAGGTGGTGAGCAGAGGCTTGACAGCTGGGAGAGAAAGTAGGAAGTGATTTCCCATTGACACTCCCTCATATTTTATTTTCCCCTACAGCATTGACCCGGGGTCGCACAATTATCACTAGGCAGCCTCGGTGAAGACCTCAGATTTTTTAGGTGTAAACCTTAGGCTGGAACTCAGTGTCCTGGGTATGTTATATCACATGTAATTTCATGAGGCTATCCAGATGTTGCGGAATTCAGAGCATATTTTAGAGTCAAAACATGAGCCAAGTGTATCCAATCTGGTCACTTCGTAAAGAATTACCGACCAGAGCTTCAAACTATTGTTACTAGGGAGCAGTGTAACCCCACATTGGTATGCTAGGGTAATCTGTGTTGTTTTAACAATGAAAATGTATCTCTTTGGGAAGTTTAGCTGGTGATAGAAGAGTTATAGCAGACTTTATTTTTATTTTCAGGTTGGGAAAGTACTTTGTGGTTTGGTAGGGGCTAAGTGTGTTGTCTAGATTGTGTGTGTGTTTATGTGTATGCACACAGACGTGTAAGAAATTGAGTGCATTTGTGTATGTATGGGTCTGAACATCAGGTAGAAAAATGTATTTCAACTGTAAAGTGTGAATGAATGATATGCATTGAATATTTGAAACTGGAACTTTGACTTTCTGTTATATTAAGACAATTTCTAGCTTTCCAGCATTATGAATACACATTGGTGTTCATTTAAAATTTAAGTGTCCTTGCTAGGCACAGAGCTGGTGAGCACTTAACACAATATGGGCACTTAACACAGTGCCACAGTGCCACATTGGCACGTAAATGAGCACTTAACACAATATTGGCTCTGATCCCATGATCTAGATTTTTCCTGAGCCCTGTTTTTGTATGTCACGGGCTAAAACTTCATCTGTAGGCATGACTGCAAAGATATGCATACAACTCTTAGATAAGTCATTTATACAGAGATTTAGGCATTTTTGCCGTTGTCAACTAGGGAGTTACTTTAATGTAGGTTTGTTTTTATGAGACTCCTGTTGCAGAAATTTGTCTCCTTTTCCTAAGAAATTGTTCATAAAACTTGGAGACATAAGCCTTTGAATACCTCCTGGCCTTCCTTTTTACTAAAAGAAAGTGAATGGACTAAGTAGTCATTCTGATTGGGATCTGCACATCACAATGCTGAGGAAGAAAGGAAGCCCTAGGAACCTTCTGGTGGTATCACTTCCTTCAAATACACTTTTGAATTCTCCTTGCCCAATTGAAAAAAAAATGTGTTCCTTAAATGTTTATATTTTGAAACTTTTCTTTTTCAAGGAAATAAATGAAATCATAGCTTGTATATAAGACCCTTTCTTACCCCCGTTCTCAAACCCTCGCCCAGTGGTACCATTACAAGTTAACTTTGGTTTGATTCTGCAGGTATATAACAGAGTTTGTAAACCTAGGCAATGTTTCAGCTCTACGCACTTTCAGGGTACTGAGGGCTTTGAAAACTATTTCGGTAATCCCAGGTAAGATGGCCCGGGGTTGGTGTTAGGTGTTGGGTTAGGGCCCTGACGTGACGTATTGTACTTTTTGTTTTGTTGTGGTTTTGTTTTTTTCCTTCGGTGTTTGTGTTTGTGTCCGTGTTTGTCATTTGTGTCTGTGCGTGACCTCCCTTACTACAGATATGTGACAGAGTTTGTGGACCTGGGCAATGTCTCAGCGCTGAGAACATTCAGGGTTCTGCGAGCTTTGAAAACTATCTCTGTAATTCCAGGTGAGAAAATTTAAACACAAGACTGACTTTGCCTCATCTCCTCTCTCTCCTCCATTCATTTTGTCCACCACATTCTGAAGCGGCATCAGCACAGCTGATATGGCCTTGCATTCCGCATGTTTGTCCTGGGAGACGTTCTCTGGAATGGCTCTTTGGTCCTTAGCAGTATCTCTGACAGTGCTTGCTAGGCATGCGGCCCCCATTCCATCCATGCTTTGAAAAAGCACGTGCTTAAGAATCACTTGGATCTTACAATATCTGAAAGAATCGTCACGGAGCTAGCTGTCTCTTTGAATATCAATCACTTGCTTCCTAGCCTCATGGAATTACAGTAATTTTAACATTCACCATCATTCCATTGCTTATGATTTCTAGGCTTCCTGTCGCATGGTTTGCTGATGGGATGTTATTCGAAGAATTGTACTTTTATTGTTACTGTGTTAATGGAATTATTTAATCACAGAAGAGACCTTACCCAGTTAACTAGTCCAGTGTTCCAGACAAATTTAAGAGCCTGAACTTTAATAATCACTGTCTATCACATTCTGTTGCTGTCTGTTTCACTAGAATAAGAACCAGTAGACATCTACTACATATGTATTCAGAGACCATTCTCAAACATAAATCCCAGTGAAAGCTTATGCAGGTGCTGTTAAAAAAAAAAAAAGTCAAAGGTAAGATAAGATACGTCTAAACATGCGGGCAAACAGAAAAGTACAGAAACTTCATAAGGAAAAAAAAAGGAATCCGCGGGTGGTTGAGAGGTAGTTGATTGACAGTCTCTCTAAAATTTTTGCCTTTTTTTCCCTTGGTTCTGGTTGAGCTAGCTCAGTGGTTCTTAACCTTTTGAAGGTTTTGAATCCTTTTGAGAATCAGATGAAAGGTCACAGGCACCACCCCCCAACACCAAAGCCCACCTGTGACCCCCAGGTTGAGATCCATTAATTTAATTCAAATCCTTTCTACGAGGTAATCACTATTTTTCTAAAGACCAGTCTTGAAATCTGGAAGGAAAGATATTTTAGTTAGTCTGCTAACTAAAATATTGTTGGCAGAAATGTGGCAGAAGTCAAGACTATGTTGTTGCTGGTTCGACTTTGGTTATGTTCAGGAGTTTTCAGGGAAGACTCCCGAGAGGCCAGGCTTTCCACTGCAGTTTTGTAGAAACAGGGACATGAAGAACAGAGGCATCCTATTCCTGGCATCACGTGGCTCTTCTCCTTGTGGCTGAACCAAAAATAATTCCTCTTTTCCCCTTTTCAACACGTTATCTAGATATCAGATGCAGAGAGAGGGAAGCACGGAGGTAGAATCCGAGAGAGGGAAGACTTAGAATGTAGCTTACTGAGAACCTCAGGAAGGTAAACCTCAAGTTTCTCCATTTACAGATTTGGGCTATGAAGCGGGCCAGTAAATTATGGCCCTATTAAAAATGAATTCCAGGGCTTCCCTGGTGGCGCAGTGGTTGAGAGTCTGCCTGCCGATGCAGGGGACACGGGTTCATGCCCCGGTCCGGGAAGATCCCACATGCCACGCAGCGGCTAGGCCTGTGAGCCATGGCCGCTGAGCCTGCGCGTCCAGAGCTTGTGCTCCGCAACAGGAGAGGCCACAACAGTGAGAGGCCCGCGTACCCCACACACACACACAAAAATTCCGGGCTTCCCTAGTGGCGCAGTGGTTGAGAGTCTGCCTGCCGATGCAGGGGACGTGGGTGCGAGCCCCGGTCCGGGAAGATCCCACATGCCGCGGAGCGGCTAGGCCCGTGAGCCACAAGCACTGAGCCTGCGCTCTAGACCCCGCAAGCCACAACTACTGAGCCCATGTGCCACAACTACTGAAGCCTGCACGCCTAGAGCCCGTGCTCCGCAATAAGAGAAGCCACCGCAATGAGAAGCCCGTGCACCGCAACAAAGAGGAGCCCCAGTTCGCCGCAACTAGAGAAAGCCGGCGTGCAGCAACAAAGACCCAGTGCAGCCAAAAATAAATAAATTTATTAAATGAAAAAGAAAACGAATTCCTTGGGACTTCCCTGGTGGTCCAGTGGCTAAGACTCGGTGCTCCCAGTGCAGGGGGCCTGGGTTTGATCCCTGGTCAGGGAACTAGATCCCACATGCCACAACTAAGAATTTGCATGCCACAACTAAAAGATCCCATGTGCTGCAACTAAGACCCAGTGCAGCCAAATAAATAAATATTTTTTTAAAATGAATTCCTTTATTTTTAGCAATGGTAGCTTACTGCTTATCAACCAGAGGCTGGGTGTCAGTTGGAGTATATTCTCCTTGGCAAAAAACTATAACCCTGACTTATCAAGGTTTAGTTCCTAGCCATTTCAAATCCGTTTGACAGAAAATTCAGCTCATTCTTTAGGCAGCTTCATGAAGCTTGTTGATGGCAGCCTAACCCTTAGGCAGGCCTTGTCTTATTTTTTTTTTTTTTGAGACATCTGTACCACCAAATCTTTACTTTCATTTTTCCTTTGGTCTCTTTCCTCCTCTGGCCTCTTTTAAATATGATCCCATGTTTTCTGCTCACTTCCCCCAGCGTACTCCGCAAGGCATCTGTCTCTTTATGTTCTTGTGATCTCAAAACTTCTCTTCCAGAATTAAATTGGAAAGCTGCGTTCTGCTCACTAACTAGGGCAGCAGATGCTGTCTCTGCTCCAGCTCTTAGCCTCTGTCTCTGTCTCTGCTGTATGGTTAACTTCTGACCACAGCATTTCTGCAAGATAACTCTTGACTGATGTCACGTAATTTATCCTTATTACTTTCGTTTTATAGATATATATTCATGTCTAGTTTTATATTCTGTATTACGAATATATATTTATAAGCACAGTGCCTGGCCCATAGTAGTCCTCCATAAATGATTTTAGCAGTAGCAATTATAAAGAAGAAACCTAAACCCAAAGAAAGGGTTTGTATGAAGATTTAGACACCAGCTTCACAGTTTGAAATAGATTCCTGGATTCCTATTTCTAGAAGCACCCCGCAACTGAGATGGCTTTGGGAGGCTTTGGAAAATAACTTTAAGGGGTAATAAAGCCAATAATAGATCACTATCAGTGAATGGTATAATTGATACTGGAATTAAAGTGTGACTTTTAATCCCAAGTCCTTTTGCTCCCCATTCTACGTGTAGAGGGCTATTGCCTTGTTCCTACCTGCCTGTTACCCAGGTCTCCTTCCCAGGTGGTAACACCAGTGTATGAGGCAGTAGACCTGGGCCCTCTCTTGACTGGAAATCTAAGTCATTTTGACTCCACAGTTACAGAGTTAGGCCATAGTTCCCTCTGAGTAAAGCCATTGCTTTGGGTACCAAGTTTTCTCATAGGCCACTTCAGTGGAATTGTTGCTTTCTTTTGCGTTTTCCTGCTCCTGGTTTGATGATCGGCTTTTGGTTTTTTTTAACATCTTTATTGGAGTATAATTGCTTTACAATGGTGTGTTAGTTTCTGCCTTATAACAAAGTGTATCAGTTATACATATACATATGTTCCCATATCTCTTCCCTCTTGCGTCTCCCTCCCTCCCACCCTCCCTATCCCACCCCTCTAGGTGGTCACAAAGCAACGAGCTGATCTCCCTGTGCTATGCGGCCGAAGCTGCCAAAAACAGGAGTGAGAGCAGCCACAGAACTGATGTGGGACCTGCAAGTTCTCACAGAGCTCTTTATGAGAGTTTTCCCTTTCCTAGAGCACTCACCCTGCTCACCTGGCTGATGCCGTCCTCCCTCTTAGCATCTTCGGTATTGATAGATACTCTGAATGTGTCAGGGCAGTCAGGACTCCCTGAAGATTGGAGAGTACAGTGCACCAGTTAGCTCCAGCCTTTTATACAAGAGATACTTTGATTTAGAGCCTTCTTGTGGCTTAGAAAAGACTGAACTCACATCCTGACCCTTTTTATTTGCCAACTCAAGACCTGGATACCTATCATTCATGGTTTCCCTTCTGCTTCGGAGAACTCAACTTGAAGAACAGTGCCATGCAAACTGTGCTAAAAGGGTCAGTTATAGGAAAAGACCCTTTGAATATTTTCTTTGGTCTGGAACTTGCTGGATTCAACTTGACATTGAAGTATTCTGTGGAGAATGTCGTATACCTTAAAACTTTGTTTTCACTTTGTGTTTATCTGGGTACAAAAATGAACTTCTAAGTGACTTTGTCAGAATTTTCATCTCCTGCATGCTTTGGCCATGAGCCACGGGACTAACATGCCCCCAAGATAGGGTGGACATCTCAAAGAAGGTGTCTCAGGGTTTTCTTAGAGTGTAGCACTTAATGGTGTAAATAAAACTGGTTGGGAGGGCCTCGCTGCCAGTCCCTTTTCATTTCCATCATCATTTAAATGGCTCCCCAAAGCACTACTTCTGTTGGTCATTTTGCTCTCTTTCGAGCTGCAATTTCTTGATTATTTTTCTCTTGGATTTGTTATTTCTCTGCTTTCATTTTTGTTACCGTCTCTCTCTCTTTACCTGTGGTATCAGATAAGAAGCAGGGAAAATGAGAGGCCCTTCTCCGTCCCCCCCCAGTATTCACGAAGAAGGTGTTTTCTTTAAATGTGCCCGTTATGAATGTGGCAATCTCTGCTGCGCTGTGAAGTGGGATAGAAAGTGTGTTAAGACTCTATTCAGAGTCATTGTTTCTTTTAAAATATTCTAGTGATTAATCCAGTTGCTTTTGTGTTTCTCCTTTTTCCACACTGTTTCTCAGGAAAGACAGCTGAAGTTTACCACAGTGGTCCTGATGGGAGCAACACTGAGAACTCCCAGCGCCCCCTCCCAGCCCCACCTCTGAGAGCTCGTTTAGTTGTGGTCAGGCTTACTCAAGACGAATCTAGTCTTGAGTAAATAAATCAAGGGGCCCCCAGGTCTCTCCCACATTACTCTTGATCTGAAGAACCTGCAAGAACTGTCACTGTGAGGACTGAATCTGCAGCAGGGAAGGTGACCTGGCATGACTGTACCCCAGGACTTGTCTGGACCGAGCCAGACCGTGGGACCGGGGAGTTGTTCTTCTCCCTGTTGCGAGAGCTGCTTGTTACTGCTGTTGAGGCCTGTTCTGATGTTCATTTTGTAGGAGGGGTGGCTCGTGTTGCTTCAAACCAGTTAGATTTCTCAGCCTGAACCACGAACTAGGAAAGATAAATGGACTTTATTTATAATCTGGCACCAGCATGGTGGACGATCTTGATCCCAGCATGCATGGCTGGTTTCTCTGGACTTAGCACATAAGCAGGCTTTGTTCATTTGTTTAAGGGATTGCTGGGCCTTGGGAAAGGTGACAGGAGGTTCAGAGGCGCCTTTGGACATAGAGCGGAGTGAAATTCTGTGACAGCGGCTGCACCTGCTTCTCAGAATTTCTTAAGTGTCCGACTTCCTGTCTGGTAGCTGACCTTTCTGTACATCGGGTCCAGCTGTCTTTCCTTGTTCTGTAGTAAGTCTATTAACTACTTCTGCTCAGACACGTCCCAGTGCTGGTGAACGTTCGCCTCTTCTTCTCGCTGTCCAGTTTGCCGCCACGTGGCTTCCGTGTCACACTCTGTTGTGTAGGAGTCACATGAAGGAGCTCACTGCTCTGTTTCGGATTATTAGTTTTCTTGCGTATTCTGGTATGTGGTGTTATGAACTGGTTGAGTTTATGCTCACAACCAGAACAGTCTCCATTCTTGCACGCCTCGGATCAGAAATTCTGCCAGCGACTTCTTACTTTTTTTGACCCGTGTTGCTTGTTGCTGGGGGAGCACTTTTGCTTGGCTGTGTTTACTAGTATGTGGCAGCCACTGCTGGCAAGACTATGAAGGTTGAGCTTAAGAAAAGCATTGATGGGACTTCCTTGGTGGTGCAGTGGTTGAGGGTCCGCCTGCCGATGCACGGGACGCGGGTTCGTGCCCCGGTACGGGAGGATCCCACATGCCGCGGAGCGGCTGGGCCCGTGAGCCATGGCCGCTGAGCCTGCACGCCCGGAGCCTGTGCTCCGCAACGGGAGAGGCCACAACAGTGAGAGGCCCGTGTACCGCAAAAGAAAAAGAAAAGCATTGATGGCGTCATTTCCATAAATTGGCGTCAGTGTCTGCAGATATGGTCATTTGCAATTATCAACACTGACAGAAGGAAGAAGAGTCTTGGCTGAGGCCTGGGTATAATCCAGTAACCATTTAATATTGCTGAGTAATTGTGTGCCTAGCTTCACTTACAGATACTAAGTTACGTCACCTTTCTTCTTCCTGTGCCTTCCTCTAATTTTCTCCTAACAATCTGGATGAGAATCTTAGAGAGTAAACTTTTTGGTTGGCCATAGTGTTATTTAGTGATCATTTTTGCTTAATTAAGTTTTGTTCCTTTGAGACCCTGTGAAGTATAAGCGGCTGAATACCATTTCCAACTTAAATCTCTACTTTAACCTTCTTGAAAGCTGAAAGAACTCCACAGAGGAGTTGATCTAAGCCTCAGACTTCAAAGGAAAACACTTGAAAATTTTTTTTTGGCTTTCTGGACTCATGTGTACAGATTTCTTCAGCAGTGGCATCTGGTTTATGGAGAAGAGATGTTGAACCAGCCGATCGTGAGTGTTCACGTCAATCCCCAGAAAAGTGAGGAGTTCCATGTAGGGTTGGTGTATTATTTGAGCATCTCTGGTTGCAAGTAAAAAGATACAGGAGTACTTCAAGGAAACTAAGGGCTGGAATGCTTTGGGGCTTCTGGAAGCCAGTGAAAGCAGAATGCAGAGCCAGAAGGCCCCAGACACCAGGGAGTACCTTGTCTTCATCTTTCTCTTCTCCATGCTCCTATTTCCTTTTTCTGTCCCTTAGAATGCTGTCTTGACTTCACAGACATATCCTAATATAATGATAGAATATGACTACCATTTAGCTTCCAGATTTATACATTATCATTCCCACCACATGAAAAGGCTACTGGACTGTCTCTTGTCCCATTCTATATTCCTGGAGGACAGGATCTAGATTTAGGTCAGGTGTGCATCCTGACATCTAACTACTAAGAGAAGGTTACTTCCTACAAACAAGGCTGCTGGGAGCCCACCCTTATGGAACAGAAGATAGTTTGAGCTCATAGCCTGGAATTTCCTGTTGTATGGGCTTGGAACTATCCAAAGAGTTCCCAGCCCAGGAAAATCAGATTAGACTTATGCTAAAATTGTATGTTTTTAAAAATTAATTAATGTCACAAATACATTGGTTTGACTATTTTAAAGTTTTATCCTCTTGTTACTAATACAAATGACAGCTTACAGCTCATTTCTCAATTCATTAAAATAGAAGTAGAAAGGGCCTTGAACTATCATCCAGTATTCAGACAGGTGATTGTCTGAACCATTCAGGAGAGATGGCTATATAAGCTCTTCATAAAGAAGTTCAGGAAAATAAACTTTACAGCCATTCTTCAGTGACCTATTCAACTACTCTTTTTTTTTTAATTTATTTTTTGTTGACATATAGTTGAATTACAATGTTGTGTTAATTACTGCTGTACAGAAAAGTGACTCAGTTATACATAATACATACATTCTTTTTCATATTCTTTTCCATTATGGTTTATCAACTACTCTTTTTTAAAAATCACTCTTTGACTTTGAAAGCAGAACTTTCAAAGTTCACTCTTGACTTTGAAGCAGAATTTTAGGAGCCTAGAATTGACTTATCGGCCCAACATACACCTGCCTCAACCCAGCCAAATACAGTGAAGGACTTTTCTATTCCTTAGCAACTTATTGAAATGAGTTCCAGAACACTGGAACAATTTTTACTTCTTTATAGCTGCCTTTCATTCTATACGACCAATACCTTCTTACCTAGCTGTGAGATTATGATACAATTTTCCAGGACTTAGGAATAAAAGATTGAAACTTCAGCTACTTAATCACGAACAAGTAAATATCTCTGCCCTATTTTTAAAGACTTTTAGAGGGACCTCCCTGGCGGTCCAGTGGTTAAGACTCTGCGCTTCCACTGCAGGGGTCACGGGTTTGATCCCTGGTCGGGGAACTAAGATCCCACGTGCCACAAGGCACAGGTAAAAAGATTTAAAAAAGAAAAAAAAAAACGAAACACTTCTAGAGACGATTCTTCAGCTTCTCCTCCACTGCCCACTGCCGGTGCTCCTGTGTTTATCCATGTTCTGTGTATGAGAAAATGAGACCGGGAGGTGACCTTAAGTTTGTTCTGAAACACAGTGGGTCATAAATAGTGGCTGAGCCAGGATCAGAATTCCCGCTTTCTGATTCCTGCCTTGTGCTCTTTCTGAACAGCCCTGTGAGGAGACAAGGAATCAGGCCAGAAATGCCTTATCCCTGGAGCCCAGGCAAGCTCTTCCTGATCCCTTTGGTGGCCACAGTGTCCATGGAAGGCCCGCTCTGTGAGCAAACATAAGCCTTTGCACACTGCCACGTCTCTACAGTCTAACTCTTGGCTCTTTTTTCTTTAATTTCCCTTACATCCCTTTCAGGATATCTGTATGAAAGAAAGCTTCTTACTCATTTACTCTTTCAATAAAGAATTTAAAAACATATTAAGTGTCTGCTTTGTGCCAGGGCTTGTGCTAGGCACGGCATCCATTACCACCATTGGAGTCAACTTTGAAAATTCTAGGTAGTCACTTGCAAAATACAGCAAAAGAAGAGGCACGTCCACACCACCCATTAGATCACCATCGTACGAGGTTAGCCATGCAGTGTCATTATCCCATTATCCTGTCTCTTTGAGGAGGGCAACATATGTATAATAGTGATAGCCAACAGGTAGTAAGTACCGGGCACTGTACTTGGTATTTAACATTCATTATCTTATTTAAACCTCACAGCAACCCAGCGAGGTTGATATTTTAAATACCTTTTACAATTGAGTAAACTAAGGTTCAGACAAAAATGGTTAACATTTGATTCATTTATTGTGTGCCAGGTGCTGTGTTAAGTGTTTGTATGAGTCATGCTTAATCCTCGCAACAGCCCTATGATATTCTACTATAATCATCCCCATTTTAAAGATGAAAACACTGAGGTCCAAGGAGGTTAGGTTTATTGCTCAGGCCATGTAAGTAAGTTGTATAACTTGATTAGTAATTATCTACCCAGACTCAGGATTAGAATTGGGATTAGGGTTAGGATCAGAGCCAGGGTTAGGATTTCTGTAGAATTTCAGTGTGATAGTCTTGTCTTCAGAAGTAGATTAGGGGGCTTCCCTGGTGGCGCAGTGGTTGGGAGTCCTCCTGCCGATGCAGGGGATGCAGGTTCGTGCCCCGGTCCGGGAAAATCCCACATGCCGCGGAGCGGCTGGGCCCGTGAGCCATGGCCGCTGAGCCTGCGTGTCTGGAGCCTGTGCTCCACAACGGGAGAGGCCACAGCGGTGAGAGGCCTGCGTACCGCAAAAACAAAACAAAACAAAACAGAAAAGAAGTAGATTAGGGATAAGATCCCTCTTGAGGCCTGTGTGTCAAGGCTCTGTGTCTGCCTGCTGTCCGTCCTGGTGTTCTGGCACCCCGGGAGTGCTCAGTGCATTCTTGGCCATGTCTTATGGTTTATGGTTAGCTGATGTGTGAGCATGCCCAGGAGAACCACATGTAGACTCAGTCTTGATCCAAACATCACGAGCCCACAACCATACTTTTCTTTGCCTCCTATCACCGATCTCTCCCTGTGCAGTTAAGAAATCTGCCTGCAGATTCAAATTTGAACCGGTGGCTTGCATTTAAACTGCCAATTCAAGTGGGTTATATGTTTTTTTAAACTTTTTCAAGTTTTTAATCTAGGACAGAAAAAAGGTATAGTATATGTGATGCAGAGAAGGTATATTTTTTAGTGGAAATACAAACCACAAATACTAGATTGATACTGATTAACCTTTTCAATACATTGGCATTTCCAGAGCTCTTGGGAAAATATTATTGTACCTTCTCACCTATTATTGGCTTTTAAACTTACCTGTAGTTCTCTTTCCAAACTGGAAGCCTCCTCAATTCCTGATTTTCTATTTGTTTATTCAGCTAATATTTACTGAGTACCTTGTAGGCTAAGCCATGCAGATACACCTGTGAACAAGGCAGACATAATTAACTATAACCATGATAAATGCTACAGAGGAAGTAAAAGGTGCTATTAAAATAGTAATAGTAGGGGAGGGAGAAGAGTCGTAAAGTCAGGGAAGGCTTTCTGGGGGAATTGCTCTTTAAGCGAGAGTGGAGGATGAATAGGAAACAGGCAGGAGGGACAAGAGAAGGGAAGGAAGCGTTCCAGGCAGAGGGAACAGCATGTGTGGCGACACTGAGGCAAGTAAGACCTTGACTCATCTGAGTCGCTGAGAAGCAGTCAGAGACAGGGAAGTGCTTCCAGGAAGAAAAGAGCCACATGCTGGAGAAGGGACTTTCTTTTTCAAAAAAATATTGACTTAAAAATTGATGCCCCTGGAAGAATTGACAATACCGCCGCCCCACTGTTATTCCCATGGTGTAAATGGTGAAGTGGCCGTGCTTCGTGGGCGGCCCTGTGGGGCAGACTAAGAGCCGTGGCGGAGCGGGGAGGCTGGGGGAGGTGGGGAGGGCTGTGGGATGACTCTGACTCTGGGGGTTCTCTCCCCTCAGGCCTGAAGACCATCGTGGGCGCCCTGATTCAGTCCGTGAAGAAGCTGTCGGATGTGATGATCCTGACAGTGTTCTGCCTGAGTGTCTTTGCCTTGATCGGACTGCAGCTCTTCATGGGAAACCTGCGAAACAAGTGTGTGGTGTGGCCCATAAACTTCAACGAGAGCTATCTTGAAAATGGCACCAAGGGCTTTGACTGGGACGAGTACATCAACAATAAAAGTAGGTGGCCCCGTCTCTGCGAGTGGGCAAGAAAAAGCCTTCCAGAAAGGAAGGCCAGGACTGCTGGAACGAGCCTTGGGAACTTACTCCTTTCCCGTGAGGTCGGATGATATTCAGAAGCTCTCAGATATCAGCCCCCTCTCCCTCTCTCTCTTTTCTCTCCCTTTAAAAGCAAAAATGAAACTTTAGATCTTTTTCACATGTACCCCTAAACTTTTGCTTTGAAAATCAGGCTTAGAAACTTGATAAAAATCCTCTTTTCCCTGAGATATGTAAACCTTTAGTTTATAGAGTATATACCTAGTAAGGTTTCTGAATACTACTTAGACCTTAGGAATCAATCTGGTCTTAGGGAGTCGAGTAATCTCTAAGTAATCATTTGATCCTATTACAGTTAAGGAGTTTTAACAGGTTCATTTCAGGAACCAAGGCACTTGGGTCTTACCCTTAGGAATATTTGGTATAGTAGTACTTCTGTAAAACAATGGGGGAAAGTTAGCGGTCTCACTGTTAGTCACTCCTGAGGAATAAAGGCAGTTAGTATCTACAAGAAAGTGTTGCAAAGGGGATTTCAGGGACACGAAAGGCAAGCGTGCCTTCTGAGTTAAAGTGGGGCATGGTAACTAGCGATCAGTTTATCTTTGGTAGAGAGAAGTTATAAGGATAGAAGAGTAGAGTGGTGTAAAAACCCTTTGATTCAAGTGCTAGAACGTGGCATACAGATCTGAAGTACGAGTAGAAGTCAGGTGTCCGTGAAAAGAACACTGCACTAAAGGCTACACAGCAGCACTTTTCACTGTTAAATACATATAGGAAAATAGTTAATGGGAAAGAATTCTTATCAGGTTTCACTGCTGTCAGGAAAGATTTATATGAGCTAAAATCAGTAACTGTTTATTCTCTCATTCACTGAAATCTGCCTTATTCATTTCCTGCCTCTTCAAACTTTTCTAGCAAATTTTTACACAGTTCCTGGCATGCTGGAACCTTTGCTCTGTGGGAACAGTTCTGATGCTGGGTAAGTAGCTCACCTAATTTTATTCTCCTCCCTTAAAATAATTTGTCAGACAAAAATGGACAATATGTTCTCTTTCTTTGTGCTCATATAGTGGATCCTTAGTGGGCCCGACGTATTGGGTGACTCAGATTTTCTTTCTGTCTTATATTGGTCCGTCCAAAGTTGACATTTCACTAGTAGGTGAAGGTGTCCATAGTCTCAAGCCAAAATTAAAGATGTAAAAGGCTAAAGACAGAATCTATAACATCAGATATCTTGCCTGTCTCTTGAAGACTCTCCTCATTCTATCCTAACACAGTTAATAAAATATCGAATAAGGACACCGTCTTCATGATAGGTTAGCACCCAAGGTTGACCCAGAATATGCCAGGCCTGACAACATGGGGGAGGGGAAAGAGTTGCAGTGTAATATCTTTTCCCCTTTTTATACTGTGGCAAAATGCACGTAACATAAAATTTGGTCTCTTAACCATTTCTACATGTACAGTTCAGTGGTATTAAGTATGCTGATGTTGTTATGCGGCCGTCTCCACCATGCATCTCCAGAACTCGTCATCTTCCTACAGTGAAACTCTGTACCCAGTAACTCCCCATTCTCCCCTCCCCTCAGCCCCTGGTGACCACCATTCTACTTTCTGTCTCTATGATTTTCACCAGTCTAAGTACCTTACTTAAGTAGAATCATACAGTAATTGTCTTTCTGCAACTGGCTTATTTCACTTAGCATAATGTCCTCAGGGTTCATCCATGTTATAGTATATGTCAGAATTTCCTTCCTTTTTAAGGCTGAATAATATTCCATTGTATGTATATATCACGTTTTGTTTATCCATTCATCTGTCAGTAGACACTTGGGTTGTTTCCACATTTTAGCTCTTGTGAATAATGCTGCTATGAACATGAGTGTACAGCAACAAAGTTTAGTCCTGATTCTGCTACTTCTAGACTTTTGGCAAGCCATTTGACTTATGTGAGCCTCAGTTTCTTCATCTAAAAACGGATTTAATCACGTTCTCACTTTCTCAAAGGGTTATGTAAGGATCCAATTACATAACATATGTGAAAGTGCTTTGTAAACAGAGGACTATATAAATGTAGGGTGTAGTGTCATTATTTAGAGTATATTGGTAAATACAGGAGTTGGTGTTTTAAGATGACATGACGACTAGAAGTTCATTTAATTTCTGTATTGAAGTAGATACTAGAAATTACACTGAAATAAATATCAGGCGAGTCTTAAAGCAGAAGAACTGTTATAATCAAGGTCACTGAAATCCCCAGTATGACATGGTTGTCACAATGGGTGTTAAGAGAATCGAGATGATTAAGAGGAACTTCTTAGCCATTTGTCATTTCGGATAGCAGCTAAGTTAAATTGGGTTGAATTGCACATTGATATGAATCTAGGACAGTGATTCTCAAATTTTGGCATGCATAAGAATCATCTGACACGCCCCTTAAAAATACAGATTCCTGGATCCCATATCCAGAGCTTTTATTCCTAGGTCTTGGGTAGGTCATAGGAATCAACATTTTTCAGGTGATTCTGATCCTTGACTGTCCCCATGACATCATTTTTTGAAAAATTGACCTTGCTACTTTGTTTCTTTCCTCTTTTTCTTTTTTTTAATTCCTGTTTGTTGGCCTGTAATAAATAACCATCTATATATTTATTCTCTCCAAGGTCATAGAGATGCCTTACAGCTGATGACTGGGTAGGATTACATTGAAAAGCCGTTTGTTTTCCTTTCTGTCCTCAGGCAATGCCCAGAGGGATACCAGTGTATGAAAGCAGGAAGGAACCCCAACTATGGTTACACAAGCTTTGACACTTTTAGCTGGGCCTTCTTGGCATTGTTTCGCCTTATGACCCAGGACTACTGGGAGAACTTGTATCAATTAGTAAGTAATACCTCTTTTTCGAGTGCTACCTCTTTTTCTTTGGTGATAGAATTGGCATGAGGCTATGTGGGGTTGGGGACATTCTGTGTGAGAGACCTTTGGTGAAGACGTTACATAGGATCTTAGGATGGTATTTCTCAGAGTCAGCTGGTTTACAAAAGTAAGTGAATTCTCCCAGCTCTTGGCCTGGTCCTTTAATGCTCATCATGGGTAGCTGTAGAGGTTCACAGACTTGAGAGCCTCTCGCCCGGCCTGGGGATCTGCATTCTCTGCCTGCTTCCTATCATTTCACCAGAGCATCTTCAGTATTTCGCCTTTTGGATTTTGGGGCTTAGGGCATCTTTTTAAGAACTATTAAACACATTGTGCAAGGCACTATGCTAGACATTATAAAGATGAGATCTTACCCACAGGGGTCTTGGATAAGATCTTGTCCATGTTTTGAAATTTATAACACATTTGTATTTGTTCCAGAATGTTGTGACAGATTTTGTTTAAAAGGTCACTGCTGTTCTGTTGGGCCGCTTTGGTGACTCTGGGCAAGTCGTTTAATTTTGCTGGTTGTGGTGGAGAAGTTAGTCTAGGTGACTGCTAAGGGTCTTCCAGTTTAGAGATTCTCTGATGAGCCATTGTTTTCCATTTGACTCTAGCATTTGGTAATGCAGATTAGTTTGAGGATAAGAAATGTGATCTCCTCAGGCATGAAGGAAGCTCTTTAAGGGAAGTTTCTTATTCGTATCTCCTAGAACTCTTCCTTTCTGTTGTACAACCTAGTATTCCCTCAGGATTGAATCTTTCCCATGAAATATTTGTGACTTATGCTAAGTTTCAATTTGTGGTTGAGAAGAACAAAAATGCAAACTAAGTAATAGTGGGTCCCGTGTACATAACCGAAAACACAATTGTTCTTTGATGTCTATGTGCTTGCTCAAGGAATACTCAGTGTTCCTTGAGTAGTCCCCAGGGAGTACTCTTGGGATCCTCCTTCCTGTTTTCTTTTCCCTCCACTATCCTTTATGTCATACCCCTCTTTAAAAACTCATCCTACGGGGCTTCCCTGGTGGCGCAGTGGTTGAGAGTCCGCCTGCCGATGCAGGGGACGCGGGTTCGTGCCCCGGTCCGGGAAGATCCCACATGCTGTGGAGCGGCTGGGCCCGTGAGCCATGGCCGCTGAGCCTGCGCGTCCGGAGCTTGTGCTCCGCAACGGGAGAGGCCTCAACAGCGAGAGGCCCGCGTACCACGCACACACACAAAAAACTCATCCTATTGCAACAGGCTAAGGAAGGATGTCCCTCAAGATAGGGACTTCCTATGACTTGGACCTGATCCCAGAGATGGAATTTGTCTGTTAATGCTCTTTGAGGACCAGTAGATAAATGAGCTGAGGTCTTGTATTCATTTCTTCAGACTTGTTTTAGAACGAGCTGACAAAGTCAAATGTAATTCTTAGCCCAGAGCGATTTTTCCTTTAAAAAAAAATTAAGCATTTTTCTACAAAAGGAGTATATTAAGAGTATTTGGAAGTGGAAGAGGACTTTTTTGTCATAATGAATGGGACGTACTACCAACATTTACTGTGAGTTGAGGGTAGGGGAGGCCATTTGGCCATTGGGGATGCTAAGTGTTCTGCAGTGTGAAGGAAGTACCACACAGTGAAGTACTGTCCTGTTCAAAATGCAGTAGTGGGGGCTCCCCTGGTGGCGCAGTGGTTGAGAGTCCGCCTGCCGATGCAGGGGACACGGGTTCGTGCCCCGATCCGGGAAGATCCCACATGCTGCAAAAAAAAAAAAAAAAAAAAGTGTAAAAATTCAGTAGTGCCCCTGCAGAGGAACACCAGCCCATGAGTTGTTTTCAGCCTGATTCGTTTGATGCAAGCAACTCAGAAAGTGGTCTTTGTCTTTACAGACCTTAAGAGCAGCTGGGAAAACGTACATGATCTTCTTCGTCTTGGTCATCTTTGTGGGTTCTTTCTATCTGGTGAACTTGATCTTGGCTGTGGTGGCCATGGCTTATGAAGAACAGAATCAGGCAACACTGGAGGAAGCAGAGCAGAAAGAGGCTGAATTCAAAGCAATGTTGGAGCAACTTAAGAAGCAACAGGAAGAGGCACAGGTTGGTGACCAATTCTTTGCTACGGTCTTTCCTGCCATATCATGGTGACTAAGGCCCCACCTGATTGCCATTCCAATTGATCTTTTTAGGCATCAGTCACTGTCAAATAGAAGTCACTGATCTGATTAAAATAACCCAAGTAACAACTACAGACGGTCAGTCCAATTATTCCATTTGTCTTAATGGCCACATTGTTTGTGAATATGATCTTTTGTTGAATTTCTCAGCTGTTCAGTGTACAACTGCTGTGCTGGCTAGGGAGAAAAGAAAGTGGCCAGAGCAGTCTATATAATGCTTCATATAAGCATAGCCTTTTTGTTGAGAAGAACATTAGGGTCTCCTTCAGAGATTCTCTGTGGTCATAGCAAGTCTTGAAAAGAAGATACAGGTAAAATATGAAAGTAAAATTTGAAAAACAAACTTGTGATTCCACCAACACCCTAACACTTTACCTTTTCATCTTTATCCAAATATACATGTATTTTTACATTGTTGGGCCCATAATGTATAGTATAGTTTCTTAGCATTGATTTGCAGAGTTTTCCAAAAAAAGGATCATTTGGTACCAAGGTGGCAGCCACGTTCTTGTCTGAGATACTCAAGAGAATAAACCCCAGAGTTCTCACCATGCCGTTCTGCTCTGGTTATGCAAGGCTGTGTGCCACGATACAAATTCAGCTAGGAAAAAGGGATGCCAGGCCCCAGCCACAGGCTCCTCTGACGGGCTGGTTTTCCTTCCTCCTTTTTTCCCTTTTTCCCCTATCTGTGGGAAAGGAAACGACCTGTACTAATTGCTTGGCTTTGGGTGGCTCCAGTTCATGGCTTCTGATCTGCACTGTTGCTGTGGCTCCTTTCGCAGGCGGCGGCGATGGCCACTTCAGCAGGAACTGTCTCAGAAGATGCCATAGAGGAAGAAGGTGAAGAAGGGGCAGGCTCGCCCCGAAGCTCATCTGAAATCTCTAAGCTCAGTTCCAAGAGTGCCAAAGAGAGACGTAACAGGAGAAAGAAGAGGAAACAAAAGGAGCTCTCTGAAGGAGAAGAGAAAGGGGATCCCGAGAAGGTGTTCAAGTCAGAGTCAGAAGATGGTATGAGGAGGAAGGGCTTTCGGCTACCAGACAACAGAATTGGGAGGAAATTTTCCATCATGAATCAGGTAAACTCTTTGCGCTGGGTCAAATAAGCCTAAGAAATTTTGGTTTTCCTAATCTCACTTGATTCTCATGTTCCCCTTTGGGTTTACGTTTTCCACACCCATTCCTGCATTCTCAGGCCTTTTTCTCCATACCTACACGCTGTTTTCCTTTAGGAGGAAGTGTTACTCGCGTATTAGGGCTGCCCTGTGCTCTAATCCTGCCCTCCCTTCTCTGCTCTAAAGCTAGCCCTAGGACAACCTGGTCACCTTTGGCAAACCTACCATAGCAGTAAAGTCTGTGTCACAACCAGCAAGCCTTATGTTCTAAAACATCATGAAGAACTTTTCTCCTCTTAGCATCTGAACTTCAGAATTTAGATCAAATACCTCTTTTTAAGAGTTTCATATAATTTTAGGTTAAAAAAAAAAAGTCATGGAACTCTTTAGGTCACCTTATTTGAGTGTAGCAAGTTCTAGTAATTAATTATTCTAGATATATAGTGTCATGCTGATAAATTAGCCTATGATATATTAAAAGCCTCCAGTTTTACCCAACTTTGATAAATCGGGAAACTAAAAGAAAGAGAAGGGAGAGGACTTATGGATTATTATTGAGCATTGTATTACTATAAATTTCATCACATAATAGGTATTTTTGGATTTCAGAGAACACCACCAAAATCCAATTCTTAAGCCATTTAATTCCCCAATTTTTTTTTTAAATTTATCTTTGGCTGCATTGGGTCTTCGTTGTTGCATGCGGGTTTTCTCTCGTTTCGGTGGGGGGGGTTACTCTTTGTTGCGGTGCATGGGCTTCTCATTGCGGTGGCTTCTCTTATTGCGGAGCACAGGCTCTAGGCACGCGGGCTTCAGGAGTTTTGGCACACGGGCTCTAGAGCGCAGGTTCAGTAGTTGTGATGCACGGGCTTAGTTGCTCTGCGGCATGTGTGGTCTTCCGAGACCAGGGCTTGAACCCGTGTCCCCTGCATTGGCAGGCTAATTCTTAACCACTGCGCCACCAGGGAAGCCCTAATTCCCCCTTTCAAAGAAAGTTTTGTAAGGTATAGAATACATTACAGTTCCTGGTTATGGCAGTGTATTCAGTGTCTTTTCTTGTTTCCCAGAGATGATTGATTGTGCCTCTCCCTTACATCTCTCACCTCCCAGTTCAGTCTTTTGCTGGTCCAGTTCATTTTATCACAGCAGAATCTCTCATGTCCATCCCCTTCTTTTTATTCGTATTAATCCTATTTTAGTTCAGACTTTGTGTTACTTTGTTCTACTGCAGTTACCCATTGCAGCTTCATTCACTCTTGTCTGTCTCTCTCTCCTTTATGTTTTATATATTGTCAGCAGATCACTTCCTAAAACGTCTCTCTCATTATTTGTCACCAAGCATTTATGGAGTGCCTACTGTATGTCAAGGATTGTGCTAGGGGGCTTCCCTGGTGGCGCAGTGGTTGAGAGTCCGCCTGCCGATGCAGGGGACACAGGTTCGTGCCCCGGTCCGGGAAGATCCCACGTGCCGCGGAGCGGCTGGGCCCGTGAGCCATGGCCGCTGAGCCTGCACGTCCGGAGCCTGTGCTCCGCAGTGGGAGAGGCCACAACAGTGAGAGGCCCGCGTAACGCCAAAAAAAAAAAAAAGAAAAAAAAAAGAAAGGATTGTGCTAGGTCCTAGAGATTAAAAGGTGGTTAGAACACCATCCTTGCCCTAGGGAGCTTACAGTGTAATGGGGCAACCAGATACATTAAAAAAATTATTTGTGTAATAGCATTGATGATATTATTCCATAATTGAGATACACTGGGGTGTTTTGGAGGGCACCAATCTATCCCAACCTGGAGGTTCAGCAAAGATTTTCTGGGGAAGATCAATGAAGGATAAACAGGAGTTAGTCACGTAATGTACATGTGTGTTGGTGAGGGAGCAGTAAGACGGAAAAAAGGACATTCCAGGTTTGGAAGAAAAGTATGTTCCAGTTTGGACATCCCAAGTTTGAATTGTTTGTTGGGAAACCTAGTAGACACATGGATAGTCAAATGATAGCTCAGGGAAGAGGTCCTGAGCTGACAGGTGGGGATTGAAACCATGAGACTGGATGAGATGACTTGGAGAGGTGTGTCAGGTGGAAGAACAGTGAGCCACTGATGTTCACGGCCATCAGAGATGGAACTCATGGAGGAAGACAAGTGAACGGTCGTTAGAGGTGCTAAGAGAACCGACAGTGCAGTGAGGGCTGGAGAGCACAAGGGTGGGAGAAGGCAGTGGAGTGATCAATGGATTGAAACTTAACAGAGATGCTTGATGAGATCAGAACTGGAAATATCCGTTGGATTCGGCAATGGAAGTCATTGAGAACTTGAAAGTTACATTTCAGTCCAGGGTAAGGGTGGATGCCATGTTGAGTGGGAAGTAAAGACTTCTCATTCAAACTTCTTTAAAGAATGTGGGTGGGGGCTTCCCTGGTGGTGCAGTGGTTGAGAATCTGCCTGCCAATGCAGGGGACACGGGTTCGAGCCCTGGTCTGGGAGGATCCCACATGCCGCGGAGCAACTAGGCCCGTGAGCCTCAACTACTGAGCCTACACGTCTGGAGCCTGTGCTCCGCAACAAGAGAGGCCGCAATAGTGAAAGGCCCGTGCACCGCGATGAAGAGTGGCCCCCGCTTGCCACAACTAGAGAAAGCCCTCGCACAGAAACGAAGACCGAACACAGCAAAAATAAATTAATTAATTAATAAACAACTCCTACCCCTAACATCTTAAAAGAAAAAAAAAGAATGTGGGTGAAAATAAGCTTTTTTTTTTTTAATTTTGCGGTACACGGGCCTCTCACTGTTGTGGCCTCTCCCGTTGCAGAGCACAGGCTCCGGATGCGCAGGCTCAGCGGCCATGGCTCACGGGCCCAGCCGCTCCGCGGCATGTGGGATCTTCCCGGCCCGGGGCAAGAATCCGCGTCCCCTGCATCGGCAGGCGGACTCTCAACCACTGCGCCACCAGGGAAGCCCCAAAATAAGCATTTTTATAATCTGTTGGAGAGGAAACCCAGAAGAAGGAGGGTTGGAAGTAAAAATGGAGTAGAACAGAAAAGAAAGTAGAACACAGTCTTGGGAGATGTGAAAATAGGTGTAGCCTCTAACAGGAAAGGGGGTACCTTGTCCCCCCCAAAGACGCCAGCACAAGAGAGCTGGGTGTGTGTGGGCAAGTTTGTAGATGGGGAGTAGGAAGTGGAGAGAGATGGCACCTGTCAGTCTCTAGTTTTCAATAATGTAGGGAATTAAAAATCTTATCGAAGAGTTTGAGAGGTTGAGTCGGGAGCTTGAAGACAATAGTGACAGTTTAGAGTAGTTACTAAGAAGAATGGGAGAGGGAACTCCCCTTTGGGGTGGAATTCATAGCACTCCCCCTCCCCGATGCAGACTCCCTCTTCAGTCTCCAGCCCCTGTGCCCCTTCAAGCACCCTATACTTAAACCACAGTGAACTACTAGATGCTTCTCATACACGATGCTTTTCTACCCTCTGTTTTGCTCCAGAAACAGCCTCTCTAAGATGCCCTGTTTTTTACATTTCTGAATTGTCCACATTGTATTTATTCTTCACATCCTTTTCTCAAGAAACCTTCCCTGACCCTCCTCCATCCCACCCCCAATTGGAAATTATCATTTCATCTTTCCGTTATGTTTATACGTACCTCTTTGCATGTTGCTTTTTACTGTATGTGGTTTTATATTTACTAATGTTCATATCCTCTCCTCTCTCAGATAAAATCCTAAAGTCAAGGTCTGCTTCTATGCCCATTCAGGTATTTGTTGGAAAAATGAATGAAGAACTTTTATAAATCTGATTTAACCCCTTCTGGGACCCCTTTATGGCCTGGAACCATCTCTGTCTCACCTTCACCTCACCTTTCTCCTAGTTCAGTCTCTCCTGGGGGAAAGCTGTGATTGTAGCTTTGTTGTAATCCAGCCCTTGTCTTGAGAGCCATCCTGAGCTGGTTAATGAATACCTCAGTACCATTAACACTTTGCTATTGAATGGGCTCTGATTAATCCATAGGCTTCAGCACAGAGTTGCACTGATTGCTCCCTAGCTCAGAAATAAAGCTGGGCTTCTGAGACGTCCTGCTTTGCATGAAAATGTTCACTTCCTCTAATCTCCCCATTTGAGAAAAACTGTGCATTCCTAGAGTCCGTGGCTGACTGCCAAGACTTGCTTAGAAGCCCCACACAGTAGTAATACTCTTTGTCCCAGGACTCTCCTGCAGTTTCTCTGATTTTATCTGGAGGAATGGTTGCGGAAACTGAGCCCTAGGGAGATTTACTAATTTATTTAAGGTTATATAGCTAGTAGGTGTTGCAGGCAAGATTTGAACCGGGGGCTCCTGACTATAAGCCTTGTACTGCAGTCTCTAGTCACCCCCTCCTCACTCACCTCCACACGTACCTGGTCGTCTGTGGCGACTGGCTTCAGTTTTCCCACCGCACAGTTCAAGTGAATGTCAGTTTCCTGTATTTCAGATCTGCTGAGATCCTCTCGAGACATCTGCCCAACCTGTCTCCTACCTGTTTCTCTGTAAAATTACTGCTGTGTTTTTAGGGTTTAGGTGAAAACAAGTATTAGGTTGAGTTCATTTTTGCAAAGTATTTTAATTATTCTGTTGCAGCAATTCTCAAACTTTTTGGTCTTTATATCTTTAAGAATTATTGAGGACCCCAAAGAGCTTTTTTTAAATGTGCTTTCAATTTATTGTGTTAGAAATTATAATTAAGAAATTTAAAAATGTTTGTTTACTGATTTATTTAAAATAATAATGATAAACCCATTATATGTTTAACACAGATCATACATATTTTTGAAAAAATAAACTGTTTTCCAGATCAAAAAAAAAATTAGTGTAAAAAGTGGTACCGTTTACATCTTTGCGAATCTCTTTAATCTGTGATTAATAGAAGATAGCTGGAATATACCTGTATTCAGTCTGTTGCGATGTATGTTTCTTTGGTTGAAGTATTTAAAGAAAATCTAGTTTCATACAGATGTAGTTGGAAAAGGGGGAAATATTTTAACAGCCTTTTTAGATAATTGTGAATATTCTTCTTTGATGCTTTTCCAAAACTGGATAATGGTAGATTTTTAAATGGTTAGTTGCAATGTGGAAGCTGAAACTGTATCAGTAACTTGGTACTGTTACATTAAAATCCTTTGCTGTATTTTGCACTATAGGTCTTTAACTCATGAATGACTTGTAGCATCTTACATTGACCATTTGGGAAATACTGGTTCACTGAGTTATGCAGATCTTCGAAGTACTGACACACAATATTAAAAAATCACGTATATTATTATCTCTATCAAGCTCATAAGAAAAGTCTTTAAATTCTGTGAAACTGTCAGGCTCACAGAGTCTACTGTATGCCTGTGAGAAAATGAGAGTGATAAAGGCAGACATCATCTTAGTATTATTATGAATTAGTTTTAATCTTGTGACCCCCCCCCCCGCCCCATAAAAGGGTCACAAGGACCCCAGGAGTTCCCAGACCACATTTTAAGAACCAACTGCTGTGTTGGAAAGAAAAAGTGAAGAAAAGGTGAAATATGGCATGGAAGTAGGACATTTAAATCATCAATTTATTACATTCTAAACATCCCAGTCATTGTTAAGCCTTATCCCAGTAAACAGCTGACACGGATGCCCTGAAATTCCCAATTAATTTTTCTGTGTAGTGTGAGGGCTCCTCCCTCTAACCAACACCCCAGAGCTATTCTCCCAAGCAAACACCTAGATCTAAGGGAGTATTTTTAGTTAGCTGTGAGGTGACTGCCTGAAAAGGACCAGAAGCTCCTGGTTTGTTGACAGGAAAGATTTTGAAAACAGGACCTATCTCATAAACTAGCCTGGATCCCAGGAGTTAATAGGGCCACGGGTCCTGAGTCATAACTAAAACCCTCCAGTCCAGGAAAATTGAGACTGGGGGGTCAGGGGCTACCCTCAGGGTATGTCTCCTTAGGGAATTGGCTAGATCAGGATTAGATACAAGGGGTACAAGGAGAAATGGGACAAGTTCATCTTTTCCCCTTCCACATTTATTGCAGTCAACTCTTTTGCCAAGAATGGAACAAAGAATTAAAGGATAATAGATAAACTGTTTCCTTTTAGTGTGTATTGTCTCAGGATCCTGATTCCTAAGTGTTCCTGGGTCACTGAATTGGCCATTATCTTTCTATCACTTCCTCTCACTTTCCTATCAGTTAAGAATAGTCAGGTATTATATACTATATGAGATCTAATATAGTATATAGTATTTCCCCATGTAGTACATAATATTTCCTACTAGGCTGCAGGTTTCGAGAGGGCAGGGACCATGTTATATGTCTTGTTCACCACTATCTCCACATCACTTAGCACACAACAGGTATTTAATGATCATTTATCAAATAAAAATCAAACCTCTTTCCTAATATGGGGACCTAATATAGTAGGTAGGGTCAGCACCCAACGTCGGCCTTGTGAAAATCACAGATTCAGTCCAGGGAAGCTTGCGGTGAGAAGGGAGGCAGTTTTTTATTTTCTGTATTTTATGGGGCTTTGACGCGTTAGGAGCCTTGCTGGCTGGGAGGAGCTGCCCCTCTTGGCGCTAGTTTAATTCCTAGAGAGAGCGAACAACTTGCCAGGAAGTGTGCCTTTCATGTGCAGATTAACCAGTCCAAAACCCTTATCCCCAACCTCCTGGTATCTAATTCACACACCCAGCCAATATCTCCCGTGCCCTAAATCACTCCAGAGCCAGGACCATTCCTATAGCCCAGAACCTGTTTGAAATTATTCAAACTATCCAATTTTAAACTTGTTCAAAGGTGCCTGCTCTGCCTCACCCATCCCTTCCACAGCAAAGGCCCTGGGCCAGGCTTTTCCCCTCACTCCTCCTGCCTCCTGACTGACCCTCGTACCCACCCCCACCCCCCGTGAGGCCCTGCGTGGCCCGGCATGACATGGTGCGGCATGCCATGCCCCCTTATTTTGGGAACTGGAAGTAATCAACTCTTCTTTCAAAGACAGTTATCTCTGTGTCTGTCACCTTACCATACCTGATTAAAACAAAATCGTAGGTGGGACTTCCCTGGTGGTCCAGTGGGTGAGACTCCATGCTCCCAAGGCAGGGGCCCTGGGTTCGATCCCTGATCAGGGAACCAGATCCCGCATGCTGCAACTAAGACCCGGCACAGCCTAAATAAATAAATATTAAAAAAAAAAAAAAAGAAAGAAAGAAACCAAAACTCATAGGTGCGTTCTAACACTTAACAAATCTTCTGGCCAGCCACATTGTTTAGAGAAGTGTTTCTCAAACTATCTGTAGCGAAGGACCAGTTTTTGTCTTTCCCATTTCTTCATGAATGATACTCTTGTAAAATATAATTGCAATAAACTTCTAGAAAAATCATCACATTCTTGGATGTTGTAAAAATGCCTACTTGCTATTAAAATTTCTAAATGCTTCTCTCAGGTTTTTACTGTCTCATTGCAAGCCAGTAGCAGATTATATACTAGCATCGATCTGTGAATGGTTCAGGGGAATGAATCAGTGAGGGTGCCCAAACATATATGTGAAATGAGGAATAGCAAGCAAAAAGCTGGAGGAGGCGCTGACCCCTCTACCAGCTCAACAGCATGGAGAAGGAACATGGCCATGTATGTGCCCTTTTAATACACAGTGACACCCTCCACTCATAAATGAGACCCAGTGAACATTCTAGAATCTAACCCATGCAGCTCCTCCTCTCGGGTGCAGGGATGAGGCAGAAGAGCAGAACAAGTCAGAGTGATCAGGAAACGGGTCAGAGATGCTGCATACCTGAATCCTATTTTTTTAGAGGTCTACATGCAGCATATAGTATGTATTTAACAGTAACATTTGTGTAAAATGATCTGTGGGAAGTGGTTTTCTTGATGCAGTTTCCAGTAATCAAATTCATTTATTATCTCAGAGATTTGTGAGTTGCTTCAAGCCACCGCAAGAAGAGACTACATGACAAGGGAAATACAGGTTAGAGAATGAAGTGTGATAAAACTAGAAATATCCCCAAAAAATGTACCCACCTGGGCATGGGGGCTTTGTACATTACAGGAAGAGAATGGAACTGGGATCATTTTGAGTCTAGAACTAGAAGTGGAGTTCTAGGTAAAAAAAAGATATGGGCAGAAATATTAAAGAGGAGCCCTACAGCCATTCCAGGGTTATCATCAAAAGTATTATTTTAAAATGTTTATTTAGCACTTTTAATATGTATACTATATTGGCAGAGTCCTAGCCCACAAAGAACTTTCACAGTGGAATCATTTTACCAGAAGGGTAAGGCCTAAACTCTAAGGTAAAAATCTTATATAGCTAAAAGTTACTTTGAAATTCCTTCAAAGCCATAATTGGGCCAACTGAGTATCTCAGGGTAGCAAGGAGGATTGTCTGAGGTCAGTTGTCTGTCAGGTTTTGTTCTCTTAGAGCAGAGGTCCTCAAACTGGGATTGCATCCCCTCAGGGTACTTGAAGACTTTCTAAGCACAGTTTTAAGGAACCTGATTTCCAGATCTTTAAGTTACATTTTCCTACGCCTAGGGTGAGGCCTGTGGTCCAAAGTCACACCAGTTCTTTTCCACTTTTCTTTTCACAGTCAGCCTTCTCCCACTTTACAAAAGGAAGGCATACCTCTCTCTCATCCCAAATCCTAAGTGGTGCATTGCCCTAAGATATAAAAATCTTTGGAGGTGCGAAACAAAGGGACAGTTGAAAATATTAGGGTCTAAAAAGTTTTCTTTAATCTAGGAAACAAACCCATTGTAAGGCTTTCTGAATTTACCTATCTCTTATATACTTGTAATAAGAGTGAAATATAGAGTTATAATCAGGGGCAATGGGATGTTTTAAGTTCAGGAGCAAGATGGATGTCCCTGGGATACATATTAATACATTTATTAAAAATTTAAAATGAAGTCATACTTTTTCCAATGAAAATAAGTCTGATTTGGCCAATTGCTTTGACATTGGGGACTGGCTTTGCTAATTAGATCATATGGTGGGCATTTTTGTAAATTAAGTGAGCTAAGTCTGTGGCTTTAAGGTTTTGATGAAAATATCTTTAAAGCATGTGAGAACATCATTTTATTAAAAAATTAATGTTGGCAGTGATGTATAGAAATCGACAATATTTTGGTTATTCCAACCTTTTCTGTTGGGTTAAATATGGTTCCTTTAAAGTAAAAGAATAACCCCTGTAAGAGGCACCGATATAATTATTAGTTAATAATAAATAAGGCCTTTTTGATATCCTCAGGAATCAGGAAATGGAATACTTCTATCAACTGGGTACAAGTCCTTTGGCAAGTTGGGTGGTTTTCAGTTCTTTGCTTTCAACACAATTGAAAGAGGACTTGATTTAATTGTCAGCTGATAGAGCATTAAGATAAATTTTGCTGATAGCTTACTATGCAATTTTGGCATATAACTTAGAAGGAGTTCAAAGAATTGAGTGACATTACTGTTTATAACAATATTCTTCTGTTCCAAGGTACCATTTACATGAATAAGGTTTCTCAGCACTTAAAATCTAAATAATATTAGAAGGGAGAGAGGGGTTTCTGTTGAGCCATGTTTGATTCTAATAATAAATAATACTATCTACAAATATTTAAACACCAAAACACCAATTGGAAAAAAAAATTCATCTCATTGAGATATATTTTAATAAAATTTTCTTTTTAAGCTTAGTCATTACTTATAAAATGTAGAATATATTTGTGATCAATCATATTAATGAGAATTGTAATAAAAACACAATCCAGGAGAATTTTTTAAATTTCTTGGAGACTCATGGTCACAGGAAAATTTTCTTTTAATTTTAAGTACAGTTTATTTATAATTTTTTGTTGCCGAAAAGTATTGAAAGGTGATCAGTAAAATGCATTAAAGCATAAAAATATACATTAGCATAAAATTCTCGGGCAGGTGGAATGGAAGTATGAGCTGAAGGAGAAAAAGATGAAAAATTTCTAAGTGATAAATACAAGTTTGACTTTAAAATGTCAATGCTGGGAATTATATAATTTACAAATACTTAAACTTCTCATGAAAAAAACGTTGACTTTAAAATGGAGGAGGAGGGGACATACCATTTTCAACTGAACTAAAAAACTATTGGCATAGTTCTTAGCCTCTAGGGCATGTGGTACCCATTGAGAGAGTGGCAAGTGACTGGGCACTTTTAAATTCTCTCCTTTTGCCCAGTGTGGCATAGAATCTAACTTGGTAGATTAAAGGCACACTCCAGGTGAGCTCGTAGTAATGAGAAATAGACACTGAATGTATTTCCTGGTGATTCAATACACAGAGCATGAGATAAAAGCATCCTTTCAATGCATGGGTGAACAGTGAATAGAACTTGTGAACGGTTAACAGGTCAAAGACAGGTGTATCGCAAGGTTATGGGGCAAGGAGAAGTGAGTAATGATGGGTGTTGAAAAGCAGTAGAAATTCGACATCCCGAAGTGCTTTCTGGAAACACCTGTGTTCTGATGAACAGGAATGCAAGGATGGGGCCAGACTGGGGAAGCTGACAGCCTTTGTTCAGCCTCTGCGGGGTCCCCTTCCTGTCTCATGCCTCTCTCTCTGTCTCTCTCTCTTCCTGCCCCTACAGTCACTGCTCAGCATTCCGGGCTCCCCATTCCTGTCCCGCCACAACAGCAAAAGCAGCATCTTCAGCTTCAGGGGGCCTGGGCGGTTCCGGGACCCGGGCTCCGAGAACGAGTTTGCGGACGACGAGCACAGCACGGTGGAGGAGAGCGAGGGCCGCCGGGACTCGCTCTTCATCCCCATCCGAGCCCGCGAGCGCCGCAGCAGCTACAGCGGCTACAGCGGCTACAGCCAGGGCAGCCGCTCCTCGCGCATATTCCCCAGCCTGCGGCGCAGCGTCAAGCGCAACAGCACGGTGGACTGCAACGGTGTGGTGTCCCTCATCGGCGGCCCCGGCTCCCACATCAGCGGGCGTCTCCTGCCAGAGGTGAAAATAGATAAGGCAGCTACTGATGACAGTGTAAGGAAGTAAAAAAGTAGACCGAGGCTAGGCATGGCCTTCTCTCCCACTCCCTTCCTCTCTTCTCTCCCTGCTCTGTCCCTTCCACCCGGTCTCTCTTCCGCGCTCCATCCCAACTCGTGTCCCTGCCCCCCACCACTTCTGTTTTCTCCCTCCTGGTTTGTTCCTATTTCTCTCTTCAGCCCTCCTCTTTTACTCGCCCTGTTTTCCCTTTTTTCCTTGCTCCATTTTCCCCCATCTTCCTTTCTTGTTTCTGACTCTGGCCCTTTCCCCATCAACTCTTTCCTTTATTTTATCCCTTTTTCTCTCTCTCCATCTCTGCACGTCTCTGCCTGCTTATCTCTTTTCCTTCCCACACCTGCTTTGACTGAATGCCTCTGGCCAGAGGATCCTGCCCGGATGGAATGAGAAGGGCCTCTGCCGTCACCAGTGACCAAGTCTGAGCGGGTTTGGAACTATCATTGCTTCTCTCCCCCTACGTCCTCCCTCCTCGTAGGAAACAACTTGGAATTTAAAGCTCTTGTCTTCCTATTTTAAAAAAAAAAAAAGTAACATAGCTTTGAATACTTTTCTTAGTCTCCTCTACAAGAGTGAGATGTGATTTTTCCTCTTTTTCCAAAGAGGAATGTGCATGGGTGATGCTGAGGGTAGGAAGTAGGCACTGGGAGAGCCAGGCAAGGAGAGGTTAAGGAAACCAGTGGGGAACTGGACCTAGACATTTAAAAGGGATTGAGATGGAAATAAATCGAAGGAGGGGAAGGTAGGTGGTCAGGGCAAGAACACATGGTATATGGGGGAGGAAGGAAAAGGGAAGTGAAAGATGAATTTTAAATGTAATCAAATGTCAAGCTCTGGAGGAGCCGTATATCATAGCTTCACAAAATCGCTTGTCTAAGGACTAGGATAATGGCTCGCCTCTTTGGGAAAAGCCATCCCTTAACATTTCTTTAGATTCTAAGCTGTTTATACCATTTTTTCTAGTTTTAAATTCTTATAACCTTAGTGATCCTAATCCTTTCTACCTCTAGTTCCTTAACTTTCCTCAGTCCCTCCTTAGCCGGTCTCAGCTTCTTGAGATAGCATGTCGGTCTGTTTTGTTGCTACACTTCAGTTTCCTCTAACACAGCATGAAGATAGCCAGCCCTTTCATTAGCATGTTGCATGTGTGGAGGGAAATTGGACAATCAAGGATGGAATTATTCAGAATGATCTGTTTTTAGCACTTTAGGACAGTTGTTGACCGTCCTAAATTCAAAAGACAGGATATTTGACGTTGTCCTTCCTCTTCCTGACTTTTTATTTAAAAGCAAAATGTTTTCCCCCTTATGTTTGTATAGCTCTTCACAAGGTACACATTACTTTTGCATGCTTTATTTGTTTCGAATAAAAATTCCATAAGGCTGACAAAATGGAGCTGATTATCCCTGTTTTTGAGATGGGGAAACAGGCTCAGTGAGTTTGTACTCCTTGGGGTTACACAGCTCATCATTGACAGACTTTTCAGAAACCTCAGTCTTCTGCTTCTCAGTTAATTTTCATGTCTTCTCCGCCTCGTCACGTGGCCACTGCTCTTCTGGAGAACTGTTTGTTTCAGATCAAGCGTAATAGGAACAATAATGATAACAAACGGTGTCTCCAGCGCCCCCTGCAAGCTAGGTAGTTGGCCAGAATAAGTGTTATGAGTGACTGTCTTTACTTGAAATATAATTTTTTTGATCTTCACTGGTTCTATGTCTAGATGTAAATTTTTTGGCTCTGTAATTAGATAGATAATTATGTTCTCTAATAAAACAAGAGATGATATCAATGGAGAATGAGGGGTGGATCAGCATGGACAGTACAGTGGGCATAATTCAGATGTTGAAAACGAAAGTAAATTCTGATATCCTAGCAGTTTTAAAAAATATTTAAGCGAAATAATATATCTTGCTTTTTCTTTGAAGAGAAGGTATTAGAAAAGGTATCCAGGAAGAAGGAGCTTGAACTTCAGCTTAAAGGCAGCTGAGCGGGTTTGCGGGTTTTGTTTTTGTTTTTTTAGCAGCTTCTGTTATATTGTGTGGGAGATAAATTTGAGAGGCAGTTGAGCAGATGGCTGTGGAATGTAAGGCTGTCTGTGCTGCCTTACGTTGTGGCTGACAGAACGGCTGCCTTTGGGGTTTGGGGGGTCCTGCACACTCAACACCCTGTAAGCACTTAGGAGATGCTTTGCAGTGGCCCCAAGTGATGATGGTGACCGACCTGAGGATTCCCAAGGCCAAGAGGTCAGATCCCAAAGTGGCAGGAAGATGAGGTAGGTAGGACTGTATCATTCCCAAGGGCTTCATAACGAGGAAAAATTATTTTGTTAGAAGCCATAAAGAAGCACCTCCTACTTGTTGATGGTGTGGGGAAATATCTAAGTTACATTAATAGGCCAAAAAGACAAAACAAAACAATAACAGAATGCATATAGTTTGTGTGGTATGATATCATCTATATAAAGACAAACTGCATATAGAAAAAAGATGACTGACTAAAAGTTAACAGTAGCTGCCTTTGGAAGGGGAAATTATGAGTGACTTTTTTTCCCTTCCTTAACACTTTTCTGTTCTTTCTAGTTTTCTCCAATGGGCCTAATACTTATAGCTGCCATAGACTGAGTTCTGATGACACTATGCTAAGCACCTTTATATGTATGATCTCATTTAATTCTTATAACTTCCCCATTCAGTAGGTGGTTTTATCCAATCAACAGATAGACTTAGAGACTTAGTGACTTGTGGAAATGGAACCAAGGTCTTCCTGACGCCAAGAGAACTTCCTGACTGCTTATTTGGGAAGTAGGAAAAGTCATTTCTCTTAGAAGGAATTAATATATTCATAATGTTATATGCAGCCTGGGCCAAGTGAGCAATTATTATACCTCTTTGGGTGAGAAGATAGCGATTCTCACTGTCAAAACGTTTTGGATGCGTCTGCAGCTACAGATGAACTTGTCCTCGCCTGAACCATCAGAGTGCTTCCAGTTACATACTCATGCTTTATGGACTGGTGTAGGAGCCGTTGATGGTCCATAAGCTGATCTCACACAACATTAATGCTTGGGCTAAGCCACGTCTGTATTTTTTTTTCTTTAGGCTCAAATTAAGAAATATGATATTCCCTATGAAAAAAAGACATCCAGACATCACCTCATTAGAATCTCATCAAAAACTATTTCACATCTTCATTAATTATTCAGTTGTGATTGAGTGGCGATAATTTTTTGATAGTTTGAGAACTTTTGCGTTTTGCTGAAGCAGAGGATAAGGGGACTTTCCCCATGTCTTCGTCTCTGAGCTGGAAAATCATTGCTCTTCACTCGTAAAGGAAGCAGGTGCCACTGACCATCCAAAAACACACATAACTCAGAAATCATGTTGTAAATGCAAAGCATTATCTCATTTCATGCTCACAGCTCCTGCCCTCTGAGTTAGATACTACTATTGTGTGCATTTTACGAGGAGGAAACCAAGGCTTAGAGAAATAAAGCAACTTGTCCAAGATTGCACAGTAAGCAGTAGAGTTAGGATTTGAATCCAGACAATCAAACTCCACAGTGTTAACCACTAACCATTATGCTGTGCTAACTACAAAGCCCGGGTTCTTTATTTACTCAAATGATCCTGAAAAATGAGCATCTCTAAGCCCATTTCCTTATCTGTAAAAAAGAGATAAAAAGGACCGTTGTTATAGGGCTATTTGAAGATTAAATGTAATAACATTTATAAAATGTGAAGCATATTACTTGGCCCATCCTTGGTATTCAGAAACCAGTTTCCATTCCTTTCCCTGTACTTTTTTGGCCTTTGTAGCCTGAGAAGTAGACAGTGGGATTTCTGCTGAATTGCTTGACTTGGAGAGGGTCGGATTTCTTCTAAGATTCCAAAGATCCTTTGAGAAGGATAAATTATTGTACAGTATTTTAAAGCAGAATACTGCAAAAATTTTAGAAAGGCTTGGAACAGGAGATAAATGGCTGGGTCCTAAGCCCACTTCTAAAATGCTCTAAATTTTAGTCCCAAGAAAGGTGACTGGCTGGTAAGTTGCCAGTTATGTATTTCCATGTGAAAGCAGTTCAGAATCAATAACAAGTTGAGATTCCTTGGATAGATCTATAGAAATGTGGGCAGAACCTGCCATCTGCAGACATGGTAGAATATCTCTTTGAGAACGACAGCTACAATTTAGGAGGTTGGAAGTCAGTGGCCTAATAAACTTTGTGTTTGAGTTAAGAGAAATGCAACAAATTTGTATTGGGTTTAAAGTAATTAAGGTTCTCAATGGCTTCCTCTCTTACTGATAGTTTTGCACCAAGGCTCCTTAGGGGCTGAATTTTTAAAAGGCAGAGAGCTCCTGGCTTTAAAAAGTTGTTAATTCTCCTCCTCCCTCCCCAACAAAATGAAAGAAAACGAAACAAATAAAAATATACACCTCCATCTCCCGCCCCCCCCCAAAAGATGACCCCAAGAAATAAGGGAGGGGAGAGAATGAATATGTGATCTTTCCCCTGGTCCTTGGGTCTCAGCATGCTTGGAGGAAGACACCTCCTTCCCACCTTCCAGGTGATGAGAATTGGGCAGCTGAACCAATAGTAGAGACATACCTCACAGAATCCCAAGCAGATTCTAGGTGGAAGGTGACGATGAAGAGTCTGCTCCAGGTTTTCTTCCCTTCAACTGGTCATAGTCTGACACAAGAAACAATAGCCAACATTACTGGTTGGAAAGTGAAATAGTACAGACACTTTGGAAAACAGTTTGGCAGCTCCTCATAAAGTTAAACATAGAGTTATCAGATGACGCAGAGATTCTACTCATAGGTATATACCTAGGAAAACAGGTGTTCACACAAAAATTTATACATAAATATATGTATATGTTTTTTCAGAAAACACAGAATTTTGGTAGTGATTGTACTGAATCTATAGATCACTTTGGGGAGAATGGACATGTTAATTATATTGAGTCTTCCAAACTATGAATGTGGTACATTTCTCCATTGATTTAAGTCTTCTCAAGTTTCTCTCAGCAAAGTTGTATAGTTTTTAGTGGGGGTCTTAGACATCTTTCATTAGATTTTTTTTCCTTGGTGTTTGATATTTTTTGATACTATTGTAAAAGGTATAATTAAAATTTTTATTTTCAATTATTTGTTGCCAGAATATAGAAATACAGTTGATTTTTGTATATTAACCTTATATCTCATGACCTTGATAAATTAATGTATTGGTTCTATTAGCCTTGGAGGGTTTTTTGTTGTTTGGGTTTTTTGGGTAAATTCCATAGTGTTTCCTACATGCACAGTAACATTTTCTGTGAGTAACAGCAACTGCAATCTTTATGCTCTTCATTTATTTTTCCTGCTTTATTGCACTAGCTAAGACTTTAGATACAAAATTGAATAGACTTGATGGAGGTGTACATCCTTCCTTGTTTCCAGTATTAGAGGAAGAGGATTTAATGTTTCACCAAGAAGCATGGTGTTGGCTCTAGGTTTCATAGATGATCTTTGTCAGACTGAAACTGCTACATTGTATTTGTGGCTTGCTGGGGAATTTTATTTTTATGCAGAGGTGTTGAATTTTGTTAAATGTTCTTTTTCTGCATCTGTGAGATGATCATATGGTTTTTCTCCTTTATTCTGTTTGCATGATGAATAACACTGACTTTTTTCCTAGTATTAAATTAACCTTGCTTTCCTGGGATAAACTCTGTTGGTCATGATGTAGTGTCCTTTGTATATATTGCTGGATTCTGTTTACTCATATTTTGTTAAGGATTTCACATCTCTGTTGGTGGGGGATACTGATCTCTAATTTTCTTTTCTTGTAATATTCTTGTCAGGTTTAGTATCAGGGTTATGTTCGCTTTATAAAAGAAGTTGAGAAGTATTCTCTTAACCTCTGTTTTCTGAAAGAATTTGTGTAAAATTAGTATTATTTCTTCCATAAACATTTGATAGAATTCACTTATGGAGCCCCATCTGGGCCTAGAGTTCTCTTTGTGGTAAGATTTTTTATTATAATTTCTTGAATTAATATGGGCTATTTAGATTTTCTGTTTCTTCTTATGTCAGTTTTTGTAAGTTGTGTTTGGATATGTTTGTCTGTTTCATCCAAGATGAAATGGCATAAAGTTATTCACAACATATCCTTATTATCTTAATAACGTCTATAGGATTTATAGTGATATCCTGTTTTTTCACTCCTGAAAATTATAATTTGTGTTTTCTCTATTTTTTTTTCTTGATCAGTCTTGCCTGGGGAATTATCAATTTTATTAATCTTTTTAAAGAACCAGCATTTGACCTTTTTTGATTGTCTATTGTTTGTCCATTTACTAATTCATTAATTTCCATTCTTATTATTTCCTTTCATATACTTACCTATGGCTTAATTTGATCCTCTTTTTCTAGTTTCTTAAGGCAGAAGCTTCGAGCATTGATCTTATATCTTTTTTAAGCTGTAAAATTTTCTCTAACAATTTCTTTAGCTTCATCCCATAAATCTTGATGCATTGTGTTTTCATTGTCATCAGTTAAAGTATTTTTTAATTTTCCCTGTGCAAACCTCTTCGATTCCCAGATCTTTAGAAGTCTGTTGTTTAATTTACAAATATGTGGGAATTTTTCTGGATATCTTCTTATTACCAAGACATTTGATGGGACCAGTTATTTGGATCTATGCTAAATGCTCTTGCCTTTGTAAAAAGATAATGAATGGATTTCTCTTTCTACCTTCTAGAATTTCCTAAGCATGGGCTTTGAAATGTTCATTTCTCAGCATCTTCTTTCATTTGTTTGTTTTTTAAAAGTTAAGCAATTGTACAGTATAGATTATAGTTCGGAACACATTATGGATTATGGAACAAATTTTAATATTTCAAAAGTTGTCTCCACATAGCCCTGCTATAGTTTACTTTCATTTTACATAGAAAGAGATAAATAGTAATTGTTCCATCACAATATTAAGTTTGGGGATAAATTTTTCTTTAATTTTTGTGGATTTTTTTATCCAAGCTAAAAATTGTTTTATCTTTTGAATAGGTATCAACAAATGATAATATAATGATTTGACTAGGTCTTTTTAGATAGCATTTTCATTAATTTTGTTTTTTAAGGTTGGTGTTATTAAAGCCTGAAGAATTTATATCTTATTACATCCAGCATGCCCAAAAGACAGTAAGCTACACTAATGCCAAAGCCATATTAAGTGCAGTTTCATCCTTCTTTGATAAACCAGCCAGTCCATTAGATCTTCCAGTACCTCGGGGGTCAGCATTATAAAATCTATCTATTGTAGATTTGCAGAAGGGCAGTTCAATAAAAATCTAGAATTAATAAATGTCAGAAATAAGAATGTCCATTGTATTGGGACTTCTGTGTTCATTTTTAGATGATTGTCATTTTTTAAAATAAATTTAATTGTTTATTTATTTATTTAAATTTATTTTTGGCTGCGTTGGGTCTTCGTTGCCGCGCGCGGGCTTTCTCTAGTTGCAATGAGCGGGGGCTACTCTTCGTTGAGGTGTGCAGGCTTCTCACTGTGGTGGCTTCTCTTTGATGTGGAGCACAGGCTCTAGGCACGCGGGCTTCAGTAGTTGTGGCACGTGGGCTCAGTAGTTGTGGCTCGCAGGCTCCAGAGCACAGGCTCAGTAGTTGCGGCGCTCGGACTTAGTTGCTCCGCGGCATGTGGGATCTTCCCGGACTGGGGCTTTGACCCGTGTCCCCTGCACTGGCAGGCGGATTCTTAACCGCTGCGCTACCAGGGAAGCCCTGTCATTTTTTAAATATAATAGTTTAATCTCATTTATTAAATGTCATGAATATTAGGCTGGGAATTGTAGCAAAAAGTGATTTCTCAAAGAAATATACTGCATCATGACCTGAGCTAATGGTTAAGTTATTCTTACAAATACAGATGCTTGTATAGTAATGCATCCAGGAATTCCCAAGGAAACCAGTTCTTTTTCTTTTCCATTTCTTCTGTAGCTCTGCCAGACAGACAAAACAAAACAAACAAAACCCTAAGGTAAACCAAATCTCTGAATCAGTGGAACTATTTGATAAAACACCATGATGGGATTGTAATCTGCCTGGAACTTTCTTCAGTACAGTTCTTAAAATCTAAATATATGTAAGAATAGAAAGGCTTTCTGATGTAACTCTCCAGAGACGATTATTTTCTTTTCAAAACTTACTGTCACTGATCAGACAGATACTTCTCTAGCTTCATACAAACACATGTCTTCCCTGTCCTGTGGTACTGTCTCTGTCCTCTTACCTTCACATGGAAGGAGCAGCTAAGTTTATACGGTTGACATGTTACAGTGGACAGCATAGTTAAATAGAAAGCTAGGTTTTAAGCCACCCCATTAAGCCTGATCTGATGTAGAATATTCAGGTTGGCACAAACAGCGCAAGCTAGGGACATTCAGAAACCCTTTGCCGTAATCTACCGTACTGGTATCGCCCAAGGAGGAGCGTGTAAAAAATATTTTGTTTAACAGTCTGATGGTGTTTTCTGCCCTTTTTATTTGGTTGGGAATTTGAATTTTTCAGGTTAACTCATAAAATAAAAATGTAAAAAGACAAGATAAATGTAAAAAGACATATGAGGCAATGTGTTTAATTAAGATGGCAAAACCTACCACTCTCGTTTGCAGTGGCTTGGAGGAGATTTGGAGTAGAACTTCCACTTGCTAACGTTCAGTTAGGCCCAGTTTTGACATTTGGAAGTGACAGTTTGGTAGAATGGTGGTGTTCCTACAAGTGAAGGAAACCGTGTCTGTAATACTCAGTGTGATCAGGCCCCTGGCCCTTCGTGAAATTTCACGTACAGGTGAATTTGACTTATTTTATCATGTGGTCCAATTCTAGCCAGATGCTGTGGATATGCGAGGAGGACAGGAGGGTCTGCTTCTGATGGCATTTTCCCAGGGGATCTGGTCTTCCTACTCTCTGCGTACATGGAGCAGATGATGTATTTGGATCCCAGCCAGACTCTTGGGTTCACTGTAGATTTCATACACACTTCAACGACTTGGTCTTGTCATCTGTGGAACGAAGGATGATCCATGGCCAACTCGTTTCATTCTACTCCTTGAGGCGAATAGGACTGTAGGATCAAAGTAGAAAGATCTAAGGAAGAGCATAGGTTCTCGCTCACTCTAGACTATATCCGCTAAGGCCCAGCCTTAACGTTGATGAGACTTTACTCACCCAACTTGCTGTTTTTTTCAGGCTACAACCGAGGTGGAAATTAAGAAGAAAGGCCCTGGATCTCTCTTAGTTTCCATGGACCAATTGGCCTCCTATGGGCGGAAGGACAGGATCAACAGTATATTGAGCGTGGTTACAAATACACTGGTAGAAGGTATGTGCCTTGTGATGCTGTCCAAGCTGCTGAGCTATAAATATGTGGTGTGCATGATAATATAAATATAGTCCCTTGGGCTGAGTTGCGCAAAAATTGTCTCAGCTTTAGGAATAGAGTCTGCTGGTTATAGAAACTAGCATTTCAGATCTACATGCAGAGAATCCAGGAAGGACTTCAAAGCCGCTGCCAGCACTGTACACAGATAGGTAAGAAGTATGAAGGAACAACATAAGAGCGAGCTAGAGGACCTCAAGAAGTCTCTGTAATCAGCACCATGAGGAGCCAGTAGGGTGACGTGAGGCAGAGAGGAACAGAGACGGAAGAACTGTGATGACAGAAAATGATGGAAACCCCCCTCCTGCCCTCGACCACAAAACTTACCTTCCTCTCTTCCTTTTTAGCTACTTACAGATCTTTTGGTTTTCCCTTAAGGACAAATGTACCGTGCATTGTGATTATACCTAATTCTGCCTCGCTTTAAACACCCCCACATATCCATAAATACATTGCACGAGTGAACAGGTAAGCTGAAACCCCTCTAACGCTGGCGCTCTGTGCCCGGGGGAAGGGCAGCCGCTGTTGAATCATAGCGTGCCTGCAGCAGCGTAGCCGTCAGAGCCTGAACTCCGTAGCAGGTGGCTCCTCCGTGACACAGCCTGGCTTGCTGAGGATTTCCCATTACACTGCAGTTCCCTCGCAACTGTCAGCTTTCTGTCCGACTGTGGTCTGTATTCCAGGCTCCTCTTGATTTCTTTGGCAGTAGATTCAGTGACCAGGTTTTCTCTCACAAGATTCTGATTGATTCTGCATACTTCTTCTTCACCTGATTCATGCTGATTTAGCTGAGTTGTCCCATTATAGATCCGTACTGTACTGTTCCTGATTGCCGTTCTGCAGAATCCACACACCCAGGCTAACCCAGTAATAATCAGAGTCCCTGAGATAAGGAGACTCAAATTACTCTGGTGTCCTTGGAACAAGTTTTTTTTTTTTTTTTTTTTTTGAGTCATTTATGCCACATACCACTTCTAGTCTGTGTGTGTGTGTGTGTGTGTGTGTGTGTGAGAGAGAGAGAGAGAGAGAGAGAGAGAGAGAGAGAGCGAGAGAGAGAGAGAGATGGGCAGGGGCATCTGTGGTGAAAGGAGAATCCCTAGAAGGGAACCCGAAACTCCCCTGCACATATGGGCAAGGAGTTAGACTAAACCTAGGCTAATCTTGAGGTGTATCACGTAAAAAGAATACTGAACTAACTACTTTCCAGCTCCTGACCAGCTTCATTTGTCCTGTTTTCTTTAATTCCCATTGAGGTCATTGTCTGATAGAACATCTTTAAGCTTTATAGTTTATACTTTGAGATAACAGGTAAGTAACTGCAGATCATAAGAATTCCAAGATAAGATATATCAATATTAGCTTAAGAACCTTAGCAAATTTTATTCTTCACTTGGAGACCAAGACAAGATTTCTCTGAGTATCTGTAGCAGTTGAGAAAGAAAGACGAACAGCCTCCAACAGGCCTGTTTTATTCCTGGTAAAAACATCAGAGCAGAGCTATCCATTCAATGCAACAGTGATTTACTGGTTACCCCGGTGGCCTAGTGCAGGGTCTGGCAAAAGTAGATGCTCAAAAAATGTGTACGGAACTGAATCTTGTTGTGCTTGGAACTGGGGAGGAGTGCTGGGGCTCCAGGATTCCTTTCGGAGGGCTTAGTAGGATTTGACTCCCTTTGCTAAAGCGGATGAGACAGAACTGCTGTAATCAAAGGACAGTGAACGGCTGGAGCTGAATGATGTGAGAGAATTAAAGGACGTTAAGGAAGATCCATTCCTATGTAACCACTGTTCCCTCTGTATTTAACAATTGCTACAACATGGAAAGCCAACACTGAATGAATACTTGTTTCTGCTTTTCAGCCTTCAGTTAGGAAACTCTGACATTATTTTAATCCAAAGAAGCGGGCTTCTTATCTAATGGTTTAGAAACCACAGTGGAGAATTCCAGAATCCTGTAAATAATGAGATAATCCTACAAATAATGAGATAATCCTGCCTGCTCTGCCTCACCCCTATCCTGCCTCACCCCTATCCTATCGCAAGCATGCTCACCAGGATCCAATAAACTCAGCGGAATTCACAATCAGCAGAGCCGTAAGCTTTGGGGATATTTCAGAGGACGGGGCATGGGGTGTCGGCAGAGAGTCATGTGGTCTTACTTCTCCTCAAAGCAGTAAAGCTATGGGAGAAGGGGAGAGGGTTGAAGTAAGAATGAGGAAGCAGTGATGGTATTTAGCATTATTGATTCTTAGGTGAAACAGTTTCAAAAGTGTCAGTGCAATTACTTACCTGGTGTCTGCCTGTCCAGGTGCGGCTATAAGCTCTGTGAGGGTGGCGATTCTTGTTCATCAACGCAGTCCCAGTGCCTAGCACGTTGTTGTATTGACCTGGGAGAAGCCCTGGCCTTCAGAAACCTCCTGGTCTACAAAGGCCACCATCTTGGAGGAATCATGAGGCCCTCTCTGAAAACAATTCCCAGTGCCCCCAAGGTTGAGACTACAATTCCCAGTGGCCCCAAGGTTGAGACTACAATTCCCAGTGGCCCCAAGGTTGAGACTACAATTCCCAGTGGCCCCAAGGTTGAGACTACAATTCCCAGTGGCCCCAAGGTTGAGACTACAATTCCCAGTGCCCCCAAGGTTCTCTCTGAAAATGTCCAGGAGCAAACTAAGGGGAACCTCACAAACTTTTGGACATCTCACCCCCATATGTTAACACATTTGCCCAGACTTTGCTGTTGTGGCTGTGTAGGGCCAGTAACGGTGTGCAGAGCTGTGCGTCCCTTTATAAACCTCCGTATTCACCTGACTGATCTCTTCTCGCTCCTAAGGCTCCGCACTGTCTTAGTTTTTGTGGAACGGAAACGAGTATCCTGAGGATCTGCCCCTCTCAGTAAATGGCAGGGATACTAGATACCTAGTATCCCTTTTTGGTGCCCCACAGGGTAGGGAAACCCTACCCTTGTCTGTCTGGCAAGGACTCGGAGCCTAGTTCCTTGTAAAACATTACAGTTGTCAACTGTTAGAAACGTGAACAGTCCGCTGCTTCAACCTCCACGTGCAGGTGAACAGCGGACATTTGGAGAGAGGAGGAGATAAAAAAAGGAACGGAACCAGATTTCCAAATATGTACTATAAGAATTCATGGAAATAAGAGAACCTTTTCAATTTTCTTTTTTGGGAAGAAGACTAAATTTACCTTGGGAAGGGAGGGAGTTCTATGAGGAAGAAACCAAAGCAAATTTTCTTCACAGACTTCCTTTCCCACGCAGACTCCCACGTGTCGCTTACTGTGGCCCTTAAGTCTGAAAAACCAAGGCAACCATTTTCTTAGCAACCAGGGAGCCAATTAAAAGCCCAACCAAAGCACCCCATCTAAAATAAAGCCATCACCATGGGCACCAACCGGCTGGTTGGAAAAAGGGAAAGTAAACTGATTTAAAGCAGCCATCTTGCTCTTCGTGAAATGTCGGGAAACTTTTTCTCTATTCCCTGAATGACTTGATTTTGTTAGTGGATTTGAGTGGGGTCAGGGTGGTAGCGGATGCAGTTATATCCAACCCCACAGAGCCAAGACCTGGCCTCTAAGGGTTATCATGCTGATGGGTTTTCAAAGTTACCCCTCTTCAAGAACATCCTTCCAGATCAAGGTCCTTGGACTTCTGTGATGCTGGCTATTATATTTCATACTGAATTTTGAGGAGGGCTTTGTTACCGAGGGCCTCGCGCCTAGATTGTTGGAGCTGAATGGCTCTCCGCCTTTAGTGTCTAATTGTCCTTTCTAGTCTTTGCTTTGTAAACGACCTCAGAGCTCATCGAGTCCAGTGATTGTCCTAGGACCCTGGGGTAGTACCTCAGGGAGGGAAGACTTGGATTGCCCTGGACTCCAAGCTCCTCTTCCTGCCTGAACTAGAGCAGCTCTTGGTTTGTCTGTTTTACATATTGGGGGTCACATAAGATCTTGTTTGAAAAAATGGGTCCTGCTTTTAAAAGAGGGATAGACTAAAGAGACGAAGACAAAAGAAGAGAGAAACAAAAAGGAAAGAAGAAAGAGACTGAGGGACGGGGAGACGAAGAAGATAGAGAAAGAAAGGATGAGAGTGGGAAAGGGTGAAAGGGCAAGAGAAGGAGAAAGAGAGAAGAGCAGAGATGAGAAAGAGGAAGGAAGGAGCAAAGGGGAAGGAATGCAACCTCTGTTCCTGACTGCATTGCAGACTCCCATTGTGAACTCATACATCTTTGAGAACCTAAGACAGACGGTCCACGTGGTGGCTTGGTTGACAATGCTGGTTCTGCTGTAAAGAAAATAAACAACAACAGCAAATGCTTTCATAGCACTTGCTGTATGCTGGGGTGTTCTGAGGCACTTTATGTATGTTTTAGCTCATTTAATTGTTGCAGCAAACTGAAGTAATTTACTCAAGGGCCCACAGTTAGCAACTGCCTGAGCTGGTTACGCCCGTATATGTCTGGCTTCAGTGTGTGTGCTTTTGACTGCTTCTCTGATAATAAATAGTTTAATGATACCACGTGTAATAAAATATCTACCGTTTATTGAGGACTTACCTCGTGCCAGGCCCTGTGCTGTGTGCTATCTGTAAGCAATGGAGGAGGATTATAGGATTCATTTAGTCCTATAGCCTGCAAGTCAGTGCCCTTTCAGATGAGGCAACGGAAGCGTAGAGGACGCAGTACCTTGCCTGAGATCATACACTCGTGAGTGTGGAAGCCAGTTGAACCAGGGTTGCTATGCTTCCCAAACGGGTGGATTGCGTTTTGTTTATAACTAGATCCTTGTTAACTGGGATGTGACCTGGCACTGGTCATGCCTCCTCCTCTCTGCCTTCAAGAGAAGGAAAACTGAGGGAAGCCCTCAGGAAAGTCAGCACTCCCTGGCCACCTTCCTTCTTGTGTTAATAGCAGTGATACCCACCAAGTCCAACCCTTTTGTTTTCTTCCCAAGACTGAGGGACTACCTTTGTTCTCTACTCACTACAGAGCTGGAAGAGTCTCAGAGAAAGTGCCCGCCGTGCTGGTATAAATTTGCCAACACTTTCCTCATCTGGGAGTGTCACCCCTACTGGATAAAGCTGAAAGAGATTGTAAACTTGATCGTCATGGACCCTTTTGTGGACTTGGCCATCACCATCTGCATCGTCCTGAACACGCTGTTTATGGCAATGGAGCACCACCCTATGACGCCACAGTTCGAACATGTCTTGACTGTAGGAAATCTGGTAAGATGGAGCACGGCCTCCTGATTTGACCATCTGAACGGGTTTTGCCAGTAGGAATTTTTTTTCTGAGACTGAAAGCTGGAGTTTAGTTGAAAAGAAAGTAATAGTTAATTGGAAGACAAATGCTTCCACATATGCCGCAGCCCCGCCGCTTCCGCTCACTGTTGTGATCCCTTGGCTGTTTCCTCTTTCTGCAGAACTTTGAAGACGTCATTTAGGAGCTGTTGGTTGCAGAATAGGAGGCATGGTACAGTGGGTTGGTTTCCTCAACCTGAGCCAAGGACTTGTGGATTTCTTTCTCATTCTGTTTCTCACATTAATTCCTGCATTACTCCAGCAAACCGCTTCCCCTTTTTCACCTTCAGTAACAACCACCACAAAATAGGGGAGCTCTTTCAGGGCGTTAAATCTAATGATAAATTTGCCCACACCGTCATATCTTAATTATCCATATGGGGACTGTCCATGGGAAATTTTAAATTCTAGGCTGGTTTCCCCTCCTGTCCAACTTCTGAGTGTCATCCAGTTTCTACCATTAGTTGATCTGTGCCAAATTTATTTTAACGTTGGTTTAAGTGATTCATTTATATTATTTAGAAGATAAGTATGCAGTTTTTAAAAAATAGATTATGTCGTGTATCGTGAAGTCAAGTAGTTGTAATTTGGGGATTTCCTGTTTTACTTCTTTAGTACAAAAATCAGGAGTTGATTGAATTTTGATCGACTGTAAAGAGTTAGTTGGAAAGAATCCTCTAGGTCATCTGGCTGCATTATTCCTTAGGAGTTGCACTATAGGCATGTCAGATCTAGTTGTTACCATTTAATTTGTGCGTGATCTCTGCCTGGCATTTCTCTCTCTCTTTCACACACACACACACACACACACACACACACACACACACGAGTTTCTACCTTAAGTCCTAATACACTATTAAAGTGTTATAATATCATTTTGACTGCTGATTCGGAAAACACACACTGGTTAGTCCTTACAGCTGATGTGCTCTAGTACACATCCAAGGTGATACTCTAATCTTTCCAATCTTTATGTCTGAGTTAGTGACACACTTCCGACTCACTACAGCAATGTGCAGCTCAATGAAATACCCAGAGTCTTGGAACAGGATACCCTCACAGACTATCCAGGAAACCTGTTAACTGTCTCTGAAAGGCCTCTGAAGGTAGCTCGCTGTGTGATTGGCCGACCCTGGGGCTTGGCCTTCAGGCAGCATTTTGAGCCAATCAACAATATCATAGCGATATAAGCTTTATTTTATTAGCCAATAGTTACGTAACGAGAGATACGACTTGATCAACTTTGTTGTTGATGGTAGTGGCAGTGATGTGTTTCCTGCAGTGTTTTGTTTTTCTCAAAGTCTTTACTTCTACTTGCTTTTCACAGAATCAGTCCTTGATTTCTAAGAGGCCTAGAAATTTTGAGAGGCCTTTTCACATACTACCAGCAGAATTGCCCTCAGACCAGGCCAGCAAATAACGTTATTTTTCGCTTCTTGAAAATCTAGAGGGGACTTCCCTGGCAGTCAGGTGGTTAAGACTCCACCCTTCCACTGCTTCCACTGCAGGGGGCACGGGTTCCATCCCTGGTTGGGGAACTAAGATCCCGCATGCTGCACAGCACAGCACCCCCCCGCAAAAAGAAAACCTAAATTAGAGTGGTGAGCATTCAGAAGACTTTGCTCAGAATCATCACTGAAGAAGAGGGAGAGGGGAGAAGGTCAGCAGCTAATATTTAGGGACTTCCTGAGCTAAGCCAACCAGAACCAAGTTCTACAAAGAGAAAGCACTCCGGGGGCAGAGTTTTCAAGGGAAAAGTAATGTCTGATTAGCAGTGGGGATGGAGAACAGTGAATGGTTCAGGATACTTTGGACTGGCCAGTGAATTGGACATGAGGGTTGAGGGAAAGAAATCAGGAATGGTGCCTAGATTGGGGAAGTTTGGTAACCGAGGGGGAAATGGGGATGACTGAGCAAGGAACAGGGGTGGAGTTTAAAATCAGGAGTTCTGTTTTGGACATATTAGCCTTAAATGAGCCATTGATTTCTGTCCGGAAATGTTTTACATCTGTAAAATGAGGATGACACCATGTCAATCAGTAGTTGGGAGGAAAACATGAGAACCTCTACAGAAGTATTTGGACTAGTGAAAAGTCCTCTCCGTACTAGAAACTGTGTAAGTGTAGTTCAGCAGGAGGATTTTCAAAGGCTTGGAGATTTGGATACAGCCTTTGACTGAACCTGAGAATAAGAGAACAACAGCAACAAAAAATGGGCAGACTAGCTTGTGAAATAGACTAGGACCTTCTCTCTTTTTTTTTTTTTTTTTTTTTTGCGGTACGCGGGCCTGTCACCGCCGGGGCCCCTCCCGCCGCGGAGCACAGGCTCCGGACGCGCAGGCTCAGCGGCCATGGCTCACGGGCCCAGCCGCTCCGCGGCATGTGGGATCCTCCCGGACCGGGGCATGAACCCGCGTCCCCTGCATCGGCAGGCGGACTCCCAACCACCACGCCACCAGGGAAGCCCTAGGACCTTCTCTTGTGGTTGGACGGTGAGACTTTTCCCACAGCTGGGACAATGAACTGAGTTGTGTTTGTCCACAAACGTGCAGATAGATGTTTTTGAGGGAAGATGAGAACAGCATTCTGTAAATTGGCAATCCCTGCCTCTTCCATCCTCCCCATAAGAAAAAAATGTTCATAATAGGAGGAAGAGTAAAGATAATTTGATCCAACCCCCATGTTTTATAGAGGAAAGTGAACCCAGGGAAGCTACTTGACTTTTGTATTGTTTAGTAGATAAACGTAATGATTCTTTTCTTGCCTGTTTTTGGTAACCATTTGAACACAACAGTGAGTTTATAACGTGGTTTTTTAAACAATCTTAATCTTACAGAAAAGTTTCAAGTACAGCGTAAAAAACTATTTTTTGAGAGTACGTTGCTGCCACAGCCTGTCACCCCCAAATACCGTAGTGTACTTTTACAAACAGGTACATTCTCCTGGGCTTGTGCAGGACTGTCGCACAGCAAGACTGTCATCTTCTCATTACATCTACCAGGTGGCACGTGATTTGCGTTTGTCCCATTTCTGCCTGCGGTCACTGGATCACTTGATTAAGGAGGTTCTGCCAGGCTTCTCCCCTGTACAGTTACTCTTTTTCCATTTATAATTAATAAGTGTTTGTGAGGAAGACACTTTGAAGCTATCTAAATTTCCTGTTTTTCATTAAACTTTTGATGTATTCCTTTACTTACTTATATCTGTATGGACTCAAAGTTTTCAGTCTTATTCAGTGGGTTTTATTTTAATCCATTACTATCATGTACTTAGATGTTTAAACCATTCCTGATTTGGCCAGTAGGAGTCCCTTCAAGGTGGCTTCTGTATCCTTTCAGCACCTCCTCATTGCTTCCTTCCTAAGACCATTGAGGTCTCAGGGACCTCAGGGGTCCCCGACTACACTTTGAGATCTGCTGCACTAGGACATAAATTCTTAGGTGAACATTTGATGACATTCACAAGAGGGACATTTATGTACAGTTGATGTGCGGCTCGTAGTTCCCTTTTTTAAAAAATTTATTTATGTTTGGCTGTGTTAGGTCTTTGTTGCTGCACGTGGGCTTTCCCTAGTTGGCGGAGAGCAGGGGCTACCCTTCGTTGCAGTGCACGGGCTTCTCATTGTGGCGGCTTCTTTTGTTGCAGAGCACAGCTCTAGGCGCGCAGGCTTCAGTAGTTGCGGCACGCGGGCTCAGTAGTTGTGACTCCCGGGCTCTAGAGCTCAGGCTCAGTAGTTGTGGCACACGGGCTTAGTTGCTCCGCGGCATGTGGGATCTTCCTGGACCAGGGCTCGAACCCGTGTCCCCTGCATTAGCAGGCGGATTCTTAACCACTGCACCACCGAGGAAGTCCCTGTAGTTCCTTTTTCTCCTCAAGAAGCATATCACAGTGCCAAGAAGAATGGCATCAAATGGATAACCTTAAATCTACTCTTCTCCATTTAATTCCTTCCAATAGTTACAAATTTATTTTCACCCAAACCCCAAACAAGGGCAGCACACTATGTGCTGAAACGACGTGGGTGCCGACCTCTGTCACAGGCATTTCTACCAGGCACCTGGAGGCCTTTCATCCCATTGAAAGGCAGCACCACATAACTGTGTCATTGATCTTCTGTCGGGAACCAGAGTTCCCACAGTATAGATATTCCGAGGCCAGTCAGCCCGTGCTTGTTACTGAGCACTTACTGTATGCTCACCAAGAACTAATGGGACAGCAAATTCAGTCTCTACTTAGTGTGCGTTAAGTGGGTTAATGTTTCTATGTAGAGAAACCTTTGATGGGCTGATGCTAAGGGTAAAGTGTGTGTCAGGAGTTGATTCACTGCCCCTACCTTCCTGACCTCGCGCAGAGTGGTATTCTATTTGTAGACGCTTAGCTTGCACTATGAACTTTGATTTAACTTAACCAGATCTCTTCAGGGAATATTTTCTTTCAGTTTTAGAATACTGCATCTTCAATTTAGCAAAGTGGGGGAACCATAGAAACGTATATGGACCCCCAAAATTTCCAGCCCGTTTATCATTTTGTTGTGTTTTCGTCAAGTCATTCTGTTTATTGCTATACATTAACTCAGTGTGTTTCAAAACAGTGTCTGTAATCTAAGTCTTTTTCACTATTTTTAATTTTGTCCTCAGACCATATCTCCAAAGTTTTCCTCAAACTCCTTCATATGTAAAGTTGGTAACGGAGTGGTTACAAGTACTAACTTACTATGAATTTTAAATCTGCTGCGTGTAAAGTCCTCTCCTCTAAAAAGAGAATATTCAGTCATAGTCGTATGTTACATGCTTAGGCTAGAATGAGGGTATTGGTCTTGTCAAAACTGGGGTTCATGGGAATTCACTCTCTCCCTGCACATTATGTTACTAAGGCCTTGGGAAGGATACAGAAAGCATTGGGAAACCCAAGGTGCTCTGAGAGGCAGAAAAGTGGGAGCCAGGTAACAGGGAAGACGTCATTCTCGTGCCCAGTAAGCTCCAAATCTAAAAGAATTACTATATTATTGACTATCATATTGAAAAAATCAAAAGGAAGGACCAGAGTCTCCAACAATAAGAAAATTCTTTGAGGATATATTTACCCAATAGAATATTATACAAGCAATAAAAGTGAGAATTAGGAAGACCGTGTTGCAACATGAATGGAGTCATGGTTAAATGAAAAATACGTGATACGTGAAATGAGTCGTGATAAGTCAAGATAAGTGTAAAGCTAAAATATGTAGTCTGTGGTTTACAACTCTGACAAAATATATATGCATTTGAAGAAAAAAAAAAGAAAAGGAGTACATGAAAATAATAGTTGTATGCAAGGTGGTGAGACTGTGAACGTTTCTCCTGTATTTTTCACACTTTTAGCAATGTTCTGTTGCTTTTACCATTTAAAATAAGAAGGCTTGCAGTATATGTCGACGTTTGAGAAGGCACATAATGTCAAATCAGGAATAATACTGTATTTTTTAAATACAATTATAACACGAGTGATTTTTTTTTGGCCAACATCCCAAATGTGGCATACGCATTCAAACGACTGCTGACCCTTTAGGAGTCACCTGTGTGATATTTTCAATTGCTTAGAATAATTTTTTAACTGCACGTTTGAACAATATGAATTGGGTAGTTCTGGCAACAAAGATGTGAACATTTCCTCTTCATTCAAGAGGAAAATAAGGGCTTCCCTGGTGGCACAGTGGTTGAGAGTCCGCCTGCCGATGCAGGGGACGCGGGTTCGTGCCCCGGTCCGGGAGGATCCCACATGCCGCGGAGCGGCTGGGCCCGCGAGCCATGGCCGCTGAGCCTGCGCGTCCGGAGCCTGTGCTCCACAACAGGAGAGGCCACAACAGTGAGAGGCCCGTGTACCGCAAAAAAAAAAAAAGAGGAAAATAAGAAGACTTTCCTGCATCATGTGGCATGGTCAGGGGACATCCGGGTATTGTCGGCCTCAGGTGCAGAATTTAGCCAAGGCTGGTGCTTGTGGCTTCTTGGACGTGCCATATTCAAAGATAATGATAAAGGCGTTTTCTTTTTATTATTTCTTTTTTTCTTACCCCTGCCTTCCCCTCTTTAGGTTTTCACTGGAATTTTCACAGCGGAAATGTTCCTGAAGCTCATAGCCATGGATCCCTACTATTATTTCCAAGAAGGTTGGAACATTTTTGATGGATTTATTGTCTCCCTCAGTTTAATGGAACTGAGTCTAGCAGACGTGGAGGGGCTTTCGGTGCTGCGATCTTTCCGATTGGTATTCCATATTTCTCCAATTTCTTTTTATATTTCCTATCTTGCAGCTACTAGAAAGAGTTTTGCATAAGATAATCTGATGATTTTTTAAAATCTTTAGCTATATTTCATTGGCTGTTTATTGGCTTAGCAACTAAAATATTGAAAACTTTTCTGCTAACTACCTAATATAGAAAGTAGTTGTTAAAATCAGTCAACAAACAGAAATCAACTTTATGAAGTTCCTCAGAAAATAATGGTTAATCTAAAAGACGAAGAAGAAGGATTCCCAAGGGCTATTCTGAGGTCCAGTTTGGATTTGCTAGTGAGCCTCTTTCTTTATCTGAACATCTCCCTGAAGTGGCAAGAATTTCTTCTTTTTCAAAGGTGGCTCCACTCTTCTTCTATCATGGTGACCCCTTCCAAAATATGAGAATAAAGTAATGTTTTTTAAAGTTATATTGAAATTAGTAGTTGAACATCCATCATTAGCTAAGAAAGATTTTTCAAATGTATTTGAAGAAGTTAGTGTTCAAATTACTAAAATGCCTCTGAAAGAATAGTTAATGATATCCTCGAAGTAGCTTCCCATATGCACAGGCATAAGTGATGTCCTGATTAAGTCGCTTGAGCAGCTGAGTTATCATGGGGATATCCCACTCAGACAAAGCATCAGACAAAGCAGCTCCTTATTGGGAAGATACCTAAGCACTTGTAACTGAAAAGATTTCAGGATATTCAGCATATCTAAGAAATAGAATTGGATTAGAGTGAAACTGTTTATAAAACAGAAATCTCATTGAATCCACGTCACAAATATTTGTCAAGTTTCTGGAACCTCTGCTTACTGGTCTTTGGTTAGGATCCAGCCCACAGTAGACTTTTTGAGAATACTTCTTATTTTCTAGAAGATAAGATGAAGAATTAAGAGATAGAAGCCTTGCCACTAATACTCTTGATAAATTAAAAGCCAGTCAGAATAGGGAAAAAATATGAGAGACCCAGAGTGTGCACAGAGCCACATCTGGTAAATCTTGGAACTCTCAGATACGATTCAAGTTTTCTTTTTTTTTTTTAGATTTATTGAGGTTTATTTTTATATCAAAGGATAGTACAAATATTTACCATATGCCATTAACCTAAATACAATAAGTTTAACCTTCTAAAAGTGCAATTGCTTGCTCAGAGATAGATCTGCAGATAGTTTTGCCACGTAATGCCAGATTTCCCTCCTCAAGGGTTACATCAAATTACAGTCCCACTAACAATGTATGAAGACTCAAGTTTTAAATAGGAAGAAAAAAGTCCTAATCAGTGCTGTTGCCTTCTACCAGAATTCTTATTACATCACGTGTTAGTTATTAACTTAAGACATACGATGACGATCTCTGTTCATGGGCTTCATGCATTATAATTCTCAGGCTATTAGCCAAGACCTTGTAATCATTCATTACAGAATACAGAAATCTCGTGATTGAAAGATACCAAAAGTTCTGTCCTCTGAATTAATATCAGTATAGTCCCTTTTCATAAGCTATTTGACATATTGGAACTTCCCCTACTTGGAGGTTGTGGTTTTCCTCCAAGTTATTCCAAGCATGTCACGAAGTTTCGTATCAGCGATTGATTACTTATTGGCAAGCAAAAAGAGAGGTATGTAGAATTTTTAAATGCTTGCTTTTTTGAAGAGACAGATGATTTATTTTCACCGTCCTTACCCAACTGACCTTTTGGTTCACTACAAATCACATTTTCCTTGATATGACCCTTGAGAAGTCAGAGGAAAATCAGTGGGAAAAGGATTATTTCAGGTATATGGATTTTTAAAAGGTAGATTGACCCAGAGACTAATTCAGGGGACTAGAGGCAGTATTCTTGGTTCTTAGTTCTAAATCTTTCACTTCCTGTGCAGTTAATCTGTTTTCCTTCATCTTTGCCTCAGTTTCTCTCACTTTCGTCTAAGATACTGTTAGAAAGTCCTGGGGATTTCCCAAGGGTGCTCGATAAATGTTAAGATGATCTTAGTAATTTCATATGTTTTTATTGTAGCCATGTGGTAAGAATAAATGAATTGAGTTTCACTTGGGTTTTGTTTGGGTTTTCTTTTCCCCATAGCTCCGAGTCTTCAAACTGGCCAAATCCTGGCCCACCCTGAACATGCTGATCAAGATTATTGGAAATTCAGTGGGTGCCCTGGGCAACCTGACCCTGGTGCTGGCCATTATCGTCTTCATCTTTGCCGTGGTGGGAATGCAACTCTTTGGAAAGAGCTACAAAGAGTGTGTCTGCAAGATCAACCAGGACTGTGAACTCCCTCGCTGGCACATGCATGACTTTTTTCATTCTTTCCTCATCGTCTTCCGAGTGTTGTGCGGGGAGTGGATCGAGACCATGTGGGACTGCATGGAGGTGGCCGGCCAGGCCATGTGCCTCATCGTCTTCATGATGGTCATGGTTATCGGCAACTTGGTGGTTAGTACTAACGTGTAGATCTCTTTGTTCTTCGCTCTGAACGTCTTACCCTTGACCCAGAAGCCCAGTCTGCTTAGTGCTTCTACTACCTTCCATGTCTGGGTTGGTCTTTATTCTTTCTTGGCTGAAGAACCCTAAGGTACAAGTGAAGGAAAGGAGACTGCTGTTTTAGGTCATGAGCCCCACAATCTGTCAACCCTCTTTCATAGTTGTGGAAACAAAACTCAGCGAAGTTAAGACATTTTTCCAAAGTCACACAGCTGATAAAGAGTCAGGGCTTATATTAGATCCTTGACTTCAAAGTCTATGCTCTTTCTGCTACACAAAAAAAAGAATTTCCCGACCTTGACAATATTGATCTTTTGGGCTAGATCATTACTTGTTGTGGAACTTTCCTGCATGTTGTAGGGTGTTTACAGTATCCCGGCCTCTACTCTTTACTGTCCAGTAGTGACTCCCGTCCCAAGTTGTGAAAACCAAACATGTCTTCAGACGTTGCCAGCTGTCCTCAGGGGTCAAAATTGCCCTCCATTGAGAACCGTGGATCTAAACCTTCCCAGGATTTTATCTAATTTGTATAAGTTGCAGATCAATTTCTCGCTTCACTCTGATCTGTCCGCCTGCTGTCTTCTGCCTCTGTATATAGAACATTCCCCAACAGAGACTTCACACCTTGTTTCTCAAAGTGTCATCTGAGGACCAGCAACAATGAGATCGTTTGAGAGTGTCCTAGAGACGCAGAATCTCAGACCCCTCCCCAGAGCTACTGAATTAGCATCTGCATTTTTAACAAGATCCCCAGGTGATTCACGTGCATGCTAAAGTTTGAGAAGCACTCATCTTTCAGGTCAGGCCAAAGCCCGCTTGCAAGTGTAGGGCAAGGAGGGCTGGAAGGAGGCATACTCAGGTGACCCCTTATGAGCGCATCCGCAGTAGGGGTCTTCCTTTTCCTGCCACAGAGAAGCATATGCCAGTAGAGGTTCCTACTCACCAACCTCTGAACTAGCCATGCTCCCCCTGTTCTTTCATTGGACTATAAAAATAGACACTGTAATGTTCCTTACTCACTTGCATTCTCCATGCCCAGCCAACTTCCCCTCAGTCCTGATTCTTCTGGTCTTTCCACTCCTTCAGTGAATACAACTGCTGCCTACTGGTCTGTAGTGGGATCAACATTACCAGCCCTGACCTCCTACCGTTTCTCTAGCCTCCTGTTCTCAGTTGTCTCAGGGGCATCTCCCCATGACTGGCTATAGATACCTGAGCACATGACAGAATCCACTATTATTTCTGCCTCTGATGACACCTTTCCCAGTTCCCCTTGGCTCAGTTCTTCTGCCCATGTAGTCTCTAGTAACCTATAAGTCTTTCTGATTTTTCTCTCCACTCCTAGTAAATATCTGATGTCTTTCATATGTCTTTCTTCTTAGCATTTCTATACCTACATCTTTCTTCATAGTATTTCTGAGATCTGCCCCTTCCTTTCCATTTCTACAACCCATCTGTTATTTCTAAAAGTGTGAGGAAGACCACCTTCATCACAATCACCTGAGTCTCACTCATTAAAAGAGGCGGAGTCCCAGGCCTTACATCAGATCTACTGAATCAGAATCTTTCAGGTGAGGCCAAGGAAATGCTTGTTTTTAACAAGCATCCCACCCCAGGAGATTCTTCTGCATGCTAAGGTTTGAGGTTACTATAGCCTAATCCAGACCCTCATCAATTCATGCAAGCAACAACCTCCTAATTCCTAGTTCCCCCTCACACCCCCCACCCCCGACCCTTGTACGTAGCTAGTAGGAATGACTTTCTCAAATCTCTGTCATCACCTGTGACTCCTTTGCTCAAGGACCAGTAGTGAATCCAGTTAAATAAAATTCAGATCTTTCAGCCTGGCCTTCAGAGCCTTCTGCAACTGACCCGCACTTTACCGACCATATCCCTTTGTAATTCTGCAAATGGCCGCAGTAATGATGATACATATAGTTCACATATTGTTTCCATTTCTCCCACTCTGCACATATGATTATCTCCACTGAAAAACTATGCCTTACTCTTCTTCAGAAGTGTGACAAAGTAAGGGCCAAGTGTAAATCAAGAAGTGAACATCTCTCCCACTTTTCAAAAGTAAGTCTTAATAAAAATAATTAATTTAATGCCCAATGTGGTGAAATAGGGGAAAAGACAATATAAATAAAGCTTGTTTCTGATGGCTTGACACTTCGATACATGATAGTACACAAAAGTCACCATCACTGTCTTGCTAGAGCTACTTAATTTTGATAAATGTTAGGAAAACAAAGAAAATTAATTCTTAAAATAGGGTGACATCAAATATATTACCGTTCCACCTTCTAGATCTGTGCTATGAGAGTCTGGCTCTCCAAGCCTACTTTTTTTCTAACCTGGGTCCTCCAGGACATCTGCTGCTCATGAACACATAGCATCTATGCATTCTTTGATCCTCCCCAATAATCCATGCCCACCTTTTTGTTATTATTTTTGGGGAATTTTCTCCCAAAGTGGATACAGCCTTTGCTTTCTTGGATTATAAGAAAAGCAGTATGTTTTGAAGTACATATATATGTATATAACACTACAAAAGAACCAAGAAAAGGGGTACTAAACTCCTTGTATTACAACCAAAACCAAACCAAATGCCCACCTAGTGACATTTAAAACACTACGTGGGTCAAGTGAAACACAATAGAAACTCCTGAGTCTTTCACAGAAGTCTGTGGGCTCCCAGTTTGCAACCCTAGTTTAGTGGATGCCCTTACCCAGTACCATTCTACATTCCCTCTCCTTTTTCCTAATGCTCCTGGTCCAGGTGCTGAACCTGTTTCTGGCCTTGCTCCTGAGCTCCTTCAGTGCTGACAACTTGGCAGCCACAGATGATGATGGGGAAATGAACAACCTACAGATCTCAGTTATCCGGATCAAGAAGGGCGTGGCCTGGACCAAACTGAAAGTGCGCGCCTTCATGCAGGCCCACTTCAAGCAGCGCGAGGCCGACGAGGTGAAACCTCTGGACGAGCTGTACGAAAAGAAGGCCAACTGCATCGCCAACCACACTGGCGCCGACATCCACCGGAACGGTGACTTCCAGAAGAATGGCAATGGCACAACCAGCGGCATTGGCAGCAGCGTGGAGAAGTACATCATCGATGAGGACCACATGTCCTTCATCAACAACCCCAACCTGACCGTGAGAGTGCCCATCGCGGTAGGCGAGTCTGATTTTGAGAACCTCAACACCGAGGACGTTAGCAGCGAGTCGGACCCTGAAGGCAGCAAAGATGTAAGGTCCTAGCCCAGAAACCAGTCTTGATCCTGTGTGAGAACAAACGGCTCTGTCAGCCCCAAGGCTTCGGTTCAGCTCTGGGTCTGGCAGAGAGATTCTGGAAGAGCCGACTCTCAACTTTGAGAACCAACCCTACCCACCCCCCATCGTTATTCTAGATGAGCTAGATTCCTGAGATGTTCCCAGATGTGTCTCCATTGCTTCTGGACCATCTGGATCCAGAGGCTGGAGAAAACCGTCAAGTACTTCCCTGCCATTAATCTGTCTGAGCTGCATCACTGAGACCAGTCTATAGCCCACCTTCTGCTTAGGGTAGATCTCTGTCACCTGTGAGTGGGCTTTAATGTTGTACCCCATCCTGACAGAAGTGTTGAGGGCGCTGTGGTAGTCGTTTGCCTGTGATGAACTGGACGATCATGGGTTTGCCACAAGGATTGTATCCGGTACATCATCTGTACCAAGGTAGCGTCGTCAGTGTAGAGTGGACGTGTTGCTGCAGTGTTGCTTCTCTCCCTTTTCCTTGTGTATCTAGAAACTGGATGACACTAGCTCCTCTGAAGGCAGCACCATTGATATCAAACCAGAAGTAGAAGAAGTCCCTGTGGAACAGCCTGAGGAATACTTGGATCCAGATGCCTGTTTCACAGAAGGTGAAAGGGGGCCAGGAGAGGGGATGGCCTGTAGCACTTGCACTGCTCGCAGACACATCTCTGCCAGGGTCAGTGGTTGGCTGGGGAGGGGGCTCTATGGCTGTCTTCACCCCGCCTCATCATTTGGAGGGAGGTTGACACTGTTTTGCCTGTTTGAGTCTTAGCTATCACAAGTTTTTGCTCTCAGGCTTTTCTTTGTCCTTTTTTCTTGACGTCAGCCCCAAACTTCCATTAGAAAGGCCTCTCCTGTCATGGCCGTGCCCGCCTCCTGACTGCCCTTTTCTCCTCCCTCTCACTGCTTCTTTATAGGACATCGTCCCAGCGCCAGAGGGCCTTGCCCTGGTAGCCTGGCAGCATAGCCTCAGCCCTGCCACCCTGTCCACTTCTGAGTCAGACCTTCTGATTCAGCCACTGAACTCCTGGCTGTGTGGTGGGGCAGCACCTGGTGGGGCCTGGGAGAAGGAGGAGAGGGCACATCTGGGCGGGGCACGTCCCACAGTCTGACCTGCCTCTCCCGCTGGTGCCAGGTTGTGTCCAGAGGTTCAAGTGCTGCCAGGTCAACATTGAGGAAGGGCTGGGCAAGTCTTGGTGGATCCTGCGGAAAACCTGCTTCCTCATTGTGGAGCACAATTGGTTTGAGACCTTCATCATCTTCATGATTCTGCTCAGCAGTGGCGCCCTGGTGAGGTCCGGGGGAAAGAACCATGGGGGATTGGCTGGGGAAGGGGTAGAGCAGGAAGGACTGGATGGGCCCAAGCCCAGTTTCTCTGAGAACACAGCTTGACTGTAGGCCCAAGAATAATGATCTACAGACGGGCTTCGAGCTGGTGTTTTGAGCCTTTGGGATTAGAATTCAAACTTGTCCAAATCTTCATCTTTAGACCCAGCACGATCCCTCTGAAGCCTAGGAGCCCCTTTTCATCAGGCAGAGAATACAGGTTACCAAGTATCTTCTGCTTAGTTTGCGCCGTTCAAAACAACTTCCTAAGATGAGCTTCCCTTTCTCGCCTAATACCCTGAATCACTAGTTCTTGACTTTTCAGTTGCCCAAGGTAGGAGGGAGGTGGTACCCCTCCACCCCCTCTCCCATCATACGCTGCTGGACTTGGAGAGCCCGTGGCCTTAGCAGATATTAGGAGTCAGATCTCTGATACAAAGGTCATTTATCTTCACGTGGTTGTGCCTGCTTCTCATTAGTCAGTGAGGCACACAGGGCACTGAACACACAGGTTCCTCCCCTACTAGGACTAATTATCTTGGTGTTTACTTTCATTTTTTAGCAGGATTATAACTGAGGAGATCTGCACAGGGTCTGCTGTGAGGGAGCTGCTTCCTAGTTGAGTAGATTCGAAGACAGCAGGAACTAGAGACACAACACATTTTCCTTCTTTTAATTAAGGGAAAAGTAAATAATGCTGGATTTTGAAATGCTCTTAAAGAAGGTGGGCACATTCATGTAGGTGTGGAATTAGAGCCTAATCTGGAAGCAAAAAATAACAAGAGAGAAGCCCCAGTGACTCGAGAAGTTTCTCTGACTTGTGAGGTAGGAGAATAGGAGAAGCTGAGACAGGAAGTGACGTGTGGTGAAGAAGAGCCCGAGCGTGGGGATGACGGTGAACAGTGGGGAGTTGTGGGGGATGGTGAGCAATGCAGGAAAGCCTCAGGACTAGAGCAGGAGACAAAAAAGCCTCCGTCCCTAGTGAAGGGGAGCCAGACCATCCCGCCTGCCCCCGGGCCGTTTATTGCAGCAACAGGCATCCACTCAGCACCTCCTGAGGCCTGTGGAGGCCCCAAGAGGACGGCGCAGGCCCTGCCCTTGAGAAAGGATCAGACTCAGGCCAGGGATTGAGGAAGGTCTTTTATTACTGTTGTCATCATTATTCTTCAAATCTAGTAAATGAAAACCCAAAATAAGAGAGGGCATGCCTCACCCTTTGATTCTTCTCTTCCCCCGTCTCTACGCAAAAGAGTAGAAGCAGCAGTGAAACACATGTATTGAACCTTCTTCACGGCTACTGTGACAGTCTTTATTTATCAAAGGTGAATAAAACGGGGGAGACCGGGCTCAGGACATGAAGACCCTGTGCAGAAGTAGCATGAGACTCAAGTCAAGTGAAGCCACAGCTAAAATGTCCAGGAAAAGACTAGAATGTGGTTGTGAGGAGATCTCAGAGGGGGATCAGCGCCCCCACTGACAGGATGAACAGTTGCAGCTCACACATGTTGGGTTCTAGAATGGGTCTCTACAGGTGGAGCTAAGGGGAAACGTGACGTGGAAGCTATAGCTTTTCCACTGAGCGGAGGGGATTGATTTGTACCAGACCCTGAGGACTGTGGACCCATGATTTCTGTCCCCACTGCCCAGCAGTGAACCTGGATGTCCATGTGCCTCCATTTGGGAAGGAGAGTCTGCGGGCGCCTGGCTCTGTCCTTCCTTCTGGGACTGTTCAGAGCAGGCTCCTCCACCGCCGGGCACAGGACCCTTTGTCCACCTCCAGGTTTTTTTTCTTTCCACGCTTCAGGGATTCCCTCCCCCCAGCACAGAGCTTCGGCAGTCCACCCCCCTGCACGCACGAGTGCTCAGACCTTCACATGACAGAGGCTCATCCCCTCGTTTGGGAGTTCCAGAGAAAGAAAGGAGTGTTGAGATTCTCTTCACCCGGTGTCTTCCAGTCCTGTAACTCTCCACCTGTGTCTGTGGTATCAGGGGCTGAAGGGAGAAAAATTTTTGTCCTATAAATTATATAAAGTGTTAACAAGGATGTTGGGGAATTGGACCCCTCATCTACTGCTGGTGGGAATGTAGACTGGTCCGGCCTCTTTGGAAAGCAGTTCGGCAATTCCTCAAAAAAATTAAACTTGAGTTACCAATGACCCAGCCATTCCACTCCTAGGTATATACCCAAGGGGAATAAAAACATGTCCACGTGAAAACTTGTACACAGATGTTCATAGCAGCATTATTCACAATAGCCAAAAAGTAAAAACAACACATATGTCCATCAACTGATGAAGGATAAACAGAATGTTGGTATAGCTGTAACTAGAACATTATTCATCGATAGAAAGAAAAATGCAGTGCTGAGGGGTGCTGCCACATGGATGAACTTTGAAAACATTATTTTAAGTTAAAGAAGCCAGTCGCCAAGGACCGCATATTATACGATTCCATTTATACGAAATGTCCAGAAGGATTAGACCTGTGGAGATAGAAGATAGATGAGTGGTTGCCAGGACTAGGGGGAGATTGGGAGACTAGAGGGTGACAGCTAGAGGTGTGGGGGTTCTTTGGGGGGTAATGAAAATATTCTCAAATTGTGGTGACGGATGTATGACTCTGAATTGTATTAATAGCTATTGTATTGTACACTTTAAATAGCTGAATTGTGAGGTTTGTGAATTCCATCTCAAGAACGCTTTTTTAAAGAGAAAAGCCGTGGGTAGCAGGGGATAGAGAGAAAGAGACAGGGAGCTGATGACGGGCCACCGCAGGTGGGAGGGCTGCGGAGGGGGGCAGTACCTCCGTGTTGCTTGTTTCCCTTTAGGCACTATAGGCAGCTGCTGCCTCTCTTCCAGGCCTTCGAGGACATCTACATTGAGCAGAGAAAGACCATTCGTACCATCCTGGAGTACGCTGACAAAGTCTTCACCTATATCTTCATCCTGGAGATGTTGCTCAAGTGGATAGCCTATGGCTTCGTCAAGTTCTTCACCAATGCCTGGTGCTGGCTGGACTTCCTCATCGTGGCTGTACGTGTCCTGCTTTCTACTTCCCACCCATGCCAACAGGAAAGCAAAAACAGGGACTGTCCTTCCTCTAATGGCTGGAGTTGCCTGGGGCCCAGGGTGTAGGACAAGATGTAGATAGAGCACGACAGCTCCTTTTGGAGCACTCAGATCGTAACTTTGGAAGGGGACTCTGAAGTCCTGCATTTGCTCCAGGGACTAACTCAGCAGCTCTTTACTCTGGTGGTTTGGCTTAGAAGTTTCAGAGGTTAGGATTGGGCAGAATCATTGGTGTCAGAGCCTTGTTATTATTAGGCTGGGAACAGGAGGATTGTGTCCCCAAGCCAGTGTGATGTCCTCCTCCTGCCACCAGGAGAGGGCTTAGAGGACGAGGTGGGTGCTGCTGGAACGGAGGTGGTGGTGGGATCTAAGTACACTCTCCTGCCGACCGTCCCCGGGGACACTCCCATCCCCCTCAAGTCTTCATACTAGACTCATCTGAACAAGTCAGACTGTCAGGGCGAGGAGGAGTCACCCCGAAACAAAGCCCCCCCTCTTCCCACATGTCGCATTTCCACAGAGGTGATCAAACTCTTAAGAAATCCTTTTTCCTCCAGGTTTTGAGAGCCTCTCCACAGCTCAGCGGCCTTCGCCTGCCATGTTCCTTTTCAGGGTGGAAGCTGCGTCACCTGACACTATTTCTCACCCCACCACGACTTGTTCCTTATTGGGTTTTCTAACCATGATGAGTGATTCTTATTCTGTCTAATCACTAAAGCTTTTTTTCTTTCAGCCAAATCGGCATTTGAATGGGAGTGAATGGGGATTTCAGGAGCAGGGCCCAGGGAAACTTCACTTCCTTCTGAGGGCTGAGAAGCGCCAAGAAAGTGGAGTGCTTGGCGGCTGGGTTGATACATGTAGAATATGGGTTTCATTGGCTATATGGTGAACTACGTGTAGAGTGCCTCCGGGATCTAGCATAGAGCAGCAGGGAAGTAACAGGCACCTGGCGTTCTGCTCTGTTAATGCACTCCTTTCCCAACACAGCATCTGCAACTTCCATGGTTTAATGACTCCTTCCAAGAGCTGTCACTGTGCTCCTATCTACATTCCCCATTTCAAAAAGCAAGCCTTCGGGAAGATCCCTAAATGAAGTGAGGGGGTCACTGTCTGCCGTCCGAGTGAACCGGAGAGGTATCGCCCCAGAGTTGCCAGCAAGAGAGCCTCCTAGCCAGACGTTTCAGCAACCTTGGATGGAAGGGACTCTACCTCCCACAGATGGAAAGCTTGAGTTCTAGGAGCTAAGGAATGGGCTTGGGATAAGGCCCAGAGTACTAAAGTGACACTGGGCCAACTTGCTTTCTACAGAACAGGGGAAGTGCTCTGGAGTCTTCATTTCACTGTAACTCCTCAGGACCACTTAGAATCAGGTGGGACACCCGTGGGCATCCTAGAAGCCCCTCATCTTCTGGACCTTCCAAGAACTCGGATAGATACATCCACTACCACACTTCCAACAGCCCTAGGAAAGCTGTGATTCAGAAACAGATCTTCCCTACCATGACCTGCCTCCTGTTCACCCTGACCTCTACTACTCTATTCCTCTTCTCTCTGGGGTGCGCAACCCCAGAATTTGTGAGTATCAATCAGGTATCCCACATTCCTCTGGTACCCAAATAAGCTGCTAGAAGCATTAACGATTCTGCATGTCACCATTTATTTATTTAGCAAATGTCTTTAGTACTTTTTATACTAGGTGGCAGGGAAACAAAAAACATGAGAAAGGCATGTAGCCAACTGACAATAACCCTTAAATCCCCCTAGCTTTGGGGAGTTGCTGGATTCTTACATTGCCATGAGACCTGACACTGGCTCCTGAGAATACCTCTGGACCAGTGACTAGTAGACAGACATAAATGAAACACCATTCTCCGTGTGGAATTGTCCCAGAAGCCATAGGGAGTCACGGGACAGGCAGGCAGAGTCCCAGCCCCTGGGAAGCTCACACTGGCTTGCAGGGCCACTCTGACCTGATTCCAGGCTGTGGAAATCCCGCATCCCAGGAACAGGGCTTTCCCAGGACCTTCCTTCTGTTTTCTCTGGGACAGAGCAGTGCATCTATTCTTCATGTCTCATGTCTACGGAGCATCCGCAACACAAAGCCTCCTGCCAGGTATCGTGGGGGGATACAGAGAGCAGAAGACGAGGTCACTTCTCTCAAAGGACTGAAAAGATGGGACACGTACACAAATAACCAGTGTGAAGCAGAGTGTGCTGGGGGCGGGGGGAGCCCCAGTCCATGCCGTGGCTGCACTGTTGGCCACTTTTGAGTTGTGGGCGGAGAATAAGGCTTAGACTGACACCTGGACATGGGGAACTGTCAGTTTTTGCTGTCCTTTTGGACAAAGTGTCTAGTGCCTTTGGCATTTTAGAACATCCAGCAGGTGTAAATTTTAGGTCCTCATTTTGGAGCGTCTCAGACTCTCTTCCTCCCATTTCATCCACCGGTGGCTTGATATCTGAATCTGTTATTCATCACCATGTTTGTTTCCCTAATGGATTTTCATTCTTCCTTGTTGCCCTTTACAGCTGCTCAGAGCACTCTTTAGGATCATGGGGATGATCTAGACAGCTTCCAAGGTTAACTCGCTGTGTTTGTAAGCCAGGCGAATTCCCAAACAGAGACACCATTTTCTTTTTCCCAGGTCCCTGGCTGCACTGGAGATCTTGTCCTGGAAAAGAATTTTGTCATCTTTTCCCAGGGAAATTTACCACATCAGATCCGGAGATTAGCCAGCATATCGGTTCCAGGGATGGGAACTTGCGGAGACCATTCACCTCATCCTGAATTCAGACTACTGAAACCATTCTCCATTTAAAAATGTTCACATCATTTTGAAAAAGCCACCCAGTGTCTCTCCCTTTTTTTCAGTGCCTGAAGCCACAGATACCCTGGATTTTGACTTGCCCTCAACTCCTTTTTTTTTTTTCTTTCAGGTTTGATTCTTTCCTTAATTCTAAACAATGTTCTGATTATGTCCAGTGAGAGTTTAACATGGAGACTCGGCAGATTATAAAATTGCCCCTAACTGTTTAGGAATAACCCAGATAGGATGCTTGCTGGTCCTGTCTTGGGTGATCTTGGCCAGGTTGATGAGTTGAGCGGCAGACTCTCTCTCAGCACCATTTAGAGCCAGACTCTGAATTGGCCTCTGTACCTCCTCCACCCTTCCCCCCACTTTAGGCAGGCCTATTTATTATCAGACAAATTACGCACCGCCCCCCGCCCCGAGAAGAGCTTGGGTTGTCTTGTCTTGTGTGAAACTTAGTTTTTTGCAGTCTTTACCTGGCATAGTTTCACAGGATGAAGTTGACTCAGGTATTTTGAACTCATGTATTTGGTTGAGGTAACTTAACTTACCTTCAGATGTACCTATAGATTCTTTGGGGTTAAGAGTTGGCTGCACTTGGCAATAGTAGGCAAAAGACACCTCCATGGAGAGTCTTCCTGTTAATGATGGATGGAGGGAAGATGGTTGGTTGGTACTACTGTGTTCTAGATAAGGATTTGGAGGCGCTTGTTTTGAACAGAAATTGACCTCTGAGCCATCTACCCTTCAAAGAGCATGAGTGGCCTAATAGGGCAGCATTTCATTCCAGATTTGCTTCAGATACAGCCCAGGACTGTAGAGGAGAGACCTGCACTAATGGGTTACGAGGACAGGCATAGTTGAAGGTTCACAACCCTTTGAAAAACTGAAACCTTTGAGCCTGCTCATCCGTGACCCTCACCAGGGTCATTGACCTGCTACTTCTACCCCTGCTGCTTAATTATAAATATCTTCCTTTAAAGCAACTTTTTTTTTTTTTTTTTTTTTTTTTTACAGTTCAGAGATACAGAATCAAAGAAGTAAATCCCTCAGCTAGAGAAAAAAAGCAACAAATGAAACTAAGTTATGGATTGTTGCTTTAAAATGCCAGTTCAGGCCAAGCCGATCTGTAATCACCACTTCCCAGTAGAGGGAATTTAAGAACTGTTGATGGAAACATCTTAACCGATCCCAGAATTTGTGGTGCAATATAAAGGAAAGACTGCTCTAAGAAAGCCAGGAGCCCAAACATTCTAACTAAAGGTATTTCAGGTCTGGTGCCCCCTGAAGAGCTACATATCTCTCTCCGGTTAGGCCCAGGCAGCCTTAGGTATAGTTAAGGGTCGGCGTGGTAACTGTTCTGAGACCTCTGGCAGAATAAGGTGAGTTTGCCAGTGGAAGAGCAGGAAAGAATTTGACCGTAACTCTAGGCCCAGAGACCAGACTGCTTCTCCCCAGCATGGCAACATATTCAACCCCAAATTGTTCAGATACCGTAATCCTCTATTGAGATTTTGTCATCCAGCCTTCCAGTGAGGGAGGTGACTTATCCATGGGAGAAAGAGCTCTGGCCTGGGAATCAGGCATCTGAGCCTTTAATCCTGGCTCCAGAACTGCCAGTGTGACACCGGGCAAATTCTTGTATATGGGTCTCAATTTTCCTCATCTATAAATAAAGAATTATTCCAAGAACCCTTCCAGCTGTTATTCTGATGATGAGAGTAATAGAAGATTGTCCTGGAAAGGACAGACCTGAGGCCAGTTCTTTTGGGGCTGTTCTGGAGAGAAAGAATGGGGATTATAAGGGAAAAATATGGATTCAGTTGTCCAGACCCACCCAAGCTCTCGTGGCCGTGAAGGAGTCATGGTTATAGTTAAAAGATGGAAGGATTGTTGCGGTTAAAAGTGAGAGAATCACTTAAGTGAGTTCCCATGGAGCCAAACCTCCATCAAGAAGTTTCTTCTTTTGGTCCTTTTCTTGTTGGGAACTGCAAAGTCAGCTGTGGTACTTACTGAATACGTTTCCTTGTTGATGTAGTAACGCATCCAATTCTCAAATGGTTTCTTGTCAACCAGGAGTAAGAGAGCTTGTCCCTGTTGGAAGTCCATGGTGAATGAGCTGAGGAGGGGGCAGCCTGTGTGGAGTGTGTGTATTTATCTGTATTCTTTTCCATAGGTACCATTAAATTTGTCTGGCTTAATTTAATGGGAACTTCGGGGACCTGCAGAGACTATAAAGGGCGAGGGTAAGGTTTTTGTCATCTGTTCAGGCTCCTCTCCTTCCAATGGAACTTCCTCATTCTCCCTCTCCCTCCAGCCTCTTCCCTTTGCCAACTCGTATGTCTGTTCTACTGCCCTCTCTCCGCGTTCTCTTCCCTTTGTGTTTTTTCTTCTGCCTCTCAACCACCTTTCCTTCCAGGTCGTTTGAGTCCAAGTTGAAGTAGGCAGCTGGTGTTACCCACTTCCTCTTCCTGGGGGGGGCGGGGCCCAGTCTGTATAATCAGTGCTAGGGGCTTTATTCTAACACTCTGGAACCTCTGTTTTCTTTTTTTTTTTTTCTTTTGTTTCCTTTTTTTTGTTTTTGTTTTTCTCTTCTGTTTCCGTGTAGGTCTCTTTAGTCAGCCTTATAGCTAATGCCCTGGGCTACTCGGAACTAGGTGCCATAAAGTCCCTTAGGACCCTAAGAGCTTTGAGACCCTTAAGAGCCTTATCACGATTTGAAGGGATGAGGGTAAGATACTAAGAGCAGCTGATCCTTCTGCATGCCAGTGGAAACCGTCTAAGCATGCTAGAACTGATCACGTGGTGGAAAGGTCATTCACACACGCACTCTGGATGCAGCTGCTGACTTGACCCTCCACTCTTTGTCCCCCGCACCTGCCCCAAGGGCAGTCGCGTTTAGCTGCCTCATCACATTAATACCGGCCCCACCCCCGACAACATGCCATCGCAGAACATGTTAACATTGGCTCTTCTCATCTGGCCTGGCTTATCTGTAGCACTTCGGGGCGGCTTTCTGGGCTGTTGATTTAATAGGGAGAATCACCAGGTGCAAAGAAGGGGAATTGTCACCCACAGACCCACTGAAAAGCAGAGGCCGCAGGCAGGGAGAGTGCAGGGTAGGGGCGTCAGCCAGGTGAGGACTGCGGCCTTGGAGTCACTGAGAAAGCGGCCGAGAAGGGGCTTGAAGACGGGATGGCAGGCCTGGAACTGGGGACGGAGCAGAATTTGGCATGGCCCTGGGAAAAGAAATGCTTTTCTTTCTGTTCTGATTCCTCTTATTGCACCTTGTTGTTCTCAGCCCAGTCCCGTAAGGACTGGCAGCCTCTGTCTGATAGCAAAGCTTTCCTCCTCACCCCCCACCCCTCTGCCCACGCTATATGGTCCCCTGTCCTAACACTGTCAAAATAACAACCGGGTACGATGCTAGGTGACTATCAGCTAGTTCTCCTGAAATTTCTCAACACCTGCTATTCCTTCTTTGGCGACAGCTCCACCCAAATCCAAACAGTGCAAGGTGCTGTCACCCTGCCAACTATAGAAATAAGGCTCCCTCTTTTGGTGCCTTTTTGCTGTCTCTCTTGCTTTAAAAAAATTGTGTGCACGCGTGCGTGCGTGACCGTGCGCACACACACACAGACAAGTCCGTAAAATCAAATGGACCACTGGCTTTTGGTGGTAATGGTTGTCCTATGGTAATCAGAGAGGTCTGTTATACTTAACGAGACCAAGAAAACTCATTTTAATTCAGATGTTGAATACATGCAGGAGAGCAAACCAGAGGATACGTTTTTAAACGTGCAGATATCAGAATGTAGGAATAAAAATTAAACTGTTGTGGTAGTTCACGTGAAGCAAGACTGCTCAGAGAAACGAGGTACCAGGACAGTGCTGCTTCATTCAGTCCTCATCTGTGGGTTCCTGGCCACTGTTTCGTGAAGCCACCCACATCTGTACAGGAAGACGAAAATTTCACTGGGACTTGGGAATTTTATTATTCTAGTTTATCCAGACAAATGCTTTCTGCAAGAAATGTGCATTTCTCCTGTAGCACAGTCACAGTTTGGTTTACTAAATATAAGCTTTATGCAACCCACCTGAAACCATCTGCAGGAAGGTCAGTTCCACAGCAGCATAAACTTATTTTAATTTAAGAAACAAAACTTGGGATTCTAAGTCTTTCTCCCACAGGTAAGAGAGGTTTCAGAATGTGTGCAATCAGGTCATTGTTATGCTCGGGCTAAATGTAAGGGGAAAGTATGTTGCAGAGGGCTCAGTGTTTTAGGGGGCCGTGGTGTCACTGAAAACGGGATTTAAATGCTCTTCCCTCCTCTCCCACCTTCCCACTTTTTTTTTTTTGGTCCGTACGTGGGCCTCTCACTGCCGCGGCCTCTCCCGTTGCGGAGCACAGGCTCCGGACGCGCAGGCTCAGCGGCCATGGCTCACGGGCCCAGCCGCTCCGCGGCACGTGGGATCTTCCCGGACCGGGGCACGAACCCGTGTTTCTTAAATCGGCAGGCGGACTCTCAACCACTGCGCCACCAGGGAAGCCCACCTTCCCACTTTTTTCAGAAAGCATTAGTTAAAATTTTTGAATAAGTCCTACTAGTTTTGTTATAAAGTTGATAATCCGTTTTGGTGACTGAAAGCTAAAGATAGTAATTGCAAGATTGTACCTAAACTCAGTAGCCTGTGATCCTCCACATGCCCCAGGAGGGGTCCTGGAGCTCCTAAAAGGAGACTGGTGATACCCAAAGAAAGCCCAAAAGAAGATGCCCTACCGACTTTCTCCATCTGGGTGCCCATAACTGCCAGTCCCAACCTGTGGCAGAGGCAGTCCTCCCTGACCAGCTGCCGCCAGTTGGCTCACGAGGAAATTACGTGTGTTGTCTGAACACAGGAGTGCTTCTGGTGGCCACACCTCTTCCCTTTAGCTCCTCCTCCTTTCCTCACCTTTCCGGGACTCGCAATTTCCATTCCCTCAACACTTTTACTTGTCAACTTTCAAGTAGTTGAGCCCAGAGGTCTGGAATGGGTGACCAGAAGAGCAGACACTTTTATTTGAAAAGCATTAGTAAAGGTTTTCTCAAATGAGATAATAAGGGCAGGAACAAGTTTGAACCCAAAGCCGGGCTTTCAAACAGTAAACATTCAGTGAGGAAAACTATGGTAAAGGATGTCACCTCCTTTGGTTGGCTCCAGTCAGCGACAGCACGGCCACTTCTGGTTGGGCCGGAGGTGAAAACTCAGGACCCATTTCTTTCCTGCAGTTCCCCAGCCCTTCTGTGCAAGAATAACTGCAAGAAGGGAGGAGTGAATTTGCCCCAATAATAAACAGAATTAGGGACCTAGGTTTTACTTGAACGTTACTCTTCTGCAGGGTCGTGTTTTTCATTTCTTGGTTTGGGTCCTTGTGTGTGCCAACACTTGCATAATCGAAGAGATTATCCCCTTAGAAAATTTTAAACAAGACATCTTTATGAACTGAATACCATCAATGCAGATGGGCTCAACTGTCACTGTGCTGCTCTGGTGAGAGGTTCAGACCTTCGCTCGAGAGGGAACATAAGGCCCTAGCCTGTCCTGGGACACTGGCTTCAGTCTCTTCCTCAAACCAAAGACCAGAACACTGAAACACTCATGCTGTCGGCAAAGGAATGCTGAATGTAGTTCTTTGCTTTTCTCTCCTCCATAGTAATCTTCATTTAAGGATTTTGCTGTGCCGTTAAACTTTTGAGGGTACAGAATAGTAACGCTGTGAAACATGCATGCATTTTTGTTGATTGTCAGTATATAGTTGTCCATTAAAGCCATGTTCCCTCTGCCAGATATTGAAAGCTATTTGACAGATTTTATAGTATTTAATGAGCAATAACGTTCTAGGCATTAGAGAGAAGACAAAAATGCTGAAAGAATTAGTACCCATTGGAATTTTTTCATCAAATGAGATTTCTATCAACTGCTAAATACAAACTTCCATTGCAAAAAGTAACTTCATAGGTTGCTAGCTTTGAGTGATATTTCTATACCTAACTTTTAACAATAATGAATTTCATAATTAAAGGTGACACAGAATAACGAGTTATTAGGGAGCAGAAGGGGAGATCCACTTTATTATGTAACTGTCCATGGAAACTTAAATTATCATTTATATATATGTCTATAGTGTAAGAGTTCAAAATAAGAAAGCATGGTTTCTTGCTCTTTGGTTGCTGAGAATATTAGCTAATGTTCACAACAAGGAAGAATTATTAGTAAAGTTCATCAGCTGTTTACTGTTTTATTCATGAAATGAAGCTAAGAAGTTTTTCTTTTGCTTATAATGAAAGTACATTTCATTATAAGTGAAAGTACATTTGCATCTCACAAGTACATTGGATTTTATAGGATTTTTACGTCATATATATCAGAGAACGAGGCCCAGTAAATGCTTTTGTGTACTGATTCCTTTGAGCATATCTATGAGTTTAAAAGTGCAAAGAGATTTCTTAGTCAATTAGCTAATTCTTCTTCCCTGCTGGAAATATTACCCCATATTTAACTGTAACACACAGACGCTATGTAGGACAGGTTAGACTAGGTGAAGGTAGTCAGAAGAATTCCTAGAGGAGGTATACTCTGAATTGATATAAAAAGCAAGATTTCTAGGCTTCAAATCTTTGGGGGCCAACTTCTGTATTGCACACTTGTGATGGTCTAATAGAAGGTCACGCTCTCGCACCTGAGCGCTGCTGCAAAATGCTGTCACATAGACTTGAGCTTTTGAAACTTTACATAACCTACTCCCTTAACTTGTGAGAAACAAATCATTCCATTTGTGGGTCATCTTCCTTTTGCCTATTCTTTTGCACATTTCATTGCCTTGAAGTACTCCCATCAAAGGGTAGGCAACTGTAGAAAGAGGAGATAAAATTCATATCTGATCACCTGACAAATTTGGTAACATAAATTAATAATATGAATATCATTCTCCACAGTAACGTTGGGGAGTTCCCAGATTTCAGGTGTTCTGGCTTTCCTTGCTCAAAGTAATGAACAATGGAAGTATAATTATTTTATACCAATGACAGAGCTATTACATCTAGAAGAGATTTCTTGGTCTAAGAATTAGGAAATAACTACCTCTCAATCTAAAGGCCTTCATACATGAATTGGAGAAACACAAAACTACTATTTTAATCTAAGGAGAGTGACTCCTTAGCAGAATATCGTTGCCTTTTCTATATGGGACAGAACAGACAGCTCTTCCCAGCCACGTGTTCCAATGAGTGACATTACAATCTAAGGCCAAAACAGAAGATAAGGAAAACCTGGTCCCAAGTCGGGCTCAAATTAGAGCCCAGAGCTGCCCCCTGGTGTTCCTTCTACAGCACGGCCCTTTTGGCCGTTTCCATGCTGTGCCGGTTGGCAGCGTGTCCTCTCTCTTCCCTGCACTGAAAAGCGATGGAGGAAGGTGGTGATGCTTGTCACCTCCTTCTAACAAAACATTAGAAGACTTTGTTTATATCCAGGGTCTTTATTTTAACTCCACTTATCCTCCTAGGATACTAGAAAAAGGAAGAAACATGCTTCCCATTTTAGGGTCACCTTTCTGGGCCTTAGCAGCCCTGCTTAAGACAACAGCCAGTGAGAATCAGGGAAGAAATGAACACCAGCTTTGTTTTCTGCCCCACCACCTGAAATGCTATTTTTGTAAAGCACTTTGAACTCTTCTAGTGAAAACTGCTGCCGCAGTGGAAGTGTTGTCTAGCTATTCTCATCTATAGTGTGAAGCAAAATCAAAGTTAAAAACACAGAAACTTTAATTCCTGAGGGAGCTCCTTTCCCTTGGCTTTTTTTCACTCCCAAGCTTACTGTAGTCAGTGATTTTTAACAATATGCCAGTTTGGGGGTTTCAAGACCAGTGATCTAACCCAAAATTCTCCCAAAAAACCCAAATTATTCCTTTTTCTGATAATACATTGTGAAGAGTTGAGTCGAACCCCAGATTGAGCAGAGAGACACCAGCGTATTAGCCAAGCAGAGGGCAACTCAGATCTAGAAGCATGCAAAGTCAGGAAAAAAAAAAAAAGCCTGAAGAAGAATAATGAATCTTGCATGAAAAACACCACCATTCAGATTTTATTTTATACTGTTTGGTAGAGGGAATATAGCTTTTTTTTTTTTTTTCTTGAGCCTGCAAAAAATGCATGCTCAGCTCTTGCCTGAAATAAGCTAACTGGCCTTGCACAGTCATAAAAGAGACTTTATGTACCGTTGAGCGATTCACTGCTAACCCCACAGGGGAGTTCTCTGTGATTTTGAACAACCTCACCTTGCTTTGCAGAGGGGGAATGTCTGTCGAAAGGCAACTAGTGAGCTTGAAATCACTCAGATTTTCCCATGGGGGGCATATTTTATGAGTTGATGAGAAGGGACACTAGACAATGAAATAAGTTTTTCGGTCCCAGGTTGATGCCTAGGAGAGAGACCTAGATCAACTTGGGCAGGGGAATTTGTGTTCAATGAAATATGTAATTTTTAGAATTCCTCAAAATATATTTCATAGATATACAAAATTTCGGTCCTGCGTATGGATCTGTTTGGTTACCCCAATTCCAAAGGGAACATAATGTTTCCATAGTCAGAACAAGCCACAAAGTGTCATTCCCCTCCTGGAAATCAAAGGAGTGTGCGTGCCTCTACTTCTTCCCGACACTCAGCAACCTCCCCCTTCCAACGCAGGTGGTGGTGAATGCCTTGGTGGGCGCCATCCCCTCCATCATGAATGTGCTGCTGGTGTGTCTCATCTTCTGGCTGATTTTCAGCATCATGGGCGTTAACCTGTTTGCCGGAAAGTACCACTACTGCTTTAATGAGTCTTCTGAAATCCGATTTGAAATTGAAGATGTCAACAATAAAACTGAGTGTGAAAAGCTCATGGAGGGGAACAATACAGAAATCAGATGGAAGAACGTGAAGATCAACTTTGACAACGTCGGGGCAGGATATCTGGCGCTTCTTCAAGTGGTAAGGATTGTTCTCCGTCCTATGAAATCCAGAAGGCTAGCAGAAATCTCATTTGGTTCCTTCTCAACCCTGCGTCCAGAATCGGGATCGCTGTTAATAGGTCAGGGGACAATGTCATTTCCCACACCAGTTCCAGGGAGACACCTTGCCTGAGTACTCTGACATCTCCAAAACCTCAGCGAAGGGAATCTGTCACTGTGCTCAGAAGCAGAGTTCTGCTTATCTACAAATAAGGATTCCTGCAGCATAATAAAGTTGCAGAGAGATCACCATCTCTCTCCATGACGGAGTATGTAGTTAAAGAGAAAGAAAAAATAGAGTAGGTAAGTGCATAGACCAAAAAAAAAAAAAAAAATTGATGGAGCAGAACAATCCTACATAACAGCTACACTAGAGTTAACTACATATGACAATGTGACGGTGCTGTGATGCCGCTACTCATGTCAGCTCAACCCCAGAGAAAGGTCTCAAGTTAACGTATCACAGTAAACAATGAAGCATTCCATCGTGTCTAGTTTTCTCTTCCTCTTTGCTTGATTTTTTGGAGAGTCTGACAAGACGGCAGAGTACAATGAAAGCTCCTAGTCTTTGGACTCAAACATGTAGGTTTGAGCCACACTGGTATTTATTGGATATGTAACCTTGGACGAATTACTAAACCTCTCCGAGTCTATTTCTTCATCTGTTAAATTTGAGTAATAATACCTTGCACGGTAGTTAAGAGGATTCATGATAATTTATTAACATTTCTTAGCACAATGCCTGGCACATAGCAGTGCTTAATTAATGGTATTTGCTATTATGTTTCTTTGTTACTATTACAACTGTCCCTATGTTGTAGAGTTGTTGCGAGTAGTAAATGTGAAAATGCAGGTGGAGCTCTCAACTCGGCCTTGCGTATAGTAAGCACTTACCGTTAGCTTGTAGGAATGAATGGGATGAGCAGTGGTTTATCCCACTCCAGAGCTCTTTAGCTCTTCTCTCCCAGTTCCAGAAATTGGACCCCCAGATTGAACCTAAATTGGAGCAGCTCCAGGAAACCAGTGCACGTCAGCCAGCCAAACACTGTATTGAGTCCCCACCACATGCAAGGCACTGTGCTTGGGCAGTACCAGAGCCATCAGATGAATAAAGAACTGCCCAGTCCCTGAAAAAACTGAGAATCTGGTTGAGTAAATAAAACATAGAATGAAAGGAAGACATGGAGACTGTTAAACTGGTTACCCGTATTAGTTTCCAAACTCAGGTTAGGTATAGTGGGAGAATTGGGAAGGGGCTGCCTAGGACGAAGCCACTGTTGCCACTACCATAGGCTAAACATGTGTATCTTAGTAGGGGGAAAGTTCTGACCTTGTTTTTTTTTAATGCAACTATTAATTTTCAGACCCCCCCCCCCATTGCTTGCTTAACATCTTTTTAAAATATGACTCCTTCATGGAGGGGGTAAGTTCTAAGTAAACTCGGTAGATTCCTGCCACTCATAAATATGAGTTTGCCCTAGCTTCAGGCGACCTTCTCAGACCCATTTTAAAGACCTTTTGTAAAAGTATTGATCCAGTTACCACTGTCAACGTGTTTCTCTGCCAATCTTTGATGTTATATTCAGGGCTTAGACAAAGCTCCCTTGGGACCTGTATTAACAAACAGAAAATTCTGTGTCCACGTGAGGCTGCACCCAAACTCCCTGACTTGTGTTCTCGCTGAACCTAAGCCTGCCTTTGGGACCCTCTGCCCAGACTCCCACCCACCCCCTAACAGGCACAGTCTAATGACTGACTCTGTTTGCCAGGCAACCTTCAAAGGCTGGATGGACATCATGTATGCAGCTGTAGATTCCCGAAAGGTAAGGTTATACCTGGTGAAACCACGACCTTATTAACTGGTTAGAAAGCAAGCAGCATGGTGGAGCTCGTCAAGAAAGAGAGGGAAGGTTAGAACGTTTTTTGCCTGTCTCACTGATTGTAGGTCACTTTCCCCCGCAGTGAGTCACCACTCTCTTACAGCGGCTCCAGGTGGCTAGGCTCCTGGTTTTCACCTGGCCCTAATGGAGCTGTCTGCTCTTCAGTGCTGATCTGAAATAAGCGTGGCTCCTAGCAGACAGCCCTCCCCTCCCCCTCGCCTCACGATTTGCATATTCTCCACACACGTCATGGAAGGCATAACATGCCTTCTCAGGGCAGGACCTGCCAGCGTGGAGAAGGAGACAGGCAGAGAGAACCTCGGGCTCCCCTACCCCAGCTGGCTCAGCAGCTCAAGCGGTCAGCGGGGCTGACGGCCTTGGCATGTCGGAATCCCCCACCTGACCCCCAAGCTAGGAGCTGACTCTCTTCTTCTTTCTCCTGTCCCTTGACAGCCTGATGAGCAGCCTAAGTATGAGGACAACATCTACATGTACATCTACTTCGTCATCTTCATCATCTTCGGCTCCTTCTTCACCCTGAACCTGTTCATCGGTGTCATCATTGATAACTTCAATCAACAAAAGAAAAAGATAGGTCTCCTCCCCACGTTGCCAGCAGCCGGAGGCCATCCCAGATGAGAGGCACTTCTGTCCCTCTCTCTAGAGAGAAATGCCTCTCTTTCTCTAAAACCACATCATCACCTCGCTGTGGCACTGGCCCCACTGTACATTAGTCCCAACCAGCCCGTTGTGTTCTGCTGGATTTTGCAGTGTGTGGTTTACCACATGTACTAGACCAAACTAGCAATTTACTGGTACCAAATTTACTAGCAATTCCGGAGGCTTTTTACTAGGTTTGGCCTCCCACCAGAGGGAGGTAGGGTCAGAGAGGGTCTAGTGGCAGCTGAAAAGGAAAGCAGCAGATGAATAGCTTTAGTGAGAAGTAGACATTGTCTCGACCTGTCATTATCCGTGTTAATCCCTGGTACCACCAGCACATTGGGATTTGAGAGATCAACCTTGGAAAGCTCACCTCCTTTACTTGTCCAAAGCAAATAAGATTACCCTTGTCATTCATTTTATAAATCGAGCCTGTCCCAACAAACTCCAAGGAACTTCCCAAGTTGTTTGCTCCCACCAAGATTTCTAAATTTTTAATATTGTCGGAAATAAATGGGCCATTAGCCAGGACTTGAAAATTCTTTCATTTTAAAATGCTTTCTTGAGAATTGTGTCAGGAAAGCTGGCCCCCCAAAATTTACGAAGATGTGTTTAGAGTCATGGCTCTCAAGTTTATCCTTCCCTGGAGGTCTGTTACTCCAGTTCCTTCCTTCTTTCCTTCCTAGCCCCTAGCAGGTCTCAGAAATCCCAAGCTGAGAACAAAGGTATCTCTTTGAGGTAGATTAGTTGTCCCAGGTCTACCTCCCTCTGGGACAACCATTAGCTAAACTGACCTCTGGAAAGTAAAGGGGGTAAAGCCCCCTCGGTTCTCAGGGTTGCACCTTAGGTCCAAACTTGTAGCATGTGAAAGCCAGTTGTAATTGCACGTTCTCTCTTTCCCTCCTTTACTTTGGAGGTCAAGACATCTTCATGACCGAAGAACAGAAGAAGTACTACAATGCCATGAAAAAGCTGGGCTCAAAGAAACCACAGAAACCCATCCCCCGCCCCCTGGTGAGTGCATTGTGTGGGCCCAGGGCAGAGTGAGGCCCCGTGTGGAAAAAGACACGGCTAGAGTTACTGCAGAGGGAGGAAAGGGGCAAATGATGGGCGGCCTGGGCCCTCCAATCCTCTCCTCGCTGTCCCATCCAAAAGATCAGAGGAAGGGAATTCGCTGGCCATCCAGTGGTTAGGACTCTGTGCTTTCACTGCCGAGGGCCCAGGTTCAATCCCCGGTCGGGGAACTGAGATCCCGCAAGCAGGGATCTGAGGAAGACGGCAGAAGAACAGGAGTTAAGGTATGGGGTGGCTTTTGCATTTGCACCTGACCTTTCCTCTGAGGCGTCCTTGGGCAGCAGCAGAGAATCGGCATGTTGACCACATTGGCTGTGACCCTGGTAGAGAGATGTTTTAAGAGACCCACTAAAAATGAACAAAGGAAAGTGAAATGAAAGCTGATCTCTTTCCTACCAGTACAAGATAGGATTTGGTCATTATTTTCTCAGCCCTCTGCTTAACAAGTCAGTCTTTGCAAGGGTGTGCCTGAAAGCTAAGCTAATGCCTCTTCCCGGTTATCTGTGGGAGCAGGAGAGGGTGAAGCTAGGAGAGTCTGTGGCCTGATTTCCTCCCTTGAACTGAGCCTTTTGTAAAACAGACTTGGGGACTGGGATTCTGCTTGACCCTGTGTTGGTGATGGTTCTCTTGCTTCAGAGGAGACGCTGTGCTCCGGAAGCCATACAGCCCGCCGAGTGGGACATGACCCCCAAAAGCCACACTCAAAGTTCCTTCTTCTGTAACTTTTATTTAAAGTAACTTTTTAGGGAATTCCCTGGCGGTCCATTGGTTAGGACTCCGTGCTACCACTGCCGGGGGCCCGGGTTCGATCCATGGTTGGGGAACTAAGATCCCACAAGCCGTGCGGCGTGGCCATAAATAAATAGAGTAACTTTTTATTTAAAACAACAACACAGCGGAACTCTTAAAAGCTTACCTGGCAACCTAATTTATAAAAATGAAAGTGAAGCTACTTTCTTTGAATCAAGAGTGGGAGTCCCAGAGCATCTTCCTGACTTAACCCCACACACCCTGTTCCTGGCATACCCCCCTCACCAACTTCTGAGGGAGAGGAAACCGTTTCTAGGGCTTTGCGGAACAGTTTGAAACCCACCAGGTTAAGTAATCCTGAAAATAAGCATGAGCTCAAGTGCCTAGGTATCTAAAAAATCAGGGAGATCTTAAGAAAGAGAACATTTTTTATATTTCCTTGATGGTAGTTTCCACTTTGTGACAGAAATGCGATCAGAGGGAATGCAAGGGGATTGCCATTTCTAAAGTTCTGTTCAGTACTTTGCACGTGGGAACCTGAGCGTATTTTCTTCCACACTAAAATATAAACGCTCAGTGTGGTAGGAAGCATTAATAAAGACTTATTCCGCAAATAGTTACAGATCTCCTACTGTGTACCAGGCACTAGGCAAAAAGTGATGAACAAATTTAGACAACGCAATCATGGAGCTTACAGTGTAGTGGGGATATAGATAATAAATAAGTAAGAGAACAGTTATGATAAAATGCAAGGACTTCCCTGGCGGTCCAGTGGTTAAGACTTTGCCTTTCAATGCAGGGGGTGCGGGTTCAATCCCTGGTCGGGGAGCTGAGATCCCACGTGCCTCGCTGCCAAAAAACCAGAAACGTTAAAAAAAAAAAAACAGGAGCAGTGTTGTAACAAATTCAATAAAGACTTTTAAAATGGTCCACATCAAATAACTAAATAAATAAATGAAATGCAGAGTGTTGTGAGAAAAAAATCAACTGAAGGGCCATGACAGAATATAATGGAGGCCTGGGCTGGGGGGTCTCCTTTAACAGAGTCGTGGGAGAAGCCTCATTACGGCGGGTCTATTTGAGTGTTTGAGAAGGAGGCAGAAGGCTGGGGAAAGGAATCCTGGGAAAGCAAATGAGGCCCTAAAAGCAGGAAACATTTGTGCGGCCAGGTCACTGCCGTGGCCTCTCCCGCTGCGGAGCACAGGCTCCGGACGCGCAGGCTCAGCGGCCATGGCTCACGGGCCCAGCTGCTCCGCGGCATGTGGGATCTTCCCGGACCGGGGCACGAACCCGCATCCCCTGCATCGGCAGGCGGGCTCTCAACCACTGCGCCACCAGGGAAGCCCTGAAAGGCATTTTTAAGTCAGTCAACCATAGGCGTTTTGTTGCAAGTCCAGTGAGAAGCTAGTGAGAGATTTTAAGTAGGAGAGTGATGTGAACCATTTATGTTTTTAAATAATCACACTTGCTGCTTTGTGGAGACTGCATTGGATGAGGGCAAGAGAGGAAGCAGGAAGACCAGTCGGGAGACCCTTCTAGAAGTCCAAAAGGGAAGATGCTGGTGGCTTAGTTAGAGGAGGGTCACAGAAATGGAATGAAGTGGCTGAATTCAAGGAAGACTCCACAGGACCTGCAGTGGATTCGATGGGGGATGAGGGAGAGGGGTGAGCGGGAATGACCCTCAGATTTCTGGCTTAGAGACTGGATAAATAATTGCGGTGAGAGAAGAGCGAGTTGGGAGAGGGGCAGAGGACTTGCTTTGGACTTGCTGAGCTTTTAGATGCTTATGCGTCATCCAGGAGCGATATCAAACAAGCAACCCAGGAGTTCAGAGGAAAGATACAGGCTGGAGAAGAAAACACTTGGGAAACTGAAGTACCTAGATAATATGTGAGCAGTAGGAATAGATGGTAGATGAGCTCTCCAAGGCAGGAAGAAGAGATTAAGAGAAGAAATGGCCAGCAAATGAGACTAAGAAGGAGCAGCTGGAGAGGTGGGAAGACACCCAGAAACGTGTGATGGCACAGCCACAAAGAGAAGAGTGGCAGTTTTAGAAAACTCTTGGTGAGGGAATGTTGACCTTGGTCTTTAGCCATGCTCCTGATACCCTGATAGAGCAGCAGCAGAGAGCTGGCCAGTATTCCAGCAAAGAAAACAGGGTGGCAGCTCCCACAGTCTGCTGGGGAAGGTTTTCATGAAGCCTCTTCTGTCTTCCTCCCTCCCTCCCCACCCAGAACAAAATCCAAGGTATCGTCTTTGATTTTGTCACTCAACAAGCCTTTGACATTGTTATCATGATGCTCATCTGCCTTAACATGGTGACAATGATGGTGGAGACAGATACTCAGAGCAAGCAGATGGAGAACATTCTCTACTGGATTAACCTGGTCTTTGTCATCTTCTTCACCTGTGAGTGTGTGCTCAAAATGTTTGCCTTGAGGCACTACTACTTCACCATTGGCTGGAACATCTTCGACTTCGTGGTGGTCATCCTCTCCATTGTGGGTGAGTGGGGCAGGCGAGGACGGGAAAGGGACCTGACTGGCCCTGAGGATGGGATTCCGGGGAGTGCAACGAATGACACAGGGCTGAAGGGTGGGCGGGTTACTCTCAGGTTACGCCCAGGGCGGGCGGCCCCCAAGTCAACTTGTGGGCCCGCCCCAAATCCCTGATATGGGTCAGCAAGTTTCTATGAGTCTTCATAGTAGTCTCGGGTTGTAAATTTTGTGGCTGAAGAGGGGGAAAAGATTAGATTTGGTTCTTGCTTTCAAAGAGTTTACATTCTAAGAGGTAAGGTAAGAGAAATATATTTTAAAATCTGGCTACAGTAGCAGTATAAAGTGGAAAAAGGCCTGGTAAGAGATTGTTAAGTTGGACATTAATGAGGAACGTTCTGGTGGTGGCAGCACTTCTGCTGATGGCAATGCTCATTTACTAAGATTTTATGGTGCCAAGTAGTTGGAGAGTTTCTTCACTTGTGTTGTCTCATTTGATCCTTATGACAGCCCAGGAAGCAAGGTATGTTACTATCTTTGCTGTGAAGATGTTCAGGGTCACTCAGTTAGGAGGTGGCAGAGGCAGAACTCAAGCTGGTTTTTAACAGTGACTGTGTGGCATTTGCTTCAGCCTAAGGGCCTGGAAGGGCTCATGTCCTGGCAGGCAGTGGAAATGCTGTCCTATTGATCGCCCTCCCCCAAATTTCCTTGCCTTCCTAAAAGGCATCTCGAATGGTGAAACACTACCTTGGTTCCAGGTGGGTTTGACTGACTTACGCTAGCAGGGGTGGAGTGCCCGAGAGAGACCCAGGGAACCAGCTCCAGAGCTGGTTTAGCAAGGTGGTGACCACGGCCACGAGAAGGCAGCTGCGCTCCCACTTTCTAGTTCTGTCCTCCAGAGCAGCGTGTCCAAAAATGTGTTGACTGATCTCATACATTTCTCCCCAAGAAAAGAATCCCATGATGAAATTACTTTGGGCAACACTGTACAATACATTGAATTTCCCTTTGGAGGGTCACAAGGCACATTAGCCTACAGGAGGCTCTTGAAAGTCTTGGAGTAAAGAATTCCGTTTAATACATCATCCCACCTTTACTCAATCACAACACCCTGTTTTCAAGTAATAATAATGTTTCTAAGAGTTTAATGGAACATACTATGTGCTGGTCACCATTCTAAGTGCTTGACATGTTTTAATGCATGTAACCCTCACAACAGCCCTGTAAGTACCATGAAGAACAAAGGCACAGAGCAGTTACTGAGACATGCAACTGGTAAGCGAGCAAGCCCAGCCCCCGGCCTCAGCTCCGCACTCCTAACCTCCCACAAAACACACTTTGGACCATGCTACCCTTGTCCACGTTTCTTAAACTTTTTCTGCCCACCCATCACTAAGTGGGATGGAAAACCCACAGACGAAACCATGCCCCCTATTCTCAGATGGTACTTGAAAATAAGGAGGAAGAAGAGTTTCTTCTGATAATTGGGATTTTTTTAAATGTCATTAATCTGTTCAGAAACAAAAGCTAGAAAAAATCTTTTTAATTTAAGAGGAGTTTGGGTAAAACTCTCCCTGGAACCTCCTGGAGGACCCCTTAAATGTTGATCCCACTGCCTGGATTGCTGTCTGCCCATCTCTCTCCCCTTTTCTCTGGGCACAAATACACATTCATCCTACAGAACCTTACTGAGGCATCATCTCCTCTCTGAAGCCTTAGTTGCCCACCATGTACGGAATGCAAGTATTACGTACATTACCTGACTTCTTGTGGTCACTGGTTACGACTTAATTGAGAAGTAAAAAGAGGAGAGCTGAGAAATCATCTTGAGTCCTGGCTGAGGCGGAGATTTTCTTGAAAGCTGAAAGTTAAGATTCATAGCTTAAAACCTTAAAACCTGCAGTTCACTACCCCAATATTTATGAATCCTTATGGTTGGAAGATATTTCTTTATTTAAATGAAGATGTGCTCACACTGTCTTGTGGGGGCCTCGACAGCAAGAGAAGACCCTGAAGGAAGAGCACGTGGTGTCACTGCCATGCCTTCAGCTGTCATCTCCCAACCTTTTCATCTCCTCTTCCTTCTGCGGCCCCTCACTGGGCTCCCGTTATCGCTCTTTAGTTTTAAAGGCAAGTGGTCTGGTGGAAGTGGACCCCTGGATGAATGTAAACAGAAAAAGGCCCTCTGATGTGCGTGTTTCACCCTCTACTTTTGTTTTTGTTTTTTTTCGCGGTACCCGGGCCTCTCACTGCTGTGGCCTCTCCCGTTGCGGAGCACAGGCTCCGGACGCGCAGGCCCAGCGGCCATGGCTCACGGGCCCAGCCGCTCCGCGGCATGCGGGATCCTCCCGGACCGGGACACGAACCCGCGTCCCCTGCATCGGCAGGTGGACTCTCAACCACTGTGCCACCAGGGAAGCCCCACCCTCTACTTTTATATCCTATTAACGTCTGGACATTTTTACCTGGTGATACTGGGTTTTGATGGATGGCTTTAAACACAAAAATCTAGAAGCTCTTGAGTTGAAAACTACTCCCGAGAGGTCCCTTTAGTTTGTAGGCTAGTTTGGTAAGGTAGGAACATGGGGCAATGAGAACCAAAAATATCTTTTCAGAGCCAGGAAGAAGATGCCCTGAGAATTAGCTGCATTAGCGGACTAAGGCTTCACAGCCATTGGGTAGTGAAGTTACGGGGCGGAGCCAGGACTTCTCATTCACTGTTTGTGGATGTGGTAATTTGATAGCATTTTGGAGAAGAAGCCATAACACCTCAGAAAGTTATGCACGGACAAATCTGAAAAAAAAAAAAATGAATTTAACACCAGAGATCAATCTCACAAACATAATGCTACGTCTCAAAAGCAAGTTAGAGATCTAGAAAGAGAGATACGGTATAATTCCTTAAACAGAGTAGGCTGCTACCTATATATTATTTATGGGTTCGTACATAGCAAAATTATGAAGACACTGGGGTGAGACATGTCATCTGCAGGATAGTGGTCGCTTCTGGGGGTGATGAGTGGAAGGAAGTTCTGTATCTGGGTGTCAGGTACCTAGGTGTCCATTTTCTTGTTTTCTCGGCTTCTCTATATGTTTGAGACATGCGATTTTCTTTTGAGAAAGTTTTTTATTGTGAGGGTTCAGATTGAATAGCAAGGCACTCATTCTATAAAGTCCTTTGAAGTTAAGGGTTCCATAGTGCCAGGCGACATACGTAAAGAGAAAGGGCATCTCCGGGCTCAGTAACACATCTTCTGTTCCTCTTCTTAGGAATGTTCCTGGCTGACATAATTGAGAAATACTTTGTTTCCCCAACCCTATTCCGAGTCATCCGATTGGCCCGTATTGGGCGCATCTTGCGTCTGATCAAAGGCGCCAAGGGGATTCGTACCCTGCTCTTTGCCTTAATGATGTCCTTGCCTGCTCTGTTCAACATCGGCCTTCTGCTCTTCCTGGTCATGTTCATCTTCTCCATCTTTGGGATGTCCAATTTTGCGTATGTAAAGCACGAGGCTGGCATTGATGACATGTTCAACTTTGAGACGTTTGGCAACAGCATGATCTGCCTATTTCAGATCACAACCTCGGCCGGCTGGGATGGCCTGCTGCTGCCCATCCTAAACCGCCCCCCCGACTGCAGTCTGGATAAGGAACACCCAGGGAGTGGCTTTAAAGGAGACTGCGGGAACCCCTCGGTGGGCATCTTCTTCTTTGTGAGCTACATCATCATCTCCTTCCTGATCGTGGTGAACATGTACATTGCCATCATCTTGGAGAACTTCAGCGTAGCCACGGAGGAAAGTGCAGACCCTCTGAGTGAGGATGACTTTGAGACCTTCTACGAGATCTGGGAGAAGTTCGACCCCGATGCCACCCAGTTCATCGAGTACAGTAAGCTGGCAGACTTTGCAGACGCCTTGGAGCATCCTCTGCGGGTGCCCAAGCCCAACACCATCGAGCTCATCGCCATGGATCTGCCAATGGTCAGCGGGGATCGCATCCACTGCTTGGACATCCTTTTTGCCTTCACCAAGCGGGTCCTGGGAGATAGCGGAGAGTTGGACATCCTCCGGCAGCAGATGGAGGAGAGGTTCGTGGCATCCAATCCTTCCAAAATGTCTTACGAGCCAATCACGACCACGCTGCGGCGCAAGCAGGAAGAGGTGTCAGCGGTGGTCCTGCAGCGCGCCTACCGGGGACATTTAGCAAGGCGGGGCTTCGTTTGCAAAAAGACAACTTCCAATAAGCTGGAGAATGGAGGCGCCCACCGGGAGAAGAAAGAGAGCACCCCGTCTACAGCCTCCCTCCCATCCTATGACAGTGTAACTAAACCCGAGAAGGAGAAACAGCAACGGGCAGAGGAAGGAAGAAGGGAAAGAGCCAGAAGACAAAAAGAGGTCAGAGAATCCAAGTGTTAGAGGGAAGCAAAAACTAAACACTGTACAGATTTAAAACTCGCAAGTGAAAGATTGTTTACAAACTTCCTGAATATTATCAATGCAGAACAGCTGTGGAGACACTTTAACCCGAAGATCTATACCAAACGTAGTCTGCTTACCATGTAACACGGTTGCATCTTGAGCAGTGACCTGCCAAGGGCCAAGGACCCTGCTCCCTGGACTCACAGATTTTTCTAATGCTTGGGCAGGTGGTTACTGCATGTTCCACATCAGTCAATGCAACTTAGGACAAAACTAACAGGATACAAAAACAGAGGCGAGGCTGCCGGGACCAGTGTATTTCCGTTGCAGCCAAGTGGATTTTATTTTTTCATTCTGTTGATTCTCAGAAGCAGAAAGCATCAATTTAAAAGTTTGTTTGTTCATGCAAACTCTATTTGCATTCTTACGTTAGTTAGGCTAAGCAGCAAAAAGAAAAAAACACACACACTCACATTTAGCCCATGTCATTTAATTGTCAGTTTCTTTGACATAAGCCGCATCTTCTCCACATGGGCTTCGCGTGGTTTGGAGATGGGTGGGGGAAAACAATCAGGTTTCTTCAGGCTGAGGAGGACTTGCTCAGGCCAATTCCAAACATTGTGCTCGTTCAATGCGTAGAAATGATTTGCATGATGGCATGCCGTGATCAGAAGTCATGCATGAGAACCATACACCACAGGACACTACTAATCCTGTCCCCTGCACTGGGTCAGCCTTTGGACAGGACCCAGCCCTGCACCGTTCACTGTATTTGGAGGAAAAAAATGGTAAGCGTTCCATACCCGCTGCAATTCTTTCTGAATTCTTAGAAGTCTTTCGTACACCTTCCGGGTAGGGAAACATAACCAACCAATTGACTACCACCACCAACAAAAAACAAACCCAGTCCAACAAGCAGATGGATCCGTTGTGTGTATATGTTTAACAGACATCTCTAACATACAGCCATTGTTGCACACTTTGAAATATGAACTATTTAATGCTGCTCTCCGTGTCCCATACATGGGGAGATTTTGATCTCAAATGGCTTGTATTAACGTCACTGTAAAACCAAATCCTAGGGCTAAAAACAAAAATCAAAAAAATTTTTTTCATTTCTATCTTGCAATATTTATGATGATTGTTTAGCCTTCATACTGGAGAACTGACTTTTTTGGGGGTAGAGATAAAAGTGCTATTCAAAGTAGCATGGTATCTCTAGAGGGTCATTTGGGGGAACTTAAAACAACCTTTCGTTGGGGGTAAAGGGGTGCTCACTTCATCAGTATCACGTCCTTCTGCATTGTGGCTTTCTCTGGGCTTGGGTTCATGTGGAGAGGGGTTCAGATATTCTGAACAGGCCTCTCTTCTACAGAGGGGTTGTCACAAGCTGACACACTGCACGGTTCCTCTTGCCTCCGTCACATTTTTCCACCAAGCAGGGCTTCCTTTACCCACAGAGGTGGGTGAGGGCCACAGCACTGGAGCTACAGCTGTGGTTTCTTTCATTTATTATTAGAATAGTCACTGGTGGGACCTCAGTAGAGATGGGGCCGCCTCTGAACCCAGCCCACTTGGTTTCTTTATTGCATTGGTTCTCACGAGAAAGCGACTTAATATGAATTCTTAAGAAGTTCCAGCTTCCCCCAGCACATTCTTTCGGCCAGTTTTGCCATCTGCTTAGGGACCTGCCCATTGTCATTGGAGGGTGGCTTTGCGGGGGAGTGTCATAGCTTCCGTCTGTCTCCCGCTTCAGGGAAGACAGTTTTTAGTCCAGGGGTTTCTCATCTGATGACTAGATTTCAGAGCTAAGATGCTGCAGTTGAATGTGTCAGGAAGTCGATACAAAGAGTGAGGAGAGACTTCAGCATGCAAACCAAATCAAAATAAATTCTTCCTGAACCATAGAATGGAGGGAGAAAACCCACAATCAGACACACCAATCTGCCTTGCAGTAGAAGCACTTTGGATGTCATTTCACAGTCCATCTGACTAGTTTTGCGTAGAACAAACCACAGCAAGTCAGTAAGCAGAGCTTTCTATCTTGTCGGACCATTAGAAACTCTGTCCAGCTTTCATAAGCCTGCTTCTGCGGCACCATCCGTAGTACTTTTTGTACTACGCCTGATACCAGGTTGGGAAGGCGTTTTTCTCGGTGGCCCTGCTAACTGCTAGGATGGATGTATAGTAACGTGTACAGGCTACATCGTAAACAGCACAAAACAAGCTGACGTGTGGTTATTCTTTTTAAGAGAATTATAAATACTGTAATATATCATTTTATTTTATTGGCATGCCTTTTTGTAAATACAAATTATTAACTTATTAAATAGGAAATGGCTTCTGGCTTATGCCATTGTCATGTTTATTTTTATTTTTTATACTTTTCTTTCTTCTTAGAACTTAGATGCTGTCAGCCAATGTACATCCCCAAACCAGACAGACAGACAAAAAATTTTTTATTGCTAATGGTCTTTTCCAAAACAACAAAAAATATATATATTTTTGTTCCAATGTGCAATAAATTCTAACCACTTCTATGCAAGATTTGGCTAAACTTCATAATCGTTCTTGTTCTTAGGTCTTGAGATGGGCAACAGAACTATAAGATCCCGCTCCGTCCTCTAAGTGCTCATGCTAGTGATGTCATTAAGCTACTAGAGCATATTAATGAGATTTTTCTGAGCTCTGACCCATTTCCTCCCCCAGACCCTGGTCCCCACCCAGCGGGTTATCTCCTCAGTGACACACACGGGCCTTGGTATCTGACACCCATCGGCCAGCTTCATAGGGAAGAAGCCACCTCCACTCTATTTGAAGTTTCACTTTTTTTTTTTTTTAACTTTTCCCACCTTCTTTCCCCTCACCCATCGCCCCTCTACCCACCCACTCGCTCACGCACTCTCACCCTCTCCCGCCCTGCTCCACACTTCTTTGGTAGTAAGTGACACCATCACCAGCAGTTTACACGCGCAGTTAACAGGCATTGAACTCAAAGAGTCAGTGATGACGTTCTTGTACGTCTTCACCGAGTGGGTCAGTGGCAACGCTTTGCCAAATATTAACGAAGCCAATCAAAAAGCAGCGGCAGCCACAGTATCACTGCACATATATATATATAGATATATAAATACAATATAAATATTTATTTTTTGTAGCCAGGTCCTTGGTGCAGTATTTATACTCCACAATCCACCTTTAAAAAAGGACAAAAAGCAAAAAGACGTGTGATGCTGTTAATTTAAAACGCAGAGCCAAAGCCACTGAGCAGCAGCTGACACGGTTGCTGGTTTGTGTGTGAAAAACACTTTCCCCTCTTCTTTCCTTAACCTCCACGTTGCTTAGGATGAGGAGACTCCGTAATTTAAAGCAGAGGGCGAGCGCAGGATAAACTTCCCAAGTCAGCGGACCTGCTCCCATCCCTCTCCGAATGAGCCACTCTTGGCATCAGAAGTTGACTGAGGAGAGATTAACAGAAACTCCCAGTCAAAGCCCCTGGAACGACAGTGCCCAGAGTTCTTTTCTTTTTCGCCGCAACCAATGTAAGCTTGTAAAAGACCAATAGTGAAGACTAGTGTATTAGTGAACGCATGGAGGCCAGCACTGCTCTAAACGAGACGTGATAAAAAGTACATCACTACTATAAGCCAAAAGGAAACAAAATAAAAATGACCCTTTTTACTGTACAAGGGAAGCCTGTCTTGGTGTGCGTTTGTTGCTTGACTCTCCCAATTTTTGATTCCTGGGAGGGGTCTGGGAATTGGGACTTCAGCACATTTGGGGAAAGGAGGGGGAATGGAAGGGAGAGAAATCAGAGGGTTTCCTGCAAAGTTCTGGCTAAAAAGTAGGGATTGGAGAGAAAAGCAAGGTCCTGTCCGTCCCCCCCCACCCAGATCCCCAGTCACCCATTGCATGTGGCATTCCTCCCACTACTGGGCCAGTGCTTCAAGGCCCATGAAACCCCTTCCTCATCGGTCACCCCAGCAGAGCCCCCAGAGAGGCTGTCAGCCAGCCCAGCTGGGCTGGCCTGCCTTCTGCCTTTTTCACGTTTTTTAAGGAAAAAAACCATCCCAACGCCCCAAAGCTCGGGCGAGCACGATGCCCAGCGCCTCCCCTCTGCTAGCTAATGCTGGGCCTTGCCCTCCATCAGCCCCAGGGACAAACCAGCGGACTAGGGCTGCTCTCATTCGCATTCGGCAGGGAAGGGGGGCGCCCTCCCCTTCCCTCACCCTGCCCAGCTTTGGGGACATCCCTCTCTAGGCCGTGTCTCCCCGTCCAGGAACACTCAGGAGGGTTCTGAAGTGCCCACTCTAGTCCGCTCCAGTAGCTCCACTCTGGAGAGAGATGGCTGGTAGGTCAGTCTCCATCCCCCCCCCCCCCCCCCCGCCTCCAGGCCTGCTGTGGAGGTGAGATCGCCATATGGGTTATGACTTTGTGACTTGAGTCTTGGGCATCTTCTGTGACGATGCCTCTTTATTTTCTCAGATGTTGCCCAAAGTTTTGCAAAAAGCTTCGTTCATTTTCAGGTACCCCCACCCCCTAAAGAATCGGCTGCAACTAGCCAGCCAGGGGGACGTCAGGAGAGAAGAAGAAGTCTGGGTTGGGAGGGGCCCGAGGTTTGCACAGTCTGTGCTGTGGCTCAGCATTGTGCTTTCTTGGATTCCCCTTCCAAGAGCACCAAGATTTCCTCCGTCAAAACACTCCTGAGGCACCCCTACCCCTACCCCCCACTGCTGTTTGCTGTACATAGAGGCTAAGTGGGGTGGGGTGGGCGGGTGTGCACGTGTGGTGTGTGTGTGTGTGAAGAATGTATATAGGTAAAGGGGAGCGTGGTCCAGTGGTTCCAGAAAAGGGACAGAACTCCTGTGTTCCATCCCCAGCTCGACCACTGACTCGCTGTGTGGCCTTGGGCAAGTCACTTAACCTCTCTGTGCCTCAGTTTCCCCATCTGTAAAATGGGGATAATAATACTGACCTACCTCACAGGGGTGTTGTGAGGCTTTAACTAAATGTTTTGTAAAGTGTTTTTGAGATACAGAGGCAAAGGCACTAGGGAAGGGCAAAGTATTATTTGGACTTATGGAAGATGAAATGGTACCATAAATGCTGCTATTCTGAGAGCCATTTTAAACTGCACTGCTCCAACCACCCCCGCTTCTCATCACCAGGACAGCAGGTCGAGAAAATGTCTTTCCCTTTCACTTGCTTCTGGGGTTTGTGATTATTCCAGATACTTAATTTTGTTCCCTTGCTGTATCTCCTTCCCTCACCCCCTCGACTTGTTCCCTGTTCCGTTTATGCGGAAATGGCAGAAATGCTTGAGAAATGAGAATGTATAAGAGGATCGGAAGTTTATAGTCTGAAATTTCAATTTTACTTTGTACTGTACATCTTTTTACTTTAGAATTTGCAATAAAGGGTTACGTCAATCTTGTTTTCAACTCTCTTCTTGGACTGGCCTGTCATTCTGTCATTACTCAGCCCAGGGTAGCGGGGGAGTCAAGCACTCCCACCCAGCAGGACCCCACAGCTGTCCTCTCCCCTTCCTCTGGCAGGGGCACAGTCTGAGTAGGATCTGTGTGAGGGCTCGCCCAGGCTCAGCTCCTCTGATGGGCGGGCGGTGCCCCAGACACTCAGGTGGGTGGGAAAAATTTGAGGCTCCAGGTGGAGCTTCAGGAGGCCTTGCCTGACTGGAGAGAGCAGCTTGGAGGCAGCAGGCCCTGGAAGTGGGCACACCTCTAGCTGTGCCGCCCCCAGCCCACTCCAGCAGGGCCTCGGAATAAACAGAAATTCTGCACCTTGTTCCAGTCCCCATCCCGTTTCTCCAGCTCCCTTACTGCTCACGGATCATTCCCTCTGGAGCTCAAACTTTTGACTCAGGCAGCTCTGGATGCAAACGCCTGACTACGCCACTAACTAGTTGTGGCCAGTTTCCTTATGTGTAATTGAGATAATACCTTATAATCTTGGGTTTTGAGGATTATATCAAATAATGTATGTAACTGCTTAGCCTAGGGCCTGACACACAGTTAGTTAGTGCTCAATAAATGGTAGCTCTTAGTGGAAGAGTAAGTGCGAGACAAAGGAGGAACTAAAGCTGACAGCAATTGGGAGGGTCTGCCCTCCCCGGCAGACCGGCACCCGAGCCCTCCTCTTCCACTGGCTGCCCCTCTGGCTACGCCAGTCATTTCCAACCAACAAACCGATCGCTCCCACTTTTACGTATTTCGTAACTTTTATAATATGTCAAAGGCAGCACGCCACCAGGATTGTGCTCCCATTTCACAGCCGGGGACACAGAGGCGACGGGGTATCTGGCCCACCTGCAGCCCAGGCCCCTGGGGATGCGAGGGGCTCTGCAGTCAATAGTGGCTCCTCTTCCCCGCAGCCGGGCACCCCGGAGGGCCGCAGCAGGGGAGGGGCAGGCGGCCAGAGGCTGTGGGGCCGCGCCCCGTCGCCATCGCCGCCCGTGATCCACGGCGTGAGCAGGATGAGCAGCGCCCCGGCGCCCAGCGCCCCACCGAGGCCGGTGAGGAAGCCAAGCGCCAGCGGCCCGGCCCAGCCCGTGGGGCTCCGCTCGTACGGAGCCTGGGGCAGTCGCTCCACGATCAGCTCCAGCTCGTCCCAGTTGGGCTCGCGGGCCGAGGAGCGGCGGGGGCGCAGGGCCGGGGCCGGGATGGGGGCAGCGGGGGCGCCGGCTGGGGGTAGGTAGCTCCGCCCGAACTTGCGCAGCTGCAGCGTCGCCTGCTGGTGGAGGCTCTTGCCCAGCTCCCGGGCCACGTCCGGGCGGCCGCTGCGCCGCAGGGCCCGGGCCACGCGGTCCCACGACAAGGACGGGGCCTCGGCAGCCAGCCAGGCCGCCAGTCCCTGCCGGCAGCCGTCGGACACGTACGCGGGCTCGGCCGCCCCGCCGGCCGGCTCCCCCGCCGCCTCGCGCCGCCGCCGCCGCCGCCCCGCCGCCGCCAACGTGGGCACCGGCTTGGGCCGTGCCAGCCGGTCCTCCGAAAGCCTGGCCAGATCGGCCTCGACGTCCGGCTCCGGCGCCTTCAGGAGCGACTGGAAGTGGCCGCACTCCTCCGGAGTCAGCAGCTCTGCCAGGCGGACGGCCGCGTGAGGGCCCATGGCGTCCACGGCCCCCGCCGGAGCCAGCGCCCAGCCCCAGAGAGCCAGGGCCAGGGCCCCAGCCGGAGCCCGCGCAGCCATCGCCGGGCGGTGACCACAATCCACGGATTGTGGGGGGAGGAGCTTCGAATGCCCGCGGATGGGGGAGGGGCGCCAACACCCACGGATGGTGGCAGGGATGAGGTTCCTACATCCGGGGACTGGGGGCGGGAGGAGGGGGACACCCAGGGACGGGAAGGGGGGCCCTCCGACACAGGCAACTTGTCGGAGGAGGATCTGCTAACATCCAGAAACTAGGCATTAAGCGGGGAGGGTCTCACAAAACCTGGGGATTGGAGTGAGAGTTTCCCAATACCCAGGGATTGGGGGGGGGACTCAGTCCCCCAGGAGGCAAGGATCCCGGGCCCTTAAACTGAAATGCCTGCCCGAGACCTCCGGGCTGTCCCACTAATGTCTCAAACTTAGCAAGTCTCCCACATCTCTTCTAACCCATTTACCGCCCCTCACACTCCACCAGAAGCCCTAGACCCCTTGCTCTCCTTTACTTCCGACATGCAATCAAGTCCCACATTCTCTTATTACCTGCTAAATACAAAACGTGTATAGACTCTACCATTTCCCGTCCTCCCACGGGTGCATCCAAACCCTCCTCCTCAAGTGCCCCACCCTCAGGGACGGAACTGGCTTCCCTTCCCCAAGCAAGCTTGGACTGCACTCTGCTCTGCCTCAGTCACTCCCCAGCTGACAGGTCCCTTCTGGGACGCCCTCCCTGCCCCCACACACCCTTTTGCCTGTCTCTCCATTAGGCACCCCTCCTATGTACTCCCACAGCACGCTGCCGCTCTGCCTGTTTACTGTCTGTCTCCAGCATTAGAGTGTAAGGTCCATCTATTGTCCCCATAGCAACTAGTGCATAATAGTGTTCAGTAAAGATTTGTTGAATCCGTGGGTAAACTCTTAACTTGCAAATCAGTCCCTGTCCACCAGCCACTAACCCCCTCCCGGCCCCACACACGCAGGCTTCATCGTGGAGCCTCAGCTCCTCACAGGGCATGGAAGGTCCTCCTAGTGCAGCGGTGCAGTTCCATGATTCCGCCCACTTCTCCCCACTCCTGCCCTCACTTTATGTAACAAGTCACAGGTATGGTACAGTTTCCAGCCTCCATAGCTTTGTCAGGCTGTACCCACCCAATCCTGTCCAGGAAGTTTTTCTGACCCATCACTACCACTACCACCACGAGTCAGAATCTTTTCTGGGCATTCCTGAGATAGCCTACGCATCCTCCATCGGGACACTTATCTGGAAAGTAACTAATTCGAGGATTTAGTCAACATATACTCAGTGTCTTCTATGCGTACCAAATACTGTGCCAGATGTGAGAACATAAAAATTTTGACACGGTCCCTCCTCAAGCAGCTTTATCCAGTTGTATTTTCAAATGATCCATTCTTGAGCTTTTCCCACCCTGTACTGTGGGCTCTCCAGAATGGTGGCTGTGCTTAACCATTTCTGTACCCTCAGTACTACGTGGTGTCTGCACAGAGTAGGTGTGTCATAAACCAACTAGAGTGCGAGGGGGTGTCGGGGCCTCCAAGGGCCAAGAGGGTTGGGGTCGGTGAGCCCTGGGGCAATGCCCTAGAGCCCCCATGTCCAGGTGCACCAGCTGTTTCTCTTGGAGGGGGAACTGCTTTGCAGGGTCTGGCCTTGGGCTTGCTTTGCCTCCTACAAGTCCTGGGTACGCCCTTAGGCTGAGCCCGAGGACGCCAGGGGGCCTACGTCCCTTGCGCTCTGGTGCATTTTCAGTAATTTTGCTCAGCGCATTCAAGACCTCAGGAAGTTGTGGGTCAAAACCTCTCATGGGCATCTCCATATAGCTTTTTCAGCAAGATGTTCCTTCCTAGTTTTCTGTGTCCCAGTTTATGATGAGCTGTCAGAGTTTGGGGATTGACAGACAGATGGTGGCAGACAAAGGATCCCATGTGACCTGAAAGACTGGAACACACTGTGTCCACACCCTGCCCTCTGTCCACTTTCCTTCCGTCCAAGGATGGAATACAAGTACGATCCTAGCTCTGGCCAGCAAGGGCTGCTCTCCAGGTTCTGAGTGAAACTTCCTCTTCAGCCCCCCTTTCCTCCATGCATACATCTATTCATTCATTCACTCATTCAACAAACATATGAGCCCTTCTTTATCCCTCAGGATTCAGAGCTCTGGGGATATAAGTCAGCCCCAATTCTGAGCCTCTAAGAGCTCAGAATTGCAGGCTTTTCATCTGGTGGCCTCACTGCCCAGCACATGGCGGGCCCTTGCCGAGCCAGTGAGTTAACAGGAGTCCCACAGTCATGTTTTGCTGAAGGAAAAGAAACACCCACAGAGCCACACCCATGGCTCCAGCAGACCTGGAAGCCCAAGCATTCCCCAGAGGGCTCCCCACATCCTGCTGCCCCCAAGAAATCCTCTGGAAACCACGTATCATCGTTTTAATACTGTGTAATACTTTCTTTTAAAATACAGTCTTTTCTGAGGTAGACAGACCAAACTGCAGAGCATCGTCAAACAGGAGATAAATACGTCCATGTACAACACGCATCAAAATGAGGTAGAAATGGTTACAGCTGGAGGAGAGGACCCCAACCCCAATCTGGGCAGAGGAAGGAGAGGGCCAGCTTGCCCTCCCCCCATCCCTGCCCCTGGATTCTTTGGTATGCCCCCCCAAACACTGCCAGAGCTGGACCTGCCCTTCCCCACCCGCCTCAGTGCCCATGAGGTAGGTGCTATAGACTGGAGGCTGTCTCCTTGTGCAAAGCTCCCCAAGGCCAGGAGAGGAGGCAGTGGGGGCCCTGGGTCCTGGTCAGTGAGCTCTTCCCCCAACCCCCAGAGCTGCCTGCCTCTTGAAGGGAAGGCTGGGATCCCAACCCCACCTCCCCAATGCCCTCCACCCCCCCCATACACATATACACACCTGAGAGGACCTGCTCACTCCCTGCTCCCCGCAAGGGCCTTTCAGAGCCAAGACCCTGCACCCACTGCTTCTGAGGCACCAAAGCCCTGCAATCAGCCAGCTCCAAGGAGTGGAAGGCCAGGGACCAAGGGGGTAAAGGGGGGAAAACAGAGCAGCTTTCCTTTTAGCACTCCTAAGCCAGCACAGGCCCTTGGCACCTTGGCACCTGAAATGTCCCCCACGGACTTCCTTCCAGCTAGTAGTGGGAGGTGGTACAGAGACTGCAGGAGCTGTAAGGGTGGCAAGGAACAGGAAAGGCGGCTAGGGTGGGAGAAAGAGTTGGGGTGACAGCTTGTCCCCCCCACCTTTGGACCAAAGGTCAGAGCTGTGAAATGGGCTCCCTGAGGGGGAGGGGCGAACTGCCAAAGCCCCATCAAAGGAGAGCTGGTGGGAAGAAGAATATGGTTCTCACGAGGAAGGGTGCCCAAGCCTGGGCTTCCGGGGGAAAGTCTGGGTGGGACTGAGAATAAACCCCCAATGTTTATTCAGGGGAACACAGCCTGCCCATCTCTTTCACCCTCTCATAGCCCCTGGAGCTCTAGACCTAGGACCCTACGAAAATGGGGGAGGTACAAGTCCCCACAGAACCTTCTCCTGTAAAGGATGCTCATTCACCCCTCCTCAGGGCCTCCCAGCAGGCCCGGGAGGCGGAGTCTGTAGTCAGTTTTGTGCCCAACCACTTGTGGCCAGACTATCTTCCCTCCCAAGGAAATCTCCTTAGCGTGAGTTACAGGAGACCCCTGCCTAGACAAGGGCCAGGTGGGATGACCTCTCTAGGGACTTTCTACCTGGATCATCTTCCCATTTGGACCCTCTCAGCCTACTTTCTGGGTCTGGGGCAGGCAGTAGACAAGGGCATCCCAACTCTGGATAACCAACCCTCCACAGAAAACACCCCACTAAGCTGAGGAGTGGGCCCAGCAGGAAGGGAACAAGACCTGCCTCCTCCCAAATTCCACAACCCACCCCCCCTCACCCCTACCTACAACCTTGGGCCTGAGCAGGAAGCCCTAGCAATACATTCTGCTTCTGTCCCAAGAAGCACAGGGGTTTAAGTGTGGCCTCTGGGTCTTCCTCTCCCCTTCCCCACTCAGAAAGGTCTCACTTTCTGAGTCTTCTGGGAGAACCTGCTTCCCTGGGAGTGAAGGGGTAGGTGGGGACACACACAGGAGAGCAGCCAAAATCTAACATTCTTTCTGAGGTCAGTTTCTTCCTGAGTTGTCAAAAGAAAAAGAAAAACAGCAAATTCTACACATCTTACAAAAATAAGAGGCCTAAAATATTAAACAAGCTACATTTCTGGGATTTCCCCCCTCAAAAACAACTAACAACAAAAAACCCTTCTTTGGGTGGTTCTTTTTTTTTTTTTTTGCTTTACTCCCACAGACCTAAGGTTTCAGCTGGGTGATGGATACGGGGTGGGAGGGGACTTCCTACCCCTCCTCTTCAGCCCCTAAACCTCCAGATCTCCTGAAAGGGACACTGCAGACTTTGAATGTGAGGGACAGAAGGCAGGGAGAGGGACCAAGAGACAAGAGAGGCTGGAGAGCAAGGGATGGAGACAGAAGCACAGAGGGTGATAGATGGAGAGACAGGGGAGGGAGGAGCAAAAGAGAAACAGGGCCAGCGCCGGGGGGCCGGGGGGCCGGGGGCGGGGGGGAGGTATGGTCAGTGACAAAGCGACGGGGAAAGAAAACTACGCGAACGCAGAGAAAGGGGGAAGTGGAGGAGGGGGAGGGAGCCATTCAGAAAGCAAGGAGACAAAAGGATTGTGGCGAGAGAGCAGGAGTTCCTTCGGCCCCGGGCCGGCCGTCCGCGGGGCGGAGATGGCGAGCTTCCCGTCCACAATAAATAGGAAAAACCTGAGTACACAGCGCATACGGCATCTATCTGCCTAGCAGAAGCATCTTCCTTCCCACGAAACAAAAACATCCACAGAGAGAAGGCAGCCCCCTTCTCTCCCCCACCCCATATCCCTCACTCCGCGAACAGAGGGCCGGGGAGGGGGGCGGCGGCTCCCGCGGCCTCACGGAGCGCCTTCAGTGTCCGAAGCCGTACATTTTGTCCCACTCCACGAACGAGTCCAGCTCCTTGGGCGAGGCCCTAGGGCCCACCTTGGCCAGCGCCGCCTCCAAGTCCTTGTAGGAGAGGGGGCGCTGCAGCCCCGGGAGGCCCGCCCCGGCCGCCGCCTGCTGGCACAGCTGCCCCAACTCGCCCCCGGAGAAGCCCTGGGTGCCCTGCACCAGGGCCGCCAGCTCCCGCTCGCTCAGCGCGCAGCCCTGCTGGGCCAGCGCCCGCTGCAGGATCTGCCCGCGGGCCGGGCCGTCGGGCAGCGTCACGTAGAAGCGGAGAGCGAAGCGCCGGCGAGTCGCCTCGTCCAGGGCCGCGGGCCGCGAGGTGGTGCCCACGACCAGCACGCCGTCGGCTCCCGCGCCGCAGCCGCCGTCCAGACAGGCCAGGAGCGGCGCCTGCAGCGCGCCTGCGGCGCTCGTGCCGTCCTCCCGAGCTGACAGCAGCGCGTCCAGCTCGCTGATAAGGAGCACCGCGGGCGGGCGGCAGCGCGCAGCCGCGAAGGCGGCCTGGAGGAGGCGCGTGCCCTCGGCGGAGCCCGGCGCGGCCAGCGTGGCTCCGCGCAGGCGCAGCAGCGTGGCGCCCAGCTGCGTGGCGAGGCAGCGGCCCAGCAGCGCTTTGCCGGCGCCCCGCGGCCCAAAGAGCAGCACGGTCCGCGGCGGGCGCGGGCTGCCGGGGTAGGCGGGCGGCCTCAGCAGGGGCCACACCAGCTCCTCCTCCAGCGCCGCCTTGAGCGCGCCCTGGCCCGCTACGTCCGCCCACTGCACCGGCGGCCCGCAGTCCACCATCTTGCTGGTCACCAGCTCCAGGGCCCCCGGGTCCACACCTTTGGGAGGCTCCCCGGACGGCACCGCGAAGCCCCCGCGGGGAGCCGGCGCCGGGGATCGCTCCGGAAACTTCTCAAAGGGCTCGAGTTGCGGGCCGTAGACGGGGGAGCCCAGGACCTTGAGGGGAACGCCGCCACCGTACTTGCCTGATGCCTCCTCCGCCGCTCCCGGCGGCTTCGCCCGGAACCCGTTGCCCCGACACTCGCCGTTGTCCGCGGCGGGGTAGGAGGCGCCGTCGGCCGCCGGGGCCTTGGCGGGCTCGAAGGCGTACTTGCGGTAGCGGCCCTCGGCGCCTTCGTCGGCCGCCTTGCGCTTCAGCGACACTCCGGCCTCCGAGGCCCCCTGGAAGCCGTAGGAGGAGGGCGGTGGGCGGGACGGGGCGGGTGTGGGCAGGGGCGTGGGCGCCGCCAAGCCCGAGGTTAGGTAGGGGGCCGGGGGCGGGGCGGGCGGCGGCGGGAGGGTCCCATAGCCCGGCTGCGCGGCGTAGCCTCCCGCTGGGTAGTTGTACAGAGGCCCAGAGGGGCCATAGCCCGGCGGGGGCGGGGGCTGCAGGAGCGCGGCCGGGGGAGGCGGGGGCAGCGCGGCGCCGGTCTGCGTACAGTAACCGGGCGCCAGGTACCCCCCGCCGTAGCCCGCCGCGTACTCGGGCGCTGCCGACGGGCCCCCGCACGCGTTGCCGGCGTAGAGGGGTTCAGGTAGGTTACCGGCTAAAACCGGGGAACCCCCGAGGCCCCCGGAGCCGCCCCCAGTGCCCGACTTGGTTCCCGGGAGGCCCTCGTGGAGCGAGGCCAAGGGGTAGGGGGTCTCCGGCCCCGGCCAGGGCTCGGGGTCCCCCTTGGCGCCGTTGAGGAAGGCGGCGTCGCCGTAGCCGCCCAGGGTGGGGCGCTCGTAAGGCGAGTCCAGGACCCCCGAGTACTTCTCTGCGTAGCGCTTGAGGAGGTTGGAGGCAGTGAGGGCAGAGATGTCGTCGTGTGCCCAAGCATAGTGGCAGCGCTGGCGACCCCCGGGGGGCAACTCCAACTTGTGGGCCGGCGACGGGGTGGTGGAGGAGACGTCCAGGTGCTGCTCTGGCCACTGGTTGAGGGGCTGGGCGTGTTCCGGTGTCCAGTGCATCTTCGACAGAGCTTCAGGCAAGAGAGAGAAGAGTCTAGTGAGACCCTGCAGAGCCTCTGAGAGCCCGTCGACTGCCAGCCACAGGCCGACCTTCTTAAACCTTAGCTTGGGACAGGCTGGTTTTCCTGCATCCACCCACACCGTTCCACCCTCCCTAGGCCGTCTTCTGGCACCAAAAACACCATATTTGACTTGCTCCTCATGTCCCACAATTAAGTTATCTGAAAATACTTTCCGCAGATCCAAGATGGATCTGAAAATGACATGTTTGGCCCTAACTTCACCTTCTAGGTAACGACTATTGTTTTGTCCTGGCCCCTCTAGCCCTGCCCTCTAGGACACATGGTCCTTACTTTTAGACCTGTTGTAGTGAAGGGTCAGGTAATGGGTAGTCCCCCCTTCCCCCACCCCCAGCCCTGGGAATAGTCAAACCCAGGTGGGGCTCATTCAGTAACATATTTGCTGCACACCCACCATGTGCTGGGCACTACAGAGGCACTGGGGTTGTGTAAAGGCCCCTGGCCTAGCGGTGGCCCAGCAGTCTGATAGTCCTAAGTGCTCTGTTCACCTTAGCCTTCCCTGAGGCTCCAGGGGCTCCCTTTGGGCCTGAAGTGAGGGATGCCCGTGTCAGTGGCAGCACCATATCGGCCCTGGGAAACCCCAGAGGCTGACCCAGAAGCATTCACTTCCTTTCTACTTGGTTTCTTTTAGTCTCTACCTGATGAAGTTAGAGCACCTGGGTTCCAGACCCAATTCTGCCCATGACGACTGCGTGCAAAGAGCAGGTGCTGACACCGGCCTCGTTCACAGAATGTTACACCACAGTACAAAAACTTTGTTTAGAAAAGACATATATGTCTTCTAGAGAAGATGGGACAAAGTTAGTTCACAGCAGTGCGAAGTTAGTGCACATAATAGAAAGTGGGTCACAAATTTGTCTCGGAGCTTCCCAGGAACCAAATAACTCATCTTGCAAAGTAAAAAAAAAAAAAAAAAAAACACTGTTATACTCAAAAGAAGCAAAAATGTTCCTGGCATTGAGATCATGGAACTTTTTTTCATGGACCTCAGGAAGCCGACCTGTGAGATGTAATAAAAGTGGCCTCTTCAGTGGCCGTGCTGTAAACACGGCAGAAGTGTTAACACAGCCGTTTTGTCCACTGTCCCTCAGCACCAGTCCAGGCGTGGGCCACACTGGTAAAAGGGATCCAAGGCCTGGGGAACAGCACTCGCCAGGCATATGGTTCCAACTGGGTGGCCTGATCCGAGGATAACATCTCAAAGACTAAATGGGCCCATGACATGCCAGAGAAGATTTTTGCTGATGATGATTTTTCAAACCTAAGCTTTTGATAAGACACGTTAACCTTACAGGTTCAATATTCTTTCTTCAACAAAATTTTATCGAGGGACTTCCCTGGTGGCACAGTGGTTAAGAATCTGCCTGCCAATGCAGGGGACACAGGTTCGAGCCCTGGTCCGGGAAGATCCCACATGCCACGGAGAAACTAAGCCTGCGCACCACAACTACTGAGCCTGCATGCCACAACTACTGAGCCTGCATGCCACAACTACTGGAGCCCGTGCGCCCTAGAGGCCATGCTCTGCAACAAGAGAAGCCACCGCAATGAGAAGCCCGCGCACTACAACGAAGAGTAGCCCCCACTCGCCGTAACTAGAGAAAGCCTGTGCGCAGCAACGAAGACCCAGTGCAGCCATAAATAAATAAATAAAATTAAAAAAAATTTTTTTACTGAGCACATACTAAGAGCTGTGCTGGGCATGGGGGCAGGTTGAAAGGTGAATATGATGGTTCAACCAGGTGGAGGAGACAGACAACATCCTTTATGAGGTGGGAAAAGAGAGGTGTGTGCCCAGAGCTCTAGGGCTCGGCGGGATGTGCCATGCCTGGTTGAGAAGGCCTCACCAGGGAGGAGTATCTTTGCTGGACCTTGAAGGGTGAGAGACCAAAACTGACCAGACCGGCTAGAGGGTTCCAGCCCCTTCAAAGATGCAGGGCACAGTGCGTTGAGAAAGCCGGGGCTGGAATAGTTCATATGCCCTCTTCCCTCCTTCAAGATGCCTTACTGCCACCTTCTGGAAAATCGTCATAATAAGTCTACAAATCTACCGCGTCTATGATGTGAACTGTGCCCCTTTAGAAGTAGGGCTCCTGTGCAGTGCACAACCTACATAACCTATACGCTGTAAGCCTAGAGGGAGCACCAAGAACTGTTGGGTCCCTGGAGCCTTGCAAGTGGGTATATATGGGGGGAGTGGTAGAAGAAGAGGCTGGAAGTAATCAGACCGCTTCTCAGGCTCTCCACAGTTGCCCTTACTTGCAGCAGCCTGACTGTATCACCTCTTATGGCTGTAACCTGATGTCACTGGGTGAGGACAGTCTTTGAAAATAAAACTATTTACTCTCATCCCCGCTGCCCTAGGGAAGGCATGAGCCACGGATACTAAATCTTTAATAGAGGAGTTCTTAGATTTGTTTCGCCTCCATCCGAGAGGTGGTCCTGGCCACCAATGGCAAGAGAGCAGAGCAGAGACAGCAGAACTGAGGGTGAGGTCTGAGGGATGCAGATATGCCGCTCCTACGGAGGGGTCTCCGAAGAACAGAGGCTTTACCTATTGTCAAACGGGTAATGTCCTGGGATATCAGAAATCCCAAGTGGTTCTGCTTGCAGGGTCATATGTGGTAACATCAGAGTCATACAAATGCAAAAATTGTGTTATGACGTAGCCCCCCAAACCTGTTTTTTTTTTTAATTCACTATTATCTGTGAATATAGATAGGGAGCTTTGGCTCCTTAATATAGGGAAAAGAGATTTGAATGTGATGAGAGCACTTTCCCTGAACTTATTAAACTGGGCATGCTGGGGGAAAAGGGTGGCCCCTCCCAGAAGGACACACATAGACACAGCAAGGAAGGCTCTGGGTGTGGACTTGTTCACACACATCTCCCTCGCCCACTGCCAGATCCGCTGCCCCTCCTTGTGGCTGTCCTGCAGTATCCTCCCTGCCCCTCAGCCGGCTCCTGCCCTGGCCTGCAGCAGTCTTCACTCAGGTCCCCTCTCTCCAGACCGAGCAAGCACTCGGGCCCTGGTCCGCATCGAACCACTCCACCTCAGCCATTGTGGACTCCGGGAACCCACTACCTCTGGCCCTCCAAGCCTGTCCTCCCAGCTCCATACCCGTCTGTCTCATCTGCTCCGGGCTTAGCCCTTTGCAGGCTCTCCTAGCCCCTGCCCAAAGGGGCCCTTGTCCACCACAGCTCATCCCACCCACTTTGAGATTGTCTCTACCCTCAGTCCCCTCAGATACTGGCCTTCCGCTCCAGGCTGTTCTCTTCCGCTTTCGCCAGGGGCACGTCTCCCTCACCTCTGGCCTTCTATTTTCACCTTTATCTCCATCTGCATCCATTTTGCAGGCCAGGCGGCCTGAGGGTCCCTCCACCTCAACCCATGACCCCATCTGGCCCAGGCTGGGACCTTGCCCCATGAATGAACTATTCTTCCCCACCACCATGGCCTGGCTTCATCCCCACAGCAAGCTTAATTCTTTCCCATTTTCAGAAAGACTTCCTTTACCCTAAGTCCCCTACTAACTACCAGCCCATCTCTCTTGCCCTTCTCCTTCATTCTTCCCTCAAGCGTCACTCTCTGCCTGCAGTGATAGCAGGGTAGAGCACGCTGTGTCCCTGCCCTCACCCTCAGGCCAGTTACAGCCCTCTCCTCTCCCACGGGGAGGTGGGGCCTGCTAGTCAGGAGCTGGAGGGATCTCCCCTGGAGAGGGGCCCCACCTCCTTCCCAGGTTCATAGGGCACACTGCAGTCCCTGCATCAGCTGAGCTACACATGATGGAAGGCCTGGGGGACTGGGGGAACGTATGGGTTTTGAATCAGAGAGAACTGGGTTTGAATCCAGGTTCAAACACTCATGATGTGAGCCTGAGCACGCTGCCTAACCTCACTGAAGCTCAATTTCTCCACCTGTTAAAGGGCATGACATATGCCTTGCAGAATGGCCACGAGGATTTAAAAAGATAACATAAGTACACAGTCCAGCGTCGGATATAAAGTAGAATGATAAATGGTACAATTAGGACCTGAGCAGTGGCCCAACCTTGCTGAGTGAATCCGAACAAGTCACTTCCCCTTGGGGTTGGGGGAATGTGAAGAATGTTCCAGCTCTGATATGACAGACTGGTCCTTATGCCATTTCCTCTGTGTCCCCACTGGGGGCAGAGCCAGCCCCTTCTCCGTGCTTTATGCACTGTCTTGTGTAGCCCTCACAACAGCCCAATGAGAAATACTATTGTCTTCATCCCCATTTGGCAGATGAAGAGACTGAGGTACAGAGAGGTTAATACATCCCTAAGGTCACACAGCTGTTACCCAGGGGAGCAGGATTCAGACCCCAGCAGTCTAACTACAGGGCCCAGGCCCTGACCTCTTGGCTGCACTATCTCCCTGGTCTAGCCCTTGGTACTCACGGCAAGAGAAGAGCCTGAGGCCATGACACAGCCTCCACCAAGGCTGTTTCCTTGGCCCTAAGGAAACGTGTTTCGGTGTTTGCCCGGGAATGTGGCTATGCTTCAAGTGCTGTATGCTCACCCTTCAAACCTGCAGTTGGAAGCATCTCCCCCTGGGGGATCCCAAGTTAACTGTGCCCCACACGCAGAAGAATATGTGCCCTCTCACTGCAAAACAGCCCGAGTAGAGCTGTCCCTTTCACCCGCAACCTTGCCATCTGAGAAGCACTCACACCCCTAGGCTGGGCAGACAGTTCCTTATTTGGGTGTGTGGGCTTCGCTGGGGGTGGCTGGGACTCTGTGGAGAAAAGGCCACTTTTTGAAACTGCACCCTTTGGGGAGCAAAGGAGGTCAGGCTCCTGAAGCAACTCTTTCTCTGCAGACCCTGGGAGGCTGGAACTCCATTTGACTCCACACACACAGTGCAGTCCTTCAAACTCATAGGTGGTCAATAAATAGTAACAAAGAATTGCTGGATGGAGGGGGAGGAAAGAATTCTATAAAACCCTCCCGTCACTTGTAGGAAGTCTTCCAGGATCAAAGAGGGAAGTGATTGGGCCTTTACAAATGGCCAAGGCACTCAATGCACTGATTTCAGTCCTCGTGGGCCTCTCCGATCCCCGTGGACCAGGCCCAGGACACTCCGTGCATCAGGTCTGACACAGGCTGTGATAGTGTGATTTACGATACGGGTGGGCCCGAACGAACTTTTTGGCCAGCCCAATATTTAGTCTTCACCCTCTGTTCCTGACTCACAGCTCCCCAGACCCTTGGAATTTCCTAAGCATAAGAGTGACGGGAGCATCTTTCATTATAATATTTGCTCTCTTGTCCGAGTTCCTGAAACAGCTTCAGAGCAATAAAGATGAAATTGGTCTCCTGTGATTCCTAACATGTCCCTTTCAACCACACCTGAGTTTATGTTAATGAGGTGATTTTGGGAAAGCTCCTAGGAAACCTAAAGATGAAGCCTGCTTGCAAGGGGAAGCAGCCATGATTAGAGGGTTGGAACTTTCAGCGCCCCCCACCTCACCTTCCAGGGAAAGGAGAGGCGCTGGAGATTGAGCTCCATCGCCAGTGGCCAACGGCTTAATCGCTGTTGGCTGTGTAAGAGGCCTCCACACAAACCCCAGAGGACGGGGTTGGGAGAGCTTCTGGGCTGGTGAACACGTGGAGGTGCTGGGAGGGTGGCTGCTGGGAAAGGGCAAGGGAGCGCCATGCATCTTCCCATATACCTGCCTTATGCGTCTCTTCCATCCCGCTGTTACTGACTTAAATCCTTTTATAATAAACCAGTAATCTAGTAAGTAAACTGGTTTCTTGAGCTCCATGAGCAACTCTAGCATATTAATCGAACTGCAGGAGGGGGTCGTGGGAACCTCTGATTTACACCCCACACTGGTCAGAAGCACAGGTAACAGCCCAGACTCGTGATTGGCATCTGAAGGGGGCAGTCTTGTAGGACTGGGCCCTTAACCCGTGGGAGCTGCCGCTATCTCCAGTAGATTGTGTCAGGATTGAGTTAAATATGGAGGACACCCAGCTGGTGTCCCAGAACTGGCTGGTGTGTGGAAAACCCACAGGTCTGGTGTTGGAAGTGAAGCAGTGTGAGAGAAAGGGGGACACACAGGAGGAGTGTTTCTCCCTCACACACGCCTCCACCCTCATTCTGACATCAAGAGGCAGCAGCCGCCCTGAGCTGTCCCTATGTGACCACGGGCAAGATGCCTAACCTCTCCAAGCCTCGCTTTCTTCCGCTGTCAAATGAGATGCTGTAGATGATGGACAGCAAACTTGCTCTCACTAGGAACCCTTTAAATGAGTTTTATACAGGCTGAGGTGGGAAGGGACCCCAACCATGCAGTGTCAACACCCGCCTCCGACTCCGTAAGGGGGCCCCTAACACGCCCTCCCCATCTCACAGAAGTTCTCTGGTTCAGAATTCCCTGACCCACAGGGCTGGGGGCGGGGCAGGAAGGAGGGGCAGCTGTGTGGTGTCTCCAGTCCTGGGTGGAGAAGGGCCCATGTCACCCTCCCGGGCCAGCTCCTCGGGCTCTATTATCTCAGCCTGGGACAAAGGGGCTGGAGTGGAGAATCCCATTGTTGGGCCTCGTATGGAAATCTCATTAATCTATTCACCACGGCTCCCACAGGCCTTTTGTCCCAGGCTTTTTGTCTCTCGCTCACAACTGATGCCCCGGGGGTCTCTGGCTGCCTGGCAGAGCTTGAAGGGGACAGTTCCCCCATCCACTGGGCCCTGCCCCCTCGTGCCAAAACCCAGTTACTGCAAGAGGGGAGGAGAGGGAGGGCACCCGGGAGCCTCTGGAGGACAGGACAGGTCACCTGCCTCAGGCCTTGCACCCACCATCTAGGAAGCTGTCCCCCCAGCGCAGCTGGACCCCCAGCACCCCGCCCTAGACACAGGGCCTAGCATGGGTCGGGCTCAGTAAGTGTTTAGGGGATGAACCAGAAGAAGCCAGAGAGGCAGCTACAAAACTCTGCGCCGCAAGGGCGGCAGCCCAATTTCTTCAGGTTCACAGTCTTGTTTCCGTCCAGCCAGCAAACACTTTCATATACCTTCAGAGTGCCAGCCACTGAGCAACAGCTGTCACAGGGGCAAAACCGGACCCAGCCCTTCCTTGCAACTCTACCGTCTCACAGGGAAGATGAGGTGAAAGTGGTTATGGCCATAGGAAAGAAAAGAAGAGAAAAGAAAGGAAAGGAAGAGGGATGGAGAGAAAGAAAAAGAAAGAAAGAAGGGAAGGAAGGGAAGGAAAGAATGAAAGAGCAAGAAAGAAAAGAAAAGAATGAACACTGGCAGTTGGGAGGCTGTGGAGCCTGTTTTCGGTGGGGAATCAGGGCGGCACCTAAAATGGGTCTCTGCGGACAGAAAGCACTGGGGTGTGTTCGCCACGGAGCTGAGCAGGGAGTGCCGGCACACCCGTGTCATCACTCACCACCCAACACCCCACCTAAGTAGATAGTATTTACAGATGATAAAACTGAGTCCCAGGGAGGAGGTCCTGCTTGCCCAAGGTCAGAAAGAGGGCCTCCTCCTGCTGGCCAGTGTTTTCGCACCTCCACAGGCTCCGGTAAGGCAAGGATACAAATGGGGGAGCAGACCCCGGAGGGGAGCAGGGGTCCACCCAGCAGATCTCAACACTCCCCTCCATGTCCCTAAACTCACTCCTTGGCTGGAAAAATGGTGGAGAACTGGAGCTGGGGAAGGGGGAAGGGAGAGCCATAGGGAGATGAGGAAGGGGTCACGTGCCAGGAGGTGGGAATGGTCGGAGCCAAAAGACACCTGGGAAACGGCCCTGCTCAGTCCAGCCTACAGGGCTTTGCTCACCCAGGTCTACTCACTGGAAAGCTCTCCCTGTGCCAACTAGCTCGTTCCCATCTTTCAAGGCCCACGGCAGGTCCCTCCTCCTTCACGCATCCTCCTTGGCCACTCCAGCCCTAACTGACCCCTTGCCTTTCGGGGAGAGCTGGAGGAAGCCCCTCCTGGCAGTAAGAACACAGGCTGTTCTTCCTCTTGTGCCCGGATCCCGTCCCCTTTCGATGCCCAGGGACCGTGTTCCCTCAAGTCTCCCCTGTCCTGCATGACCAGCTTCCCCCTCTACTGGGTCATCCTCATCAGCCCACCAACGTGCTGCTCCTTCTCCCATCTTGGGGTCGGGGGAGCTCAAGAGGGTCTCTTGATCCCCTTCCAACTACATCCTATTGCACTCTGCTTGCTTTTTACCAAAATCAAAAACAAAACAAAAACAAGAAAGAGTTTAAAAGATGCCTATGCTACAAGTTCTGCTTCCTCCCCTCCCATTCTCTCTTGAACGCCCTCCATCCAGGCTTTCACACCCAGCGTTCCAGCTGTCTGCGTGCGCGTTGTTAAGTCTGACCATCAGTCAGATGGCCAGTCCTCAGCTCAGCGGCATTGGACTCAGCCGGTCCCCCCTCCTTCCTGAAGCTTCTTCACTGGGCGCCCCGCCCCCTCTCCTCCTCCACCTCTTTCAGACCCTCCTTTCACCCCTCCCCTCCGAGCCTTGCTGAGCCCAGGGCTCAGTCCTTGGAGGCTTCTCTCCACATTAACTCCTTGGAGACCCCACCCAGGCTCACGGCCTTGACCATCGGCTGTGCACTGAGGATTCTCCAGCCTAGCTCCCCCCCATGCACACCCCACTGGCATAGTCAACCTTCTTCCTGACCCCTCCCCGCTTAAATGTCTAATGGACACAATTGACGTGTCCAAAAATCAAACTTCTGACTTTCTCACCCAGCCCCGACCTACCCACCACCCACTACTCCCACCCTGGGTCTTCCCCACCTCAGGAAACGGCAGCCTCGTCCCTTCTAGGTGCTCAGGCCAGAAACCTTGGGGTCACTTCTAACTTCTCTCTTTCACACCTCAGACCAGCAAATCAGACTGTCCCAGCTTCCAAATCTATCCAAACTGCAGCCACCTCTCACCACTCCGGCGACATCTCTTACCCAGAGGACGGCAGCGGCCTCCCATTCTCCCCTCCCCATGTCCACTCTTGTGCCCCACTCTCTAGTCGCAACGCAGTAGCCACAGGACCTTTGAAAACATGTCTGAGCATGTCATTCTTCTGCCCAGAAGCTTCCAGAGGCTCCCATCTCACTGGGAAGAAAAGCCAGAGTCCTCCTAGTAGCCGACCTCATCCCACCCATCTGCTTCCCCTCCCCTCCGGGCCTCCCCTCCCACCACTGTCCCCTGGCACCTCCCCTCCAGTCACACTGGCTTCCTCACTGCTCCCCGCACACTGGCTTTGCTCCCGCCTCAGAGGCCCTGGCCTTGCTGCACTCTGTGCCTGAAACACTCTTTCCCCAGGCCTCTGCACGGCTCACACCTTCACTCACTCCAGGCCTCTGCTCAACTGTCACCTCATCAGACCTGACCCCCCAACCTGATGTCCTCTGTAGCACTCATCACAATCTGACCTACTTGTGGCTTTATCTTCTTGCACCCATTGGAAAGTTACATGAAAGCAGGTACTTGGTTTTGTTCACTGTCTTATCCCAAGCACCTAGGACAGTACCTAGCGCACAGTAAGTTCTTAATAGACTCTGTAGAGTGGATGGATGGATGGATGGATGGATGAGCAAAGAGGCTTGAAAGTGCTTCTGCGTCCAAATAAAGAAAAAAACCCAGGTGACTAAATTTGAGCCCACGTGAGCTGTTGAGGGTGGCAAGAGGCAAAGCCAGGGAATTACTTCAGGAGTGGACGGGGAGGGATTGCCTGGAAGGGGAATCCGTGTCTGTGAACACAAGAGGAAATACCCAGCCCTGATCTGGCTGGAGCCGAAGGACACCCAGCCTCCCAGGGACCCCACCTGGCCTTCCTTTTTTTTTTTTTTTTTTTCTTTTTCCCCAAAAAATTCTTCCTCCTCCTCTCTTCCCCCAGCCAGGCCTCTGGGAGAGGACAAAAGGGGCAATGGAATTCCCATCAAAGGCCACCGGACACATGGTAAAGAGATCAGGGCCCTTGGGATCCTGCTTCCTCAAGGTAGTAAGGCCTCCCCGCCAGTCTGGCTCCTCTCTGGGATGGGGGTGGCAGGGGGCGTGGGGTGTGCTCTGGCCCTGGACTCCTCATATGTCAAATGCCAAACAGCAGGAGGCCGGCCAAGCAGCCCCCATCTGGGCTGTGTGTGTGCACACGCGCTGGGGGGAGGGGAGAGTGCAGAAATCCCTGCTTGTGTCCGCGGTCAGGGCCACAGACAAGCTGTGACCATCTGTTGTCGTCTTGAGAGGCCAGGCCAGGGGCCGAGCACCCTTGAGGATAAACCTTCCCTTTCTCCCGGCCTTCTAGTGTTTGCAGAGAACTTGAATAATTACCATTCAGTTTCATCCTCACGACTTCCCTGATAGATAAACATATTCTCCCCATTTTACAGAAGAGGAAATGGAGGCTCAGAGAAGGGGGAGTGATTCTCCCAAGGTCACAACAGCTAGTAAGAGGGGAAGCTGAGATTCTCAGCCCATGCTGCCAGCCCCTCCCTATCTCAGCCTTGGCCAAGGTGCCTGGGTGCCAAACACAGGGCCCCCTCAGGGCGAGGCTCTCAGGCACAGCTCCAGCCCAAGACTGCTCCCTATCCCCTCTTCCAGGAAGCCTTCTAGGACTGACACCCCCAAGGAAGTTCTAAGATGCTTCAAAGTCTAGCGCTCTATATAGCCACTCCTTTCCCACCCTGGGCTCTTGGTCTGTCCCTGGGTATTGGGCCCCCTCACTGGCCAGGGCCTCTTAAGGGCCGCTCGGTCACCCACCCGCACTGGGGCTGGGGTGCTCTGACAGACTGGAGAGGGGGCACCGCACGCTGCAAAGAACCCCGCCTAAGGTCACACAGGCAGGAAGGGATCTGCACCCAAGAGCCTGGCTTCCACCTCTGAACACAGCCCCTAACCCTGTGCTGCCCACATCACAGCTGCTAGCCACAGGGAGCTACTTAAATTCATTAAAATGTACTAATTATTTAAAATTAAATCACTTATAATTACTTATTAATTATTTAAAAATAAAAAATGTCTTGTTAAAGTGAAATTCAACTAAAGGAATTTCCTCGACAGCACTAGCCACACTCCAAGCTCTCACTGGCCACACGCGGTAGTGGCACCTGCGTGGTCAGCGCGGACGCAGAGCACCCCCATCACTGCAGGAAGTTCCATGGGAACTGTGCTGCTGTCATCCCAGCCAGGACTTGCTTCTGCAGCCGGGGTGCTTCCCACTACAGCTGGAGCCTCCGCTGCTTTCTCTTGAACTTGAACGGAGTCTCACTTCTTAGGGTCTCCAGGTAAGACATCCCTAGGACTCGGATTCCGTTCCTCAGGACTCCAGCTTCCCCAGGAGCCGGGGAGGGAAGGCAGATGAGCTGAACCCACCACCCCGCCAGCCCAACCTGTCCTGCCTGCCACCAGCAGAGGAGGGGCAGGCTGAAGAGGAGAGGACAGTAGGACAGGGCAGTTTGTCATCTGGCCCTCCAGGCTCTGCCTCCTTCCCTCCCCCATCAGCTGCTTAACACCCATCCCCCCTCGCCTACCATCCTCATCCTCATTAAATCCCATGGACAGATGGGGGCCGGCAGGGAAAAACGTGATCACTGTGAAAGCACTCTTCAGTGCAACAGAGTCTGGGGGTCACAGCTGTGTCCCCTGAGGTCTGGCCAGTCCTTCATGCCCGCCCTTGTGTCAGCAGTGAGAGAAGGGGGGGTACTTAGGAATCTTAGGGGGAGATTTAGGAATCTGTAGATGCTGGATTATTCTAGCAGACACAACCCCAGTTAAAAATGCAGTCAGTCATGTGGTCACTCATCCATCCAGCGCACACTGAATAAGTCCCACCACGTCAAGAGGTAATAAGAGGATGTAAAGATGGACAGGTGGGCTCCCTAACCAGCTTGACCAGGTAGGGACGTGGCTTATTCTGGACTTAATCCTCGTTGCAGGCTAGATGAAGATCCTTTGTCTCTGCCCAGTGGTCTGAGCAGGATGGACAGCCCCCCCCAAACTCCCCCCAAACAGGCGCACAGCACGTGTGTGCGCGCGCGCGCACACACACACACACACACACACACACACACTCTCCCAGCTGCCGCCATGAACTCCCTCCCATGGTCTTTCTAGCCAATCACAGCACTGAAGGGTAAGTCCCACTGCCCAGCGGCCCCCAGGGAGTGTATTAGCACATTTGAACCACTCAACCTGCAATGACAAAGCCTGGGGCCTTGGGAGGAGACACAGCAGGAGGGGAGGGGGGCCTGTGGGGAGCTGTCCTCCCTCCTCTCCCGGGGGAAAGCTCAGGACTAAATTAAGCATTCTGGGGCACAGAGGAATTTGGGGGCCCCAGCTCCAGCAGTGAATAAGCGATCCACAAAATCCCAATTTACACACTCACTGATCAAACGGCCCATCTACTCCCCTAGGAACTTGGGCACGGCTCCTGGGCTTTCCCCTCTCTTGCAGAAGGTCCTGGGGTGCCAGACCCAGGACAGGGCAGCCAACGCTTTATCTGAAGACTCAGTCCCACCCCCAATCCCCATGAGGCACATCCACCCCCAGGGCTTGGGGACCTGCCTGTACCCACTGCGATCTGGCTGACTGTGGTGGGACTCACCAGGTCTGCCCTCTATGCATGACAGCTCTTTTTCCCTCCTGTGCTGCCCCGGGGCTGCCGGGGCTGCCTTCAGCCTCATCAGAGCTGCTAATCACTTTTCCAGCTCTGAAGCCCTACTCTCCTGCCCACTCCCTTCTTTCCGACAGCCCCTCCATGTTTTCTCTTGACCCTCATCCTGGTGGCTGTAGCTGCTGGGAGATGCTCTAAGCCCTCTCCTTCCAGCCACACAATCTCACCCCTTCCGCAGGCTGGGAAGATATCCAGAAACACAGGGCAAGGAATACGGGTTTCCTATCCCCAATTCATCTATCTCCCTGGAGACAGCAGGTAGAGAGAACTGGCCTACTTATCACCCTTCCCCCTTCCCCCAAAGAAAACTCAATTTGTCTCCACCTACCTCGATTTTGTTTGCTTTATTTAGGCTGCCTGAAATTTCAGGAACAGAAAACCATTCTGGTTAACAGGCATCCTCTTGTAAGCTACCTACAGCTCTGGGAGGTTCTGGGCTATCAACCACTCGGCCCTCAATGAAGGTTAGCAAAGCCGATTGGCTTCTCTCCATGCCTGCTTGAGAGTGGCCCTACTGGGCAAGTAGAAGTTTCATCAAGGCCAAGTAAAGTGAGTCTTCGGGGCTGGTAACTGCGTTAAGGGCAGCACAGCCCACCCTACTACGCCCTCTTCTCACTACCTGAGCTGTGTTGGAGCAGGTTAGTGGGGGCTTTAACTGCTGGGCCCTGGGACAGGACACAAAGGGAGGGAGGGCTCACCCTATGTCCATGCTTTCCGGAGGACTTGGTGGGTCAGGCTGCTATCTCCCAGAGGCCATTGCCTCCTGGACCCGGAGCTCGATCTCCATGACGTCACTGAGTGCCCCCAACAGACTGCTAGGAGGGGTTTATAGTGCGAGCCCACTGGACAGCAGGACACACTCCTTCCCTTCTTCCTCCTTTCCTCACCTTCACTGGCTGCTCCCAGGGACCCTCAAATGCAGCCTGGACTCACTGGTGACTTCAGTTAGGCAGGTGTCTGAAGACTGCCATTGGGGCTGGGGGTCTCTGAGCCCACCCTGGCAAGCCCAGGGGTCCTTCTGGAGGTCACAGTCCCACCTCCTTCCTAGGGCTCAGATGATGCATGGAGTGGGTCAGCCTCTGAGATGTGGGGCAAGTGTCTCAACCTCTCTGTTTCCTCCGGTGTGAAATGGGGGAACCAGCATGTCCCAGCGTGCCCCCACGCTGGCATGAGGGCAGTGAAGGAAGGGTGGTACTCTCAAGAGTGGCTGGAGGGAGCCAGGGGATGGGGCAAGACACCAGGCCTGGCTCTGACTTGGCTCCCAAGAGGGCTGGCCAAGCACTTCAGCCTGAAAAAGGCGGGGTCAGGGAGACACTCTGGCACAGAAGGATCCAATGCGCTTGAGAGACCCCTAGGAGAGAAGGGCCGTTTCCAAGCTGGGCCCCAGAATGGAGCCATCACCCTGCAGTGTAAGGCCTCTGTCCTGCCCCTCTCGACTGCTGGCTGGGACTGTGGGGGGAACCGAGTCCCAGACCACGGCTTCCCTGGATGTCCTGCCTGAACCCTGGCCCTGCTGCCCTGTGTCCTAGAGCACCTCTCACCCACTCCTCCTCTGCCAATAGAAGGAGCCCCAGTGCCCTGCCCCCTCTCTGCCCTCTGTCCGACTTAGAAAATGCCCAGATAATGTCACATGCCCCTTCAGGTCCCTCTTGGGAACCCGCGCCGTGCCAGACCCAACTTCCTCCCGAGCCACACTTTTCCTGTCCCTGGGAATCTTGGGGCGCACTCAGCTTCTCAACAGAGTGGGGACAGCAGCGGGCACTGGCGGAGGAGGCTGTGGTCACGGCGGTTACTGGCCAGCTCCGGCAGCCCTGCTCCCCGGGGCTGGGTGAACCCTCCTAGTGCCTGTCTCCTCGTGGATCTGCGTCTGGGGCCCTTTGTCCCTTGGGACTTGGCCCTGCATGGCTGTGGGAGGGGGAGGAGGTCAGGGCTCTTGACCAGTGTTCAGTCGTAGGCCCCTTGTGCAATCTAGTAAACCTTGCGGCCTGTTCTCAAAAGTATTTGTCAGTGTATGAGATAAAAATACACAAGAGAAAACAAAGGTGTAACTATATATCGTGACAGATGTTAGCTAGACTTATTGCGGTGACCATTTCATGCTATATACAAAAATCAAATCATTGTGTTGTACACCTGAAACTAATGTTACATGTCAATGATACCTCGGTTAAGAAACAAATAACACATGGGACTACTTTGTCAATTATACCTTAATAAACCTGGGCAGGGGGTAGAATTTTTTAAATATTCAATACACGGGGCTACAAAGGGAATTAATGACATTGGAATACAACTCTATTCGTGAGCTCCTCCGGGATCACGGATCACGGGTGTTTAGCCCAAGAGACAAAGGCCCCCTCTCAGACCCCACCCCCTTCCCCCCAGCCAAGCTTAGGATCTAAGGTTGACTTGAGTCAGTTTGGGTGGCATGTGACCTCCGAAAGGCTTAAGCATTAAAGTCTGTGTGATCCTATGTTCCCGGGCCCAAATATACCCCCCTCCCCGTGCATAGGGGTGTGTGAGAGACACCCCGCACAGGGCCAGAGCAGAGCAGAGGTAAGGGAGCAGGCCCAGGCAGCCTACGCAGGCTTCCCCATCGGCTGCCTGCCTCTGCCCCCTCCTACTCCCTTCCCAGCCCTGGGGGAGCCGAGCTGAGTAACTCCAGCTATGCAGCCTGGCCGGTCTACCTGGGCGTGAGTGGGCAGGGCTGTCCTCCAGGGGGTGGCCCCCTCCACCTGCGGGGCCACAGGAACAGAAAGAGAAATGGGGGGGGATGGTGCTAGGCGAAAACCAAACAACAACCACAGCAACTCCTGTCTGCTCTGGTCTGGGTCCCCAGCACACGTGCCAAGCACTGCTGTAAGCACGTGAGCGCATGTAATCCTCACAATAACCCCAGGAAGGAAGTACGACTGTTACTCCCATGCTACAGAGGAGGAAACTGAGGCAGAGTTAACTCGTCGAAGTCACCAAGCTAGGACATGGTGCTGGGTGGCAGCTCTGTGCAGGCCCTCGGCTCTCCCCCACCCCATCCTCGAATGAGACGAATCTGCCATGAAAGATTTCTGCCTTAATGTTAGCTGTCTGAGAACATGTAGGTTGTCTCTGGAAGTGATAAGCTCCCCATCAGTAGAGGCATTCAACACGAGAGGCTGCCTACAGGGTGGGGCACTCTTGGGCAAGTTGATGGGCTCTTCCTCTCCTCTCTGCAATTTTTCTGGGTCATCCCCACTTACATGTCTAATAGGCACTGCAAACCCAACAAGTCTAAAAGCTGAACTCCTGACCAACCCCACCCCGATGAGGCAGCTCCATCTTTCCCAATAAGGGGCTCAAACCCCAAAACTCTGACCCGAGAGGGCTACAGTATGGAAGATGGTGACAGGAGGATGGGCATCGCACACAGAACACAGGATACCTGGAAAAGGAGCCCCTTCCTAGAGGGGTGAGCGTCTGGCCACCAATGACCTCTGTCTCTCTGAGGAGCTGGGTGGGAGGGGCGATCCCCCCTGGTGGCCAAAGTCCCCCTGGCGCCCCTCTGCCCCAACAGAAACCTCCACGTAGATTGGGTAGATGTGGAAGAACATGAGGCAGCGGGAGGTGTCTTTTTGCAGTATAACCCGAATCTCGCCAGTTTTCTTTCCCCACTGGTCTGGAAAGAAGAAAAACCACCCCAGACTCTCAAGCATCCAAGGGCCCAACAGGCCAGACAGCAGCAGGTGGACGTTCCCAGTTTCCTAATTCCCACTGTCAACGGGATGGAGCTGCCCCATCGGGGTGGGGTGGGCCGGAGCTCGGTTTTTAGACTTGTTGGGTTTGCAGTGCCTATTAGACATGTAAGTGGGGATGACCCAGAAAAATTGCAGAGAGGAGAGGAAGAGCCCGAATTAGGGCCTCTGTCACCTATGAACAGCCTCCCTCGGGAAAAAGAAGTCTCCTCGGGACTCTGCTGAAGATGCAAGGCCCTGCTGTGAAGGGAGTGGTCTTTTCCCAAGTCTCTCCTCTCCATCCCATCCTGGGTCCTGTCTACCGCTCCCCAGCTCAAGCACCTTCGGAGGCTCCCTCCTACGCAGGGAAAACGAGGAGAGTGGTTCTGAAAGCTCAGCCTGTCCTTTGGCCTATCCGCTGGTCCTTGACTGTCTTGTAAGCTCCTGGAAAGGGGGAGCACATCAGAAATAATGCTTGTTGGATGAAAGCCTGTCCGGATAAAGTATCTGGGCCTGGCTCAGGGCCCTGCTGAGTGTGAGGTGAGTGTAGCAGTGCTTCACGTGGGTACCTGCAGCAAAGCAAACAGCGCCAGGGCTAAGGACGGGATCTGCTCCTTCCAGGCCACACGGGAAGCCGAGGGTTGTTATGGAAGATCCAAGGCAGGAAAGCCCCACTCAGGGGCTGGTATGTAGGTGCCTGGGGAGTGTGTGGGGAGTCTCAGGGGCCCAGGAATCCTGGCCCAGGACCTGGCACGGTGCCAGCACCCAGCAGGTGTTCTACCCAGGTTTGTTAGAATAAAATGCAGCCTCTTTGCCACATCTTCCCATCCATCCCCGATTGATTGATTCCAGCACTGAGCAGGGGATCAGGTGGCTTGAATCTGCCAGGCGGTGAGGGGAGGCAGGGGGGAGGCAGCTTCCACCTCCCGGATTCCAGAGGTAGCCAAGCTGGCTCCCCTCTCACCTACCTCCTGAGCCCCCGCTCCTGCCCTGACTCTACTTCGGAGAGAGCTTCAAAGATGGCCTGGGCAAACCCTGCCCTGGGCCAGAACTTTCACACTCATGTCCCCTTTTTCTCCTTGCTCCTGCGCTGGGAGTTGGTTCTCTGCAGTGGGTACTGAATCACCACGTGGGTCACCAGAGGTAGGCATGTACTTCAGAGACAAAGGACACACTATGTGAAACCAACACCTCTATCACCTACGAACTCACTCACTAGTGTTCTTACCCCCATTTTGCAGATGAAGACATAGAGACACAAACAGAGTATGTGACTTGTCCAGGGCAATTAGACCTGATTAGTGGCAGGGTCACTGCAGCCCAGGGCTTGGCCCCTCGGGTGGGGGGCATGATTGGTCATCATAAATTTGGGATTAGGGCCTACGGAGGTTGGTCTGAGGCCACTGCCTAATGCTACCATTCACTGAGGACACCCCACCCCTCCACCAGTCCCCAAGGTGAATTGCAAAGGCTGACTGTCCACGCCTCCTTACCAAAGGAAAAGAGAGCCAGGCACCTGGATGCCTCCCACTGCAATCCCTTCTCCATTTTCCTGCTGGCCCAAGTAGGAAAATGTCAACATCAACAGCAATCACAGACGTCCCAACTCACGATGGTTTGACTTACAACTCTTTGACTTCACAGTGGTGCGATACGCGTTCAGTAGAAAGCGTACTTTGAATTGTGAATGTTGATCTTTTCCCAGGCTAGCGATCAATATGCAGTACGATCCTCTCTCGTGACGCTGGGCAGTGGCAGTGAGCCGCAGCTCCCGCCGGCTAGCCATGCCATCACGAGGTAAACAACTGATACGAGACAACCATTTTGCGCCCATTAAACCACTGTGTTGTTCACTTTCGGTACAGTCTTCAATAACTTACATGAGATACTGAACACTTTACTATAAAGTACGCTTTGTGTTTGATGATTTTGCCCAACTGTAAGCTCACGGAAGTTTTCCGGTCACCTGTAAGGTAGGCTAGGTTAAGCTATGATGTTCAGTAGGCTAGGTGCATTAAATGTGTTTTTGACTTACAATAATTTTAACTTACGATGGTTTTATCGGGACATAACCCCATCGTAAGTCAAGGAGGATCTGTATAGCCCTGAGCTCTGTCCCCTGCGTTTCTGACCAGGCCCTCACAGGCCCACAGTCCTTCAAGACTGGGACTCAGGGCTTCCGGCCCCTGCCTCATTTAATCCTCACGACAATGTTTATGAGGAGGGCACCATGATTAGTCCCACTTCTCAGATGAGATATAGAATATTTAATAAGCACTATGTACGTAAATATTAGCCTATGATTCATCAAGTCGCTTACGAGAGTGCTCAGAGGAGAGCTAGACTCTCTTGCCACGCATCCTTGCTCCTGGGGATGAGTGGGTCCTACAACAAAACAACCCCTGGACCTCCTCTCTCCAGGTGACACAATCAGAGGTGACTAGCCCATACCCCGACCCAGGCAGTGTGAACCTTTCCCGCTCAGAGGCTGGCCCAGCAGCTCCATCCGATGCCCCTGGTCTCTTGGCTCATCCTGTCCACCTTCCATGGAGACAGCACCACGTGGAGGGCAGGAGTGCTGGGCTGCAGGCCCCACTCTGCTCTCAGCACGTCAGGGGGGTCTGGATTGGGGGGAGGGTTTCCTGATGTAGGGTTCCCATGGGTGTCACGGGGTCCAAGGACCCTCTAAAGCAGAAGGCAAAGTCTAGTATCGAGTGATGGAAGTGCATTTTTCTGGGGATGGCTTTTGAGGGGTCTGTAAATCAAAAAAAGTTATGCACCCAGGACTGGGTCATCTGGAAGACCCTCCCACTCCTAGTATTCTTGGGCTACATGCATTGAAACATAAACCGCACCCCTCATCCTTCAAGGCCGACCTCAGCACTCAAGCCACTCTGGAAAACTCTAAGATTTCTTGCTTCTTTGACTGCGGCATAAGGCTTGGGACCCACGTAGCCTTGTAGGGCCTCTCCTGCTTTGCTCTTCCTCACTAGCCTGCCAGCTCCAAGAAGGGAGCAGGGCCAGCCCAGGGCTGAGATGGCAGAAAGCATCGGTATACCCCATGGTCGGCCTAGTGGGGCTTACCCCAGCCCACAGCCTCTGTCCCCGGGAAGGCAGAGGCTCTCGGGGTTGTGGACCCCAGGTGTACCCGGCCTCAGGTCCACCTCTCTCCACAGCGGCCCTGGAACCTCACTGAGTCATGCTCCCGCAAAGAACCTGGTTTTCATTAAATCGGGTAGAGGAGTCATTAGCCGCCAGCCAAGTCAAGAAGCAGCAGACTTCTGCTAGAAGGCATGGGGAGAGCAAGGGAGACCAGCCTGTCCCCTGCGATCCCTGGCTGACAGAGGTGGGGGGAGGGGGAGGCGGGAAGGCTGGGCTCCTAAGGGTCCAGCAGCTGCAGCAGGAGGAGCTGGGGGTGGAGAGTGGGGGCAGTCTTGGCCCAGATAATAAGCAATTGTTAATGTGATCCATATGGATCCTGACTGGTCTCTCTGTTTAACAGGATGATAATGGCAGGGAAAGAATGCTGGTCTGTGGGGAAAGGAAGGGGCAAAGTCCTCCCCGGACTTGGGGATGGGGGAGGGTCAGCAAATGAGGAGGAGGAAGAGAGCCACCCAGGGGTCTCCCCCCACCCAGGAGCACAGAGTTATTTGCCTGCAAGTGTTCAGATGCCATGCTTTGCAGGCTGCCCTTACAAAACCCCTTTTATTCAGCCCACAAATATTTATGGAGCACCCACAAGGTGCCAGGCATCCCCAGTGGGGACGGGGCGCGGAGAAGTATATGCTCCACCCTGTCCTCCAGGAGGAAAAGCCTAGCGTGGACTCAGCCTCAGAGGCTGACAGGAGGCACAGGTGCAGGGTTAGGAGAACATGTAGGGAGGAGCAAGTGACAAGAGCTGCGGGCTCTGGAGACCGTATATGGAGGACGTGTGGCATCCGAGTTGGGCCTTGAAGAATGAGGAGGTTGTGGAGAGACAGGGACAATGGGAAAGCATTTGGCTGAGGGGACAGCCAGAGCGAAGGCAGAGAGGCGTGAAATTGCGTGGAGAGAGTCTGAGGTCTCAGCAATAAAGCTGCAGCCCAGGCAGGGGAGGGGAGGGGAGGGGCGGGGATTCTTGCTCCATAAAAAGCTGTGGCCATGGATGACCAGGAGGAAGGCAGGAAAGGGCTCTGAGAACAGCACACTCGGGCCTGGTCCCTCTCCTGCCCCGCTCCAGTCGGCGCAATGGGATTGTCCACTCATGGGATCCCCAGCCCAGCCCAGCCCACCCTCACACCACAGCCCGAGAATCCCGCAGGCCCTCGGAAAGCCAAACTCATCCCTGGGTCTCTCAGCCCTCCTCTTCTTCTCCTGAGGAGACGGGGGGCCCCCTGAAAAGTGGGGGTTATTGGGCCTCCCCCGGAGCAGCTCCACTGCCCCACAGAACTAATTCCCTTTGGCGCAATAGGGCTTTCCCCCGAGAAGATATTACAGGGAGGGCACGAGGGTCGCTCCTTACAGGGGCGGCTGCTGAGGACACCAGTGGAATCAAGTGGAAATAAATGAAATGGCGTTAAATACGGGAGACGGGGATTTACGAGGCCTGTCACCCGGTGGAGCGAAGCTGGCCGGCAGGCCCCGCCCCTTTCTCGCCCACCCCTGTTAAGTCCCGTCCCGCCCCCTGCCCCGCCGCTCCCGCGGCCGCCGGGTACCGGCGTGCGGCTGGGTCCCCGCGGCGCTCAGCCACGAGCCGCGCAGCGCGTCCGTCCTCCGGGGTCACAGCGCAGCGGAGGACGGCGCTTGCTCCCGGCTAGGAGCTCCGGGATGGGGGATCTGAGGAACCCCAGCCCGGCCGCTTCCAGGACGATGCACAGGGGTTCAGGTTGGACTCTGGGGCTCCCACCCAGAGCCTCTGGGGCTCCCCTGTGCAGGGTCAGAGTTCTTTGGACCACTGCATCACCTGGCCCACTCCAGCGACTCCACAGGGAAGGCTCTGGGCCCCGAGAACCGAGAAGTTCTCCCGCCCCGCGGAAGCCCAGAGTGGGCTTCGAAACGGATACCCATTCCTCGCTGCCTGGCCGACGGCTGGAGTCCGCTCAGCCGCGGCAGCCCGCGCGGACGACAACACAAACATTCTTCCGTCCTCTATTCTCCTCCAAATTAGGTATCCATGGAGACAGGGCCTGGCAGCCTGACAGCCCCACGGCCTAATCCTGATTTAGTGACCGTCCCTTTAACAGCCCACCCACCCGTCCACCCACCGCTGCGCTCTGGACTCCTGGCTGCCTGTGGACGCAGACTCCAGGCCACTTACACTCGCCCCCGCGTAGACCCCTTCCCAGGCCTCCTCCGCCCAGGGGCCGAGAAGGGGGCGTACATTTGCTGAGCACCTACTGTGTGCCCAACCCTAGCGGAGGACCCTCTATCGAGCGGGTTCCTTAGCAAGGAAATCTCTGTGTAGACAGACCAAGAGAGGGCTCTTGGAGCGGGGAAGTTTAAAGGGCTCTCGGGAGAGAGGGCCGGGAGCTCAGAGGGTCACCCTCGCAGCCTGTAGCGCACGGGTGAAGGTAAGTTGCTTCCTGCAACACCCCGACTCTGAGATGGGGGCTATGCTCTCCCGGGCCAGAAGAGAAGAAAGGCAGGGGTTGGGCGTGAGGGACGCAGGACCCGCAGGGCCCAAAGTGGCCTCAGTCTCCTGTCACTGCCCCGTCACGATGCTGGGGAATCTCCGGGCCTGGAACCCAGTCCCCACCCCCCTCCCTCACACACAGGGGCCGCTGGACAAAGACCTGACGGAGTGGGAGGGGCCTCGGGCCGGCCCTCGGGCTCCGGACACTGGATCCTTCTGGGACCCGAACCCGCAAATTCTGGTTCCCCACCCCCAATCCCGCAGGCTACCCCCAGAGCCTGCTGCTCGCTATTGCTGCAGCCTCCGCACCAAAGGGGGCGGCGAAGAGGGTGCCCGTCGGCTGCGGAGAGGAGAGCCCCTTCTCTGCCCGCCCCCTCCCCCCGGGAAGTGACCCTCGGCTCCCACGCACCCGCTGGGGTCTCTCGCTGGCCTTGCCCTTCGACCCCCGCCTCGCTGAACCCCGCGCCCCGCAGCCCCCGCCCTCTCCGGCCCTCGCACTGCCCCGCGCCCGCGGACAAAGCTCCGGACACCCCGACCGAACGAACGGTCACCACCCCCTGACCCCGGCCCGCCCGCGCGCTCCCGTGCCTGCCCCCGCCGGGCCCGCGGCCCCGTACCTCGGCATCCCGGCCGGGTCCTAGGTGAGTGTGCGCGGCCTGGGGGGGCGTCCGGCCCCGGGGCTGGGGCGCGGGCCGGGGGCGACAGGCCGGGGCTGGGGGGCAGCGGCGCTCACCATCCTGGAGCCGCTACTGCTGCGGCTGCTGCGGCCGCCGCGGGCGGGAGCGGGACTGGGCAGTGGGGGTGGCCGGACAAGGGGCCGTCCCGGCTCCCCCCGCAGGCAGGACCCCCACCCCCACCCCCGCCTCCCCTCGCCCGCCCCCAGCGCCCTCCCTCGCAGGCCTTTGCTCCCCTCCCCTTTCCCTGCTCCTCCCCTCCCCTCGTGCCCCTCCCTTCCCCCCAACTCCCGCCCCTTCCCCGGCCCTCTCCACCCCGGCTGCTTCCCCGCCCTCCCCTCCTCGCCCCCGCCCCGCCCCCACCTCCCCTGGGCTCGCCCGGCCCCTCCTCTCTACCCGCCCGGCCCGGCCCCGCCCCTCTCCTCCCCAGGCTCTAAAATAAATTAGCCACAGAGGGGGAAAAAGAGCAAATGACCCTTGGTGTGGAGTGTCATTGCGCCACTCTCAGGCCCGCTCCCGCCTCTCCCGGGCCGTTGGAGCGGGAAGTTGGGGTGGGGGTGGAGGCCGAGCAGGGTGAGGAGCAGTCCCCGAGGTGGGAGGGGTGGGGGCCGGGACTGGGCAATAGGGCGGCCGAGCGTGTCCGCCGGGTGTGAGCGGCTTCCTGGGTCGAAGGGCAAAGGGGAAGACAGCCGGCCCGGCCCGCCCCGTCCGCTAGCCGCCTTCGACCCCCACTCCCTGGACTGCCTCGGCCTCTCAGCCTAAGCCTGGTAGACTCACTCTTTCATTCTCCTCCGCCCCACCCCCCTGCGCCTGCCCGGGATGCAGAGGGTGGGACACACACAGCCCAGCAAGTCCACCGCCCTGCACTAATGCCACTCCGAGTGGGGTGGGTTCGGGGGAGGACCGAGAGCCCTGGAGGTGGGCAGTGGAGAATGCAATGTGACGTCTAAACAGTGGGCTTCCCTGGAGGGCTTCCCCAAGAAGGCAGCATTCACACTGGGCCAACAGGATGAATCCCAGACCTGTGATCGGCTTGGAGGTGTCCAAAGGCGTTCATTAATTGGTGCATTCATTCAGCAGATACATATAGAGCGTCTACTCTGTGCCTGGGCATTGGGCTAGGCACTGGGGACACCCGAGAAAGTCCCAAAGGCACATCCCTCTCCCGGTGGAGCTCCCAGGACAAGGGTAGACAGAATTCTGTCAGACACACTGACGCAAGTGTTCAGCGGTGATGCAGGCGGGAAAGGAAATCTGCAGGGCCAGCAGCCCGCAGCAGAACCCACTTTGCCGCAGGAGGAGAGGGATCTGAGCTTAGGTTGGAAGTTACAGATACATTTCCCAGAGGAGATGTTGAGCACCCAGAGGGTCCCAAGGCCTTCTGTGTTCCCATGCAAGGGCAGTGTCTGAGGGTCCTCTCTTCTGAGGTGTGGTTTTTGTTTTTTGTTTTCTTCTGGGCGCTGCTCAGACTCTCTTGAGTACTAGTGGGACAAGGTTGCCCTTGTGCTCTCACCCCCAACTGCCCGGTAGTGCTTTGTCCTCAGTGTTTTGCAGAAACACTGCAAACTCTCCCCTTCCCTTCTCCTAGCGATGGTTCCTCTGGAGTCTCTGGGGTCTCACTGGCCCCCTCTGGAAGCTCTGGGTTCTGATCTCCCAGGGCACCCCTAGAGGTGCCACTCAGGGAAAGGGGGAGGCTCCCATATTTTTCTCAACCCACATGTGGAAGCAGGACTAGCACCCAGGCAGGTTCTGGAATTCACCAAGGTCAGGATCTTCTGCAACCCCAGAACCCTCTTCCTCTCTATGCCACAGCCCTAGGACCACACCCTGGCACAGGGTCAGAATGGTAGGGCAACCCATGGCTTCAAAATCAGAAAGGCAGGATAAAGGGAGCCACAGCTGCCACCCTAGGAGAGCTGAACCCCTAGCTGAAGGGACAATCCCGGGACAACAGAGGGGGAAGGAATTTGTTGAGTATTTCTTTATTGATGGGGTATCTGCGCACCAGAGAGAAGAGACGCGCTTGGGGTCACACAGCAAAGCTGGATCTAGAATCCACTGTACTCTTTCTACCCTATCTGTCAGGCTCCCCAAGGGTCAAGGGCAGGAGCTAAGGGAGAGGCCAATGTCCGCATGAGCTGAGTGACCCCAGCCAGCAGGAGGCCAAGCCCAGCATTGCCAGGGCATTGTGGCTAGGTGTCACTGGGGGCCATGCTCCCCCAGGCTCCAGGGTGGGGTGGATGACAGGGGTGAGGGTGGAGAAAGGAGTTGATAAGGTGCTCCCCTGGAGTAGGGATCGGGTTCTCCTTCACCCCCCAGGTCCCTCCAGTATGAAAGACAAGGTTAGACCTCAGGAAGGCCTTTCCAGTAAGATAGTAAGGCAGGTCAGCACGCTGAGAGGCCTTTGCTGGGCTTCACGTGGGAAGGTGCTGCCTCTCGGAGGTGCTGAATTGTTTCTGATGGGCAAACAGGCAGAGGTTGACTTAAAGTGTTTACTTAGCAGATGGGGGTGAGGTTGGTCTCTTCACCCCTCTGCCCACCAGGCTCAGGCAATGAAGTGTGGCTCCCCATCCCAGGCTCATTAAAGTCCTGTTAATACATCATCCAGCCTCCTGGGCTGACAAATACTCAATCCTGGCAAATGGCCCGTCATCGTGTCTGCCCTCCTGGGCGGGGCCTTGGGGGTCTGTTCTCCGAGGACTCCCTGCTGACCCCTCTTCTGGCTGTCCCCAGCCAACAGATCTGCGCCCTAAGAGCCCCCTGCTGAGGACAGGGTTCTGGCAGGTCTTATGATTATCCCGGCCTAGGTCAAGTGCCTGGCAATGGATTGGATAATAATAGTGGTAGTGATGGCAGTAATGTTCCTCTCAGCTTCTGCTGAGGGCCCTGCATTCTTTCCCAGCCCTTTTGCTTGTATCACATCCAAGGTGGAAGCAGGTGCTGTGCTTGGGTGTGCTGCTGAGTGCCTGAGCATGGGGTGTGGGGAGGGGGACATGGGTATGTGTGCAGGGGTGTGTGTGTGACCTTCCTGGTCCAGAGACTTGCAACAAGGCCTTTCCGAAAACATCAAGGAAAATAACCCAGCTGGCCCAGGGAAAATCAGCTTTGCGGGTTTTGAAGGGAGAGAGGAGAGTTAGGGAAGATGTGGAAGCCAGAGAGGGAGGGAGGGAGGAGCAGGTGGGGTGGGGAGGAAGGAAAGAAAAGGGCCTTGGGGAAGGATGGGGGTGGGGGGAGGAAGGGAGAAAGAAATGGAAGGGAGGAAGAGGAAAGGGTGGGGAGACCTCTCTTTGTAGTCCTGTGGCTCGGCCACTCAGGAGTCATTAAGAAGCAGGAAAGGAAGGAAATGTGTCCAGGCTGGGCGGCGGGGGTGCGTGCCCAGAGCACACCACACCCAGCTGGCTGCCACACCTCCCACTCACCCTGGCCTCAGGCTGCTCCCCTACAAGTGGAAGCACTAACCCTTCTCTTTCCAGCTGTTTGGACTTCAAGGCCCAGTTCCCAGTGCCTCCCCAACCCTGCTCATGCCCTCACTCTCTTACAGTTTGTGTGCTTAGACCAGCTTTGCCTTCCCAGTGAGCTGCAGGCTGTGTCTGGGTCCAGTCCCCACCCCACAGCCGGCCAGGGGCACGTAAGAGCCTCCGTGAGAATGAGAAAAAGCGTCCCTCCCTCTGGGCAGACACAGCTCTGTGCCAGACCATCTAAGACTCGGGAGGAGGTGCTGGGGCTGGCTGTCAGGCCCCTCCTTTCCCCCAGGGGCCCAAGTGCCCCTCCTTTCCCCCAGGGACCCAACACTTGGGGACCCTGGGACCCACTTCCAAAATCCTCATACCTTCTCTGGCTCTGCCATTTGGTCTGTGAGCAGCACACCCATCCTACCCTATCCTGCATCACAGCCTTTGGGCCAGCGCCCCAAACTGAACTGTCATCCCACCACGCGCCTTTATAATACAGCGCCACAGAACCTCTCACTGAGCACCTGCACCATTTTAATACTGCAGAGTCTCTCTCCCTGGAGTATCATGTATCCTTCAGAACCCCAACTCAGATATGTTCTCTTCTGTAATGCTTCCCTAGCTATCCCCTACCCCCAGCAGAGCTGGTAGATGCTACCCCAGAGCTCTCCTAATCCTTTTTTTAGGTGCCAGGGGTTGAGCCCAATACCCTGCTTCCTAGAAGAGCCCTTCCCCTCCTACACCCTATCCAAAGGCAGAAGACTCCACTGGAGCCTGCCCGGCTTACTCTCTCACATGCCAGCTCCTCTGGAACCCCACTGAGCTTCTCCCGTCCCTAAAGCTTACAACCCAAGGAAGAACGAGGAACTGAAAATCCAAGTGGCTCAGAGACCTCCCCACCCCCACTGCCCTCACTGGGGCTGGGCCTGACAGGAGATTCCCAGCACATCTGGTTGTACTTAAATCATCCAGCGCCCAACTGCCCAGGCATGTTCCCTGCTTTTCTCCCCTCTGGCCTGGCCTCCTCCCCTTCTTAAACCAGCCTCCCAGGTCTCTCCTCCAGGAAGTCTTCCCTGATTGGCCCAGCCTCTGTAACCACAGCCCACTCTTGAACCTCCACCTCTCTGGGTCTGGGGTCTGGAAGGGTGTGCACTCAATATGTGGAGCCCCATCCTTTCCAAGCATTGGTCCTGGATAGAAACCCTTCCCCCAGGCAGGGAGGAGAGCTGACGAAGAGCTTCTCCTCTGTGCCCTTGGCTTCCAGGGTGGTTGCCTGGTGTGTTACTGGTGTGTAGTGGGTATTGGGAGCCTTTTTAAAGCTTTGGTTCAGATCCAGACAGAGAGCTGTTCCCACAACAACTCTCGCAGTCAGCCGTTTTCCAAAAGACTTTGCAAGTATTAAAGAACAAAAGGGAAATAAATACAGAAAATGCAGCAAATAGAAAAGGACACGGGCTACAAAGAGCAGGTTTGGGAACTACCAAGACCTGCTTCACCAGGGCTCAAGGTTTGAATATTTGTTCATTCATTCATTAATTCAATAGCATGTACTGATGCCTACATATACTAGGTTCTGGGAATAGAGACTTGAGTAGGACCCCAGTGCTCCGTAGAGAAACTCACAGTCAGAGGAGGAGAGGGACAGGTTGATAATGTAAGAGGCTGCAATGGACATGAGTGGGGAGGCAGTGGGGTGCAGTGGTTGAAGATGGGAGACCCTGGGTTCAATCAATCCAGCTACTTGCCTGCTGTCACTCCAGGCGGGCAGCGGAGGAGCACTTAGCTGGAGCCTGGCTCCTCACCTGGAAAAGGTGAGTGATGTGTCCTGAGAGGGTTGTGGTGGAATTCAATAAGATTGTGTGTGTGGAAGCACTTTGTGAAATGCTAAGTGAGTTGTTGCTACTATTACCGGGGTCAGGCATGTTGCCTGTCTGATGGTCACTGCTCATTTTTCTGATGCCTGAACAGCTGTCCCTGCCTACCCTCTGAGACTCGGAGAAACTTCTCCTGTGGGGGACATCCAGCCCAAGCAGCAGGCAGTTAGGGTCCACACACACGTAATACTTTTGTTACACAAGTAAAACACCTTTTAAAAGTAACTTTAAAAATTAGAGGGCTTCCCTGGTGGCTCAGTGGTTGAGAGTCTGCCTGCCGATGCAGGGGACACGGGTTCGTGCCCCGGTCTGGGAGGATCCCACATGCCACGGAGCAGCTGGGCCTGTGAGCCATGGCCGCTGAGCCTGCGCGTCTGGAGCCTGTGCTCCGCAATGGGAGGGGCCATGGCAGTGAGAGGCCCACATACCGCAAAAGAAAAAAATTAGAAAATATAGAGAAGCACAAAACAAAAAAATTTTTTTAAATTGAACACCCTTAATCCCACCACCCAGAGATAACCACTGGTAAGACTTTGGAGGAAGACAGGTATTTTTCTAGATGTCGATATAGTGAGAGATTGCCACACTATCTTGTAATGTGCTTTTCTCAATAGGCAAGTATTTTGAGTATCTTTTCTTGTCTATAAATATACTTAAACCACATAATTTTTTTTATTAAAGTCTGGTTTATTTACGATACTGTTTGTACAGCAAAGTGATTCAGTTATGCGTATATATATATTCCTTTTTTCTGATTCTTTTCCATTATAGTTTTTTTTTTAATTAATTAATTTATTTATTTATTTTTGGCTGTGTTGGGTCTTCGTTGCTGCACACCGGCTTTCTCTAGCTGCAGCAAGCGGGGGGCTTCCCTTCGTTGCGGTGCGTGGGTTCTCATTGCAGTGGCTTCTGTTGCGGAGCATGGGCTCTGGGCAAGCGGGGTTCAGTAGTTGTGGCCCTTGGGCTCAGTAGTTGTGGCGCTCGGGCTTAGTTGCTCCATGGCATGTGGGATCTTCCTGGACCAGGGACTGAACCCATGTCCCCTGCATTGGCAGGCGGATTCTTAACCACTGTGCCACCAGGGAAGCCCTATAGTTTATTACAAGATATTGAATATAGTTCCCTGTTTTATACAGTAAATCCTTGTTGTTTATCTATACCACACAACTTTTAATGACAATTTAATATTCCATCATATGGACATGCAAGAATAACAAATTTCCTTTGTTATAGATTTTTTTCCACAAATAAAAGCTTGATGAACTGACTTGTAACACCCACCTTTGTGCATATGTCTGGTTAAGATAAAAATACTAGTAATGAGAGGCTGGGAATGCATATTTTTAGCTTTGAGGAGCCACTACCCCAGGCCTCTGGGTGGTGCCCTCACATTTCCTCCAGGCAGCCCTCCCAGACTGGCGTTTCAGGGCCCAGTGCATCTCCCAAGGCCCACGCCTTTCCCAATAGCGTCCTCCTTAAGCGACCTGGCCTGGAAACCCTGAAAAATGCTCGGAAGTCCTGGCTGGTGAAGGCCAGGAGGGGCCCTGGGTGGAGAGCACAAAGCACAAAGCTTGTCTGGGGCACGGAGAGAGGCCCCGCCCCCTCGGGGCTGCTGGCCGAACATTCCTCCCTGGACAATGGCTGCCTCAGGGAATCCCGAGAATGAAGGAGGCCGGGTGGCTTCCCGAGGCCACCCCCAGCCACCCCCGCACCAAGTTGAACCCCTTCCCAAAATGGAAAGAAGGGGCGCTTTGCACTGGGGACGGGGTGGGTAGGGCCAGTGCTTCCTCTTGCCCACACCCCCCCTCCCCCGCCCCCTTCTTTCACCAACTGTAATCCGGGACGCCCCAGCCCGAGTCCCGCCCAGCCACCCCTTCCCTGTGGATCTTGGGCAAGTCCCGCTCTCTCTGTAAAATCCCTGCTTCCTCCACTGCAAAATCAGGGGCTTGGATTCAGCGACTGCTAAATTCCCCACGCATCTAAAATGCCATAAGGTAGTGGCTAAGACAGGCACAGGCTCTGGAGCCAGATTGCCGGAGTTCAACTCTTGGTTTGCTCTTTACCCTGTAAATTTAACATTCCCGCCTCAGCTTCCCCATCTGTAAAGTGGATTGATGATAGATGCCCAGCCCTCACGGGGCTTTCCTGAGGAAGGATGAGAAGATGCTCGTGAAACAAATGGCTGAGTCATCAAAATCTATGAATAGTGATTCACACTTACCTCTAAAGCTAACTGGATCCCTAGCCCCAGTCCCCTCTCTTGCCTAGTTGAGATTTTGGCCCCTGGACATTTTCCCAACAACTGGCCACACCTCTGGGAGATGAGGGGCAACGGATGTCCCAGGGAAGCCTCTGTCCGGCATGTTTCCACTTGCCCTTGCCCTTGCCATAAAGCCATAAAGCTGTGAAACTGTAAAGGCTTTTGGGGGCAACTAAAATTTAAAATACAGGAAAACTCCTGTGTCAGGTCACATGTCTCCACTTTTGTTTGGGAACTGCAAGCATTTCCAATGCAGCCGGCAACTGCTACACACCATGGGTGACAGGATTCCAGGCCCTTAATAACACATTGGAGGCTTAGGACTAACACACTTGAACAGTGAGCAACGTGGGTTTCCCATAAATATTTTTTGAGCTGTTTGCCACAGATCCCTGCCCAACCTCCTCTACTCTCCCTCACACACTTGTTCTCTGCTTTTCCTTATGCACCTCCTCCTCAACCCTATCCAATACCCCCGAATTAAAATCCTCTGCTGTCATAAAAAGAAACAAAATTGAGTTATTTGTAGTGAGGTGGATGGACCTAGAGTCAGTCATACAGAGTGAAGTAAGTCTGGAAGAGAAAAACAAATACCGTATGCTAACACATATATATGGAATCTAAAAAAAAAAGGTCAGGAAGAACCTAGGGACAGGACAGGAATAAAGACGCAGATGTAGAGAATGGACTTGAGGACACGGGGAGGTAAGCTGGGATGAAGTGAGAGAGTGGCATGGACTTATATACACTACCAAATGTAAAATAGATAGCTAGTGGGAAGCAGCTGCAAAGTACAGGGAGATCAGCTCAGTGCTTTGTGACCACCTAGAGGGGTGGGATAGGGCGGGTGGGAGGGAGACGCAAGAGGGAGGAGATATGGGGATATATGTGTACATATAGCTGATTCACTTTGTTATAAAGCAGAAACTGACACACCATTGTAAAACAATTATACTCCAATAAAGATGATAAAAAAACACAAACAAACAAAAATCCTCTGCTGCAAGTACCAGAAAACTCGCCTCACAATGGCTTATACAATAAGGAAAACATGATCATATTTCATCCAATTTAGATGCCTTTTTTTTAATAAATTTATTTATTTATTACTTTTGGCTGTGTTGGGTCTTTGCTGCTGTGCGCGGGCTTTCTCTAGTTGCGGTGAGCGGGGGCTACTCTTCCTTGCTGTGTGCAGGCTTCTCATTGTCGTGGCTTCTCTTGTTGTGGAGCACGGGCTCTAGGTGCACAGGCTTCAGTAGTTGAAGCCCTAGATGCCACTGATATTAAGAAGCACTGTTGGGCTTCCCTGGTGGCACAGTGGTTAAGAATCTGCCTGCCAATGCAGGGGATACTGGTTCGAGCCCTGGTCCGGGAAGATCCCACATGCCGCAGAGCAACGACGCCCGTGCATCACAGCTACTGAGCCTGCGCTCTAGAGCCCGCGAGCCACAACTACTGAACCCGCCTACCACAGCTACTGAAGCCTGTGCTCCTAGAGCCCGTGCTCGGCAACAAGAGAAGCCACTGCAATGAGAAGCCCGCGCACCACAAAGAAGCGTAGCCCCCGCTCGCCGCAACTAGAGAAAGTCCGTGCTCAGTAACAAGGACCCAACGCAGCCAAAAAAAAATAATAAAATAAATAAAGAAAATAAAGTTAAAAAAAAACAAACGAAGCACTGTTACTTTATGTACCATTAGAAAGCAAAAGTACTGCCAAATAAACTGACAATGATTTCTTATCACTTGAAATTTTTATGTTACGTTTATTAAAAAGAGTCCTTTTGAAAAAAAAAAGAGTCCTTTTGGACTTAGGTGGAAATATACTTTTTAAAATATTTATTTATTTACTTATTTATTTTGGCTGTGCCGGGTCTTAGCTGCGGCATGCGGGATCTTTAGTTGTGGCAATCAGACTCCTTAGTTGCGACATGCATGCGGGATCTAGTTCCCCAACCAGGGATCAAACCCGGACTCCCTGCATTGGGAGCGTGGAGTTTTACCCACTGGACCACAAGGGAAGTCTGAAATATACATTTAAAAAAAAAAATTATTTATTTTTGGCTGCATTGGATCTTTGATGCTACACGTGGGCTTTCTCTAGTTGCAGCAAGTGGGGGCTACTCTTCTTTGCCTTGCGCAGGCTTCTCATTGTGGTGGCTTCTCTTGTTGCGGAGCATGGGCTGTAGGCACGCAGTCTTCAGTAGTTGTGGCGCGTGGGCTTAGTTACTCCGCAGCACGTGGGATCTTCCAGGACCAGGGCTTGAACCCATGTCCCCTGCATTGGCAGGTGGATTCTTAACCACGGTGCCACCAGGGAAGCCCCTGAAATATATATTTTAACATAAATTACTCTTGCACCTATATAGCAAGGAAAACATGGGTGAAATAAATTGCTTAAGAATTTCTTTAAATTTATCATATTCAGAGTCTGATTCTTGGAATCCCTTTTCAGCTTTGAGCTGTCAATGTTTTTCCACGTGGACTCATCATTGGGGCCAATTTAAGGATTGGTGAGACAGCATTTCTTAAAAGACTGCAGTACTGAATTAATTATCTGTTGCTCTGTAAAAAATTACCCCAAATCTTAGAAGCCTAAAGCAACAAACATTTATTATGTTATAGTTTCTATGGATCTGGAATCTGGGAGCGGTTTAGCTGGTGTTTCTGGGTCAGGGTCTCTCATGAGCTAGCACTCAAGCTGGGGGCAGCAGAATCCACTTCCCAGCTCAGGCACGTGGGTGTTGGCAGACCTCAGTTCTTAGGTGACTGTTGGCTGATACCTCAGTTCTTCACCACGTGGGCCTTTCCATAGGCCGCCTGACTGTCTTCATGACATGGCAGCTGGCTTCCCCAATAAACAATCCAAGAGAGAGCCCAATCATTCAAGACAGAAGCCACGGTCTTTTTATCACCTAATATTGGAAGTCACATAGCATCATGATTTCTTCCCTATGCTACTGGTCACAAAGACCAGCCCAGAACGATGTGGGAAGGGGCTGCATAGGGTGTGACTAGCAGAAAGTGAGGACCATTGGGGACCATTTTGCTGGTTGCCAACCACATCCACTATTACCCTTGGGGTTTCCCTCTAAGCCACTGACATCCATTCTGGAAGTTTCGATGCTGGGAGATGATCTTGTCAGATCGTTGATAAAAATTTCTAGATATCAGTCAGGACTCAAAGAGTCCTTACATGGTTTGTGGAGTGAAACATCATGGGGTTGCAGTTGTCCTGTCATGACACCAGGAAAGCCACCAAAATGTGTACCTGTGCAACAAGGACAGCTAAGCACGTCTGCTGTCTGGCTGACAGCAGGTTAAGGTGCTGTTGATGGTAAGATGTTTACTGATTTCAGAAATGTTCTCATGTGACCAAATGTGCATTTCAGAATTCATCAAATACAATATTTTACATAAGAATGAGAAATGGTGGTTCCAGAGTTCACTCAGAGACTCAACACCTTCTTCAGGGACCCAGGTTCCTTCCATCTTCACATCTAACACCCTCAGCATATCTGCTGTGTCCCTGGATGGTTCCCCTCAAATCACAAAATGCCTGAATGCAGTTCTAATCATCCCATGTGGGCCCAACTATTCCCCCCAGGTGCCTCCTTTTGAGAACAAAGAAACCTTTCCCAGAGACATCCAGAAGATTTTCCCTCTTGCCTCATTGACGGGAAATGGTTACTGCCTGTGTTTTTCTGTTGCATATGTTGGCAAAACTCAGAGTGATTTAAACTAGATTGAAGTTTATTCTTTCTCACATAAAAGAAGTCTGAAAATAGGTGGTGCTGGTGTGCCGGCTCCATAGTTTCAGTATAATTGGAGACCCACCACCTAGCTTACGTGATTTCACTCTCAAATTCACCTCATGTTCCAAAGTAGCTGCTGGAATTCCAGCCATCAGATCCATGTTGTAGACCAGAAGTAGCAAAACAAAGGGCCAAAGTTTGTTCCTCAGCAGAGTCAGCAACCTTCTCAGATGTTCCACGAGCATTTCTATTTACATCTTATTGGTCAGAACTTGGCCACATGGCCATATCTAGCTGCAAGAAAATCTAGAAACATTTTTCAGCAGAGCACTGTGTCACCCTAAATAAAATGTGCCTTTTTTGTTGTTGTTGTTAGATGTTGGGGTTAGGAGTTTATTAATTTATTTATTTTTGCTGTGTTGGGTCTTCGTTTCTTGTGCGAGGGCTTTCTCTAGTTGTGGCAAGCGGGGGCCACTCTTCATCGCGGTGCCCGGGCCTCTCACTATCGCGGCCTCTCTTGCTGCGGAGCACAGGCTCCAGACGCGCAGGCTTAGTAGTTGTGGCTCACGGGCCTAGTTGCTCCGCAGCATGTGGGATCCTCCCAGACCAGGGCTCGAACCCATGTCCCCTGCATTAGCAGGCAGATTCTCAACCACTGCGCCACCAGGGAATCCCGACTCTTTATTATTAAGGAAGAAGACAGGAGAATGGACGTTAGGTGCCACAATCTGTGTCGTCCACAGTCCTCATGCTTAAACCAAGCCCCGGTCAGGGGGCAGGATTACTAGGATTGAGGTAGATGTATCAAGATTTACTCCCGGGTGGACACAGGTTACATTCCTTGAGAGCTGGATCCCTGGACAAAACCCGAATTGTTTTGTTTTGTTTTCATTCATAGACATTTATTCCAGAAAAAGATTTAATGGTCGCACAAAAATATTTTTCTTTTTTACATGAATATTTATGGCAGCTTTTTCTTTGTAATAACCCAAAACTGGAAAAGACCCAGATGTTCCTCAAAGGTTAATGGTTAAACAGGCTGTAGTACACCCATTCCATGGAACAATACTCAGCAATAAAAGCAAACAATTGATACCTGCAACGTGGATGCATTTTTTAAAAAAATTCTATTGGAGTACAGTTGATTTACAATGTTATGTTCGTTTCAGGTGTACAGCAAAGTGGATCCGTTATACATCTACATATACCCACTCTTTCTTAGATTCTTTTCCCATAGAGGCCATTACAGAGTACTGAGTAGAGTCCCTGTGCTATACAGTAGGTCCTTATTAGTTATCTATTTTTTATGTAGTAGTGTGTTATGTCAATTTCAGTCTCCTAATTTACCCCTCCCCCCACTTCCCCCCTGGTAACCATAAGTTTGTTTTCTACATCTGTAACTCTATTTCTGTTTTGTAGATAAGTTCATTTGTACCCCTTTGTGAGATTCCACGTATAAGCGATATCATATAATATTTGTCTTTGTCTGACCTCACTCAGTATGACAATCTTTAGGTCCATCCACGTTGCTGCAAATGGAAAACCTGAACTGTTAACACTGAAGAAGCAGATAAAGCAGTCACTATTGACCAACAATCATTGCCTCTCCCCACCTTTCTTGCTAACAGAACCTTGATTTTGTTCAGGGACCAGACTGCCAGTTCTTCAGCAGAGGCTGAGCCCCTCCCCAGTCCCAGGGGTGATTCTGGATTAGTCTGAGACACCTGTGGGAATTCCATTCTCTCTACCAGTGTTTGGTTTAAGATCGGACGTGTAATATGATCTTGGCCTATGACACATGAGGGGATGTTCTTTGGGAGACTTCTGGAAAGACTTCTCAGAGGCCAAAGGAGAAGCCCCTCTTCTTAGCTTCTGAATGTTGTTGTCTGCATGTGATATCTGGAACTGCGGAGCCATCTTGTGACTCTAAGAGAAGTTAGGGTACAAGGACGAAAACCAACATGATACACATGGCAGAAAAAAGAGAACGCGATATGGTGGAATATTCATAGAATGGAATCCTACTCAGTAATAAAGATGAACTACCGATACATACAACTATTTGGATGAATCTCAAAAACACTGTCTGAAGCAAAAGGGTCAGGCACGAAAGAGTATATATAATATGACTCCATTCATAGAAAGGTCTAGACCATGCAAGACTGACCTATGGAGGTAGGAATCAGATCAGTGGTTACCAGTGGGGGTGAGGGAGGGACTGACCACATGTGGTCACAAGAGGACTTTCTGGCATGATGTCAATGTTCCATATCTTGATTGGAATGGTGGCTACTAGGTATACATTTGTCAAAACTCATCAAACTGTACTTTTAAAATCTGTGCATTCTACTGCATGTAAATTATATTCCAGTAAAATTGACAAAAGAAATAAAAAAGAAACAAGGAAGGAAGGAAGGAAGGAACACTGGGTCCTTCCTTGGCCCTTGACAACACGGTTGAGTCACTGAATTAACCAATAGTCCCACCTATTACGTCTTGTTCTGCAACATAATAAATAAACATCCTTGCTGTTTAGGGCATTTTTAAGTTGGGTCTTCTGTTAACTTGAAACCCAGTTCCTCTTGTCAAAGTGGGGAGAGGCACCCAGAGATCAGGACACAGATCCAGCCTGGGAAACTGTGGGCTTCAAGGAACAGCTGAAAAGGGCAAGAGACTTGGGAGCTCCACCTGATCTGGTGGGGTCTGCTCCCCACCCCACCATCATAGTGAGCCCAGTACAACTGGGGGTTTCTTCCCGCCATTTCCTGACCTTCTCCACCCCATTTATAACATAGTGCCCTATCAATCAAAGGACCTACTCTCAGACTTCTGGTGAGGATTAATTAAGAGAAAATGCAGGAAAGCTCTTAGCACAGTGCCTGGCACATAGTAAGGGCTCCATGAGGCTCTCGTCTTACCTCACCTGGCCCTCGTGAGGATTACCTGGGCCTGAACCAAGCGGGAGAGGTGGGAATAGAATTCAGAAATCTTTAGGAAGCAGATCCTGGAACTGTAAATGATTGATGACACCAAGGTCACAGGCTTGGGTGACAATGTAAATGGGAATGTTTCTCAGGATTTGGGCAAAGATTACCTGCAGTATCTGTTTTTATCACTAGGTAGATGCTGGTAAAGGGAGGTAAGAAATATGGGAGGAGGAGGAGATTTGGAAAGTAAAAAGAAGAGTATAAGTTGAATTTGAGATGACTGTGAGCAGTGTGGAGGGGTGGAAAAGAGCAAGGGCTCTGCCACCAAGTAGCTATGTGATCTTGGACAAGTTACCGCTTCTCTCAGAGCCTCAGTGTCCTCATCTGTAAAATGGGAATTCTAAGAACACTAGAATACTACCTCATTAGGTTGCTCTAAAGATTATATGAAACTGTATATTTAAAGTGCTGAGCATAGTGCCTAGCACATAGTAGGTGCTCATTAAATAGTGACACTAATTTTCATCATCCCTTCACACCCTGCCTCATCTGCCTTGGCAGGCAGCCTCACACTGAATTACTGCTTAAAGGGATGGAGAGTTTTGAGCTTACACTTCACCTTCTCCTGATTCAAACAGGGTGTTCCCTTGCAGAAGATTTCCTCTCCTTTTCTTTTTCTTTGACCCGTGCCTCCCTTCCTTCCAGGCTCTACTCTGCCCTCCCTCTTCCAGGAAGACTTCCCTGACTAATGCCTCCCCCTTCCCTGCCAACCCCTTCCCAAGCCTCCCTGTAGGGACTGGCTTCTCAGCCCAGAGTTCTATCCACTCCCTTCCATTGCCCCTCCCTTGGTAAAGACCACTCCAGCTCAGATAAGGCCTGGACCCATGGGGAAGGACGCTGGCTCTCCACCACATCTCCAGTGGTTGAAAGCTCAGACAGGGGTGGGGGGCTGGTAAGGAGGAGGCCACCTGCCAGAGTGGCAGCAGACAGGCCAGCTAAATCCTTGACCTACGATTTAAGGGGTCGCGCATAGTTCAATAGAGCACTCCAGGCTGAGTCCCAGCTCATTCACACAGGTCAGGGGGGTGAGGAGTAGGGAGGGGAGGAGGGCCATCTCCTCCAAAAGCCCCTTGGATTCATTCCCAGGCCTCGGAGGCATAATCCAGCACCATGAAAACCCAAAACCCTCATCCCCATCAGTGCAGAACCTCCATCTGAGAGGCCAAGTAGGGACTGGGAACCGGTAGGGAAGGCGTAAGAGCCGTGGAACGCGTGGCGTCACAGAGCCTGGCACACAGTAAGGGCTCCTTAAGGCTCCTGTCTGTTTTAACCCAGAGTCCTTTGTTAGGTCCTGAGCCCCAGCAAATTTGCCCGGAGTTCCCAGGTCCGCCCTCCTCTCTGCTCCCCTCCTCCTTTGGAATTTTCCCTCAGAACTGGGTCCTACCAAGATTTGGGGGCAGGTCCTTTGAACAATGGGACTGTCCAATGGAATCCCACGTGCAAAACAGAGACATTTCCCTCGCCATAAATGCTAGTCAGGTCTCAGGATGAGGGCCAAGCCTGGGTCCCGCTCTCAGCCAGTCGCCCCTACCCTTGGGTTTCCCCATCGCCCAGGTTTGCCCGCTGGGAGTGCTATGCAAATGAGATGCAAAGCAAGCCAAGATAGCCGTAGGGATTGGCTGACGCCGGAGACTTTGTCCGCCCAATCCCGGGCCTCCCGGCAGCTAGGGCTCCAGCACTCCATCCCACCCCACCCCCACCCCCCGCCCCCCACAGGTCGGTCCCGCCCATAAATCAGCTCCGTCAGCATTAATGGCTCCTGACTAATTGCCTGGACTCGGCTCCGGGCTCGGGTCGCCAGCATTAAAATTCAATCAGGCCCAGCGCTGAGCTATTAAAATATTCATTGGGAGAGCTTCCCGAAACCAGGCTGGGGGATGGGGATGGATTGGGTTGGAGGGACTACCCGAATCTACCAGCTCCAGAGGAGGCTCCCTGTTCCTCCCCAGTACTCTCTCGTATCCTACAACTGCTGCCTGATTTCCATCCTACTGGACCTGATTTCTCTGTGGAAGTCCCTAAACCCTCTCTAGAGACTCCTGGGAGACTGAGCTGCCCTTCAGGAGTGTGGTGTTAAGTTATGCCGAGGGGCTGTCCTATTCCTCTGCCCTGCATCCTCTCCATGCCTGGGCACTTCACCCCATGGACCTCTCACCCAGTCAGTGCCAACTGTGGGTCATTATTAATGCTGGAACCTTAGGTCCCCTCAGGAGTAGAATAGCTCCAAGGCACAGATGACTTCGTCCTTAGCAGAGACCAGGAGGGGCCCCTATGTGCCTGGTCCTGCTGCCTTTGCCAGGGGCTTTGCTGGCGCTACTCTGGCCATCTTCAGCAGGCTGGAGAGAGCTCCAGGCTGGGCAGCCTGGTCTGTGCCGGAAGGGAGGAGGGTGCTCTGTGCAGTCCTCCTCTCCTCTCCCCTTCCCCCAGGAATGCAGCCTGTCCGAGCGCCTGGGCCCCTGCCCTGATGCTGAGCAGGCTGCCTGGAAGTTCTCAAGGAGGGTACCCAGGAGGAGGGGGCTGGGGCTGAAGGGCTGTGGGGGGTCATTGGGAGGGTCCTGGATTGAGCAGGAAGTGCGTCCCCACTCACCCACCCACACATACAGACGCACTATAGTTGGAGGGTTATGAAGAGGGTTTAGCAGGTGTGATGACAGCCATGGCCCAAAGGCTGGAGTGAGCCACTCAAATAAGGACTGGGAATTTTCCTAGACCCTCCATGTTGTATTGAAATATCATGTGACACAGCTCCAGTCCCCGGGCCTGGAGGTGTTTGAGTTAGGGGGAAGAGAGAGCACCAGGACGTATGCTAGGAGAAACCTGTTCCCCTCCCCGGTTTTACAGAGAATCCTCAGGAGCAAACCACCTGTTCACAAGGCTCTTCCCCTGCCCTTTGGACTGTTCCCTGCTCCTGGTGCCTGAGGTCCTGCAGGAAATGAACCCTGTGGGGCATGGCAGAGGCTGTGGCTGCCAGAGCCACAGAGCGCCTCATAGATGCTACAGGGGAGGGATGGAGGCCAAGGGCACCAGTTACTACAAGGCCAGAAGCGGCTCAGGGCGCCAGGAGGTGTGTGAAGTTCAGGGCATGCTGTTTGGGGGGACACTGGGAAGGACTTCTTGCTCTGCTACTCTGAGATCATCAACCGTTGGCCCAGCAGGAAGCCTAGGATGCTGGTCTGAGAACCCCTAGTCCCCCAGAACTTAGGTGCTCTCCTAGCAGGAAATGGGGGTGGGGGGAAGCTGAGAAGCACCCCCTCTTCAGGACCCAGGCAGGCCCCAGAGCTGGGGCAGAATGTGTCTGGCAGCGATTACGAAGGGAGCTGGGGCTGGGAGGCCTCAGACTTCAGCAGGTCAGGAGTGACCTGAGCCAAGTGTCTGATTCCAAAGCCAGACGTCACAGGCAATCCAGGATTCCAGCTCACCCCACGTGTGGTTCCCATTAGGGCTGGCTGGGGTCTTCCTGAAGGCCAGGCGGATTCCTGAGCCCCTCCCCCAACACAGCCCCTCCCTCTTGGGGCTGTTTGGAATATCTTACCCAGTTCTTCCAGGTGGCCTGCTAAAGTGCAACCTTGGGGATTTTCTGGGGCATCCAACTCCAAATAGGTCTCCCTACCCACTAGATGATGTTTTTGCAGTGTCAAAGGGGACAAAGGGATAGGCGACTTATAACCCCCCAGGGAAGGCTAATCCCTGAAGACCCCTACACTGTGCCTGGGGCCTTCCCTCCTCTCGAAGTTAGCTGCTTTTGTTCAGGCCTCAGCCCCTCTGGTCCTGACACTTGCAACTGCCCTCACTGACCAGGCCTTTCCTCCATAATGCCCCTGAGTGGGCGTTCTAAAACCCAGGCCTGTTATTCAGATCATTTCCCTCTTACAAAACTTCCAACAGCCTTCCGGTATGTTTGCATCCTCAGATATATCTGTGCTATGTGTGTTTTAGACACACACACCATTTCAAAGATTTAAAAAATAGTTGTCAACATTTAAAAACCAGAAGGCAACACATAAAAACCTACACTTGTAATTTTTCTTGAAAATAGCTGACAATACTAAGCTCACAGGCTGGCATGGCAACAACTGGCCAGAGCTGAGTAGCAACTGGTCTTCCAGAAGGGATCCCTGGGGCTGACATGAGCACCACAGTCCCCACCAGTCCCTATTGTCTCCCAGGTCTGAGGCCCAGATGAGTGAATGGTCTTTTTAATCACTGGGCTGGCACTGACTTTTATATCTTACTTCCTGTCAGTTTCACTCCTTCCAGCATCTTATGTTCCTTTCTGTCCCTCCCTATGCTGACACGTCAATTTGTTACAACAAACCCAAGTCGAAGGTATGTGTCTCTTCCACCTCCTTCACACACCTCTCTGCTCCCTTTCCCAGTCAGCTCCTCCCCCCCAACACTCCTGCTCCAGACACATCACTACCTTCACAGTCCCGAGTCTTTGCACATGCTGTTCTTTTTTTTTTAATTTTTAACATTTTTTTGAAGTATAGTTGATTTACAATGTTGTGCTCATCTCTGCTGTACAGCAAAGTGACTCAGTTATACACATATAGACATTCTTTTTTTTTAATTTTTTAAATTTATTTTTGGCCTACGGAATGTGGGATCTTAGTTCCCAGACTAGGGATGGAAACTGCGACCCCTGCGGTGGAAGCTCGGAGTCTTAACCACCAGGGAAGTCCCTACATTCTTTTTTTTTGGGGGGGATGTGCTGGGTCTTCGTTGCTGCGCATGGGCTGTCTCTGGTTGCGGTGAGCGGGGGCTACTCTTCGTTGCGGTGCGTGGGCTTCTCATTGTTGCAGAGCCCGGGCTCTAGGCACACGGGCTTCAGCAGTTATGGCTCAGGGGCTCTAGAGCGCAGGCTCAGTAGTTGTCCTACATGGGCTTAGCTGCCCCGAGGCATGTGGGGTCTTCCCGGACCAGGGATCAAACCCATGTCCCGTGCATTTGGCAGGCGGCTTCTTAACCACTGGACCACTGGGGAAGTCCCCTACATTCTTTTTAAATATTCTTTTCCATTTTGGTTTATCACAGAATATTGAATATACGTGCTGTTCTTCCTGCCCCATGAACTTCTATTTCTCCTTCCAGCCCAAACCCAGAAGCCTCCTGATGCCTCCGGCAGGCAATACCTTCAGGTTGTCCCGTGGTCCCTAGGATTCCAGAACATCTCACACTGCATCCCCATCCTATAGTGACAGCCCCTCCAGGGTTGGGAGGAGGCCTGCTGAGCATCCCCACGGCTCACCTGTGTTGAGGAATCAGACCATCAAGTGGGTGATGGGGATGGTTGCGGGGAGGGGCTGTAGCTCCGCCCCTCTGGAACTGGCCTCAGTGGCAAACACAGGTTTGTTGGAGTTGGCAAGGTTGCAGGAGGGGAGGCAGCAGGTGTTCTGTGCTGCAAGGTGAGGTCCGAGGATCTTGGCAGGAAGGACACCTGTGTCACCCAGGGACCTTGACATGAGAAGGTGGGTGAGGGCTTAATATATATGGGAGCCTAATCTCACTCAGGATCACCTGTGCTTCTGCTCCTGGGGGATTGTTTAGACCCCTGAGGGTGTGTGTGAAGACGTGTAAGCATTTGGGCAGTGGTTCCTTGCGCCAGGGCAGTGGGGTACTCTGCCCTGTGAGCACCCCCAATGCCCCCAGAGCTGCCATCAGTACAGGGATAGAGAGGACAACATCCTCACCGCTTGAAGCTGATGTTGCAGAGACCCCAGGAGATGGGCTTGAAACCAGTGAGGCCGCTCGCTCGCATCATCTGTTCCCTGGCCTCCTGTCCCTAGCCCACCCCCCTCTTCCCCAGCGGAGTCTCTGCTTCCTCAGGGTCCCCAGCTGTCACAGCACCTTCCACAGGACCCAGTCAACCCCTGTCATCACTCCCCCTGCCCCGGGGGCTCCCCAAGACCAGGGGAGGGCCTGATGCTCCTGGTAACCCCAAGACTAGCAACTAGCCCTCTGTGGAATCACCCAAGAAGTAGATACTGGGGTATCCCCGTTTTACAGTGGAGGAAACGGCTCTGAGCGGAGAAGGAACGTATTCAAGATGCCCCACCCTTGCGGAGTAACTGGAGGAGAATTTCAGCCCAGCCTGAGGGAGGCGTCTGAGAGCCAAGTTCTGTCTCCTCCACCCAGCCTCTTCGAGGGGGTTCCAGGCCCTCCCCTGGGTTCCTCCCCCTCCCCTCCCCTTCCACCCACACCAGTCACAGCCGTCCTGTTCAGAGATGGATGCGTTAATATCCCAAAGCAAGACTTGACCACGGACCAAAGCGTGCGTCAGCGAGTTGAGGAGGGACAACCCCCAGGACGCTTCAGAAGTCTCGACCCCACCAGGAGCAGAACCTGAACACTGGGATTCTGTGTCTTGTAAAGCTGTGGGACTCCAGCAGGGGAATCCCCGTCCGCGGCCGAAGAGAGGCGGGTCGGGGCGCTCTCGGCACCCCACAGCATTCGCCCCAAGGCGGGTTCGCGGGTCACCCCTGAGCTCCCGCCCTCCCCTCCCGAGCCGGGTTGCGCGTAAGAGGGGGGCGTTCGGTACGCCTCAGCCCCTCCCCCAGGCTTGGGGGAGGGGGAGGAGGAGGGAGCAGATGGCAGCAATTACCGCTCGGACCCTCCCCCGCCCTTAGCCTGAGGCCGGAAGATCGGCCGCGCAAGCTTTCGCGGGCGGGAGGGGCGGCGGCCTCTGCGGCCTGGAACCGACGGGGCCGCGAGCGGGGTGAGGGGCGCAGGTCCGGGAGGGGACTTCCTTCCCCCGGGAGCGGGGCTGGGAGATTCCCTTAGGAAAGGCCAAGCCCTCCCGTCCCGCTCCCAGCCCGAGTCGGCTCAGGCCGGCTGACCCTCCAAGCCCCGCGCCTGTAGGTCTCAGAGCTCCTAGGGTGTTCAGGTCCGGGCAGGGGTTCAGGCTGGGGAGAGGGGAGCTGTACGGTTGTGCAGGTTGTGATCTAAACAAGGGCCGGGAGTTTAGAATGGGGTCCGAAATCCAACCTCGGGCCTTGGCAGGAGTTGACGCTGGAGGAAGGCAAGGGGCACCTTTTCTCACTGAGGGATGGAAGGAGCAAGCCTGGATTGCCCGTGCTTTAGGGCAGCGGACTGTGTGCCGGAGCGCAGATGGCTCGAGGTGGCCTGTGTGGGGCAGGGGCAGGGCCAGAGAGAACAAGAGGGCTCTCAAGACCCAGGACACGGCTCTACAAACTGGGCTTCCCTGGCCCTTTCTCTCTTCCCGAATTACTCTCCCATCCTTCCCTTGTCCAGCTCATTAGCAAAATTTGGCCCTTCTGTCTCTAAGCTGTATCTTGGATCAGACCCCGCCCCCAACCTCTCCAGCACGTAAGCCCCTATTACTCCTACTTCCTTGCACAGCTTCAGAGGTTTCTGTCTGCTCTCCTGGTTCCCCAACAGTCAACTCATACAGCTGCCAGGGGGGCGTTAAAAATACCAATCAGAAAACAAATCAGAGCATGTCACTCCCTGCTACACAGCCTCCATGGCTTCCTCTGGAAGAGAGCCCCAACTTCCCCCTGGCCCCTGCCTGTGCCGACGTCTCCTCCAGCATGCCCCCCTTTGCCTAGGCACTGCTCCCTGGCTGCCTTTCTGTTCCTTGAACTAGACAAGCTTTTCCCCACCTCTGGCCTTGGCCTTGCATGTCCCTTTGCCTGGAACGCTCTGCTCAGCTCCTTCACAGGTATGTGACCTCCCCGTCAGCCCTGACCACAATACTGAAGCAGCCCCACACCCATCTACCTGATGTACTGTGTCCCTTAGCCTCATCTGTGTCCTCCACAGGACTTACCACTTTCTGTAATTATCTTCTTCATTCACTTGCTTTGTGGTCTGTTTCACCTACCAGAACGTCAGCTTCATGAATTCAGGTGTCTTTCTTGTTCTCTGCTAGCATGATGGCCAGCGCAAACCCAGAAGGTGCTCAGTATTTCCATGCATTTCAGGAACGCGGGAGTCCCTGGGAAATGAACTGGACACTAGTCTATCTGGTCACTCTAAGGGGTCTACTCCCTGGGGGGCCAGCTGCAAACCACTGTGTTCACCCAAATGCCTCATAGACGTGGGCAGGCCTGTGCTTTCCAGTCACGGTATCTTAGCAGCCAACGCTTACTGAGCATTTACTATGTGCCAGGCGTTAGGTGCTTTACATGGCTTAATTAATTTAATTTGTATGACAAAGTACCTACTAATAGCCTCAGTTTACAAGTAGAGACACACAGACACGATGTGTGATCGTTCAGCAAACATGCACACGCATCAACAGCATTGGATTCATTAATTTTCATCGCACAATAGATGCGTGAGATGAGTTATATACGGTTGAAGCTGGGGCATTTAATAACTACCGCAGCAACAGGAGAACAGAACCAGGGAAGGGTCAGCTTGGGGGCACAGGGCTAGTTTGGGCAAGTGAGTAGAAGAGGACGTTTAGGCCACAGCCTGTGCCCTTGCTCTGGGTCCCCACAGCACTCAGAGGTGCAGCTGTGATGTAGAGGCAAGGACCTGGGTCCCGGTGTTCTGCCCTCCGCCAAAGGGCAATCACTTACCTTCTCAGTGCCATATTAACGAAGCGTTGTGGGAGGCATACACAATACCTAACTCCCAGAGCCCTGGACAGGATTACATTAAAAAACGCCCTAGGGGCTTTCCTGGTGGCGCAGTGGTTGAGAGTCCGCCTGCCGATGCAGGGGACACAGGTTCGTACCCCGGTCCGGGAGGATCCCACATGCCGCGGAGCGGCTGGGCCCGTGACCATGGCCGCTGAGCCTGCGCGTCGGAGCCTGTGCTCCACAACGGGAGAGGCCACAGCAGTGAGAGGCCCGCTTACCGCAAAAAAAAAAAAAAAAAAAAAAAAGCCCTAACCTATAAGGGAAAAGTATCTGGAAAGAAAAAGAAAAGATATATATGTATGTATAACTGAATCACTTTGCTGTATGCCTGAAACTAATACAACATTGTAAATCAACTATACTTCAATCAAAAAAAAAAATTGCTTGTGGAAGTACTTCATCAGCTGCAGAGGACTTGCTGAGGAAAGAGATCAGGGTACAGGTTGCCAGCCTGAAAAACTGGGGTTAGAGCTACACTTTTGGCGCCTCTAAGTCACAGCCCGCTGTTGTGTGCTCCTCCAGGGCGGGCCAGGCTCTGCCTCTGTCCTCAGCCTGGCACAGTTAGTAATCAATGAGTGTTTGTTGAGTGAATACACGTGTTTGTTGAGTGAATGCCTGGCTTGAGGGAATGACCAGGGGATGAGTAAGGAGGGAAAATAAATACCGTGATGTATTGACACCCAAACTCAAAGATAGAGTGAACGGAGCAGGGACTAGAGACACCCTCTGCCCCTGAGCCTGTTTCTTCATCTGTCAAAAGCAGTGGAAAGGCTTGGCCCACCGTCCTCTCTGAGCTCCAGCGTGGCTTAGATGAGATGCAGCAGGTCCATGGAGGCCCCCCTTTGCTGTCTATGCTGGGCTGAAGTGTCCCCTCCCCCGACATCCCTGTCCCCTGGAATTTATAGACTCTTCATTGTCCTGCACAAAGGCCTTCTTGGGGAGGAGATGGGGCGGGGGAGGAGACTGGTGAACTAAAAAGTCAGAGGCTGAGTAACAGCCGGCCACACCCGAGGCCCCATAAATCTGCCCCAGCTCCCTGTAAGATGGACTTCCTTTGCCTTCACCCCGAGCAGCTTGCAGGGCTCGGGCTGCCGGGATCAGTGCATCCTCCCAGCAGCTCTGGAGCCTCACCAAGGTGGAGGTGTGAGGGGTGTGAAGACAAGACCCTGCGAGTGGTGGGGGACTCCTACTGTTTTATCCCTCTGATGTCAGAAAGTCCTTTCCCCCATTTCGTTCCCCTCCCTTGCGCGCCCTGTAATTCTCGTCCACTGCTGTTGCTTCTGAGCAGAAAAGTGAGCATTCTGTGGGTATTCTGAGTCCTGACCCCAGAAAACAGCCTCTTCCCCAGCTCCGGCCTCTCAGGGAGAGAGGGTCGGGGCTGAGAGTAGAATCGGCAGATGGCGCAAGGCTAACAGATGACACGGAAAACAGAATTACTCAGATGTTCTGTCCCTCCATCTTCCCCCCAGAAGGGATGGCCTTCAAACTGGAAAGAGAGAACGATATCAATTGGGAGGGTTGAGGAGGAGAGAAAGGGAAGCTACAGGGTACAGGGGACCGCAAACCAGCACAGAAAAGACCTGGCTTGGAAGCCCATCCCTGCCACTCACCAGCTGGGTGATCTCAAGCAGGTCCATTAACCTCTCAGAGTCTGTGTTTCTCCATCTATAAAATGGGTCGATGAAAGAACCCTGCCTTACCTTCTCACTGGCTTTTATGAAGATGATGTGGATTTTCCTCTTTGTAAAATGGGCTTTACAACTTGTGAAGGTGTAAAAATGTAACAGGTTACTTATAAACTGTAAGTGTCAGCACCTTAGTTGTTTGTAAAATTATTTTTTAAACATTTTTTCTTACAACAAAATAAAATGGAGTAGAAAACATTAGAGCGTGCCACAATTACTGAAGCCTGCACGCCTAGAGCCCGTGCTCTGCAACAAGAGAAGCCACCGCAATGAGAAGCCCTCGCACCGCAACAAAGAGTAGCCCCTGCTCACGGCAACTAGAGAAAGCCCGCACACAGCAACAAAGACCCAACACAGCCAAAAATAAATTAATTAATTAAAAAAACAAAAACAAAAAACATCACAGTGCATCATATAGAAAAAGAAAACATCACAGTGCATCACATAGTTTTATAAAACTTTGCTTTTAGTTATATGTATGTTCGTGTGTCCTGAGGCTGAAGGTAGATGTGTTTACTGTGGGTGATGGTCAAAAAAGTTTGAAACATTCCAAATGGAGGAGATTCTTCAGTGATATCTCGAGAAAGGAATAGTGGATGGACGGAAGCTAACAACAAGAAATGCACCAGGGGGCTTCCCTGGTGGCGCAGTGGTTGAGAGTCCGTCTGCCGATGCAGGGGATGCAGGTTCGTGCCCCGGTCCGGGAAGATCCCACATGCCGCGGAGCGGCTGGGCCCGTGAGCCATGGCCGCTGAGCCTGCGCGTCCGGAGCTTGTGCTCCGCAACGGGAGAGGCCACAGCAGTGAGAGGCCCGCGTACCGCAAAAAAAAAAAAAAGAAATGCACCAGGTGAAACAGATATGTAATTGGTGGTGGACTGTGGAACCCCAGGCTGGGAGGATGAGCCCTGAGAAGCTCAGCGTAACTGAGGTTGGTGGCGATGGGTGGAGGGGCTTACTTGGGACCTATCTGCGCTCTCGGTGTGCAAGGAGGCTCTGCTCTGTAAGACGCCTGGGGCCTGAATCCTGAGGATGCTCACCCTGAACACCTCCTAAGCCGTGGACGCTGCTCCTTCAGCATGGTCCTGAGCTGAGCCAGCAAGAATCTTAAACTCCTGTGCCTGGACCCCTCCCCCGAAAAGTCCACTAAGAGTGCAGTAGGTATGATGTAGTGTTGGGCAGGACCCCCCTGCCTGAACTTCACCCATGACCCTCATCCCCACCCCCACCCCCGGGGCCACAGTCTAGTGATGGTGAACTGGTCAGAGGGGGCCCTAAATCAATCCCAGGCTTCCCTGGTTGGCATTGAGTTATGAGCTGTGGGTTTTGTGATGTAGATCGTGGTTGGGGAGGAGGGGGCATGACCTATGGCAGGTCACACAGGACCCCCAGAAGGGGCCAGAGCTGGGGTCAGAGGCCATCTCCTCCATTCTCCGCCCTACCCTGCTGGGTACCATTCCTAGTCCTTAAGCTGGGTTGGGCCATTTCCCTACTGACCTCTGGCCCCAGCTGTACCTGCCACCAGACCTGTAGGATAGGAATAGGGTGGTTCATGCTGGAAAAAGATCCTGGAAGAAAGGAAGAGGATGAGATGAGAGGACACTTGGCTCCTGACGGGTGACTGGTCTGTGCTCCAAACTGGACCCAAGTGCTTTCTCAGCTCTTTATCTGAAGATTTGCCACTGTGCTCTCCCCCAAACTCCCCCTTTTTTTCTGATTGAATTCCACATGTCAAGACTCCTGCAAACCCCAGCCCGGAGGATTAGATGGCTGGAGATATGGCATGACAGTCAGAGAGCAAGATAGAGAGAGAATCCAGCCGGTGCTCCAAACAATGTGTATTATCAGGGCTTGAGAGAGAGAGTTAGAGGGGTCAAAAGATGGAAAGACCCAGACAGAAGGATGAGAAAGATCAAAAACTGAAAAGATGGCCAGACAGAAGGCAGTGACGAGAACTAAGCTGAAGAGAAACTGGAGTGGCAAGAAAAGAGCATTCTGGTAAACTCCTGTCAGACCCCAGCAGCTCAGAGATCAAAAGGAGGATAGCCTGCACAATTCCTTCACGGTTAATCCTTGAGGCCACCACACGGAGCCTCCAGAAGGAAATGTACCTGACAGAAAGTTACCTGTATCACCCAGGATGTTATCCATTATTTGACACATTAACCAGCAACCTCCACTCCCCCCCTGCCGCAATCATCTCTATCAGCAAAGACATACACAGGAAGGGTCAAGACCCAGGCTGAGGAACTGAGCAGGGGTGGGGGAGGGACACAGAGGTCTCCCGAGGCCTGGACGGGGCACCTCCAAATGGGCATCGCTGCAGATGGAATGTAAAAGAAAGCTCATGAAACTTCTGGGTGCCTGGAGAAGTTGACGAATGATGACCTACAAAAATAATTCTCCTGTCCTTCGTGGTTTGCGCCACAAATCGAACTCCACCACTCTCCTCCCCCTGTGCACTAGTCCTGCCAAGACCCTGCACCTGCCCCTGACCCCAGAACCCTCTGCTATAGCCTCCACTCTGTTGGGTGGGGATGCTCCCCCAATCCCTGCACAGGGCTGCCACCTGCTGGCTGAGAGTGGCCTTTCAGAAACAGGACCCTTGCAGAGGCTGGGGGGTGGTGTGTACTGAACTGGCAGGAGCTTCTCAAGGCTTGCGGGAAGAGAATTTGAAAAGCAAAATGTGAAATCCCCTTTACCTCGCTAGATGTTCCTGGGGCCTCTCAGCACAAGTTAAAGGCTCCTATCCTTCTAGTACAGTCACTCCTGAATGGTGCTGAGGGGTTCTTCAGGCCGGAGGAGAGCCTCAGGAAATTCACATTTCCTGAGTGGTGGACCCTGTGCTAGAGGCAGGAGACAGAGGGACCAAGGTGAGGGAAATAGCCAAGTATGAGATTAATGATAACTAGTGTGAAAAGCACCAGAGCCAAAATATATGCCTGACACAAAGTAGGTTTCAATGAATAGTTATTGAGTGAATGAATGAATTTCTGAGATAGCACTGAGCAATGATGAACTCTGTACAGCAGAGGTTGTGGAGGAAGAGGAGGAACTAGGGAAATCTTTCTGATTCTTTTCTTTTCCCCTTTTGTTATCAAGTAGTAATTATCCTGGTGGAAGATTCAAACATTAAAAAGCAAAATATGAAGGTCCCCTTTCATCTCATTCCTATCCCCCTCCTTAAGTGAATCACTGCCAACATTTTTAAAAAATATTTATTTATTTATTTGGTTGCACCGGGTCTTAGTTGTGGCAGGTGGGCTCCTTAGTTGTGCCTCGCAGGCTCCTTAGTTGTCGCTCCAGGGCTCCTTAGTTGTGGCATGCAAACTCTTAGTTGCAGCATGCACGTGGGATTTAGTTCCCTGACTAGGGATCAAACCAGGGCCCCCTGCATTGGGAGCACTGAGTCATAACCACTGTGTCACCAGGGAAGTCCCCACTACTAACATTTTAATGAGCTTCATTCTTTACAGTAGTCCTCAACTTTGGCTGCACACTAGAATCACATGAGGAGATTTTTAAAATCCCCTTGCTCAAGTTGTGCCCCAGACCAATTACCTCAGAATCTCTGGGGTGCGTCCCAGGCATCACTATTTTTTCAAAAATATTTATTTATTTATTGGGCTGTGCCCGGTCTTAGTTTCAGCACTTGGATCTTTAGTTGTGGCATGCGAACTCTTAGTTGCGGCATGCATGTGGGACCTAGTTCCCCGACCAGGGATTGAACCCAGGCCCCCTGTATTGGGAGCGTGGAGTCTTACCCACTGGACCACCAGGGAAGTCCCCAGGCATCACTATTTTTAAAACTCCTCAAGTGATTACACTGTGCAGCCAATGTTGAGAACTACTGTTTCAGGCCTTTCTATGCATTACTTACATATATGTAAGCAGCCAACTGTGCCCGGGTGCACACACACACGTGATATATATATTACATTGAGTTTTTCTTCTCAATTAACAACATTTCTCAGAGATATTTTCAGAGCAATCCATATGGATCTATCCTTTTTTTTGGCCATGCTGCACGGTATGTGGGATATTAGTTCCCCGACCAGGGATCGAACCCGTGCCCCCTGCAGTGGACGTGTGGAACGCTAACCACTGGACTGCCAGGGAATTCCCCTATCTTTTTTTTTTTTTTTAAATGACGGCAAAATCTACACGTGCATATTTTCTCAAGCCCTTCCTCTACTGATGAACATTTAAGTGGTTTCTAAATTTTTTTACTAATACAAATAACACTGCAAAGTTATACACAGTATATCTTTGTTCACATATGCAAGTGCTGTTTTGGGAAAGATTTCTAAAATCAGAATTTCTGGATTAATGTGTATGTACATTTGTTATTTTGATAGACACTGTCAAAATGCTTTCCAAAAATACTAATTTACATTCTTCCAACAGTGTAAGCATTTAATATTACTAGTGTTTAATTTTTGTTAAGCTGATGGTCCAGAGTAATATTGATATTTCATTATTTTTTTTAAAATATATTTATTTATTTTTGGCTGCGTTGGGTCTTCGTTGTTGCGCGTGGGCTTTCTCTAGTTGTGGCGAGCGGGGGCTACTCTTCGTTGCCGTGCGTGGGCTTCTCATTGCGGTGGCTTCTCTTGCTGCAGAGCACGGGTTCTAGGCGTGCGAGCTTCAGTAGTTGTGGCACGTGGGCCCAGAAGTTGTGGCTCACGGGCTGTAGAGCGCAGGCTCAGTAGTTGTGGCGCACAGGCTTAGTTGCTCTGCGGCGTGTGGGATCTTCCCAGACCAGGGCTCGAACCCGTGTCCCCTGCATTGGCAGGCGGATTTTTAACCACTGTGCCACCAGGGAAGTCCCCATTAATTTGCCTTTTCCTGCTTACTTGTGAGATGAAGTATCTTTTCATATATTTATTTTGGCCATTTGTATTTCTTCTATGAATTAATTACCATGTCTTTTGCCCATTTTCCTATTAGGTTGATTTTTAATTATGATTAGAGGAAATTTTATTTCCAATAATATGACTGGCTAGACTCTGGACTAATCTTTCGGAGTAAAACAGTAAAAATGCAAGTTAAAATACAAATTATTTTAAAAGCATTGAAGAGTTGGCCAGATAGCAAGAATTTATTAGGTTAAAATCTAAGGGAAGGCAGAAACTCAGGGAAACAGAACAAAGAATATACTTTAGCTTGAGCTGTTGAATTAGGCAAACTTGAGCTTCAATTTCCATAGCCTTTATATCTGACAGAATCAAGGTGAGGAATTTCATAGACGATTTCTGTAAAAAGCTAGGAGTCCAGGGCTTCCCTGGTGGTGCAGTGGTTGAGAGTCCACCTGCCGATGCAGGGGACATGGGTTCGTGCCCCGGTCCGGGAAGATCCCACGTGCCACGGAGCGGCTGGGCCCATGAGCCATGGCCGCTGAGCCTGCGCGTCCGGAGCCTATGCTCCGCAGCAGGAGAGGCCACAACAGTGAGAGGCCCGCATACCGCAAAAAAAATTAAAAAAAAGAAAAAAGAAAACTACAGCCTGGTTGATTTCACTGGGAAGAGTAACAAATATTAAGGAACAAATAATCATGATCCCCTCACAGACTCTTCCAGAAAAGAGAGAATGAGAGAATATTTCTCAACTTACTATATGAGCCTATTTTATGACTTATTATTTTATGATATCAAAACCTGACAAGGGTGATAAAAAGTGAGAATTAGAGGCCAATTTCATCCATGAATATAGGTGCAAAAATCCAAAAGCATTTATAGATAAATTATTAAAATCAATAAGAAAGTTTAGAAAGCTTGTTGCATATAAAATTAATATGCAAAATATATTCTATCCGAATAAAACATAAAATATAAAATAGAATGTAAAAATAATATGTAGAAATATAGAATATAGGAATAAGCAGTTAGAAAATATTAATAAAATTAATAAAAGGATACTATTTACCTACCATCAGAATGTATGTAGGAAAAAAATCTATCAAAACATGGACAATATAAAATGTTCTATTAGTCAACCACATATCAGTACTTTAACACACACAAGAAGTTGATTTCTCACTCTCATTCACTCAAAATCTGCCATGTGTCTGGATGATTATCCAGGTAGCAATTTGGTAATTCAGGTTGCTTTGATCCTGTGCCTCCACCATCTTGCCACGAGGCATCCTCTGCCATCACCAAGGCAGGAAAAAAGCTGCTGGAGGGTCTTACGTTAGCAAGTGAATGCACAGGCTCAAAAGGGACATTGTCGATTCCACTCACAGCCTATTAGACAAATTAACCACACAGCGTCGCTTAGTTGCAAGAGAGCTGGGGAAGTATAATCCTCCATATGTCTGGAAGAGATAGAAGAACTGAATATGGGTGGGCACAATAAGTCTCTAGCACAGACCTTTAGGGAGAAAACTATAAAATATTGAAGACATTAAAGAAATCTAAATAAACAGAAGATAGACCGTGTTTAAGGATTAGAAGATTCAATATTACAGAGGTATCAGTTTTCTTTAAATTGATCTACAGATTAAATAGAAGAGTCTCTTATAGGGTCGCAGACAGGTGTTCATTGCAAAGCTGGAGTCACCTGAAGGCTCAACTAGGCTGGATGCCTAAGGTGGCTCACTCCCATGATGCTGTTGATGCCGGCTGGAGGCTGGAAACTCAGCTGGGGCTGTCAACTATAGCACCTACAAGCTGGACTTCTCATAGCATGGTGGCTGCATCCTGAGAGGGAATAACTTGAGAGAGTGTCTGGAGAGTGACTTCCAAGGGGGAAGCTGAAAGGTTTCTGGTGATCCAGCTTCAGATGTCACACAGCATCACTTCTGCCATGAGCCCTAAGACCAGCCAGGTTCAAGGGAAAGGTAAATAGAACACCTCCCAGTAGGAGAAGTGTCAAAGGATTTGTGGCCGTCTTCTGTCTGTCACATTTGACAAACATTCAAAATACCAATAGTTCAAAGGACCAAGAGTAGTCAAGACATTGTTAAAGGAGAAAAAGAAAGTGGGAATACTTGCTTTGGCAGACACCGTGATTCCTTTTAAAGCTTCAGTAATTAGGACAGTGTGATTTGGGCCCAGGTATAGACAAATAAACCAGGTGCCTTCTCTGTAGTTCCTTCATCTTTAACATATGGCTTCTGCCTCATGGTCCTAGATGATTGCTTTAGCGCCAGCTATAACGTCTGCAGCCAGAAGGCAAGATGGTGAAGATGAGAAGAACACACTCCCATCGCATTAAAGATACTTCTAGAAACTGAGCATACCATCTGCACTTACAAAGAGTCAATTTAGGCCAGAGCTTAATCACATAGTCATACTCAATGCAAGGGTGGCTAGAAAATGTACTCTCTAGTTGGGTAGCCTGCGTCCAGTGAGAGAATTCTATTACATACAGTCCACAAACACATGAAGAGATGTGCAACCATATTAGTTATTAGGGAAATGCAAATCAAGACCATAATGAGATACCACTTCACATCCTTCTAACTGGCAAAAATTAGAAGCCTGACAACACAAGAGTGGAAGAAGCCTCACAGGGTCTTTTACATTTACTGGGTTCAGTTATAAATGGTACAAACAATTTGGAAAACAAGTTTGCATTATCTCCTAAAATTGTATAATTAAATGATTTTTGTCTCAGCAATTCCACTCCTAGAATACTCTTGCATACACAATCATGCAAGAGCGTTTGATGAGAGGCTGGGCGGATTCAGGCCTGGGGCAGCGTGGACACCCTGGCCCCGGTCCGGTGGCGACGGCAGAGGCCAGAGGAGCTGCAGATTCCGAGGAACTGGAAAATGGCCTGGAGGAGATTGGAGGCAGCTGCACAGGAGCAGGGCTGCCTCCAGGTGAAGGCGAGCACCCTGGAATCCTGGAGCCGGGAGGAGCACGAAGGACAGACAGTGGCCAGGGGAGACCAAGTGTGGGGATTCCTCGGCTCAGCCTTGCTCCAGATGCACTGCGGGGGAATCTGGACATTTTAACCATACAGAGAATTGTTAGAAGATGCAAGTTGAAAAAGGAAGATTCCAACTGTGGTTTGGAACCCTCGTGTGCCAGCAAATGTAAACCTCTCATGGATGGAGGTGGGTGCCCACCTGCTCAAATAGCAGCCCGGTTTGTCCTCTCCGCCAGGTACTCCCATGGGCCTCTGCGCCAGAGCCAGGAGGATCCCGTCACTTCAGAAGAGCCTCCACATGTTATTACTCACCAGGCCTCCTTTCAAATGCATCTTGCCTGAGAAGATCAATTGCATTATTTAAAAGTTTAAGAAAATTCAGTATCAAACATCCTGTGAGGTTTGAGAATCCTGTGGCTTATGGACCCATAACTAGATGTAGCCCTGCTTTATACTTTTCCATTGTTTTATGGATGTATCCAGGGCTATGTACTCTTTTTAAACGAAAAGTCTTATTTTTATATTTAAAATGCACTATAATCTTCAACTGAATTTTACTAAATGCTAGTACCCAGTCTATTCTGTGTGAGTCCCTAACTGAAGTTATCAGGCACAGGACCACTTTTATATTAAAATGGAAATTTCTCATTAAAAAAAGAAGAGTGTTTGGGACTTCCCTGGCGGTCCAGTGGTTAAGACTCCGCGTTTCCACTACAGGGGGGCGCGGGTGCGATCCCTAGTCAGGTAACTAAGATCTTGCATACCTCCATGCTGGATCAGAAAAAAAAAAAAGAAGAGTGTTCATAGCTGCACAATTTATAGTGGCAGAAACTTGGAAACCCCCCAAATATCCATCAATAAAGCAGCGTGATAACTGTGGTATATTCACACAATGGAGTGAATATACACATAGCAACAAAGATGACCGGACTGTAGCACCACACGACAATATGAGCGAACCTTAGCAATGTTATTCAGTGATAAAAGTAGACAGCAGAAGGCTACGTACAGCATTTACGTCCTTTAAGCTAAAATACTAGAATTATATATGTGTAATATACATAATATATATGCTTTGAAGGAATACCTAAAGATGCAATAAAACAATATATAAAGGAACAAAACAAAGGGCATGAAATTCAGGATTAGAGCTGCCTCGGGTGGGGAGAGGCAGGGGATACATTGGGAAAATCACGTAGTGTATTGTCAAGTTCAAGCTTTCATTTGGAGGTGGTATTATGGGTATTTATTGCCTTGTTAAAAATAATTATCTAATTAATAAGCTAAATAAAAGCAGACTACACAGGCACCAATAATGAGAACGGGGGATTGCGATTAATCTGATCCAGCATATATGAGGTCTAAGAAAGAGAAAGAAAAAATTAAATCTACGTCAACAATAAGCAAAACAAAAACAAAAATATGAGACTTTAATTACAATAGCAAGAAAAACGATAAAGAATCTAGGAATCAACCTAACAATGAATGTATAAGACCTTGCTGGAGAAAATTTAACACTGTTGAAGAACATAAAGGAAAACCTGGAAAATGGATCTATACCATGTTTGTGGAGGAGAAAATTTAACATTGTGAGGCAGTCAACTTTCTCCAAATTAATCTATAAATTCAATGCAATTCCTATCAAAATGCCAGCAAATCTTTTCTAAAGAATTCAACAAACTTATCTGCAATTTTTTTTTTTTTTGGCTGTGTTGGGTCTTTGTTGCTGTGCGTGGGCTTTCTCTAGTTGTGGCAAGCAGGGGCTATTCTTTGTGGCGGTGCACAGGCTTCTCATTGCGGTGGCTTCTCTTGTTGCGGAGCACCAGCTCTAGGCGTGCAGGCTTCAGCAGTTGTGGCACGCGGGCTCAGTAGTTGTGGCTCACGGGCTCGGTAGTTGTGGCACATGGGCTTAGTTGCTCCACGGCATGTGGGATCTTCCCAGACCAGGGCTTGAACCCGTGTCCCCTGCGTTGGCAGGCAGATTCTTGACCACTGCGCCAGCAGGGAAGTCCTGCAATTTTATATGAAAGAATAAAAATCAATTTTGAAAAAGAAAATGAAATATGGAGAACTCACCCTATCAGGTAGTCAGACATACTACAAAGCTGGAGTAATAAAATCAGTGTTGCATCAGCACTGGAACAGTCTAGTAAAATGATATAAGAACTCAAACACAACATAAAACATTAAAGAACATTTGAAGTTTATATATGATAAAGATGATGCTACAAATCAGGGGAAAGAGAATTGTTTAATAGATGGGGTTATTTCACTAGTTGGAGAAAAGACTGGATCTTGTATTAGTCTGTTTGAGCTGCCATAACAAAATACCACAGACTGGGAAGCTTAAACCATAGAAATCTATTTTCTCACTGTTCTGGAGGCTGAAAGTCCAAGACCAAGATGCCAGCAGGGTTGGTTTCTGGTGAGAGCTCTCTCCTTGGCTTGTCGATAGCCTCTTCTCACTGTATCCTCACATGGTCTTTCCACTGTGCTCACACAGGGGTGGGGGAAGGGAGGAGAGAAAAAGAGAAAGACAGCGTGCTCTGGTGTCTCTCCCTTTTCTAAAAGGACAGCAGTCCTATTGGATTAGGGCCCCCTATGAACTCACTTAGTCTTAAGTACCTCCATAGTATCACTGTCTCCAAATACAGCCACGTTGGGGGTTAAGCCTTCCACATATGAATTGTAGGGGGACACAATTCAGTTCATAACAGCTCTCTTCCTCACACCATATATAAAAGTAAATTCCAGATGGATTAAAAACTAAATATTAAAAATAAAACTGCAAGAGTAATGAGAGATGAAGATCCTTGTGATCTTGGAGTGGGAAATTCTTCTTAAGCAAGGCCCAAAAGCACAAAGTATAAGGAGATTTTTTATGAATTTAACCACATCAAAATTCAGGATTTCTTTCGATGAAGTTCACCACAGATAAAGCTAACAGAAAGGTTTATGCTACAGTTGCCACCTTTAAAACCCATCTGACAATGGGTGTATTATCTAGAATATTAAAAGGAATTCCTGAAAACTCAATAAGAAAAAGACAGGAAATTCTAATAGAACATTGGACCCAGGCTATGAACAGGTGATTCACAGGAGGGGAAACAAGAACGACTATCAGGTATGTGGAGAGATGCTCACCTTGTTGATAACAAGAAAAATCCAATGTAAGATAGCAATATCCCCTTATAGTTCTGTACCATCAGATTGACAAACATTAGAAGGCCGAATAAGTACAAGGGTTTGTAATGATTTGGGAGACTTTTATGCACTGTTGGTGGGTGCACTGCAAAATAGGGAGCAATCCGACAGTACCTGGTCAATAAGTATGTATGTTCCCTAGGACCTAGCAGTCTCAGAGATGCTCTCTTTCAGGTCTACAACTGGATAGGTACAAGGATGCTCACTGCAGCATTACTTGCAATGGCATGAAGTTGGAGGCAACATGGGTGTTCATCACTGGAAGAGTAGATAAGTAATATGTGATGTATTCACACTATGGAATTCTATTCAGCAGGAATAAGAGGGAAGAAAGAGAGAGGTTAAAAGGTACACCTCACATATTTTATCAAGAGAGCAAAGATTGTTTTGGGGAGCCTCACCCATCAGACTGCTGCTTGCATTTCATTGGCCAAAATTGTGTCACCTGGTCACACCAAACTATAATAAAAGGTGACTAGAGAGAAGGGAGGTTATGGACAGGGATTCTATCATCTCATCAGTGATTTCTGACACATAACCTGGTAGATTTCTTCTAACTGCTGCATAGAGTCCATAGTGTGCATTCACCACATTTTACTGTGATGGCTACAGGTACAGCAGTCATCTTGTGACCATGAGGAAAAGTCAAGAGACTCCTAGAGAAGGCCCTGAGAACATAGAGTCAACACCAACAGCTTCTTATGCCTGAACTTTTTATCCCGTATGAAGAATAAACCTCTATTTGTTTAAGCCACATGTGTCAGTTAGGGTTCAATTGCAGACAACAGAAATAAATCTGGCTAGTTTAAATGGAGAAGCAGGCTCTAGGTCCTGGAACAACTCCCAGCTTTGGGAGGCATGTGACCTCTGCCTATGATGGGGAAAACAACAGTCACTACTACAGGAAGCTGATGAATCAGGAAGCTGCTCACCAGGACCCTCCTGCATCTGTCATGACCTATGACAGCAAAACGGATGTCCCATGCTACTTAGTTCTATTCCAGACTTATGCCTCACGCAAGAGCAGGACCTAAATCACAGATCCCTAGCTCACAAGAACCTGGGAGGTGTCATTTTAGCTTTCCAGCTTCTGTAGTTTTGGGTGGATGTTGAACTGCCAGAATGTGGCAGCCACCAACACCACTGAGGTCAGCTTTTGGTTACTTACAACCAAAGGCACTCATGACTGGCGCACTGCACAGAACGCAACAAGGCCAGATCCCCAAAACATAACGCTGAGTAAAAGGAACAAACACGATGAGCTCTGTAGCACAATCTAAGGTGTTACTTAAGACGGACACAAATCAACACTACCTTTTTCAATGAAGTGTACATTTTCAAGGATATGTGTGTCAATTGGTAAAGGAAAGGAGGAGGATGGGCTGTGGGGATCAGGGATGAAAGAGATAAACCAAATGAAGTAAAATAAAACAAGAGAGAGATCTTGTACAGTCTGATAGTGGGAGTGATATAAGTAGAGCAATATGATTGGCTCCATTTTCTACACCTGAGGTCCAAACCCAATTCATTAAGTTTGATATTTAATAGTAATTTAACTTAAAGAATACTTTAATAATAATTTATTAATTTAATAAATAATTGTAAATAAATGGTTTAATTTAAATGATTTATTTAAGTATTAACACAATTTAAATATTTCATATTTAATTTACCACACCAGATTAATCCATTAAACTTAATATATCTTGATTTTTGTACCCCTAATTAAGCAATTCTTTATACTTTAATTTTCCCAGAACCTCAAAAAATAGATTCAGGTGACCCCTGGCACCCCACCTCCGTCCCAGTCCCTATTTAGTGAGATGTCTTCACCTGCACTCTCTCCCACCCCACCCCCACCCCCTCACCAAGCCCTGCTCCACCAAGGAGGAAGGGACTTCAGCTTTGGGGGCCGAGTTCCGAAACCTGGCAACGCTTCCATGGTCGAAGGGTCTGGTTCTACGGCAGCTAGTCTCCCCAGAAGGCCTAAGGTGAGCGCGTCGGCAGAGAGGCGGGTCTTACTCTCAGAGCCGCCTCCCCGGGGGAGGAGCCGCCCTGACTCGACCCCGCCCACCCCGGCCAGGCTCTTGGGGCGCGTGTTGGTCGGCTTGGAGAGGAGAGCAGCGTCCCCGCCCGCCCCCCGATCCCTAACAAGCCCGGCTTGATCCGGCTCAGCCCCGAGGTGTCTGAGGCAGCTTTTTATGTTAAGTCGCGCCATCTGTTACCTGCGTTGCTTCCTGGGGCTGTTAGTCCACCTCGAGACACTCCAGAGACCCGGTGTGTGTGCTCCCAGGAGTCTGGGGGGATGCTGTGGGCTCCAGGCTGGGCCCCAGCAATGACTGCCTCCTAGGGACCCTCCAAACCCCAGGTAAGGTCCCATGGGAAAGAGAAGACCGCCTCTCTTCCTTGACTCTCGCTAGGACCCTCACTTGCAGTGAACGACCTCGGCCGTCTTAGGGCTCTTGCCCTTCGGCCTCCCTGCCAGGGGCTTGTCCTCTCTCCAAGGTGGATGCGACGGGAGACTCCAGCGGGCAAAAGCTCTCCCCAGGGCCAGCTGCTGGGACCCCTCCCGGAATCCAGGGAGACTGTTCCCTTCATTCTGTGTTATAGATGCCAACTGCGTGAGGAGGGGAGACTCACCTTCTTGCCCCCAGGATGGAAGAGGAGGAACTGACACTGCAGAAGGGAGGGCTGGACGTCGCTGAGACCCTGTCCTGCCCCGACCACGAGACCTTTACCCCAAGCTGCGTGCTGGGCGCCCTGTACTGGGCCTGTTTCCACAATGACACTGCCCAGCTCCAAGCCATGCTGGACGATGGGGTCTCCCCAGAGGAGGCCACCCAGGTGGACAGCAATGGGAGGGTGAGCTACCCTGGGTGCTTCACAGGCCAGCAGGGGGCGCTCTGTGTCCTCACCACGCCACACTCGTCCTTAGAGAGTCTCAGGGTCAACAGCCACAGCCTGGGTCCTCAGGAGGAAGGGAGTGGGTGAGAGTGGGTCTTCACAGGGGCTGGAGCATCTCTGGGACAGTTGTGGGGTAGAAGGCACAGGGCCCCCGCAAGGAGCTCATGGAGGAAAGCACCGGGGCTGAGCTGTCCCTCCCCCAGACAGGCCTCATGGTCGCATGCTACCACGGCTTCCAAAGTGTTGTGGCCCTGCTCAGCCGCTGTCCTTTCCTGGATGTGAACCAGCAGGACAAAGAAGGAGACACAGCCCTCATGCTGGCTGCCCAAGCAGGTGAGAGGCTGCTAACCCCACCCTTTACCAAACCCCATCACCCCCCCACCCCAGACCCGGCCACAGTCCCACACTCTTTGCACCGACGTTCTCCCACCCCAGATGCTGCCTTGTTGGGGGGAGGGTGGGTTTGGGGCTTTGTCATCCCTTTCTTGGGTAGCTAAGCTCTGCCCTTGGTGCCCTGCAGGCCATGTGCCTCTGGTGAGTCTCCTGATCAACTACTATGCTGGCCTTGACCTGGAGCGCCGGGACCAGCGGGGGCTAACTGCGCTGATGAAGGCCGCCATGCGGGACCGCTCTGAATGTGTGGCTGCCCTCCTCATGGCAGGTGCATGGGGCCTGAACCAGGATGTGTGGTCTCCAGTCCCTCCCCCACGCCTCCCCACCAGACACTAAATCAGCTGTCATAGTTGCAATGAGGAGAGAGGTGGAGATGGAAGATCAATCCAGGCTGACTTCCTGGAGGACGGGAGTGTGCTGGGGCTTCTCACAAGCAACAAAGTCCAGCTATTGATAGCTCTATTTGCATTGCGAATGGCGGTCCCAGAAAAGAAAGCTTGGGAGGGTAACCTAGACCAGCTGGAGAACCTAATACAAAGAAGGCTGGTAACTGGAACCAGACTCCTAAGTTCTCATCCCGGCTCTGCCCCCAGCTGAGTGACCGTGGGCAAACAGCTTCCCTCTCTGGGCCTCACCAGTGTAAGATGAGAGTGATGGCTTTCTCTGGGCTGATCTCCAGCTCTGACGAGCCAGGGTTCCAGGAATGCAGTGATGGGTAGTTGAGACGTGTGGCCGTGTAGAGTTGTTCTGGGGTGAAGTCCACACTGTCTGTGGAGTCTCGGGCCCTCATTACTCCCTGAGGTGGGGCTGCCCTCTGTTGTTCACTCTGGGGGACCCCAGCCTCCAGCTTTTCCCTTTCCCATCCCGTCACACTGGGTTTGGGGTGAGAAGGGAGGAAGCTCTACACCCCCTCCTTTGTCTCAGAGTGACTGCCACTCCCCTCGCGCCCAGGATTAGGGGTGTGTGGTGGTGCAGAGAAGAACCAGGAGTGGGAACCATGAGAATCCCCGCTCCACCTGCTCCAGAGGGTACAGCTCGCTCCCCACTCGTCCTGGGCAAACGTCACACCAGCCCTCTGGTCAGTGCCTTGGCTCAGGAGGTCTCTTCTTCTCCAGCTTTGGAGATACCCCCCCCCCCCCCCGACACACACACAGTAGGTCTCTGTGAAGTCTTTTCCCCTCGCTGGACTCCAATTTCTCTATCAGTCCTAAACCGGAAGTTGGGATCTGGGACTGGTACTGTCTCTGGGCTGTAGCCACAGAGGGGCCCCAGCTTCCAGCTGCAACAGGACGGGACTCTGTGGCTTTGCATGTAACCCCAATCAGTCCTGCTGCTAAAGAATCTGCCCTTCTGCAAGTCACCAATCCCTGTCCTACCCCATGTCACCCCGTCCCTGTCCCCAGGTGCCGACCTGACTGCAGTGGATCCTGTCAGGGGCAAGACAGCCCTGGAGTGGGCATTTCTGACCGACAGCTTCGACACGGTGCAAAGGATCCAGCAGCTGCTGCGGCGGCCCCAAGTGGAGCAGCTCAGCCATCATTACCAGCCTGAGTGGCCAGCCTTGCCCGGGCTTGTGGCACAGGCCCAGGCTCAGGCCGCCCCGTCTTTCCTAGAACGACTTCAGGCCACCTTGAGCCTCCCCTTCGCGCAGTCTCCTCAGGAGGGGGGTGTCCTGGACCACCTTGTGACCGTCACTACCAGCCTGGCGAGTCCTTTCCTCACCACTGCCTGCCACACCCTGTGCCCTGACCACCCACCTGCACTGGGCACTCGAAGCAAGTCTGTGCCAGAGCTGCTAGGCACTGCCCCGCCCCCTCCCCCAGTACCCCAACTCCCCCAGGAAGTCCCTGGCCCCCGGGTCTTCATCCCCTACCAGAGCCCTCAGGGTGTACTGAGCATGTGCTATCAGTGGCTCCAGCCCAGAGATAGTACCAGCCCCAGGCCCCAAGCCCCTAAGATCCTCCTCTCCAAGGCACCCTCATCTGGCGTTCAGTGGAAGCCAGAGCCCAGGCCTGCAGGGAATCGAAGGCTGTCCCTTCCTGTCTGGAGATACCAGGAGCTCAGGATGGAGAGGAGGAGGCAGGAGGAGGCCAGGCTGGCACAGAGCCAGGGGACGAAGGGATAGGCCAGGCTGGGACTAGGTAATCAGGCCCCTCCCTGAGGCTCCTTTGCCCTCTAGAGCCCCTTCTGCCTTCCCATCCACCTGTGTCTAAGTGACTGTACTCTCAGCCTGTGTACAAGGTTATTCATACAGCATTGTTTGCAACAGTAAAAGGGTGGAAACAGCCTAGGTGTCCATCAAAAGGGGACTGGCTAAATTGATTCTGAGTGTAAATACTGCACACCCGTATGATGTATTCTATACAGTGGCAAAACAAGAGTAAGGAAGCTCTTTATGTTCTCATGTGAAACTATCTTCAAGATGTATTAAGTGAAAAAAACCCCCAAACAAGGGGTGGAACAGTGTGTATGGCATGCTACTATCTGTCAAAGTACAATCTGCACCAGGATAAACTCGACTAATACAGATATGTAGTGAGTACCAAGATTTATTAACTACTTAATGAGCAAACCAGCCGCATGGATCAAAGGAAGAAATGAAAAACTATTATAGACATTCAGGGGAAAAAAGAATGCTTGAATAAGATTGCAAAGATAGATACAAAAATATCAATTCCTACCTGGCAATAAAACCATAACTGTTTTTTTTTCCTACCAGACAAAAATAATTTGCTATTTATCAATCTTCTACAAGTTAACCTCTTAACTTTATAGTCTGCGCACTAATCAATAGTAAATCGTATAGCAAACTTAGTTACTTCCCCTGAATGACCCATAGGTGGGGTTATTAGCCAATGATCTAAAATATCTTTGAAAGGGCACTTAGTGATTTTTTGGTGTGCCTTATTTACAAGTTTTGGGTATTTTTTCTTAACATATTTGTTGCATAGATATGTTTGCTTGCTTATTTGTGATAATGAAAGCAACCACTTGTAAGGTGCTTACTATATTCATTAATACATTTAACTCCCAATAATCCTATGAGGATTTTATCTTTGAGGACACAGGGTACAGAGAGGGTTAGGAATTGCCCAGGTTCACACAGCTAGAAACTGACAGAGATCAAGATTGAGAGCCAGCCATTCCAGTTGTAGGGGCCAGACTCTTAACACCAAGCCATGCTGCCTCACAGCACCTTTCTGGAAAGAGACATGACAGTATTTTAGGGAAGAACACTGAGCAGCTGATGAAGGGTGGGAGGGAGACTTTTCACTAAGTATCTTCTTGAAACTTTAGGCCTTTTTAAAAAACAAACTGAATTTTTTCAAACAGTCGTAGATTTACAGAAAAGTTGTGAAGGTCATGCAGAGAGTTTGCATGTACCCCATACCCAGTGTCCTCTTTTATTAACATGAGTGTAGTACATTTGTTACAATTAATGAACGAATGTTAATACATTACTATTAATAAAATCCATTCTTAATTCAGGTTTCCTTAGTTTTTTCCTAATATCCTTTTTCTGTCTAGAATTCCTTTCAGGACACCACATTACATTTAGTCATCATGTTTCCATAGATTCCTCTCGAATGTGACAGTTTTCTCAGGTTTTCCTTGTTTCTGATGACCTAGACAGTTTTGAGGAGGGTTGGTCAGATATTTTGTAGACTGTCCCTCAGGTGGGATTTGTCTGATGTTTTTCTGAAGAGATGAGGGTTATGGGTTTTGGGGAGGAAGATGTACCATTCTCCTCACATCATATTCAGGGTACCTCCTACGCACATGACTTGATCACCTGGCTGAGGTGGTGTTTGTCAGGTTTCTCCACTGTTATGTTCCTCTTTTTACCCCCTTTCTATATTGCACTCTTCAGAAGGAAGTCATTATATGAAGCCCACACTTAAGGAGTGGGGAGCTATACTTCGTCTCCTTGGGGGTGGAGTACCTACATAAATTATTTGGAATTCTGTACAGAATGTTTCAACTTTTTAGTCAAGTATTACCAAATTTTGAAAGACTTGAAAATAAATCTGCTCTTGTGTCCATCAAAAGATGAATGCATAAAGAAGATGTGTTATATATATATACATATACACACACACAATGGAATACTACTCAGCCATAAAAATAAAATTTTGCCATTTGCAACAACATGGACGGACTTGGAGGGCATTATGCTAAGTGAGATAAATCAGACAGAGAAAGACAAACACTGCATGATATCACTTACTTGTGGAATCTTAAAAAGTAAAACAAACTAGTGAATATAACAAAAAAGAAACAGACTCACAGATATAGAGAAAAAACTAGTGGCTACCTGTGGGGAGAGGGAAGGCGGAGGAGCAAGATAGGGTTAGGGGATTAAGAGGTACATACTACCATGTATAAAATAAATAAGGGCTTCCCTGGTGGCGCAGTGGTTGGGAGTCCGCCTGCCGATGCAGGGGACACGGGTTTGTGCCCCAGTCCGGGAAGATCCCACATGCCGCGGAGCGGCTGGGCCCGTGAGCCATGGCCGCTGAGCCTGCGCGTCCGGAGCCTGTGCTCCGCAACGGGAGAGGCCACAGCAGTGAGAGGCCCACGTACCGCAAAACAAAAACAAAAACAAAACAAAACAAAAAAAATAAATAAGCTACAAGGATATATTGTACAACACAGGGAATATAGCCAGTACTTTATAATAACTGTAAATGGGATATAACCTTTAAAATTGTGGATTACTATGTCCTACAACTGAAATTTATATAATATTGTAATCAACTATACCTCAGTTAAAAATAAATAAGTAAAACACATCTGTTCTTTGAATAGAGGAAAACATACACACACACACACACACACACACACACACACACACACACACACACACACACACACACTGAGGTGACAATGATATTAGGGTTAGATAGTGTGTGGTTTCCCCCAGAGGGTTCTGAAGGCAACTGTGGTGAACCAGAATGGGTTCAAGGTTAACTTTGCCATTTTCTACCTGTGTGATCCTGAATAAGACACTTAAGTTTCCCTTGCCTCCTTTCTCATCTGTTAACTGGGGGCAAACAGGGTTATTGGAAAGACCCACTAACTAATGTGGGTAAAAAGGCTCTGCAAACCGTTAAGTGCTGTCGAGAGGTGAGGAGCTCTGGAAGGGCCCTGGGGAACCGAGTTTGACCGAGTTGCTTCGGAACCTCTGGGATGGAGCTAGAGTTCCTTCCTCCCCACCCACTGCTGAAATCAGAGCATGTGAAGCCAGCCCTGGCCCTGGGCATTGCAGCCAGGTAAAGAAACTCCATCTCCAGGCTTGGAACAGCATGGAAGTTACATGCTTCAGCCTGAGAGTTGGCCTGGGACCTTGGGCGAGTTACTGGACCTTTCTGAGCCTCAAGGCTCTTATATGTAGAGTGGAGTGTCACCAAAGGGCTGTTGTGGGAATTAATTGAGCTAATGCAGCACTCCGCACTGTGCCTGGCCTTAATGTCATCATTATCCTATGTAATCCTCACGACCTTCCTCGTTTACAGCTGAGGAAACTGAGGCTATGAGGTTAAGGTACTTGCCCAAGGTCACCAGCTGGTAAGTGGCTAAGTGGTACTTGGAGTTCAAGTCTGTCGGATTCTGAAGCCCGTGTCCGTTCCGTGGCAGCACGCCCGGACTCCGCCCACAGCCTAGGCTCCCTGGTTCTCGGAACCTCTCCCTCCCACTTCCAACCAGTTTGAGTTTTACAAGGGTGCAGGGGTGACCATGGCACCCTCAGGGCCAGAGAACTATCCCTCTGCGGCTCTCCCTCCAGGCTCGCTGGCTTGGGGTAGATCTGGGCTGGCAGGTGGTAACGCCTTGTCCATGGGTCAGACAACAGTTTCCAGCAGAGGGAGCCTCTCCACCTTGGAGAAGACCCACCCCTCCATCCCTGACCATCTCCAGGGCCACTAGAGTCCTAGGCCGAGCCATCTCTCTCTCCCTCTAACAGCTCCTGACAGCCTTTCAGGCCACCAGCAAGGAAAGAAGTCTAGTGGGCTGCCCTAAGTCCACGTGTCCACTAGCACCCCCAGCCTGGCTCCTGCGGCTTCCAAACTGAGGCCCTGTCAGCAGAGGCCAAGGAACCCAGGACAAGGTCCCTGGTGGTGAAGAGCACAGGCCACGTCAAAGCCGCTCTGCTACGGCCCACAGACGTGGGTTTGAATCCTGACCCTGCCTCTTATCTCTGTGACCAGGTCCCCTCCCAGCCTCGGTCTCCTCCTCTGTAACATCTAATGGTGATAATATTTAATCGCTACTTCCCAGAGTTGTTGTGCGGCCTGAACAGCGGGAGGCCTGCGAGGCAAGGAGCACCGCCTGGCTCACGGTCACCCGGTAAACAGCAGCTTTTGTTACTGTGCTGGGCGGCAACGGGTAAGGAAACGACCAAGGGGGCAGTTCCGCGGAGGAGGCCAGCGGACGTGTCCTTGGAACCCCATGGCCTCCCCTGTGATTCTACGATATTATTCTGGTGGCCCCTGAAGTGAAAACACACACTTATCCCGGACAGCCTTCTCAGGCCGGCTCCCACTCAGCTCTGCAGCCCAGCGCCCCCAAGCCCGGCCCACTCCCCATTACCATAGCGCTGATGGTACCTGGCAGACAGGGGCTTCTACAGAGGGGACTGCAAGGTTGGCTGTCCTGACGCACACTGGGATGTCAGCCAGGCTGTGGGGACTCCTGGGGAACCCTCCCCTCACTCCTGCGAGGGCAGAAACCGTGTCTGTCTCCCTAACCCCTATAGGTCTGTGCCGGACCCATACAGGCTCAATAAAGAAAAGAACAGAGTTCAGGCTCCACCAAGGTCTGGGATGCTTAGAGAGGCCATTAGCATCTCCCTCTTCTTTTTAGGGGCTGCCCTGGTTCCAGGAGTGGCCGTGACCCTGGTTCTTCCAGGGCACAGCCTAGGAAACACCTATTGGGTCAAGAGAAGTCAAGGGAGTACCTATATGTGGGGAGGACAGAAGGACAAGCGGGAGCTCATTTGTGTGTGTCCCCTTTTTCCCAAACTGGGGCATCTTGACAGGATTCCCTCCTCTCTGGCAGTCGTACTTTCCAAATGGTTGAAAACATCTATGTACCTTCCATCACACCAACCACCAGGCCAGCCGTGCCTCTCCTCCTCAGAGGGACCACGACTTCTCATGGTTAAGGAAGATAACTGCGTTTGAAGGGAGGACTTGAGGACAAGGCTTGGGGTTGGATGGACTCTGTAACATCCCTCAGTCACACAGGCAACGTCACATGTGGACACAGGGTCAGCCAGGGGCCCTAGGGGCCTGCAGGCTCACAGGCACAGAAGTACACACAGGCCCACTGGTCCACAAACATCTAGTCCCATACAGAGAGGCCAGCCATACAAGCACATATAAACACACCCCATCACACAGGTGCACAAACACACAGGTTCACTGACAAAGGAAAAAATAAAGACAGGGTCCCCCCACTCCCTGAGGTTCCTGGCCCCTCCCCTGCCCTTCCTATCCCCTGTGCCCCCAGCATGTTGCAGTCCCCTGTCCAACCGGCTCCATACATAGCCTGTATGACGGTGCTCGAGGCTGCAGAGTCTGTCTAAACGTTGGGAGCAGCAGTTAGGGGGTTGAGGGAGCGCCAAGCCTGACCCTCGAGTCCTCCCCACAGACCTAGGTATCATCCGTAACTATGAAATCCATGGTCCCGCTCAGGGAAAGGAGAGAGGTGGTGGGGACTTCCCTGGTGGTCCAGTGGTAAAGAATCCACCTTCCAATGCAGGGGACGTGTGTTTGATCCCTGGCCGGGGAACTAATATCCTACATGCTGCAGGGCAACTAAGCCCATGCGCCACAACTATTGACCTCGCGCGCCTCAACTACAGAGCCCACATGCCCTGGAGCCTGCGCACCACAACTAGAGAGAGAAAACCCACACGCCACAGCTAGAGAGTAGCCTGCGATCTGCAAAGAAGAGCCCACGCGCCGCAGCAAAAAAGATCCCTCATGCCTCAGTGAGGATCCCGCATGCCTGAACAAGGATCCCGCATGTTACAAAGAACCGCCACAGCGAAAGAAAGAAAGAAAAGAAAGAAAGAAAGAAAGAAAGAGAGAAAGAGAGAAAGAAAGAAAGAAAGAAAGAAAAAAGGAGAGAGGTGGGCAGCTAAAGCCTAAATCCTTCTTTGTGGTTGTTTCCTCCAGACCAAGCTTGGCTACCCCCCATCCCCTACATCCTACATCTGTGATTTGCCCTTGGGGACAAGGGGCAGAGGCCTGCAGATGAGGGAGTCTTGGAGACAAGAGCTCTCTGAGAGCCCTCAGTGCCAGGCCCCCTGGCGCTGGGAAGGGCAGAGCCTAGGCACGGATGCTGGAGGGGTAGGAAAGGGGCAGGATTTGTGGCATTTCCCCTCCAGCTGGAAACAAAGGCACATTCCTGTGTCCAGCTCCAGCAATCTGGTCCCACCCACCCGAGTGGCTGGAGCTGAAGGAAATCCCGCTGGCCTCTGGCCTCACCCGGCCACTCAGCCTCTCTTTCAAACAATGTCTGTCCCAGCTGGGGCCATTACCAGCTCTCAAATCCTGGGGACCCCCTCCTTGTCCAAATAACAAGCCCTCTCCATTGGGGATGGTTCCTTTAACTCCTCAGACTCTCTCCTCAAGCAGCAAGGGTCCCTGCAGTACCACCCAAGAGACTGCCAGGCCCTGCTCGTGCTTAAAGTGGGCAAAAGTCTTGATGCCCCTGGGAACTGCTGTGACATCCAAAACGCTCAGCCAGACCCTGAGCACATCTTCAAGTCCTGAGATTCAGTGGAACATCCCCCCAAAACTAGATCATTCACCTCAGCTAGTGGACACATCTTCCTTTATTGCAGCAAAATGGCAACTCTAGGGAAGAGTGGAGGTACCATGCTCTGACTTGGTGAAGAGTCAAGAGATACTGTGTGATACCAACAGAACAAGAACTGAAGGTATATTATTAAATTTACAAAAGAATAACATATGATCAATAATTAGAAGGGAGAGAACCTAAATGACCCAAATTCCGAAGCTTTTAAATCTAGAGATAGGGCTTCCCTGGTGGCACAGTGGTTGAGAGTCCGCCTGTCGATGCAGGGGACACGGGTTCGTGCCCTGGTCCGGGAGGATCCCACATGCCGCGGAGTGGCTGGGCCCGTGAGCCATGGCCGCTGAGCCTGCACGTCTGGAGCCTGTGCTCCGCAACGGGAGAGGCCACAGCAGTGAGAGGCCCGCGTACCGCAAAAAAATAAATAAATAAATCTAGCGATAGCAGAAAGACAAATACTGCATGGGATCCCTTACACGTGGAATCTAAAAACAAGTCAAACTCATAGAAACTGAGAGTAGAAAAGTGCTTGCCAGAGGCCGAGGGGTGAAGAAACAGGGATAGGTTGGTAAAGGGTACAAACTTTCAGCTGTAAGGTGAATAAGGTCTGAGGATCTAACATATAACATGGTGACTATGAAACTGAGTCCCCCTAAAACCGAGTTCCCTTACCAAGTTTATGATTAATCTCTTTATCCAAAATTTATTCCCTTTCTGGTCCCCTCTGACCTCAATCCTGTGCTAACTGAACACTAATCAACCAGAGTCAGGTGACTAAAATTGCAGTTGTTGATAACATCGTTCATGACTAAAATTGCGATTATAAATATCACCATTAATGTACAAACCTTAGGCTGTTTCTCTGAGGCAAGATCAGCTAACAGACCCCTAATCCATGCACCAACTAGCCAGAGAATCATAAACCAGAAACATCCTGACTCTCGAAACTACGATTAAGAAATGTCACAGAGGGCTTCCCTGGTGGCGCAGTGGTTGAGAGCCCGCCTGCCGATGCGGGGGACACGGGTTCGTGCCCTGGTCCGGGAAGATCCTACGTGCTGTAGAGCGGCTGGGCCCGTGAGTCATGGCCACTGAGCCTGTGCGTCCGGAGCCCGTGCTCCGCAACGGGAGAGGCCACAACAGTGAGAGGCCTGCGTACCGCAAAAAAAAAAAAAAAAAAGAAATGTCACAGAAATGTCAGAAGACGATGATTAATCCCAGCCTCTTTGTTCTTCCCCTTAAAAAAACCCCTAACTCAGAGACAATGTGGGAGTGGATCTGAGGCTTGTCTCCTTCTCCTTGACTTGCTGCCCTGCAGTAAATCCTTACTTTGCTGCAAACTCCTGCTGGCAGAGTTGGACTTTCTGCGTGATGGGCCCACAAGCCCTTTGCTCAGTGACAACTATAGCTGATAACACTTGATTGTATAATTGAAATTAGCTGAGAGAGTAGCACTTAAATTTTACTCACCAAAAAAAAAAAAAAGATAAATATGTGGGGTGATGGATGTGTTAATTAACTAGATGGGAAGAATCCTTTCACAATGGATACGTATATCAAATCATCACAATGTACATTTTAAATATCTTTTGGTAAAATCTTGCATCTGTTTAAAAATTGAAGTATAGTTGATTTACAATGTTTATACTTTAAATACCTTACAATTGTGTTTGTCAGTTATACCTCAGTAAAGCTGAAAAAAATCTAGAGATAGAAGTGTAAACATATTATCTAGAGTTATAGAGGTAAATGTCAGAGAAATAAATAGCTTTGGGAAGGGGACGGCCCCAGCAAGAGGGTCTGGGGATGGACACAGTCACTTCTCGTTATAAACTCTTCTGCAGAGTTTTAAAGTGTATTTACTCTGTGTGTCTTTAGGATTTCCTGAGTTATTTTCAGAATGGCTGCCTCGTGCCTCCAGGTCCTCTGCAGTGGCTCTGCATTCATCTATACAACAACCCCTCAGAGAGCTATTCATAGAAGAGGCGGTATTTAGGGCTCCTCTCCGAACAGGTAAGGAAACTGAGGCCCCTGTCACATAGGCGAGCCTCCGCCCTCCTGGAGACTCTCAGTTCCCGCCCTTCTCCTGCCTCACAGCACAGTCTCCTTCTCTCAAAGCCAGACAGCTGTGAGAGTTTCACAGCTAGAGGAGAATGTTCACAGGTATTTTGCTTTTATTTGGAGAATGTGGTAGAGATGGAATTCGCAGCCCCTTTTTACAGGTATGGAGGGTAAGCCTGGGTGCTCTCCTCCAGCGCTGGGGCCGGTTTGGAGGAGGAGAGTCAGGGCCTCGAGGAGGCCCGTGGGGAGGGGCAATCCACAGGTTGCTGGACTGCCGAGGAGGAGATGGGACTGGGGCAGCTTCTCAACAGAGCCCAGGCCCCCGAGGCATCGTGCGGGCACCGTCTCATCTCAGTCTCCTGCCCTGTAGTGCCATCCCTTTCCTAAGAGCTTCCCCCCTGAGATGAGTCATCCTCAGGGCTCCGGCTGGGCAAGGAGTGGACAAACCCATCTAGGGGACATCCTGGAAGAGCTGGAGAGGAAGAGGAAGGTGACTCAGTGGCTCAAAATGTGGCCTCTGTCTGCCAGCCTCTTCCTGAGGTGCTGGACAGAGCTCTGGCTGCCCTACCCTCCCCAAACATTAGCAGTGGCCAAACTGTCTTTTCACCTGAGCTCTGGTGTCAGGGCCCAGGACCAGGTGGTTTCCTGAATCTTACAGCCAAAGGAGATAACACAAGGCTGGGAAGAACCTTTGGGAGGATCCGGTCTAAGCCAGGCCTGGTTTACTGCTCTTCTCAGGACTCCATGGTAATGGAGTAATGGTGGAAGGGTACCTCTGGCCTGAGCGGAGGAGACCTAGGGAGGGCACGTCCTCTCCCTGCAGCCCTCAGAGCTGAGACTCTCTCCTCTGTGTTGAACAGATGGATAAATGGAATTCATAGGAATCTGCCCCACTTCTTCCCTGAAGGAGACCCACAGTTCTTCCTCCTTATGTATCCTGTTCTACTGTTTTCATTTGAAAAACTCCCTAGGTTGCCTGATCTAAATCTCCCACTCTCGGGGCTTCCCTGGTGGCGCAGTGGTTGAGAGTCCGCCTGCCGATGCAGGGGACACGGGTTCGTGCCCCGGTCCGGGAAGATCCCACATGTCCCGGAGCCGCTGGGCCCGTGAGCCATGGCCGCTGAGCCTGCGCGTCCGGAGCCTGTGCTCCGCAACGGGAGAGGCCACAACAGTGAGAGGGTCGCGCACCGCAAAAAATATATATATATATAAATCTCCCACTCTCAATTTAAATGGAGCAAAGCCCACCTCACCCTCTGCTAACCGTCCCACCCTCCTTGCTTTGCTTTTTTAAAAAAAATATTTATTTATTTTCTTTATTTATTTGGGTATTTTTGTTTGTTTTTTATTTTTGGCTGCGATGGGTCTTGCTGCGGCGTGCCAGCTTCTCTCTAGTTGTGGCACGCAGGTTCCAGGGCGCGTGGGCTCTGTAGTGTGTGGCATGCGGACTCTCTTGTGGAGGCGCGCGAGCTCAGTAGTTGTGGTGCAAGGGCTTAGTTGCCCCGTGGCATGTGGGATCTTAGTTCCCAGACCAGGGATGGAGCCCATATCCCCTGCCTTGGAAGGCCGATTTTTTACCACTGGACCCAGGGAAGTCCCACTCCTTGCTCTTCCTTCCTACTCATCCCAGTGCAGAACTGGCTACATAATTTGTGGGGCCCAGTGCAAAATGCTGGGCCCTTTTTTCAAACATGATTAAGAATTCCAAGATGGTACCAGCAGAGCATTAAACCGAGCGTGGTGTCTGTACAGGTTGGACACCCGCGAAGCCGGCCCTGCCCTAGTATCAAGAGCAATGCTTGAACTCAACATTCATAGCTTGTCCTGAAAGGTCAAGTTGTCCAATCCCTTGCCTTCATGTCACCTGCCTTCCATAGGTGAGAATCTCCTTGAAGTTTCACCCCACATACCTTTCCTAGGATCTCCAGGCCTCTGCTTCACACACTGCTGGGAAATTATTCTAAATGTCTAAATCTAACTAAGTCTTGGCCCTTTACGCCTGTTTCCTCTTATTCTGTCCTCACTGTATATGGGGAACAGCTGGTCCTTTTGAGTAATTAATTCTTGTAGACTTGGACGCAGTCTGTAATTCCTTTTCCCTTTCCTCATTGGGCTGAGTCTCCAGTGCTTTCTCCAACTCTGTGTCCCTCCTCTGATGCCTTCCCCAGGTTCTCTGTGTTTTGTGGAAAGCATGGAGTCCACGGGAAGCCCCAAAGCACACCCGTCAGGGTCCACAGGTCTCCGTGCTCTGGAGAGGTGGGGAGACTCCAGCACTGAGGAACAGCCAGCCTGCATCGGGCCCCGTCTTCCTCCTCCAAACCCTGCTCTCCTTTTATCTGTTTCATGAACTCTTCCCAGATAAAGTCCCCCATCCCCACGGACTCTCCCCAGCGATGCTCAGTTCTTGTCCATCTCGATGTTTCTGTTCTCAGTGTGTGTTTCAGACTGAATGCTTCCCTTGGGGAAGCACCCCCCCCCCTTCCACCTCTCAGGACACAGATCCGTGGGCTGGGATTGGGAAGGGTTTATCCTAAACCACAGCAAGGCATGGGGGAGAGTGGACATGAAAGATGGACGCCAGCCACACTCCCAGTTCTCCAGCTAATAGTGTGCTAAAGCGGCCGCTATAATCTGAAAGAGCAGATACTGTAATCCCATAGTACTTCCTATTGGCTGCAGGACACAGCTCTGCCCTGACACTGAAATTTGGGTGTGCCTTGGTTCTGGAATTCACAAGGCTCACAAGTCGTGAAGCAGCTGTGGGTGGGGGCTGGGAAGGGTTTCAGCAGAGGAAGTGAGGTCAGTCAACAATTGATGCTCGTCTGAGCCTTTAGTCATTGTCTCCCCCAGCCTCTATTCCTGTCGGAGAGGGTGTGGGGGCCTGGGAGGGATGCCCTGGCCCATCTTACAGAATCCCCATCTTAGAGCAAGACACCTTAGAAGTCTGCTTCTGCTTCTAACACCAACATCTTTCCACCTGGCTCTGAGGCCATCACCTCCCCAACCTTTTCATTTATTAATTTAATTGAACACTGTCATGGGGGTCCTGTGCCAGGCTCAGCCAGCTAGCATCTTTGCTATGAACTGAGATAAGCATCATGTCCCTTCCTTCTCTGGACAACCCTATGAGGCTGGCACTGTTTATTATGCCCATTTAGCAGATGGGGGACTGAGGCACGGAGAGGTGTCACTTGTCTAGGGTTATACAACTGCTCTGGATTCTGACTTCAGAGTCTTTGTGGATAACCTGAGGCTAGGGATGAAGTGGAGTCCTACCTTCAGGGTGCTCACAGTGGTTGGAGCAAAGCAAGACGACAAGGTCACTGTTCTGAGCCCAGGCAAGGGCATGAGGAGGAAGGGTTTGCTTCTCTCTCCAGGAGAAGCCATTCTGCTCCCCTCCCCAAAGCACCTTGTCCGCCTTGTCCCAGCAGTGTCCTGAGGGAGGCTCCCTGTCCCCAGCTCTAAAGCTCCACTTGGTGGGGTGAGGGGCCAGCCTCGAAGGGGGCAGTCCACGGCAGCTCCCAGCCTCTCCCTCCATTCTGACCGCCCGTGGTGCAGATAAGGCATCCCACCGTCACCCCTGACTCAGAGCTGCCCCATCTGGGCCTGTTTACCCTGCGCTGAGCGCTGAGCAGTGAGAGGCTGCGGAGGGGGGCGAAGGGGCCGAGGGAGGAGGCTGAAGGATTTGGACAGAGTGGGGAGTCCCCGAGGGGGGGGCGGGCGGAGCCAAAATATTTCGCACCCAGCCAGCCCCAAAGTCTGCCCTTGCTTCTGAGCCTTCTAGAAGGAGGAGCTGGAGTTTTGGGTGAGAAGACAGGTAATTTCTCTCCATTCTGCCCTCCCCGCATGTCGTTCCCTCGGTGCCCCCCTACCCGTCCAGGATTCCAGGCCGCCCCTCAGCGGCTCTGAGCGGGGAGGGGCACCTCCACCTCCACCACTCCCCCGGCCGGCCCTCGTACGGTGCCTAGCGTCCCAGCACTGGCTCCCACGGCTCTGGGCCTGAACCCCGCGAGACCCCCGCGGCCCAAGGCCAAGGCCCGCCCCTTCGGGGAGGCGGATGTGGGAGGCTGGGGGCGGGAGCGCGGCCTTGATCCCGGGCGGGGGCAGCCGAGGGGGATGCCGCCCTCGGGATCTGCAGCCGCGCAGGGGAGGGTCCGGCCCTGAGCCCTGGCGAGGGTCGAGCGGGCGGCCGTCGGCTAGCTGGGCAATAGGAAACGGTTTATTAGGAGGGAGTGGTGGAGCCGGGCCAGGCAGGAAGACGCTGGAATAAGAAACATTTTTGCTCCGGCCCCTTTCCCAGTCCCGGGAGGCCGCCGCGCCAGCCGCGCCGAGCCAGCCCCTCCCCGGCCCCAGCCCTGCCCGGGGCCGCGCCCGGACCCCAGACCCTGGCCCTCTGTCCAGCGCCCGTCGTGCGACCGCGGCCGCCGCCGGGGAGGGGAGGAGGCCGCCTGCTGCACGCTCGCGCCGCGCTGCCCGCAGGGCAGGCCCAGAGGTGAGTCGAGGTCCGCGGGCCGGGCCGTTGCGGGGGGGCGGCTGACCCCAACCCCAGTGGGCCCTCCCCATGGCATATCCCAGAGAGACCCTCAGAGAGGTCGCTGTAGGGTCAGTCCCGGTTCCTCGTAGTGCAAGCCGCCCCTCGCCCTCCACCAACATCTGCCCATCACCCCACCTAAGACTGGAGGGGGCTGGACCGAACCCGCACTGGGAATCAGAAAACTTTGCTCCTGGGGCCCGTCACTTAGCTTCTCTCATCCTCATCCATAAAATGGGCGGAAGGATCCCTGCCCTCCTTCATTTACAGAGGAGGGGGTCACATGTCCTTTCAGGAACCTGGATTGACCTGGGGGTGGGTGTCTACTCCCAGCACTGTTGAGCCCATCTTTCCCAGACCAGTCCTGGCCGCTCTTGCCAAAGGAATCTGACACTACAACTCCCTCCTCCAAACCTCAGTTCCAACCCTGTGTGGTCAGATAATCCCCAATGCACGGACTTCCTTCAGGATCCAGGTCAGAGGGGATCCCAGTCTCCCTCCAGCCTGGGACCCCAGGCTTTCAGTCTGCCCTGGAGGTCAGTCTGGAGACCAGTGCTGTTATGACCATCCCAAGGCTGGCCACCCACCCCCTCTTTTCTTCTCTAAGGACAGGGGCAGAGTGGACGGTAGCTCTCACCTTCTCTATATGGGCAGCTTCTGGCTGAGTCAGGGTCTGTCCGACATCTCTTACCCCTTACTGTTTGTTTGGCCTGGTACCTGTCCTCTCATCTTATCAGGTGGTTAAAAATAGCTGCCATTTATTGAGTACTACTATGGAGACACTTAGATGCATTTTTGTCATGTAATCCTGGCCACAACCTAGCAGAAGAGGTGTTATTATGTCCATCCTACAGAAGAGGAAAGAGATTCAGATTTGAATCACTTGTCCAAAGCTCCATGGATGGTTGGGTGTTTAGTAACATTTATTAAGTGCTTACTGTGTACCACTTAGTACTCTGCTAAATAATTTTACTACATTATACCTATGAAATGAGCACTATTATTATTCCCCATTTTTCATAGGGGAGCCGAAGCCTCAGAAAGTTCAAGTAACTTGCCCCAAATCTCATAGCCCTAAGTGGTAGAAGCAGGATTTGAATCCGGGTCTACATGATCCAGAGACCACAACCTGACCTCTGTGCTGTACTGTGCCGCGTTTGCATTCTGTCTGAGATCCTAAAATCCAGACTTGATGCTACAACCCAGCGCTGTGAAGTGATGCGGATGAAAGTGCTTTGTGACAGTTAAGGGGCAACCCAGGATGAGCAGCTCAGCCTGGTCCTCTGCCGTATGGTCCTCTGCCGATGTGCAGAGCAAGGCGCTTCCAGCCCCATGACAGTCACTGCTGTGCTGAGCCACTGCTGCTGCTGGGAGCCGGTTATATCAATCCTTCAGGTGTGCTGGGGAGAAAGGGATTGACATCCACCTTCTAAGCACACCTCTACTCTGCTTCTCCCCAACTGGGGCTAAGCCTACAGCAAACAGATGATTTCTAAACAAACCTGCATTTGGGCAGCAGGTGATGACAGTTGCAGTCTGTTCATGCAACCCCCGCTTGCTCTTTTTCCTCTTTTGAGGGACCTACCTAACAGCAAACAACAGCAGAAATAAAATGACCAAGTGAGGATTTATTACCAGCAATTTAAGCTGATCAAGACATACCTGGTGATTCTGGGCAAGAAACCTGACATCCCCGAGCTTCTGTTTCCCTATTGGATTGTCGTGAGGACTAAATGAGATCAGCCATCAAAGTTCGGTACTTAGCACATAAGTATTACTCAGAGGAGGTTAACTCTTATTACTAAGAATTTCACAGTGGTGAGTTAATATTTGAAATTAGTTTAGCATTTGTGATTTCTGGCTTACAACTGTGTTGCTTCAGTCAGCAGGAGATCTTTCAAGAAGTTTTGTTAGACATGAAAGGAGTCCACCAGTCCCCAGGAGTCTGTCTGTGGTAGAGTCAGGTCTCAGGGCGAATCAGGCAGGGTCAGCTCGGAGTTGGGACTGGTCTGGACTCAGCATCCTCTTGTACCTAATCTCACGCCAGGCCCGGTTAGAAATTGGACAGTCGCAGTTTGCCTCCACTACATTCCCAGGATTAGACCAGAGGCGGATTCTGCAAATGCTACCAAGCCCTCCCTGCACTGTTCCTGGGCCCCAGAGGCTGGACATGTCCTGAACAAAGCCCGCGCCCTGCCCTCCCTCCGCCGTGTCTCTGAGTCCCTGGTTTCAGTGTTTAGCCTTGTCTGTCCCTTCTCCAGTAGAAGGGGGGAGAGGTCCCCGGGTAGGAATTAGAGTCCCTGCCCCTTGCACTCCACTCCCACTCACCCAGCGGGGTCCTGCCCAGTGAAATGAAAGCACGGGGACCAGTCAGCATTGTGTAGGACCCACTTCTCAAAGTGTGGTACCCACACAAACTGATCAGAATTACCTGGGGACGTTTTTTAAAATGCGTGTTTCTTACTGGTCCCAATGGACTAAATCAGAATCTGGAGTGGGGGTGAGACCAAAGAACGTGCATTTCTAATGAAGCACTTCAGGTGCTTCTGCTGAGGAACTGTGTAGGTGAGAGGGTGCGCTGGAGCACAGAGAGGTGACAGCATGGGTAGAGGGTTCTAGAAGGCTGCCGGCTGTCATCCTATCGTTACCCCCTTTTGCTTCTTGTTGCACACGCTCTCCCTAGCTGCTCTCTGGGCAAAGACTGCCAAGGATGGATTCTCGCCCTTACCCCAGTGGGCAAATTCGGCTTGTCTGGGGCTCCCTCTCCAGCCACCAGTCCCACTGTAGAGGGCTTGCCAGACTCCCCACTGCCTTCTGGGAGGGGCAAGAGGCAGGAGGTCAGGCAGAGGCTGGGGACACAGCTGCAGCAGCCCAGGGCTCCGTTTCCTCCCCCAGCCCTGGGCCTCTGGGGCAGAGGAAGCCCAGGCAGGAAGGCCAGAGCTGCCACCAGCTCTGAGAGAGGCCCACGAAGCGCCCCCCTCATCCCCCCCCGAGTCATCCTGCCCTCAGAGCCTCAGCATCATGGATCTTCATTTGGCATCGTTCTTAGACTAGGGGCCTTCTGCAGCCTATGTGGCCATATGCCCAGCCCTACCGGCCTTACCATGTCATGCCAGAAGACACTCCCCCTCCCTCGTGGCAGCTGCCCCTACCTGGGGATCCAGTCCCCAGGCACACACCTGCATACTCTCCACCATTCAGAAAGTCCTTCTTGCTGTCTGACCTCAGTCCTTCTTGCTGCAGCCTCAGCCCTAATCTTCTCATTCTAAACCTCGGAGAAATGAAGAAGGGCATGGCTTCTGAAGCACTGGATGGTTTGGGAGCTGAGATGGGGACTGTTATAGGTCAGAATTACTCCCCTAGTGCTCTCCACCAAACTTCTGGAAAAGTTCAACCAGCCACAGAAGGTCAAACATTCAACATCTAAGTATGTTTCACTTCCCTTCGACATCACTGGCCCTACCCCCACTCTTTCCCAGGACGGCAAGGAGAGAGAAGGGGGCCGGGGAGTGGCTCAGAGAGGGCGTCTTATACTCTGATGAGGGTGCAGAGAGGTTCCTTCACACCTGGCACAGCCCAGCACTGTCCAAGCTTTGTGTGGTTGTTACAACCCTGAGGGCTCAGACGTGGGCTGCCACCCTGGATTGCGATATGGAGTAGAAAGACACTGGACCGGGGGTCTGGACACCCGGGTGGTACTCCCGGTATTGCCACTGAATCCTGCCTGACCTTGCACAAGCCTCCTCTCCTGACTGAGCCTTAATCCCCAACTTCTCTAAAATAAGAGCTGGGCTTCGTGATTCACACGGTTTCCTCCTAGGACTCCATCATGGGGGTGCCCCAGCCCCGGGCGGCCCCTGCAGACCCTGTGGCCACTCCAGCCTGCCCTGAGAATATGTCCTGCTCCCTGCTTGTGCGTGACTCCTGCCTGTTCTATCCAGACCCCAATCTAAACAATCTTGATTCCTGTTCCCAGCTTGGCGGGACCCTGAATGGCAGGAAGTGAAGACAGGAGACTGTTTATGTTTGAGGCAGCCAGGCCGGGGGGGCGGGGGCACTGGGAAAGGGGTGGGCAGGGGTGGAGGCTGCCAAGGGATGGGCAAGGGGGCAGGGGACAGAGGTGGTGGTACTGCTGAAGAGATGCCCCTTCTACCCTAGTCCCGTAGTCTCCTTCCGCCCTCTGCACCCTCCAGTCTGCACTCAGCAGCAGGAGAGCTGGGAGTCCCCCGGGCTCTCAGTCACTTAAACATGGCTCCCCACCCTTTACCCCTAACAGGATGGTTTCCATGGGGAAGTGAACCAGGACTTCCCCTGCAGGCCCCTCCCCAAAGCCAGACACAGGGAGGAGGGAGGAGGCCTCCCTGCCCCCCCACAAAAAAACTCCCAGTGATTTCCTCTGGGTGGGAGGGACCCACGGTCAGTGGCTGAAAACACTGAAGGGATCACATTTCATAGATGTTATTGCACCCCTTCTCCTCTCCAGGGACCATGACCTTGGACCCTCCCAGGAGAACCCTTCTGATGCTACTGACGGCCTTGGGCCTGACCCAGGGTGAGTACTGGGGAGCGAGTATGGAACAGGGGCCTGGGTGGAGAAAGGGCTACCTGGGCACAGCTCTTGTTGGGCTGAACTTGAGGAGCTGGGGAGGAGGGGGACTTAGGAACTTGGCTGGAGGGTGGGAGACGGGCTCAGTGAGACTAAGCTCCCGGCTACCCCAACCCTCCCGTGCTGTCCTCCTGACCCAAACCCGCAGACTGCTGCTCTGTCAGACTCCAGGGCGGGACCTCTATCTGGGGGTGCGGGCCTGGGAGAGCCCTCAGAGTTGGGGCTGGGGGCTGGGCTGGGCCTGGAACTGGGAGGGGAGGTCCTAGGCTCAGGGAAGGGACAGAAGCCTGCTTCTCCTGGTGGCAGCTGCCCCTGGCAGGGATAAGTCACTGGAGGGAAGGATAATCTGAGGATGGAACTGAAGGACCAAGGCCTCAAAGATTTGAGAGCTCAGAAGCTGGGGTGGGGGGGGTGCAGGGGGCAGACCTGGGTATTAGGCTCATTCTGGGGAGGTGGGCCCAGAGCAGCTGAACTTCCAGTGTGTCTCCCAGGCGACCCCGTGAAGCCCTCTCGGGGCCCGCTGGTGACCTGCACGTGTGAGAACCCACACTGCAAAGGGCCTACCTGCCAGGGGGCCTGGTGCACAGTAGTGCTGGTGCGGGAGGAGGGCACACACCTCCAGGAACATCGGGGCTGCGGGAACCTGAACCAGGAGCTCTGCAAGGGGCGGCCCACCGAGTTCTTCAACCACTACTGCTGCTACAGCCCCTTCTGCAACCACAACGTGTCCCTGGTGCTGGAGGGTACGTCCAGCTGCTCCAGCAACCCCTCCCTGTCTTCTCAGACTCTGCCCTCCCCGCCCTGCTTGCCTCTCCTGCTCTGGCCTGGAGGGCGGGGGAGGCAGGACCCTGGGATCTGACTGGCAGAGTGGCAAGGTGGGGGGCGTCTGGCCTGGTGGAAGCTGGGTCTCAGTGTCCCTCCTGTGCCAGCCACCCAGACTCCGCCAGAGCCGCCGCAAGAAGATGGCCAGCTGCCTCTCATCCTGGGCCCTGTGCTGGCCTTGCTGGTCCTAGTGGCTCTGGGTGCCCTGGGCCTGTGGCATGTCCGGCGGAGGCAGGAGAAGCAGCGGAGCCTGAACAGCGAGCTGGGCGAGTCCAGCCTCATCCTGAAGGCATCCGAGCAGGGGGACAGCATGCTGGGGGTATGGGACTGGGAGAACCGGGGACACAGGGTGGTGAGAGTAGACAGGAGGCACAGAGCCAGAGGGGACCCAGAGTGGCAGGTAGCCGAGAAGAGCACAATGGCGGGCACTCAGAGGTTTGACGGGGTGCTGGACGGGACAGGTTGGTGAGTGAGAAGCCTGGAGAGACACAGCAGTGGGGCCCGGGTCGAGGAGGGAGAAACGGGTTGGGCGGGTCGTGGCTGCCTCTCAGTGGCCTCTCGGTACTCCCAGGACCTCCTGGACAGTGACTGCACCACCGGCAGTGGCTCAGGGCTCCCCTTCCTGGTGCAGAGGACAGTGGCGCGGCAGGTGGCTCTGGTGGAGTGTGTGGGTGAGCAGTGGGTGAGCCCGGGGGATGGGGGCCAAGAGCTCCCATGAGCTTGGAGGGGTGAGGGAGCTCTTGGCCTCTGGCGTCACAGGTGGGGCCAGGCCTGGCTCCTAATGGGAATGCTGCTGGCCAGGGAGGGCGTTGGAGATGGGTCAGTGCCAGACCCTTCTGCAGGAGCTGGGCTGGAGCAAGAGGCAATGGGGGTGGCCTGCCGGCTGCCTTTGGGTCTGGATTAAGTTAAAACATAATCATCAGAGGTTCTGCAGATGAAGGCGGTGCAGCATAACGATGGGGACTCTTCTGGGGATTACTGTGCCCACGGGCTCTGTGTGTCCAGTATGTGACCCCCTCCTTCCTCTCTGGCCGTCGGATCAGGAAAGGGCCGCTATGGCGAGGTATGGCGGGGCCTGTGGCACGGTGAGAGTGTGGCCGTCAAGATCTTCTCCTCGAGGGATGAACAGTCCTGGTTTCGGGAGACTGAGATCTACAACACGGTGCTGCTCAGACACGACAACATCCTAGGCAAGCGGGAGGGTGCGGTGCCAGGCCCCCGGCTCTCATCCCCCCGCACTCAGGGCTGGACCGCCACCTCGCCTCTGGACACTGACCTAACCCTGAAGGACTCCCAGCCGGCCCTCAGCTTCCTCAGCCCTCTGATTCCAGCTTCCTCTCTGACCTAAGCCAGACGAGCCTCCACCCCAGCCCCAGCTTTGCCCTGACCTAGTGCATCCTCTGTCCCCAGCCCTGACCCTGACCCGTCGAGCCTCCTTCATCCCTAGACCCTTGGTGAGCCACCTGACCCTCCGCCCACAGGCTTTATCGCCTCGGACATGACTTCCCGCAACTCAAGCACGCAGCTGTGGCTTATCACGCACTACCACGAGCATGGCTCGCTCTACGACTTTCTGCAGAGGCAGACGCTGGAGCCCCAGCTGGCCCTGAGGCTAGCCGTGTCCGCGGCCTGCGGCCTGGCGCACCTGCACGTGGAGATCTTCGGCACGCAGGGCAAGCCGGCCATCGCCCACCGCGACCTCAAGAGCCGCAACGTGCTGGTCAAGAGCAACCTGCAGTGCTGCATCGCGGACCTGGGTGAGCGGGGAGGGGCGGGCTCTTCACGGGGGGCGGGGTCCGTGAGCTCCTCCCCTTCCACGCGGTACTGCCTTTGCTGGTTTGGATGCCTTGCGTCGGTGAGGACACTGATTGGCGCTTTAAAACTTACAGACGCGTGTTTGGTCTCATCTCACCTCTCCAAGAGCCTCACAGGTTGCCTTAACGTTCTTTTCAAGCCCACACCAGCCGAGCTCCAGGGGAGTTAGGAGAAAGGGGCAGGGAGCCAGCAACCTGGGTTCTCGTCCTGGCTTCGCTGACTACATCGCTCCCCGTCACCAGGCCTTGGGGTTCAGCTCCGTGCAATGGGCATCATAATGCCTGCCTCCCCTACTCACACCTCGCTGGGTTCTTGCACCTAGAGGGCACCACACAAGCACAGTGTAACTGGGACAGTTATTCTCCCCGTGGCTGCTGTCTGCCAGCCCACCTCAGGGCGGGTCTCCATGTGCCGGCCCCTCTTACGTCCTACCATCTCTCTCCATCCCACCTCACCCCCGGACCCCAGCCTCCCAGGGGCCACCCTGTCTGTGGGCTGGGATGAGTGGCAGGAGTGACAGGCCCGGTACCCACAGGCCTGGCTGTAATGCACTCCCAGGGTAGCGACTACCTGGACATCGGCAACAACCCGCGCGTGGGCACCAAGAGGTACATGGCCCCCGAGGTGCTGGAAGAGCAGATCCGAACCGACTGCTTCGAGTCCTACAAGTGGACGGACATCTGGGCCTTTGGCCTGGTGCTGTGGGAAATCGCCCGCCGGACCATTGTCAATGGTGAGGCTCCCCCCTGCACAGGATAGGGAAAGGGGAATAGGGTGGGTGGATAGACAGGCAGGAGATGGGACTTCCTGCCGCGGCTGGTGCCCATGGCCTGAGAGGCTGTGGTCAGACCTCCCATATTCCCTTTACTGCCACTCACCAGCTGGTCCAGATGAGTGACCTTTTAAGGTTCATCTGAGTCCGATTCTGGCTGTGAAATCTTGGGTAAGTGACAATAACAAAAGTATTAAGAGCAGCTAACATTTATTGAGTTTCAACATGTGCCAGATGCCACGCTGTATACACGTATTATCTTATTGAATCGTTCTTTGTTGGCAGGGAGGTGGTATTGCTTAGTGGTTAAGAGCGTGGGCTGGGAATCAGACTGCCTGAGTTCAGTTCCTGATTTTGCCGTGTGCAAGGTACTTAACCTTCCTGTGCCTCAGTTTCCTCATTTGTAAGATGAGAATAACATAACTTCTAGTTGTTGAGATAATCCGAATAGGGTATTCAGGGCAGCATCTGGAGCTGTTCTGTAGCTCAGTAAATATTAGTGGCAATTCCTGTTGTAATGACGCATGCTTGACACAGTATCATCCCCATTTTACAGATGAGGGGATTGAGGCACAGAATTACAGCTGTCTAGAGGCAGCACTGGGGTCTGAAACCAGGCAATCTGACTCTGGGGGCTCAGTGCTCTTTATTACCGTGCTTTTTCTACCTCTCCGGTCCTTGGTTTCTTTGACCGCAAAAATGCGGGATATAGTAGCGCTTGCAGTGCCTGCTTATTACTGCCTTATTATTATTATTAGCCAAGCCGTGCAGCATGCGGGATCTTAGTTCCCCGACCAGGGATCGAACCCGTGTCCCCTGCATTGGGAGTGTAGAGTCTTAATCACTGGACTGCCATGGAATTCCCTGCTGCCTCTTTATTACCGTGGGTGCCACAGGGGACTCAGATTTGGAGGGGCTGAGAGCAGGCGGGGGACCTCGTTCCTGATGGCCCCATATAGGGGGCCGCCCTGTGGCTGGTGCCCTCCCGGCCCTGGGGGGGATGGGTGTTGGGATGGTCTGGACCAGGTGGGGAGGTGATCGGTCTTTGTGGAGGCTGTCCATGGGGAGAGGCTGCTGGGAGTCCTGACAGGTTGGGGACCACCCTCTGGATGGGCTCAGGTCCCTGCCCCTTCAGACATGAGCTCTAGAGGCTGGGGCTGGGGAAGGGGGCACCTGCAAGGAGCTGAAGCCCCTTGGACCAGGCTTCAGGCAGGAAAGGGAGGCTGGACCAGCCTGAGCTGAGGGGGAGGACGATTGCCGACTCCTGGAGCGGAGGGAAGCTCTGTCAGCCCCACACAGATTCGTGGCGCATTATAAACACTGTAATCTGGTGTCAGCCCCGGCGCTGATTAAAGGCCCATTAGACACGCTCAGGCCTCTGTGCAGCACTGATTAGGGCTCGAGCAGCACAGGGGCTGGCCTGGAAGCCCGCCACGGGGAGCACAGCTGGCGTGGGCCCTACCGAGGTTGCGGCTGTGCTGTGTGGCCGCGGCTCCCAGCCGGGGGCTGGAAGCAGGGTGTGGCCTGGGGCGCTCTTCTGGGGTCTGGCCTCTTCTGCCCCAGCGCCTGCAGCTCCACAGGCATCATCTTCTGAAAACTCCTGCTAAGGACCACGTACTTCAGATGACGAGGGGAGGGGGCGCTGCTGGCTGAAGGGGTCAGCAGAGGCCTGTGCCATCCCTGGGAGTGGATGGATGTGATCTGGACCTGGGTGAAAATCTCTTTCTCTTAGGAGAGGTGTTTTCTCCCCCTTTCCCTCATTCCACATCCTCATCCAGCAGTCAGCCAGCCTCCCTTCCTTAAGTGTAGCTTGGAGGTCAAGAGCATGGGCTTTGGTTAGACTTTCTGGGCTTAAATCCTACCTCTGTCCCTTACTACCTGTGTGATTTTAGACAAGTTTCTTAACTCCTCTGGCCTGAATTTCATTGCTTTTATAAAGTGGAGCTAATAGTATTGCTTACCTCATAGAGTTGTTGTGAGGATTTAATGCCATGCAGTTAGGACAGTGCCTGGCACATAGTAAGTGCTCAGTGAACATTAGGTATTTGGGGGCATCTGTGATAGTTGGGGCCTGGGAGCAGTACCCAGGCCCTGGGTGGGAGGCAGCTGTGGAAAGACTGGATCAAGATCTGGCCTAGGAATACAATGAGTTTAAGTCTTGGCTCTGCCATTACTAGCTGTGTAACCGTGGGCTCAACTTCTCTGAGCATCAGTTTCTTCATCTGTAAAATGGGTCTTCGGGTTGCTGTGAAGACCAACAAGGTAATGCATGTAAAGTGTTTATGGCACGATCCCTGGCATATATGGTAAATGTAAAATAAATGGCAGTAATTACTATTATTTATAAATATATTTATTATATTATGGTGTCTCTCTCAGGGGTAGCAAGGCCAGGCAACTGGTTTCCTGGACCCTGGGACAGAGGGTGGGCAAGGCTGTCCTCTGGGTGGTATTGGGCCTCCTTGAGGTCCCAAGTGACTGTCCCATTGCCCTCCATCCCTAGGCATCGTGGAGGACTACAGGCCACCCTTCTATGATGTGGTGCCCAATGACCCCAGCTTTGAGGACATGAAGAAGGTGGTGTGTGTTGACCAACAGACCCCCACTATTCCCAACCGGCTGGCTGCAGACCCGGTAAGGCCCCTCTGGTGGGGCTGGGATGGCGTGGGGTGGTGGCTCACAGCTGGGATTTCTGAGCCCAGGAACTTGTGTCTGGCCTCTGCTTCACCTGGAGAGATTCTGGGGGACAGATTCCAGGGTGCTTCTCTGGGTACTCCCTCCCACGTCCCTGCCTGTGGACCTCTGGGACCCTGTGGTTATTCTGGTAACCAGAACCCTTCACCTCGCCTGAAAAGTCAGAGGCTCTCTGCTGCATTTCCTGCCACGAAGTTTTTGTTGTTGTTACTCATTTTTGTTCTTTCTCAGAACACTCCATATACTTATACAGGACACATGCATACGTGTATGTAGACACACAGGGGCATGCACGCGCTGCTACACAAACACACACTCACAGGTACACACACATGCACATATATGCCAGACTGTTGACCCCATGAAGAGGAGAAGCATGTCTCCTTTGCTGACCCTTATCTCCCTGTTAAGCTGTCACAGTGCCTGGCACACAGTAGGTACTCAATAAATGTTTATGGAAAGAGTTAATCCACGTACACATGTGTATACATGTATGTGTACACAGACACGTGTATATTTCTGCACAACATACAGAGCCACAAAAAGCCATTCATATGCACTCCTGTGCGCACACACATACGCTCTGGCTCGGGAACCGGCTCGAGCTCTGAGGTGGAGTGAGGCTGGCTCATTCTGGGACCGCTGAGACTCCTGGGATAGGTTCCTCCCTAGACACATGCATTTTGAGGACGCAGCCAGGGTTGGTGGAGGTGCTGGGAGCCACTGCCCTCTACACTGGGGTTCCGCTGCAGATAGGCACGTGGGAGCCCCGAGGCCTGCAGATCTCCCCTTTCCTGGATCTTGGTGGAGGTGAGGGTGGGGTGTACTCACCGAAGGGTGTCCCCGAAGATCTGAGTTACATCTCTCTTTCCGTCCTGCCTGCCTCTCTCCATCCCCTGCTCACTCCACTCCCTTCGTCTTCCATGTTTATCTTTCTTCCTCATCCTTGCCTGGTTCCCGCCACGCTCCCTCTTACCACCACTTCTGTCCCTCCTCTCCCCCTCCTTTTCGACACTCTCGTTTCCGTCTTCTCATCCTTTCTGTTCTGCTCGTGTCTCCCCACTACTGGGCATCCTCCTCGCCTCTTCCTTTCCACCTTCCCTGACCCGTGTCTCTGCTTTCTCTCCTCTGCTTCCCTCTCCCTCCCCCCAGGTCCTCTCAGGCCTGGCTCAGATGATGCGGGAGTGCTGGTACCCAAACCCCTCTGCCCGCCTCACTGCGCTGCGGATCAAGAAGACACTACAGAAGCTCAGCAACGGTCTCCAGAGGCCCAAAGGGATTCACTAGCCACAGGCCTGAAGCCTGACTCCCCTCTGCCTGCAGTGTGTGTGGTGGGCAGTGGATGGTGGCCTGTCTGGGTAGAGGTTCTGTGAGTGTGTGTGCTGAGGAGGGGAATGCCCCTCTGTGGGCAGCTGTGCCTGCCCAACTCGGCCCCCAGCCCATCCAGCCAAAAATACAGCTGGGCTGAAACCCGATCCCCGCACCCGCCGCGCGCCGTCTCGCCTGCTCAAAGCAGCAGGCTCCCTGACGTCGGGTTCCCCCCCACCCCCCCCCCACCCCACCCCCCGCCTCCCACACCCTGGGTGCACCCCCCTACCACCCCCAGGACCTGATGCAAAAGAGGCCTCAGAGCCAGGGTGGCCTGCACTTTACCCCCTGCTGTCAGTCAACCCCACTGCCCCACCGGAGCTGCCAGGGTGGCACAGGGCCCCGTCCAGCCTTCAGTAGACACCCTGCCCTGCCAGGCTTTAGCCTCTGTCCCAAGCCCCAGACACCCAGGCCCATGGGTTTTTCTCCGTGGGTTTGTATCTCAGCTCCAGGCCGCCTTGGGCCTCTATCTCCTAGACAAGACCCCTGCCAGCTGAATGCTAGCTGCCCAAGAGAGCGGGGGGCCTGATCCTGGGCCCCTGCTCCACTCCCCTCCTAGCTGACTTACTGTGGTGTTAAACCCAAGGAGTCTTGCTGCGGGCGTGGCAGAGTCATAGGCCAGTGGAGAGGTGGCAGGTCAGATGGGCAAGGCCCAGGACTTTCAGAATAAACTGAGAGGATGTTGGAGCCAAGCATGGCTGTCGGGGAAGGGCTCAGCTGGGCGTCAGGAGACCCAGGGTCTGGTCCGGGTGCTTGCTCTACAGGACAAGAAGGAGGGCTTCGCTGGCCCAGGACCTTTGTTTCTTTATCTACATATTGAAAGATTTGTAGATGAAGATTTGGTCCTGATGTCTTTTGAGGTGTTTTTCAGCTCTAAAGTTCTTTGAAATGTTTAGCCTGTGTCAGAACTCAGTTCATCAGTCCCTTGTACTCATTGTGCCCCAGCCCCTGGCAATTTGCCTCAAGATGGAGATTTGAAAATAACTTTAGCTGAGGCCAAGGGTGTCTGAAATGCCTCCTAGTTTAATTCTACGAGCTCCAGTTCCGGCCGTAACCCATGCCTGTGGCCATCCTTGGGCTCACACAGCCCTGGGCCTTCTGACAGGCAAGCCAGCCCCTCACCTGCTCTATAGCTTCGCCTTCTCTGCCCAGGGCTGAGAGGGGCCAGGGGCCAGCTTCCTGCAGGGCCTCAAGGCTCAGAAGAAATCTGGCTCCAGCCAGCAAGCCTGCAGCACCCAGGTTCCTGCTCCCCACTGGCCCCTGGCCCAGGCCCACACCCTTGGCCGGGCCCCAGAGAGTGTGTGTCTAGGAAGAACCTGGTGGCTGGAGAGAAACACATGGAAAGTTCGACGTTTGGAAATACCGAGGGTGTATGTCCATGCGCTGAGGAGGTTACCCTGAATCCCAGGCGGGTAGATGGGCTGGAAGGTGATGGGGCTGGAGGTGGGGCCTGAGTGTTGGTGGGGAACAGAGCTCAGGCTAGGGACATGACAGCCCCAAGCTTGGGAAGACCTGGCCTCACAGCCCTCAGCCTGGGACAGGGTGGAGAAGGACCCTCAGTTGTCCACAGGAGATTAAGGAAACACAGCCTCCTTCCCCTCCTGCTGGAAACGCCCCAGCACAGCCTCCCTGGCCGGCTTCTCGGCTTCTCGAGTGTTTCTTCCTTCCACCGTCAGAGAGGCACCTTCCCAGGCTGCCTCCCAGCATTGTGCAAGGCCCGGAGGAGAACCAGGAAGTGAAACTGGGTGAAACAGAAAGCTACATGGACCTGCCACGTTCCCACATCGTCGTGGGTCACTCTGCTTCCCGATAGTGTCACGTCTTCTGGTCACTGGAACCCACCTAGCCCAGGAATCAGGACACTCCCCAAGGGTTTTATCTCCACTGGATTTGGGGGTTAAAAGTCTCCTGAGACTCCACAGCCAGAAACTGAAGGCAGCAGCTCACCAAAGGCCGGAAAATCCCTAAGAGGAGAAGGTCTGAGGCAAGAGGTGGAGTGATGGGGGAGGGTTGAGGGAAGGGGCCAGGGTTGGGAGTACGGCTGTGGCCAGGGAGAGGAGGAGGCGTTGGTGAGAGCGGTCTGCATAATGCTTCTGAGTTCAGGACGGTGTTCCAAGGCCGAAATTACAGTCTCTTAACCTGGAGATACTCTTCGTGGGAGCATTTAGCTCGTGCTTAGCACACAGTAGGTCCTCAATAAAGCATGGTTGAAGGTCCGGAGCTCCTGCTGAGTCTTCGCAGGCCGGTGCCTCTGCAGTGGCCCATCGCAGAGGGAACCAGAGGGGACGGGGAAGGAGAGGGTCCCAGGGTATCCCGCCCGGGCTTTGCCCGTGAGAGACAAGTCACAGCTGGCGCAGGCCCCTGCTTGGAGCCAAATCTCAGTTCCCACCGCCGGCTGGGAGTAGCCTGCTCGCGGCGCCTCCGCATCGCCCTCTGCTGGCCGAAGGGCTACCCAGCGGCCGCCTCCCGCCCCGCCCCGCCCCCGCGCGGGGATCGCCTGTTTTTACCCGCCCAGGAGCTCGCCACCCGGCGCCCGCGTGCGTGAGCTTCCCTATGCTTCTGTTCTGTCCCCCGAAAACCACATCTAGAAAGGAGCTGCGTCCTCACTCAGAGGCAGCTTGGACCCGCCCGCCTTAATTCCCTGTTCTCAATCCCCTCCTCAAATGGGGCCCCCGCCTTGCCTGGAGTCAGTCTTCATCCTCAGAATGAGAAGGCGACCGCCATCCTCGGGATCCCACCTTGGCGTCCTGGACGGGCTCAGACGGCACCCTTCCCTCTCCCCACGGGAAACTGAGGGCGGGGGCATACCATGGGGGAGGCAGGTACTGAAAGAAGACAAGAGGTGACTTTTCCATTTGACCGCCCAGCCTAGACGATCTGTGCCTTTGCAGTAGAGGCCCCCTTAGGGAGCCACAGAAAGGGGTACCCTTGGTAAAGGGGTATCCCAATTCGTTTTACCACGAGGACCTGCCCTCCTCCCAGCAGCCCCCAAGGCGGCCTCAGGCCTGGAGCCGGCTAGGACTGTGGATGCCAATGTCCATGGACCTCCACAAGAGACAGTACCCTCCTTCCCAGAGGACCTCTTACACCAGCTTTGGGGAAATAAGAGCGTTCCTGGCGTCCTGCAAAGGCAGCTTTTCCCTTCCTCCTGTGCCTGCCAGTCCCTGGTCCTTAAATCCCCACCCTGCTGTCCACATTATGGTTGGCGTGTGGGCAGAAGGTCCGTAGGAATATTACGGAAAAGAAATCACAAGAAGACAGGCTGGGATCTGGAAAAGAATTGGCTCGTTGCCCTCCAGAGTCGGTGGGAGGTCGCGGCATCTAAGCCCCTGCCTCCATGTAGAGCCTCAGGGAACCTGCCTGCCTTTGAAGAAAACCCATCAACTTCTTCGCAGCTTTGTTTTGCTTTCCTGGGGGACCCCAGGCTCCAATTGCCTTATCTATATAAAGAGGGAGAGGACCATTTGTGTGGTAAGGATTCTCTCTGAGGGGTGATGAGTGTCTGTGTAACGTGCCCAAATGAGAGTGAAGCTGGTTCCTGGAGCGTGAGCTTTGATGCTGAGGACCACGCCCTCCCCTGTCAAGGCCTTGTGGTACCCAGTTCTCCCTATTCTCCCAATCACCATTCTCCCTCAGTCCTGCCCCGCATCTACCCTCAGAGGGTGGCTCTTCTCCCTCTAGAGCCTCTCTCACATCCGGATTAACAGACCAAGAAGTGGCAAATCCCCATGCCTAAAAGATCCAGCCCTAGGGATGGAGCGGAGGGGTGCACGTCCTGAGTCCGGTCTCCCAGGGCGGGGACCGATGCTGACTGTGCAGTCATCACTCCGGGTGGGCGACTCTTGGAACGAGCTGCTTCTACCAGGGCCACGTTCAGATTGCTAGAAATAGAGACAGAAGGCTTCTTGTCTTTGCATATGATCTGCATAATGTCATAGACACACAGTCTATTTTCAGGCAGCTTTCAGGTTAAAGTGTTGTCACTGCTGCCCTGCGGGTGTCACGTCTGGATGAGTCTCTTCTCTGTTCTTTTTCACCCACCCACTCTCACTGACCTAGATCCCCAACTGCAGGAGCAAGTGGTGAGGTGGGGGGCAGAGCAGGCTTGTCCGGGAAGCCGGTGGGGGGGGCAGGGCAAGAGGCACACTGGCATTTCCTTTACTACCACCAGCACCACCAAAAGCAGAGTGGGGCTGCTCGGGGGCAACTGATAGGCAGAGGCAAGGAACGGGAAGCAAGGTGGCCCACATTCTGTGGTACACAAACCTTTCCCGCCTCTTCTACCAGAACAGCCAGTTCCCATATGGTTGGTTCAGTCTTCTGCCAGTTTGACGGAAGACATCTAGATAAACCTGTTCCTCTCGGCCACCGTAAAGCTGGCTTGGCCCAGCTATCCGTCTCGGACGTTTACTTTCAGCACCAAGACTTGCTCTTAGCCTCCTGTGAAATCTGACCCTCAGTCTGTCCCTCTTCCGGGAGCCCCATCTGGGAGACGGGTATCCTAGACTGATGATCAATGTTTTTAAAGCACCTGGCACATAGTAGGAGGTCAATCAATGCTAGAGTCCCCTCCTCTCCTTCAAAAGTCTGTGCCAAGCACCTAATTGTCCCAGGCCTGGATGCCCAGAATAGGCACCATGCTCTGAGGGATAAAGGCAAACATGCTAGAAGGGCCAGTTAGGGTGACTTACTAAGACGTCTGTTGACCTTGGCAGGTCACTTGGCCTCTCAGTTAGAAAAGAGGGGGGCTGGTGGGTTTTAGGGGCAAGAACAATTCTCATGTCACAGCTTGAGCCGTTTGGTGACCTGTCCTTGGTCACAGAAGGCTAGGGTTGGAGCCCCGGCAAAGGGATCATCAGGGCCTGTCTGCTGTCGTGTCTCACTATGGAGACCTAAGGATTCACCAGATGCCAAGGTGAGGAGCCTGGGAGACTTGCTGGGTCCTGGGAATCATGAGGCCACTCAGTCAGGCTGGAGAGCAGCACCGTACCACCCAGAGCTCCTGGCCCCTGGCGTCCAGTCCCCCTGGACCTGCCTCATCCCCTTAGGCAGGCGTTTCCTGTTGATAAGAAGCTCAGTCAACAAACACTGATAAAGAGATGAAAAAAGGAAATTAACAGGGCTTGGGTATAATGGGCATTTTGTCTGCATTTTCTGCCCTTCTTCTTCTCCCTGCACTCCTCCCCCACTGCTTCCCAGAACTGAGGCAAAAACATACCCCCCACCTCCACTTTGGGCCCTATTTTGCAGTTTCCAGGAATTTAGCCTTACAGAGCCCTTAGAAGCAGGGCCTGGTTGACCTGGGGGCAGGAGGTGGGTAGGAGTTCAGAGGCAGGAAACTCTGGGTGCTGCGAGGCCCCCAAGTCCAAGGAAAAGGGCAGTGGCAGCAGGAAGGAAGGACTGTGAGGCACAGGTTGCATCGACGACCTTCCCTCTTCCCTTCGCCTCCCTCCCCGCCAGAGGCCTGGATCCAAGTCGTGGTTAGGTGGCTGCATAGTCTATAATTAGTGGATTTTCCATCATTTTAGTCTCGGGCTTATTACTGGAAAATCTCATTAATTTTCATTCTACTAATTTGGAGTCTATGATCCTTTGGGACAAGAAGCTGGACTGATGTTTAGGGAAAGAAAACAAACAAGTTTGCAAAGCGTGTCCAACTGCCCTTCTTGGGTTTGGTTTTTTTTTTTTTTTTTTTGCGGTACGCGGGCCTCTCACTGTTGTGGCCTCTCCCGTTGCGGAGCACAGGTTCCCGACGCGCAGGCTCAGCGGCCATGGCTCACGGGCCCAGCTGCTCCGCGGCATGTGGGATCTTCCTGGACCAGGGCACAAACCCGTGTCCCCTGCATCGACAGGCAGACTCTCAACCACTGCACCACCAGGGAAGCCCCTCAACAAAGGCTCTTTTCTCAAGCACTCGGCCTGCAGTTAAGATAACCTGCCACCAGGTGTGTGACGAGGCTTTGTCCTCACTAGTGCAAGTAGTCATGGATCATGGACAGGGTTTTTTTGTTTTGTTTTGTTTTGTTTAATTAATTAATTAATTAATTAATTTTGGCTGCGTTGGGTCTTCGTTGCTGTGCACGCGCTTTAGTTGTGGTGAGCCGGGGCTACTCTTCATTGCGGTGCACAGGCTTCTCATTGCGGTGGCTTTTCTTGTTGTGGAGCACGAGCTCTAGGTGCCCGGGCTTCAGTAGTTGTGGCACATGGGCGCAGTAGTTGTGGCCCATGGGCTTAGTTGCTCCGCGGCATGTGGGATCTTCCCGAACACGGACTCAAACCTGTGTCTCCTGCATTGAGCAGGCGGATTCTTAACCACTGCGCCACCAGGGAAGTTCAGACAGGGTCATTTGAAAGATTTATACTAGATACTTCTTTTCCCCTCTTCCCTGGAGAGATCATTCCTTAATAAAACAGTTAGGCAAACATAAAGGAGCAGAATAGATGGTTCTAAATGGCCAGGGTTTAAACGAAAACCAATAGCCATCTACAACTTGAGGTCTTTCTCCTGAATTCGGAACTGTTTCCAGTCCTGGTTACCACCTGACCAGGGCCTTCTCTTGGCTTCAGGCCCTCAAAGCTGTCAGTGTACTTCTGACCCTTGAGGGGAGGAGCAGAGGGTTTTATCCTAGTCAAGACTTGGATTGTTTTTTTTTTAGTAATTCAATAAATGTATTCTAAATTTTATATGGAAGAATATAAATTCATGAAGAGCTAAGTCAATATTCCCTTATTTTAGGTTAATTTTTGCATAGGTCATATAGTCGCATGATTCAAAAACAGAAGTGTCAAAAGGCAGACAGTGAAATCTCTCCCTCCCATCCTTGTCTCCCATCTGCCAGTGTTCCCTGACCCCCAAATAAATTACTGGTCTTAGTTTCTTATGCTTCTGTCTCTTCAAAGTTTCTTTGTATGGATATAAGTGAATTCGAATATGCATCCTTGTCCTTCCCCATCTTTATACAAAAGTAACGTACACACTATTCAACACCTTACTTTTTTCACTTAATAATACATCTTGGAGATCTTTCCGTATCAGCAGATAGAGAGCTTTAAGATTCTTTTTCATTTTTCTCCTCCTTCCTCTTCTTCTCTTTCTTCTTCTTCTTCTAATTCTTCTTTTAAACAACAGCATGGTATTCTGCTGTTTGAATGTACTATAATTAAACCAGTCCCCCATTTTGGAAGTTTTGATTGTTTCCAGTTTTTGGCTATAGCAAATAATGCTGCAATGACTAAATATGTATGTATATCATTTGGCTTCATTCAAGTATATCCACAGGATAAATTCTCAAAAGTGGAAGTCCTAGGTCATTATGTGAATTTGGCTAAGCCAATTTCAAAAAAGTGTGAAAAGGGGAGACCTGCCATAGCAGATAATAAGACATAAGACAAACCATAGTAATAGGATAGTACTAGACAAGTGGACACATAGACAAATGGACAAGTAGAACATATTAAGGGCTCAGGAACAGATCCATATAGACCTGAGAACTGATATGTGATAAAGGTGTCATCAAAAATTAGTGAAGATGATGGCTAACGCATATAGTGGGTTTTCTCCAGGGGGAGTGATGAAAATGTTCTAAATTAATTGTGATAATTGTTGTACAAGTCTGTGAACATGCTAAAAGCCACTTTAAATGGGTGAATTGTATGGTATATGGATTATAGCTCAATAAAACTGTTTAAATATTAGTGAAGAAAGGCTAGGTTGTTCAGATAGTGTTGGTTTCCTCAAACCATTTTTGAGGAAAAATGGTTAGGTCTCTACATGACCTCATATACGAAGATGGACTCCAAATGGATTAAGGACCAAAATGTGAAAGGCAAAACTGTAAGGGTAATAAAAGAAAATGTAGGGCTTCCCTGGTGGCTCAGTGGTTAAGAATCCGCCTGCCAAAGCAGGGGAAACGGGTTCGAGCCCCGGTCCGGGAAGATCCCACATGCAGCGGAGCAACTAAGCCCATACGCCACAAGTACTGAAGCCTGCGCATCTATAGCCCATGCTCTGCAACTGCAACAAGAGAGGACACTGCAATGAGAAGCCCACGCACCGCAACGAAGAGTAGCCCCTGCTCGCCGCAGCTAGAGAAAGACCGTGCGCAGCAACAAAGACCCAGCGCAGCCAAAAATAAATAAATAAATAAATTTAAGAAAAAAAGAAAATGTAAGAGAACATCCTTGTGACCTAGGTATGAAGAAGGATTTAAACAAGACTCTTAAAACACAAACTACAAAACGAACAACTATATGGATATGATGATATCAGTATACTCTTCAAAGATACACCATAAATTTAACATTAATGAATTAATAAAGTTAATAGATAAATGGTAGACCAAAAGAGATATTTACAATCCCTAAAAGACTGTTAAGCATTAATATCTACAAGATATTAAGCATTACTTAATTACTACTGTTAAGCATTACTATCTACAATATATGAGAAACTCCTTCAAATCAACAAGACTCCATAAAAAAATGGGCAAAATACATGAAGAGTTCATTCACAAAAAAGGAAACCCAAATGACTAACAAGTATAAAAAGGAATGCTAGAACTCACTAGGGGTCAGAGAAATGCATATTCAAATGACATAAAACTAATATCTATCAAGATGGTAAAATTAGAAAAGTGAGTAGTGCCAAGTATTAGCAAGGAGGTGGGGAAATAGGAACTCTTGTTCAGTTCTTGTAAAGGAGAAACTGGTGTAGCCTTTGTAGCATTGCTTAGTGAGAATGGGTGTGCCTATGCCATTTGACCTCATGATACCATTTCTGGGTCACATCTCAGAGAAATTCTCATACAAGTCCCCAGGGGGACATGCATGAGGACGGTGCTTGTGGTAGCAGGGAGCTGGAGCCAACCTTGGTGTCCGTCACTGGGGGAACAGATAAGTAAAATGTTGTGGATGAATACTTCAGAGCATTATGTCATCCATCAGAAGCAAGGAACCAGATATACATACAGCAACGTGGATAGATCTTTAAAATATAGAACTGATTGGCAGAAAGAGAAGGCGGGCACAGTGTCTTTTACATAAATTTGGAATGCATAATAGAACTATCCTATGATGCAGCAATCTTACTTCTGGGTATACATCCAAAGGAATTGAAATCAGGATCCTAAAAAGACCTCTGCACTTCTGTGTTCATTGCAGCATTACTCACAATAGCCGAGACATGAAACAAGATAATGTCCATCGACAGACAAATGGACAAAGAAAATGATATAGTATATACAAAGGAATATTATCCAGCCATTAATTAATTTTAATATGACTATTTAAAAAGTAGGAAATCTTGGGACTTCCCTGGTGGTTCAGTGGTTAAGACTCCATGCTTCCAGTGCAGGGGGCGCTGGTTCGATCCCTGGTCAGGGAACTAAGATCCCGCATGTCGCGTGGCAAAAATAAATAAATAAATAAACATTTAAACATAAAAAGAAGGAAATCCTGCTGTGTGCGACAACGTAGATGAACGTGGAGAACATCACGCTAAGTGAAATAAGCCAGACACAGAAGGACCAATACTACAGGATACCACTTAGATGAGGAATCTAAAATAGACTCATAGAAGAAAAAAGTAGAATGGTGGTTCTCAGGGCTGGGGTGAGGTGGAAATGCGGTGGAAGTAGTCAAAGGGTACAAAGTTTAATTTATGCAAGAGGAACAAGGCTTAGAGATCTACTGTATAGCAAAGAGTCTCTAGTTAATAACACTGTATTGTATGCTTAAAAATATGCTAAGGGGGAGACCTTATGTCAAGTGTTCTTAACACACACACACACACACACACACACACACACACACACAATAAGAATAGAATTCATACATATTCAAAACAACACTGCATTCTTAACAAGGATACCCCTGTACTTAAGGACACAAGCTGGCTAGAATGCTTGTGCAGCGAGGGGAGCAAGGTGGATGGAGATTGAAAAGGGGATTGGAGAAAGAGGTGGAAAATACAGTCTGAGAGAGGCCTTGCCGCCTTGCACAGGCCCGTGATGATGACGAGCTACCGCGTGATTAACCTGAGGCCCATAAGTACAGGGGGAAAAGGCAACACAACAACAGAGTCTGAGTCCTGACTCAGCCGCTCAGAAGCTTGCGATCCTGGGCATGAAACAGCACAGAATACTCGGCCTCTTCATCTTGAAATGGGAATAATGTGAGGAATCGTGATCATGTTGGACAAGGGGCCTGGCCAGAACTGTTGTTCAATAAATAATAATAATACCAATGAAAGTGCACTCTTTTCACCAGTAGTGCTCATGGCTTCGGTTCTGCAGAGCTACAAGCTGGCTTTGTGTCAGTTCCTCTTGCTGGGAATTCCCTGGTGGTCCAGTGGTTAGGACTCGGCGCTTCAACTGCAGGGGACATGGGTTCGATCCCTGGTCAGGGAACTAAGGTGGCACATGCCGAGCGGTGCCACCCAAAAAAAAAAAAAACAAACCAACCAACAAATAAAAAACTCTTGCTTTGTCCCTCTCTCAAATCAGGGGAAAGAAAAGCAATCCCTCTCCCTAGCCTCTGGCTCTCTAATCTCCCCGGCCTCCTCATCTGGGCGGCAGCTAAAAAAGAGAGATGTGCAGGGCAAGGTGAAAGTTTATGATTGCAGATATATGTGTATATGCACCTATACGTATAGGTACACGTGTATGAATATATATATATGTGTATTTATTTCCATTAGAAGAAGACTCCTCATCCTGTACTTACTGGCTGCTCCTTTCGGATCAATACTTTGGTTGGGTCTTTTGTGAAATGAAATTTATATTCACGCCCACCGTTTCCTTAGTAACAATCTCCGGCAATCAGATCTGCTGTCTGGTGGAAATGGCCTTTGGAAAGTACCATGCGGTGCACAGTTGCACAATCTTACCTTTGCCAGAAACTGTTTTCTGATGTAGCCAGTATCTTTTACAGAAAAAAAAAAAAAAAAAAATTAACTACATTTAAGCAGACTTAACAAGGTCTTAAAATAGATATAAAGTGGTTTCACCCCACAAGGGAAATTCTTAAAATACTAAAGTACTGTTTTTAAGCATAGTCAAGTACTTCAGAAAAACTAATTTACATTCCAAACAATTTCTATGCTAATTACAAATGATTCTTTCCCAACCACTAGGTAATATTTTGTGTTACTGTATGTACCTGAAATGAATAAAATTATTATTTTTTAACCAATACTCACTCATTCAAACTAGCCTTTCCACAATTCTACTGGATCTGCACTTTTACTGTATTTCAATAAAAATTTGAATGTTTTTTTCAAATTTGATCCCATAGTATTGAGGTAAAAACACAAAAACGGATTTATCACAGTTGTGTAAATGAGAGGCTTGCGACTCTCAGATCTCCGCTGATTTTGCCTTTTCCTGCATGGAAAATGGTAAGCCCCAGGATGTCTTGCAACTGCAGACACCAAACCCATGAACTCACTGCACCCGTACCTCTCCCTCCTCAGGTCCCCCCTCAGGTCCTCACTCTTTTTTTTTTGTTTGTTTGTTTGTTTTTGCGGTATGCGGGCCTCTTACTGTTGTGGCCTCTCCCCTTATGGAGCACAGGCCCAGCCGCTCTGCGACATGTGGGATCTTCCCGGACCGGGGCACGAACCCGCGTCCCCTACATCGGCAGGCGGACCCTCAACCACTGCGCCACCAGGGAAGCCCAGGTCCTCACTCTTAATGGCCCTTCACTTTTCGAAATGAATCCTCGACTTGACCTTCTCTATGAAGTCCTTCCCACCAGGGTGTAAACTTGCTGCAAACCACCCCCCTTCCAACCACCCCAATCCCTCTCCCCTTCCCTTCATGGTCATATTTATTGATGAAGTCTCTGCTTCCGCACCTCCCACTCACTCCTCAGTCCACCACCTTCTGGCTCTACCATGGAAACTGATCTCCTGGAGGTTACCCCTGGCCTCCTTGTTGCGAAATCCGGTTCACCCTTATCAGTCCTTCCTTTTTTAACTCGACCTCTCAGCGACATTTGACCACTGACCACTCCCGCCTCTGGGCTTTCCTGCCACACGCTGCCAGTCTCTCTCCAGCTTCTCTGGCGGCTCCTTTTCAGATGTCTTTGAAGGCCTCTCTTTACCTCTCCTGTAAATGCTGGTGTTCCTGGCTTTCAGTCCGAGGTCCTCTTCGCCATCTGCACAAGCCTACTGCATAAGCTCATCACACCTTGGCTTTAAGGCTCATTGATGACGACTTTCAAGTCTGTGTCTCCAGCCCCCACCTCCACCCTGACCTCTAGACCTCAAGACTCAGCTGTTTCCGAACAGCTCCTTGGATGTCTCCCAGACATCTCAAATGCATCATGTCCAAAACAGAACTCGTTATCTGCCACCCCAAACCTGCTCTGCCCCTGATGTTCAGAGAACGGTATTACTATCCAAGAAAACACAGGAGATCTGTTCATGACCACCTTCTCCCAAACACCAACCCCGCCCCCATCAATGAAACACAAATTCTTGTCCATTCTACCTCCCAGTTATCTTTCCAACTCCATCCACCTGCTTCTGTCCCCGTCCTGGTCTCAGCTACCAGCACCCCTCCTCTAGGTCAGTGGAATGTCCCCCTGCTCTCCTGCATCCATCTAGCCCCGCCATCTCATCCTTTACACTGAAGCCTGGAGAAGTTCCTCTAAAATACAAATGGACACTCCATGATGCTCTCCTCTGAACGTCACTGCCCTCAGGTTAAAGTCTAAACTCCTTATTAACAGAGGCCCCTATTGCTCGATCTGACCTAGCCCGCAGCTCTGACCACATCTCTTTCCACAGCCCTCCTCCATCTTCACGTTCCAGCCACACTAGGACATTCTTGGTGTCTAGGACATTCTTGGTCTGACTACTTGCATTCATCAGTAAATACGTGTAGTGGTGTGATGAAGTGGACTTCGGAGAGAGGCAGACCTGGGTTTGGATTCCAGCTCTGCTGTTTTCAAGCTCTGCATATGATGTTGAGCCTGTAGACTAACCTCTCTGAGCCTCTGTGTCCTCATCTGTAGAAAGAGGAATAGTAATACCTGCTTCGTCTAGCATATATAGATTTTTCTTTCCAGCTACCTGACCCACCTCCACCTCTCCACGCTCACACACTTTTTCTGGAAATCACCCCTTCTTCCCTATTTCTATAGGAACAGTGGTGGTCCCTGATAGCCGTGTTTGTACAACATGACCAAGCCCACTCCCCACAGATATTTGGGCCAGAGGTTGACACTTGACCCAAGCTGAACCATCAGTCCCTACCTCCTGAATGAGGAGTTGTGACCCAGAGAGCGTCACACCAGAATCTTTCCTGTGCAGCTATGCTGAGCATAGACCTGAGGACTGTCAGGGGCCACATGTTCCTTGTGGATGGGATGCAGAGAATGCTGGTCTGCATCAGAGAAGAGGGAAGCAGAGGCACAGATGAAGCAGAGGCCCAGGGAGGAAAAGGGTGGAAATGGAGAAAGAGTCTTGTCCATTTGACATCCTGCTTCCAGGCACTGCCTGAGACCAGCTGCACTGAGTCTGGGAGAAACTAAAGAAGAAAAAAATTTGTTTTTTCTTAAATAGCTAGACTGGATTTCTATTACTTAGAATCGACACAGTCTTAAGTAATCTACTGTCTTACAGAGTTATTGTGAAAGTTAGAAATGAGGTATGTATACATACAGTAGGTAATCAAGAAATAATTACAATAATGTTATTATTTTTACATGCAAAGGATGAATGACTGAGGAAGGGATGGCAGAACTCTCTGCACCTATTTCTCTAGAATAGTTTCAGAAATAAGGTTCAGGGCACTGTATCATCCCATGAGTATTTTTTTTTTTTATTGAAAAGGCTAGGTATCGTATTTTGGTAAATTTGAACGAAAGAAAAAAAATTATGCATAATCTCGCCCTACCAAATTGAAGCAAATATTTGCATACATACTTTACATACTTACGATCACGGGGCACAGGGTATTTTGTGTCCAGTATGTTTCTTTTATATAATAAACAATTTAATATTTCTATACAGAATTCATCATCATGTTAATGATTTCATAATATTTAATAACAGTGTATTATGTAATTTATTAAGTCATTCCATATATATATATCCATATACATAGCTTTTCTGTTTTTTTCTATTGCAAATCATGCTGCATCGTGTATCTTTGTGGATAAGTCTATTTTAAATCAGTTTACTTTTCTTAGTTGAAGTATAGTTGATTTACAATGTTATATTAATTTCCAGTGCACTACATAGTGATTTGATATTTTTATAGATTATCCTCCATTTAAAGTTATTATAAAATATTGCTTTTATTCTCTGTGCTTTACAGTACATCCTTGTGTCTTACTTACGTTATACCTCCATTGATTGTTTTAGTTACAAAAGTAAAATTAATATATAGTCATCTTTGAAAATGTTGATAATATAGTCAAGAGGAAAATATTTGTAATTTCACTGCCTAGAGATAACTCTTGTAAACATTTTGCTAAATATCCTTCCAGCTCTTTTTTATGATAATTAAAACATAAATATTAGAATATACTGTATTTTAGTACATATTTTATAACCTGCCTTTCCCCTTTTAACTGTATGTCATAAACATCTTGTTACCTCATTAAAGTTTCTATAACCATGTGTATAGATGTACCTTACAAGAACGATTCTCTCTTTTTGAATATTCATTTGTTACCAATATTTCACTATTTCAGCTGAAGCTGTGATGACATTCCCGATTTTCAAATCTTTATGCAAGTGTCCGATTACAATATTTCTTTAGGATGAATTCCTACAGCTGCAATTGTAGGGTCAGGAAGTATATGGATATGCTTGGGATAATTCCTAGGAGTGGAGTTCTGAAGTCCAAGTTTAGAAAATCTTCAGGACTCAAAAAAAAAAAAGGCTGCCTTAATTTCCGAGTGGAATTCTAGTGGGGGAGGAGAGGAGAGTGGTTTCGTCCGCTCAGAATCACCTCCCAGAGGAGAGGCAGGTGGTGTACACTGGGTTATGGGGACTGGCTCCTGGCCCTCCTCCCTCCCTTCCCTGCACCCTCCAGGGCAAACTCCCCTCCAGTCCCAGGCATTTCGGGGCAATGGCAAAGATCAAAAGGCTTGGGTTCCAGGGACTGGTTCCACATTTTACTGGCTAAATGACTCAGGCAAGTCACTTAGGTGTTCTGAGGCCTCAGTTTCTCCACCTGTAAAGTGAGGCTAATTATACCCACTCTGGAGTCCTATAGTGTGTCTTGAAGGTGAAGTAGTAATATATCAATTACAAATCCCTATTCTAAGCTGTGTATTTGTTCAGCCCCAGAAAGAAACAGTGGTATTTAGTATCAGGATCCTCTTCTGACAGTAGGATGGAGACATGATGGTGGAGAGTGTTGGATCACGGGATTTCACCCACCTGACCAGCGCTGGGGCAGGGCAGGAGTAAGCGCCCATAAACCCTTCCCTCTGGCACTGTCGGGATCTATTCTGGGGGCTAGAATGGTGGCCAGCCTACTGTTGTAGTGGCTGCAACAGCAGCGGTGGGATTCTTCAGCTTTCATCCACAACCCTTTCCTCCCCCAAACCCAGGCGGCCCCTGAAGGTTCCCATGACAACAGCACGCCTGGGAAGGACCAGCTTGAGGAAAAACCAGATTTTGCTGTAAGAAAAACTGGTCAGAAGCCACAGGCAAAGCGAGCTGGGACAGTGGCTCTGTGACGGGGCTGGGTCCTGAGACAAAGACCACAGCGGTGTGAGCTCAGGCTCAGTGCTAGGCAGTCTATAGAACAATATCTGACATGTTTGGAACACTTCCTGTGGCCGGACACTGTTAAATGTGCTGCTATATATGTATTGACTTGTCTGATCCTCAGGACAAACCTATGGGGAAGGACCATTCTTTTACCTATTTTACAGGTGAGGAGACCAGCATGGTAAGGTTAAAAACTGGCATTCCGACTTCAGTGCCTGCATCATGGACCTATTGGAAGTCATAACTCTCCTGTCTACAGCCTTTGGCAAGTGATAAAGGACAGCTTCATTCTATCCTCACAAAATTTTTGCAAGATAAAAGTCATTATTCCCATATTACAGATGAGGAAACCAAAGGTCAGAGAGGTTAAGTGATGGGCCCCAAATCACACAGCTAGTAAGTAACAGAGCTGGGATATGAACTCTGATCTGTCTGAGCCCAGAGCCCATGGCCCTTCTCACTAAGGAAATCCATCCGGTCCTTCACATCTTCACCTGAGTACATTTGCCCATAAGCCTGAAGAGGCAGGTCATGGTTGCTTAGTATAGCTTTAGAGGTGTGGGGGGTATGTGTTTCTGTGCCTTTAGCACTGTGCCAACACACACACACACACACACACACAAACACTCACACGCATGCACACAGGCCCTGGCAGGCTGATGGACCTGTCCTACTCCCAGCCCACTCACAACAGACTTCCCAGGAGTAAACTTGCCCACACCTGCTTGCCTCAGCTGGGAAAGGCTGCTAGAAGGCACGTCTCCACACCCCAGCTCATGCTGAGTAACCAGGCTGGGGCTTCCCAATGGAGGGAGAAACTTCCGGAAGTCTGTGAGGCCACTGGGACATTGGGGGATTTTTTCCTAAAGAGAGTGGGGAGCCTGAACTTCAGAGCTGGGCTGCTTAGGGAAGGGGAGGTTCTGTCCGAAGGACATTGTCCCTATTATTCTTCCAGTGTCCCTTTTTTACTTAACATACTTAATTACTTGTCCCCTGATTTGATTATTTTCTGGGTGGTGACTTTTATTTTTAAAAGTCCTACAACCCCTGCGGTAAGTGCAGTGGCCTTCTGTGGCCTTCTGTCTCAGCTCTACCAGACCATTCCATATTTTCACCTGGGAGCTTACCTTTAAGGTCTTGAAGTAAAGCCACGATATTCGCAAGGGCGGCAACAGAACCTCAAGTTCTTCCAAGTTCCTCTCAGATGGTGGGATAGATAAGGGGCAGAGACCTGAAGACTGTCTTTTTTTTTTTTTTTTGATTAAAAAAATTTTTTTCATTGAAGTATAGTTGATTTACAATGTTTTAGGTATACAGCAAAGTGACTCAATTATATATATTCTTTTTCAGATTCTTTTCCATTATAAGTTATTACAAGATCTTGAATATAGTTCCCTGCACTATACAGTGTTTGTGTATATATCATACAAACAAACTATACCGTAAGTTTGTTTTCTGCATCTGTGAGTCTATTTCTTAATCATAGATGATTTCGTTTCTTAGTTTATTTTCTAGGATCTGTATTCTAAAACCTCAGGCTTATAAGTGATTTTAAAGAACACTTGGTAGGAAACCATAAACAAGACGAAAAGACAACCCTCAGAATGGGAGAAAATATTTGCAAACGGAGCAACTGACAAAGAATTAATCTCCCAAATATACAAGCAGCTCATGCAGCTCAATATCAAAAAAGCAAACAACCCAATCCACAAATGGGCAGAAGACCTAAATAGACATTTCTCCAAAGAAGATATATAGACTGCCAACAAACACATGAAAGGATGCTTAACATCACTAATCATTAGAGAAATGCAAATCAAAACTACAATGAGATATCACCTCACACCTGTCAGAATGGCCATCATCAAAAAATCTACAAACAATAAATGCTGGAGAGGGTGTGGAGAAAAGGGAACCCTCTTGCACTGTTGGTGGGAATGTAAATTGATACAGCCACTATGGAGAACAGTATGGAGGTTCCTTAGAAAACTAAAAATAGAACTACCATATGACCCAGCAATCCCTTTACTGGGTATATACCCTGAGAAAACCATAATTCAAAAAGAGTCATGTACCACAATGTTCATTGCAGCACTATTTACAATAGCCAGGACATGGAAGCAACCTAAGTGTCCATCGACAGATGAATGGATAAAGAAGATGTGGCACATATATACAATGGAATATTCCTCAGCCATAAAAAGAAACGAAATTGAGTTATTTGTAGTGAGGTGGATGGACCTAGAGACTGTCATACAGAGTGAAGTAAGTCAGAAAGAGAAAAACAAATACTGTATTCTAACGCATATATATGGAATCTAAAATTAAAAACTGGTTCTGATGAACCTAGGGGCAGGACAGGAATAAAGACACAGCCGTAGAGAATGGACTTGAGGACACGGGGAGGGGGAAGGGTAAGCTGGGACGAAGTGAAAGAGTAGCATTGACATATATACACTACCAAATATAAAATAGATAGCTAGTGGGAAACAGCTGCATAACACAGGGAGATCAGTCTTGGTGACCACCTAGAAGGGTGGGATGCGAGGGTGGGAGGGAGGCGCAAGACGGAGGGGACATGAGGGTATATGTATACATATAACTGATTCACTTTGTTATACAGCAGAAACTAACACACCATTGTAAAGCAATTATACCCCAATAAAGATGTTTAAAAAAAAGAGCACTTGGTAAAGCCAACTAGGTAAATTTTGGCTGGAGCTGAATGAACAAGGGAGAGGGTTGTAGGCGATGGGGTCTAATGGCCAAAGAAGGGGATATATCATGCAAGCCTGGAAGTCATGTATTGTTGCTATGCAACAAATTACTCCACACTTTGGCAGCTTTCAACAATCTCACATAACAACTTCTGTGGTTCTAGAATTTGGGAGTGGCTTACTGGTGGTTCTGGCCCAGGGTTTTTCATGAGGTTGCAGTTATAACATTGATTGGGGCTTCAGTCATCAGAAGGTTTGACTGGGGCTAGAAGACCTGCTGAAGCGTGCCTTGCAGCAGGAAGCTTCTACACGCTTTTCCACTGGGAGCAGAATTAAGGCTCTCTCCCCAACTCCATTAGCTTGACTATCCGCCTCCACTCAGTTCCCCTCTGAAGCTCCCACAGCACGTCCTGGGGGACAACTTAGAAACCATCCTCAGAGGCCTGGACACCTCAGTTTTCTCCAGCAGCTGGCAGACCCTGCCATGCCTGCGCCTCAACCCCGTTTCTGTTCCCTGCCAAACTGCCAGGGATCGGAGCAGAACGATCCGATCCGGGGATGGCAGCACAGGACAGCCGGCTCTCAGCTTCTCACTCGTGGAGAAACTAGCCACTAAGCCTTTCTTCAGAGGACGGAGACATCCATCCACAGGACAGTATGGACTCCGCAGTGGCGTGGGCAGGGGGAGAGAGGCTGCAGACGCCAGGAGAAAGAGAGCCAGAGAGTGAGGAAGTGGAGGCTGGTAGAAGAGAGAGCACAGGCAGGAGGGACCATGGGCAAAATATGTCAATATCGTGTTTGTTTTTCCCTCTTGTGGGATGGCAGGGAGGGCACCCCTGCTGCCTTGGGGACAGAGCACCTGTGCATGCTCCCCTGCCCCCACCCCTCCAGCCCGGCCCAGGCTCGCGGTGGGTGTTTAGTAAGTGCACACCAGAGCTGCTGTTTATGTTGATGAGATGACGGCACAGCACTCAGTCTGCAAAGTCCAGACTTCTGTTTCTCCCACCCCTTGGGAATTTCATAAATAAATCCCTGGAACCGTTCCAAGAAGAATTTCAAGACTTCTCTGCGTGCGCGTGCGTTTCCAGAAACACAAACAATTTTACATGCTGCATGGTGTGCAAACTCCAAAAAAACTCCTGGGGAGGGATGAGGGCTGGACGTGGCAGAGAGATGTTAGAGGGCCAGGTCAGGCCGGGCCGGGCAAGCAGCAGTTCACAGCGGAGTCTGCAGCTGGCTCCGCTAACCGGGTTCGCAGAGGCCCGGCCGCCTGGGCTCAGGTTGCTTGGCCTCCCCTCCCCCGCCCTCTGGCTTTGGCAGTATTCTCCACCAGGTTTTTGCAAAGTGCTGGGGTCTTAAAATAGCATGAAGGCACACGCACACTCAGACTATGGTGTCAATTCCCGTACCACAGAATGATCGAAAAGTGAGTGGAGCAGGAACTCCAGGGCATCTTCCTGAGCGGACAGCAGTGTGAGTGTGAGCTCAGGCCCCAGATGGGTGGGCACATGGCACAAGGAAGGCGATGAAGGAACCGGGAGGAGAAGACAAGATAGAGCCCGTGTCTGAGTGTGTGTGTGACAATGTGACAGCGTTCATAGTCACGTCTGGTGTGTGTGTGTGTGTGTCTGGGATCATGAAACCGGAGGCCGTGTTGGTGTGACCAGTTTGGCAAGGGGAGTATAGACTTCCCTCCTGGCCTGTGAACTCCTGTAGGGCAAAGAACTAAGAACTTCATCTGAATCATTCCCAGGGCCTAGCCCGGTGCCTGGCACAAAGACACTCAAAACATGTTCCAGGATCAATAAATGATGCCTGGGTCCATGGATTTTTCTAGAACAGAAAATGGTAACAGTAAAGATAGTCCAGCTTCAAATGGCAAAATTAGAACTGGGTGCCCCAAAGTTAGTATTTCCTGAACATTGGGAGGGAAATGGAAGTGGTAGCGTTAATGATCTGTCTGAGGAAGCAGAGGCTACACACCCAGGAAGGGGGAAGGCTTCCTACAGCAGTCAGGCTCTGAGCTCGTTCTGAACGATGGGTAGAATTCCTTGACCTGGGGTTCTAGCCAGGAACCCTAGGCTACAAGGATTAACACACTCAAACCAGTAGAAGTGAAAAAAGAGGATTTCCTGGAAAGGTACATGGGAGTCTCAGAGAAACTGGTAACGGGAAAATATGGCCAGATCTCATGGGGTCTTGAAGACACTGGACTGGGTATGTGTGGAGGACAATTTGACTGTTAGAGGGGCTGAGGCTGGAGGGTGCGTGTGCACAGGCACACCTTGGTGACCACCCCCGGCCTTCTCCCTGCCTTGACTCCATTCCATTCTCTTCTCCTAGCTCATCCTGATACCACACGGCTTCCAGTTACTCCTCTGTAGTTCCTGCCACCATCTGAGTAACACAGTTTCTACGCCTCCTTAGTTCAAATGCTCATGAAAGAGAAGCTGAACACCTCAGCCAGTCTATTTACTACTTTCCCTTGGTTCAGATGCCCAACGCTGGTGCAATCATCTGTGGCCAGAGGGCAGACCATGTATTCATCTAGGAGAAGGGGGTGTAGGCAGGTGACAGCAATACCCCCTTGTAATCCACGTGGAAAAAAAGGGAGCAGGGGTTGTCCAAGCAGGAGGAAGACTATGACTGAGGACTTGGCAGGTGTGCTTGCAAGTGTATAAGTGTGTAAAAGGGGGAGGGATTGAGAGAGAGAGAGAGAGGAGCCAGGATGACGGAGGAGCTGTCAGAACTGGGATTAGCTGGTGATCTTGGGCAAATTATCTGATCTCTCTGTACCTCAGTTCTCCATCTCTACAATCGGGTGGACAGTAGTACTGCTCCCACGGCGTTGTCGTGAAGATTAAATAAATAATCCACAAAGCGCTCTTAGGAGAGTACATGGTCAGTCTCTGTATGCTGTTTTTATGTGTAGGGGAAGTAAGTCTGGATGGATATTAAGGGCTTGTCATGTAGAGGTCTTGACTACCAGTTTTGGTTTTGCCCTGGAAAAGTCATTTATCTTCTCTGGACCTCAGTTTTTCCATCTGTAAAACAATGAGGTCAGACTAAATTATCTCTAAAAATCCCCTGCAGATTTAGAATGGTGTGGTGTCATGGGCAATAGGGAGCTCATATGTCCTCAGGAAGGCAGATGACAAAATGAGAGGGAACACGGGTTTGCTATGGCGTACCTGGTAACTGCAGGAAGGGTGACCAGGAGGTTGGGGAGGTTACAGTGCTAGCAATATCAGAGGTGTATGGTATGAGGTTCTGGATGGGGGCTTCATTAGGGGCATGGAGAAGAGGGGGGTACAGATAGGCAAAAGCTCAGAGGTCCACAGCAAAAGGAGAATGACCAGGAGAGCCATCCTGCTTGGCCTCTGGGCATGTCCGGATAGAACTAAAGTATGAATCATCAAGGCTGAGGGCACTGGGCCTGTTTACCAAGGAGGCACTGGGGTGGAACGAGGTCAGTGTGGGGGTTATAGTAATCTACAATCATGCCATGGCCTCTGGAGCAGAAAGTGAGGGGGAAAAGCCTGGGGAGGGTTTTTTTCAAGAACAGCAGAGCTCAGCACCATCCCATGGGGCCCCTGAGCACAGACAGCAGCCGCTGACTCTGTCAGGTCCCTAACACTGACTGGGGCCTTCGGGATTCTCAGGCCCATAACAGTGCCTCTAGCCATCCTCCCATCCTTAGCCACCAGCCACATCACATTCCTTTTACTTCCATTGCCTTAGCTGCCCTCCCTCTGCTTCCCTCAACTCCCGGACCCACCTGTTCTCCCACCAGACCTATACCGCTTCCCCCACCCCTTCAGCCTCCAAACATCCCCTCTTCAGCTCCCACTCTGGGATGCTGAGCATTTCTAGAGGAAACTGTACCATCAAAGAGGCTTGTTATGACCTCAACTTAACGTTCGGCAACTCTGGTTGGGTCCCAGAGCCACCCTGGCAATTACCTTCTGCTTTCCTATGTTCCTGGACACCATCCCATTCCCCACAGTGGCTTTTGCAAATTTTCCCTACTCTCTTCAAGCATGTCCTCCATCATATGCTATCCTGCCTCCTGACCATGTTGTACCAAAACAGGCCATGCCCAAAACTTGACTGAGAACATCCAGGTGACCCTCTCATGCCTATAAACTTTCTTTCACCTCCTCCTCCAGCTTCTCGCTCCATCACTTACTTCTTCTTCTTCCATATTTTTGAACTCTTCCTGACTCCTTTATTGCAGTCTAAGTTGCAATCTCTCCCTTCTTATTAAAGCAACAAAATGCAGCAAACACTTCTTTGACCTTGTATGTCCTCTGGAAATCCCCTTTTCTCTCTTTCTCTTCTCTAGTCTAGAAATCTGTATTTTTAATTTGGATTATTTAGCCCATGCATATTTATTGTAATCACAGATGTATTTGAATTTACTTTCACCATCTTATTTTGTGCTTTCTATTTATCTCACCTTAATACTATCCTTTTTTTTCTCCCCTTTCTTGCCTCCTTTTGGATTGCTTATATTTTCTTTCTTCCCGCCTTTATTTATTTTAAAGAATTTATTTATTTATTATTTATTTTTGGCTGTGTTGGGTATTCGTTGCTGCGCACGGGCTTTCTCTCACTGTGGCAAGTGGGGGCTACTCTTCATTGCGGTGCATGGGCTTCTCATTGCAGTGGCTTCTCTTGTTACAGAGCACAGGATCTAGGTGCGCGGGCTTCAGTAGTTGTGGCACACGGGACTCAGTAGTTGTGGCTCAGGGGCTCTAGAGTGCAGGCTCAGTAGTTGTGGCGCATGGGCTTAGTTGCTCCGCAGCATGTGGGATCTTCCTGGACCAGGGCTCGAACCCATGTCCCCTGCATTGGCAGATGGATTCTTAACCACTACACCACCAGGGAAGCCCAGGATTGCTTATATTTTCTTATTCTATTTTTTTCCTTCTCTTAACCTGGAAGTTATGTAGTCTGTTTCCCTTCTAATAGGGAATATCTGACAATTAGTAAAGTAGGCATGAATTCATACATAACTTTTATATATATATATATATATATATATATATATATATATATACTTTTTTTTTTTTCTTTTTTGTGGTACGCGGGCCTCTCACTGTTGTGGCCTCTCCCATTGCGGAGCACAGGCTCCGGACGTGCAGGCTCAGCGACCATGGCTCACGGGCCTAGCCGCTCCACGGCACGTGGGATCTTCCCGGACCGGGGCATGAACCCGTGTCCCCTGCATCGGCAGGCAGACTCTCAACCACTGCGCCACCAGGGAAGCCCACTTATATATATTTTTAAAGACATTTTCTAAGAGTATATAATTCTAGGTTGACCGTTATTTTTCTCTCAGCCCTACTTAATTGTTTTTGGATTTTTGACTACATAGATTATATTTCTTGGAATTTTGTCTGTGAGAATTCCTTGTAGCCTGAGTTGAAGGTGGGTCCTCTAGAGATTATTTGCTCTTCTTTCTTCCAGGTACTACCAGGGGGTACTACCAGCCCAGGCCCACTTGAATCTAAATAGTGTATAGTTTTTCAGACCACCCAGGTAGGGTTAATTTGGAATTAAATTAAATGATGCAGGCCAACTTGTAGTTCAGAATTCTCAGGGAAGATGTTCCCCTTTTCTCACTCAGGACCAAGGTTCAAGTCAGGCAATTTTCCTGGCAGCCTCCTGGAGGAGTGAATTGTTTCTAGTTCATCCTTTGACCGAGTGTTGTCTTATCTCTTGTGGGTCTCAGATTTGAGCAGAGGAAGATTTATTAGACTCCCACACCTTGGGCAGTCCTGGACTTTCTCTTCTGTCCTCTGCATCCTGCTCACCTTCAGAACACCAAAGTTCAAGTTCACCTGGTATACAAATGCTCTCAAGGTGAAAGCCAGCTTTGGTTCTCTGCTTTCCTCTCTTTGTTCCTTAGTTTCTGACTTGAGTATTCTTCACTTTCTTGCTAGTTTGCCAAGCATTTTGGGTTGTTTCTTTAGCAGAAATTTTGCTCAGGGAACCTGGTCTATCATTCTGAAGGAAATTCAAATCTCCCCCTCCCATCACAGCCAAGTTCTTTTAAAGAACAGATGACACTCGGTCTTTTTTTTTTTTTAATTCTTTCTTTCTTCCTTCCTTCCCTCCTTCCTTCCTTCCTTCCTTTCTTCCTTCCTTTCTTATTTTTGGCTGTGTTGGGTCTTCGTTGCTGCATGCAGGCTTTCTCTAGTTGAGGCAAGAGGTGGCTACTCTTTTGTTGCAGTGCACGGGCTTCTCATTGTGGTGGCTTCTCTTGTTTCGAAGCACGGTCTCTAGGTACGCGGGCTTCAGTAGTTGTGGCACGTGGGCTCAGTAGCTGTGGCTCGTGGGCTCTAGAGCACAGGCTCAGTAGTTGTGGCCCATGGGCTTAGTGGCTCCACGGCATGTGGGATCTTCCTGGACCAGGGCTCGAACCCGTGTCCCCTGAATTGGCAGGTGGATTCTTAACCACTGCGCCACCAGGGAAGTCTGACACTCAGTTTTTCTAAGCTTTCACCTCTCGTTCACTTGTAGCCCCCTGAAGTTAGGCCTCCACTCCACCTTCCACTGAACCTGCTCAAGTAAAAGTCACCGCTGGGTTTCAAGTTATCAAATCCTAGACTTTCTTTGTTTCCCATTTTACTTGACTCCTTCTCAACATTAGAAACTACTGATCTCTTGAAACCCTCTCCTGCCTTGGTTTCCATGATTCTGTTTTTTTCCAGGTTCTTTTCCTATTTCTCTGAGTGTTCCTTCTCTGTCTCCTCTTTCCTGTCTGTGTTGCTGTACTTCCAGAACTACTGCACACCCCTGAGCTGTCTGCGTAACTATGATATGCTGCTGATTTCCAATCCATAGCTCCATGGCTCCAGGTTCCTACAAGAGGCCCTTCAAACTCAGTACGTCCAACGGGGAGCTCATTTTCTTTTTCCCAAACTTGCTCTTGCTAATCTGCTGAATTAGCCACCAAGCAGACAGTCACCCACATCAGATTATACTGAAAACATAATGGGCTTCTCTGTTTCCTCCTCACTTCTCACATCCAATCAATCTTGTAGCTTCTACCTCTTTAAAATCTCTTGAATCTATTTTTCTTTCCCATCTCCATTGCTGCTGCCTAGGGTCAGGTCCTCCTCCTATTTTGTCTGAGCTACTAGCTCTTAGGTTTCCTTACCACCAAACCATCTGCACAAAGTTCAAGTTCATTTGGTTCAACAAAGTGGTCTTTCTAAAATACAAATATGATCACTTTACCCCCCTGCTTAGAACCCGTCCAGGAATACTGGAGAAAAGGACACTTCCATGTGGACTTCCACATCTGTCTCTCTCTCCCACATTACTTTTCAGCTCCACCACCAGCCCCCTTCACCCTCCACTCTCCGCGTGTACTGCCATGCCTAAACATTGGACAATTTTACCTTGGTATCTTTTTTTTTTTGGGGGGGTACGTGGGCCTCTCACTGCTGTGGAGTGTCTTGGTGTGTTGTAAACAAGATGGCAGCTGTGACACTGGGTGGTCTAGTCAGTGGAGCCTGGGGTGTAAGACTTTTTCCCGGAGAAGTAAATCCTGGTAGCTCTGGGGAATCCCATGACCAAGGGACAGAGCAAGGCGGATGAGTAGTTCGTAGATGTGATGTGGGTCCAGTCCTAAGATTCAGGAGGCTTACAGAAGTGGATGCTTTGCTGAGGTCTTCAGGGATGGGAGGAGAGCCAGGCTGTGGGAGGGAGCGCAGGGAGATTGGGCGGTCTGTCTCCGTACTGCTTGGGACCTAAAAGGGAAGGTAGATGCATCATCTGGTAAAACTCTGACTTGAGGAGTTGCTGCAAACTCTCAGGAATAGCGTATGAGGAATATAACGCACCCCTCCCCAACCCCATCAAGTCTAATTTCCCACCTTCAGCTGGCTCTTGAAAACCAGTCTCTGGAAAAGCATGAGATGCTGTGATGTTGAAGAAGCACAGGACCAGGAGGCTGTGGCTTCAACACTAAATTAGACATGAGCTTGGGCGAGTGGCTTACCTTCCTTAGGTCTCAGTTGCCTCACCTGTAAATTGAGCACACCCTGACATGCCTCAACCACTTCATAGGATTATAGTAAAGATTAAATCATCATCATCACCATAGCTTTTCTTTTAATATCACTTCCTAGGTGTCAGAGACCGTGCCAAATGCTTTAAAGACAGTATCTTCATCCATCCCCACAATATCTCTATGAAGTAGAACTAACATCAGTTCCAATTTACAGATGAGGGAATTGAGGTTTAGGGAGGTAAAATATCTTGTCCACAGTCAAAGGCTAGCAGGTGAGCTGGTATTTGGTCTGTGGACCCAGCGTTCTGATTCCCTGGGCTGTACCTTCAGCTATGTGACTGCCCTTGTAATTTAGGAGTGAAGCAACCACAGGTCCCCTCTGCGACTCTTGGTCTTGCAGCCACAGTGGCAGCACTTAGCAAGGTATAAGGAAGGACAGTTCCTCTCCCTTGGTCTCAGTAATGTGCTCCTGAGGGGTCAGCTTTCCCTTCCCAACTGCGTGTGTTGGTGAATGTCCTGTGTTGAATAGTGTGCCCCCAGTATTCATGTCTACTCAGAACCTGTGAATGTGATTTTATTTGGAAATAGGATCTTCACAGATGCAGTCAAGTTAAAATGATTTTAACTCGTACTGGATTAGGGTGGGCTCTAATCTGATGACTGGTGTCTTCATAAGAAGAGAGAAATTTCGACACAGAGATACAGACACAGAGGGAAGACAGCCATGTGAAGACGGAGGCAGAGATTGAAGTTATGCTTCCGCAAGCCAAGGAACACTAAGAATTCTGGGAACCACCAGAAACTAGAGACAAGAAAGGATTCTTCCCTAGAGCCTTCAGAGAGAGGATGGGGCTTCTGACACCTTAGTTTCAGATTTCTAGCCTCCAGAATTGGGACAATAAATTTCTGTTCTTTTAAGCCACCCAGTTTGTGGTACTCTGTTAAGGCAGCCCTAGGAAACTAACACAGTAAACTTACACTGTGCCCACCACAGCTGGGAGCCCTTAAGGGTGGGTGGAACAGAGTTTGGGAGACCCGTTAGATAAAATGGAGGGGGGAATGCCCATTTTGGGGGCCTGAGGCAGAGCAGTATAAAAATAAGGTGTTTGCTCATCCAGCTACTGACCCTTGTGTACATGGTGCCTCTGCAAGACTTTGCACATGTGTGTGTGTGTGAGTTGTGTCTGGGGAGTGTGTCTACAGTCCAGTTTTTTTCTTTATATGAGGAGGGGTGTTCTTCAGGTTTGTGACAACTTCAAAGGTGGGGATTCCATTTGAGAAGCTCCCCCGTACCCCAACTCCCACCTTTGGTCATCCTCTCCACCCTTACATCTCAGATGATGAAATTGTGCTTAGAGAGGTTAAAAAGCTTGCCTACGTTTTCATGCCAGTTAGTAAGAAAAGGAGGTTTCAGATCCAGAACTCTGGGTCCAAAACCCTGTCCTTTTTGTGATCTCAAGCGCTTTTTCAAGCTAAGGAAAGTGAACTCTTTTCAGAAAGATATGGGTGATTCAGTTTACCTTTTATAAGCATTTTTTTCTAAATTTGAAAGTAACACTAGCTTATTTGTAAAATATTTAGAAAATACTGAAATGTTTACAGAAAAAGTAAAAAATTATTCTGGTGATAATATTGGCAATTTCTTTTCAGTCTTTTTTCCATGCAGATATATAGTGCCAACAAAATTAGAACAGTACTGTAAATAGTTTTGTATTTTGCTTTTGCATTTAACATCTCATGGACATTTTCTCACGTCATTATTTTTACAAACATAATTTTTAATTACAAAATAATGCTCCATCATATGGATGGGCCATAATTTGTCTTCTATTATTGAGTACTTGTTTCCAGCTTTTTTACAATGATGAACATGCAACAGTTAACATTTCTCACAAATATTTGTCCTCATCTCTGTTATTTCTTGAAGACAGGGGATAGGGATATGAATATTCTAAGACATTTTATACGTAATGCCAAATTGTTTACCAAAAGGGTTCTACCTACAGCAGAGTGGGAGTGCTTCACACGGCACCCTCACCAAGACTGAGTACTGTCATTAAAAAGCCCGGTATGTTCTGAAAAGGGGCATCGCATGATTCGATCACACAGGTGGCTGTGCGTCCCGCGGATCGCAGGGGGGCCACTTGGGGCTGGGAGACTAGTTAGGAGACGGTTGCGACGATCGCGATGGGACGTGACGGGAGCCTGAGGCTAAGCAGTAGGGATGAAGGGAACGGGAACACGCACGGCACTCGTAGAACATTCGATGCGGGGGATGGGGGTCGGTGCCGTTAAGATCACGCTGCGCTGCGGGGAGCGCAGGACAGAGCAGAAGTCGCGTGTCCGGCTCGGCCTCCTCCGCGCCGCGCTCTGCACCCACGGGTGAGGTTGGCCGAGGCGCGAACCCCTCCCACCCCTTTAACTGGGACACTCCCCTTTAAGGCGGGCGCCCGCGCGCACCCGGCCCCGCCCTTCGGGGGCGCGCGCGGCGGCCGCGGCGCCGGCTCCGCCGGGAGTGCACGTGCCGGCGCCGGGCGGAGAAGAGGGAGGCGGGAGCCGGGCCGCGGGAGGAGGGGAGGCGCCGGGGGCGCGCGCGCGCGCGCTGGGCGCTGCTGGGCTGCGGCGGCGGCGGCGGCGGCGGCGGCGGCGGCGGCGGCGGCGGCCGTGGTGGTTACTATGGCGGAGTCGGCCGGAGCCTCCTCCTTCTTCCTCCTTGTTGTTCTCCTGCTGGCCGGCAGCGGCGGGTCCGGGCCGCGGGGGATCCAGGGTGAGTCCCGGGGCGGGGGCCAGGATGGAGAGGGCCGGGCGAGGGCGAGGCCTCGCGCAGCGGCCCCTGGCTACAGCGCGCCCCCTCCCCACGCACTCAATATGGCCGGGCGGGGGGCGCGGGGGAGTCGCGGTGACCCCCAGTCGGCTTTCCCCGACCCCCGAGGCGCGGCCGTCCAGCCGGGACCGAGCTCACACCGGGCCCCTGGGGACCCGATCCCTCTTCCCGGCGAAACTGGATTCGGGGAGCTCTCGGGGGTCGCGCTCCCAGCACCCCCATGTTCCATAGAGGGGAGTGCGGGCTTCCTTCCCCAATATTTGGAGGTCCACGTTTCTGCCCCTCAGCATGTCCAGGGGCGGTGGTCTTCATTCCCTCTCTCCAGATGCTCCTTGGGGGGCGCATTTTCTCCCGCCAATATTGTGGGGCTCGGGCAATGGGGTCTTTGCCTCTCCGAGGTATCCTCATGTTGAGGGTCCTTGCGCACCTCAGATGAAAGGGGAAGGGGTCTCAAACCTTTCCTTGAGCTCCTGCGCTCGGGGTGCCTCTTCCCCTCCTTATCCTTCCTCTCTAATGTTCTGGGAAAGCGAGTCACATTTCCCCTTCGCGCAGTCCCTTGAGTTCAGTGGGGCCAGCCCCCCCACCCCTCCAATACACATGCCCCGCGGAAGCTCTGTGGAGGCAATGGGACCAACAGGGCCCTAAACGTTTTGGGAGCTTGGCTTTGGAATCTCTCGAACCCTAGGAAACCTAGTTCCAGAACAGTTAATCTGCATCTAGGTGTATTTGCTTTTCACCTCGCCTCTCCCACCCTACCCCAGGGGGCCCATTCACTTCGTCACTTTGTGGATGCCTTTCAGGTGACATCCTAGAACCTGCCTCCCACCCCCAAGATCATTTAAAGACCCCAGCACTGGAGCGGCTCCCGGCCCTTGGGCAGGATTTATTTACCTTCCAGCACAGCCCCTTCCCTACACACTCCCCCACCTCACACACCCCTTACCTTCCAAACCCCACAGGCTTCTGCTCCCTGGTAGCACCCGCACCCTTCCCGCTGCAGAGGTAGCCCCTTTCTGTGGGACACTCAGCTGGGTGTCTTGTTTGCGAGGCTTGGGGGGCTTGAGGAGAGCAGATGAAACCCTAAAATATTTAACTTAAGGGTGTCGTCTCAAATGCGTGTTGGCATTGGGGTAGCAGATGAAGGTTATGCTTGGCAGTTATATTGAACTGATTATTGACCCACAGATAGATCTGGGAGAGCTGATCCAGGTCTGTATCGGCTCCCGATGTACAAAGCCTGCTGCTTTGACTTCTCAGCAGCCCCTAACCTTCCAGCAGTGGGAGATCAAATGTATGTCCTGTGGCTCTCTTCTCTCCACTAAAAAGAATGGTTCTTAGGTGGGTTCTGGCTTCCTTCGTAAACCAGACAATCAACAAAAGACCTCATCCCACTTTGGAGTCTCAAAAACAAGTTCATTACCTCCAGCCTTGATATTTGTTCCCAGTGGTGCAGCCTGTGCGGTGGGGTCTTTGTTCACAGGCTAATGCTTCTGCTAAGGCGCCTCATGCGTGTTCCTGGGTCTTCGCCGCTCTGTGGCATAGGTAATGTGTCGTGGGGTCTGATAGACATGGTGAAGGTGTATGTACACAGTCTGACATTGGTGGTAAATTAATGGTTTTCATGAATGTTGTTTACTGGGCCTTATTATGGGCCATGTTCTTGGAGTGTGTAACACGACGTTATTTCTCTAGTAGGGTAGTAAGTAAGGAGACTCAGCCTTCAGGTTTGTTATTTTACATGTGATGAATAAATCTTTAAATTCCTTCCATAGGAATTTTTATCCTGTTCCTAATATATCCAAGATTTTTAACAGCCGTGTCCCTGTTGGTTGGTGTAGTGTCTGGTGGGATATTTCTTGTTGTGAGCCTTGAATGTTTAATTGATAATACAGCTGGTTCTGAATGGGGCAGAGTTCATTTTCTGTAACCTTCCTGAAATGGATGTTGTTGGCGTGAGGATGGGTGGGCATAATAGGAAGTTGCTTTCTTTTTTTGGTAAATTGGAAATAAGGTTGTGTGTCCAGCAAGCATTCTCGAAGGCCTTTAAATTTGGCCAGACACTACAGTTTTTTCCGGGACACATCTAGTTGCCAATAGTGCATGCTACAGAGACCACTGTTGCAAAAGGCTTCAAGTAAGACATCAGTTCTGGGAAAATAGAGGCTGTGGGATAACAAGAAGTTGATTGCTGTCCTCCCCTGCACTTCCTCTGTTGTGATCCTCGAGGCGGGCTGGAGGAATGGCAGAACCAGCCAGCCCTGATGCCTGGTACTTGGACAGGACATGAGGGCAGCAAGGGGTCGGTGTCTGCGTTAAGTAGTGAACTAATGTCGACTTAGTAAAAGGCCAGTGATAAGAAGCATGAGTTCCAGGTTATAAACAGCATCATTTGATAGGTGGGCCATGTTTTAAGGCCTGCCTTGGAATTTTCACATTAGTACTTGAAAACGTAAAATTGAATTAGTAGCAGGAGAGCGTGATATTTATTTCTTAAGACAAAAGCAACAAGGGAGACATTTGAGGTTCTGATAGGAATATTTTTAATTTCTGTGAGTAAACTAAAAATTTAATTTCAGGCCAAGTCTTGTAATTTTGTTGAGTGGACATGAATTCGAACTACGGTGAAAGTGAACTCTCATAGAGAAAAAGAGAATCTCAGATTAGTTTTGTTAAGAGCTCCGGGAACAGATGTGATTAAAACAATAAAATGGCTACTCTGGTTAAAGGTTAGAGCCAGATGGAGGGAGGAGGCTGGTTTCCAGCCCCTGAACTTTGCTCCCTTACAGGTTGTCCTTGAATGAGGCACTTAACCTTTCTGTGACTGCCTCAGTTTTGCCTCTGTAAAGTAAGGAACTAGTCTGTGCCGCTCTTATTGGGACATTTGCGAGACTGACTTACTGATAGCCAGTTGGCTGGGAGGTATTTTTAGACACAGTTTCTGACTTCAGAGACCAGGCAATGTTGGGTTACTTTTTATCTTATGGGGCAGAGTAATTCTTGGGATTGATAGAAGCATCATATGTCACAGTGTGGTTAATTTCTTCTTCTTTGTGCATTTCTGTGGACCCGTTTCAGATTTCCTCAAGTTAATTTCTGTCTCTTGACAGGCCCTTACATCTTAGGCCGGGCAGCATACCTTTGCTAATCAAAGGCAGTCTGGAGGGAGTGACCTGCTTTAGGCTTTATTGGTTTGGCAACGTTTTAATTCTTACGCAACTCCGGGTATGTTTATGGCACTATGTAAATGTTACATAAGAACATGGAGGCTGAGAGGTGGCCAGAATGGTGCCTGTGAACACAGGAAGGTTAGACTGAGGACTTCATCTGAAAGGACCTTGGGAATCTGCAGTCAGTACAGGAAGAAGCTGCGCTTCATTTTTGTCTAAAAACCTTTTTAGATGATTGTGTCTTTCAGGTGGACTACTGTGTTATAAATAGGTGTATTCTCCACCGGTGAGCTAATTGTAACCTTGCTACCAGAATATGAATCAGGAGGTGATGATGAGGCGCTGCCTCTTCCAGCATGGCCTGCTGAAGCTGCTTGTTGCATTTCGGAGCACGAGTTGAATTGCCTCGCAGTCTGTTCTCATAATAACTCAGGAGTGCGGGGTGTTGAGGTGGAATGGAATTCTCAGTCCACGGTGCTTGAGATCTTCTTTATTTTTGAAGGTTAAATTAGAATACTGGAGTGGCTCTTTTGTTTTAATTTTGAAATCCTTATTGTTTACTGTTCAGTTTTTGCTCAGAGCAGCCGTGAACATTAATTCTGGAATCCCGCCTCTTTGTCTCGAGTTCTTGTGCTATTTGTCTGTTACAGTAGGGTTGATGTAAGAGGGTCTTACCTCATTTTCCTCTCTGTATTCACAAGAAGAAAATCCTGGAGTCCTTTTGCTCATCAGTTCCCCCCGATGCTGGAAGTGCTGCGGGCCTCCGGAGCCCATCAGTTCCGCCTGGCCTAGGAGTGTCCAAACCTTTGAAGGGAATCGGCTCCGGAGCCGCCAGTCCCCGGCAGTCTCGGCTACGTTTCTGTCACTCTGCAGGGGCGGCATCACGGCCAGGTTCGAGTCCAGCTCTCGGGTTTTGCTCTCCTCAGCTTCTCTCACACGTGGTTCAACCTGCGGCTGGGCCTGGAGGCAGCGTCTCTGCTCTTGCCTGTTCTCTCTGCTTTGCTGGCTTTTTCGTCGCGGATAAATACCGTTCAGAGTGTAGCTTTCTTCTTCCTCTGTAGGTCTCGGGAGCTTGGTGCAGCTGTGCAGCTGCCACCCCCAGCAGTCGTACCTGCCCACGGGTGTCTGAGACAGCGCCACTTCAGGCAGCTCTGGTGTTCTTTTCGGGTTTTCTTCTCTCTCCACTTAGTCTGAAGCCTGCATTTGTCTCGCTAAATATTTTGAATTTAACACAATGAAAGTAACTGCCTTTCCCTTTAAAGAATCAATCCCCCTAATATTTACACAATTACATACAGGAGGTTTCTTTATTCATTCGGTTGGGTATGTGCCTGGAATGGTTCTTGGCATGAGGAGGTAACAGGGAACAAGGTGGACAAGAATCCCGAACTCTCATGGAACTGACTATTGCAGTGGCTCAGACCGAAAATAAATGAGTAAACACAGTTATCAGTCATGAGGGCTGTGAAGGAAATAAAGCAGGATGGTGTGCTGGAGTGCGCGGGGGGCTGCCACGTCACATCCCTGTCCGCTTCACTGTTTCATCTGTAAAATGGGGCTAATCCAGTCAGGTCGTGTTATTTGCCGTAACTGTGTTCTGTGAGGCCCACTTGAACATAGGATTCGCAAATACTGGACCACTGCTCCTGGGGGAGACACAGGGTTAGTTCCCTGCAGCTGCTGGTCACACGTTTTCATCAGCTGATTGGTACATAACCTTGTGTTGTTCGTGTTTCTGTTTAAAGACACCTCATTTAATTTACATTGTTGACTCAATAACATTGAACTCAGGGCCAAGAGCACTGTAATGCGTGCCTGAATGAAGCTTAGTCAGTATATGTATTTTCTTTCTCGTAAGGCACGTCACTGTCTTCTCGAGCTTCAGAACACTAAGCTACTGCTCTTGGGGGCTGTTTTAAACAGTGAAATCACCAAGAAAAAACACAAAAAGCCTGGCACTGAACATACCATGAGCAGGACACATGTTAACAGCATGAGCTGAAACAAGAAGCCAGAGCATTGCCTTGTTCAGCCTCAGTGGGAACGTGTGCATTGGGTGACTCAAAGTTTTCACCACTCTGCGCATGTCTGCAAATGACCATGAAAGCACTGAGAGTATTGATTTGGGGGTTCTAAATAAATTTTAGCAAGTGGGCAGATTCACAGATACGAATCCATGAATAACGAGAATCAACTGTATCTTGTTAAAAGCCATACAATGATTGTGGCAGAGAGAAAATTATATCATGTGGAATTCCCAGGATTCCTGAATGGTTTCACTGAACCAAAAGCTTAATGTATACAGTTAGGAGTCCCGTTTCCAGCCTGTGAATAAACTAAACAGGTATATATATACGTATATCGAATACTGCTACGGTGATCTAAGGGTTCCTTTAACCCTTGAGCACCTACCATATACCTGGCACTGCTGTAGGTGCAGGGATACAACAGTAAACAAAAGGAGACAAATGCTTTCCTTGGTGAAGTGTACCTTCTGGCTGGTGAAATGGACAATAAAGAAATAAAATACAAGGTGATTCTGTCTACCACAGTCCCCCCGCTGCTCTCCTCTCCTCAAGTTTCCTAGCCTTAGGTATATACACACCTTTTCCCAGTTACTCAGTCACGCATGAATGCAGGTGGTACAGTTGACCCTTGAGCAACGTGGGTGTGAACTGCATGGGTCTACCTATACTTGGATTTCTTTCAGTAAATACAGACTAGAGTACTGTACGGTCCAAGGCTGGTTGAATCCGTGGGTGCGGAACCACAGATCCAGAGGGATGATTGTTATGTTATACTTGGGTTTTTGACTCCATGGTGGTCAGTGCCCCTAACCCCTGAGTTGTTCAAGGGTCAACTGTGTTGTGACGGGATTAAATCAGTGCGCCTCCAGATAGGCAGGCTGTCGTGGTGGGCCTGACCTAATCAAGCTAGCCCTTTGAAAGCAGAGCATTTTCTCAGCTGATTGCAGAAGAGGAAGGCAGAGATGCTCCAGCTGGCTTGGAAGAAAGTAAACATCCATGTATGAACTGCCCATGGGAGCCACGTGAGCAGGAACTGCAGGCTGACTTCAGGAGCTGAGTGGTCCCTGGCCACCAGCGAGGAGGGAAACGGGGGCTTCAGTCCTTCTTCCACAGGGCATTAGAGTTCGGCAGCAACGAGTGAGTTTGAGAGAGGTCCCAGCCCCAGATGAGAATGCAGGCCCAGCTGACATCAGTCATGCTGTGCCTGGGCTTCTGACCTACAGAAACTGTGAAATAGTAAATAGGTGTTGTTTTTAAAAATGTGTGTGTGGTGAGTCAGATGGTGATGTGAGGAGAAGGAAAACAGGAGAGGGAAACAACAGGACTCGCCCAAGACAGGCTTGAGGCGCCTTGAGACCTGGTACCCTGTCACCCCATGGATGGACCTTGCATGTGGAAAGAAGTCCTTTGACCACCTGTGGCTTTCACCTACTGCCTGTTACCTTTTCCTAGATACCTGTGAGTGTTTGGAGGAGAGAGGAGATTGTGAGTGCTTTGGAGATAAACTTTTTAGATGGTTTTGATGTTTTGAGTTGAGGAATCTGTGAATTGAAGGATATTTTTTTTAAATAAGTATTTGTGTTGAACCTGCCTTACCCCAAATCTCTGCATATTGTCTTGGTGTATGTTTGTAGACATTACATTCTACGCTTGTAGTAGATAAGCTTGAATCACATTCAGTCAACGTTCATTCCTAATAGGCAGGGCCAAGCTTAATGTTGAGAGGAATACTGAGGAACGACTCTGTCCTTGCCATTGAGACATTTACACACAAATTGACTTCTGCTTGTTAGAAGAACCATAAAACCACAAAGAGCTCTGACCCTTCTCATTCACTAGGATGACAGTAGTGATAAAAGCCTCTGATCTCCTGAATGTTTACCATCTACTCAAGTGTTACACGGAGCCTTTGTGCTACATCGCGTACTCTGTACAACTATTCTCTGAGGCACTCTCATCCCCATTTTACGGATGAGAAAACTGGGACATAGAGAGGTTAAGCAGTGGGCCTGAAGTCTGTCTGACTCCAAAGCACGTGCTCTGAATCCTGTACTCTACTAGGCACTGTAATGACTGTTAAGGTAGCTTTCTAACCAGTCCCTGCCTCCTGTCTCTCCCTTGTCATCCTTCCTACCACTGGATCTAACTTTGGCAAGTGCACCTTCTGTGTCACTTTTATGTGGCCTCCAGGATCAACTCCAGACCCCTTAGCCTGGCATCACAGTCCACGCAGTCTGGCCTAGTCTCCCTTACTGCCCTTGTCTCTGACTGGAACCATGGCATTGTTGTCACATCTGTTTACTTTGGACCTAACATGCCTTGTGCTTTTCTTGGTCTTGGCCTTCTCTTCTTAGCCTAGTCCAAATCCAGCCATCCTCCAATGTGGGACCCACTTTGTCTTCCTCCTATCCCCCAGCCAGTGACTCCATCCTCTCTGCTTTTCTCTTTCATCCATATCAGTGGTATAGAGGTTCACACTGGTTTATAGCTTTCTGCTTCTCCCACTCTCGCTTCTCTACCCCATAAAAATTGATGCTAGGAGCTACCTTATTTTTCTTTATATGTCTTCGTCCTATCACAGAGCCTTGTGTATTTTAAGTACTTAATAATTTAATTGAATTCATTCATCTCTTTTCCATCCTCTCAGCAAAATCCTAGGTAAATAATTCTAGTTCTGTCCTGCTGTAATTTTATTGTCTCCTGTATGTACAGTTTTTATCCCAGTCTCTCAGAATGCTGCAAACACTTGTGAGTTACTTGGAACATCCTAATCACACTTCCTACCTCACCTCTTGCATCTCTGTTTATTCTCCTCTGTTTATTCTACCACCTGCCCATTTTATTCCAGCCAGATGAACTGGATCTCAGCCTCTTTAGTTTTATTCTCCGTCCTGGCTGATTTTGTTTTCTCCTTCATTGTCCCAGTTGCCTGAAACAGTCATTCCTATCCCTCTTCTCCCTCAAAACTGTGATGTACCCTGTGGCCTCTCCACACATCCATAGTATAGTAAGTAGGTCAGGAAGCAAAGAGGACTGCCACTGATAAGTACCCTCCCCTGCTCTGACGGGCCACGAGCGTGTCTGCTTAAGTACAGCAAAGAAAGAAAACAGAATGGTTGTACCTGTCAATATAAACGTGTCAGTAAAGGAGAAATACCAGGTTACTAGTAGGCAGCCTGAATGTGGCAGCCGAGTCTGGACATTTAGGTCCCAGGAACACCGGACGTGCTCTGTCATAGTGATGCCACTCCTTCCAGCTTTACCTTGACGCTCTCCTGGGCAGCAGGTGGGCCCTTGCTAGGTGTTCAGGCATTTACAGTCAGCCATAAGTTAAGTCGCAGTGACAGGTCTCCTTAGCATAAACATCAAACGTCTTTTTTGAGTGAGAACAAAGCTTTCATTCTCTAGACCTGAGGCTTAAGGGTGACTTGTTTAAACAGCTCTCTGGGGTTGGGTTTGTCTCCAAGTAGAATGTCAGAAAGGCAGTTTGTAGAATAGATATAGTGTGGAGCTGGCTTTTCAAACACCTTTCTCTTATGCAAAACCCACTCTGAGACCTTTTCCCAGATTGAAATTAAACACCAAGCTTATCAAATGTCTTATTGTTCAATCTGTGCGTTTTTCCCCCTCGTCATACAAATAGCTTCCTTTATTAAGTCAGTTACATTTTTTTCATAAGTGCTTTTTACCAGTATACTTTTTGGATGTTTTCGATACCACCAACTACACATGTAAAATTTGACTTTATCATGGCTCTTGGGTGCTTAAGAGTTTTTGTTTTGTTTTATTTTAGTGTAGTTTTACAATCTAATTCCGATGATTGTGAAGGCTGGAAATGCAACTTGATTCTTTGTTAGCAATAGCATCTGATTGCTGTATTTTAATGCAGCAGGACTTTTCTGCCTGGTACTGTGTCAGTTCTGCAGCCTCACCCGCTGTCTTCTCCCCAACCCCCCACCCCCTGGAGAAACAAACATTACCTCTACTTTGTGATAGTTTAGTGCCAGACACCTCCATTTTTAAACCCGATTCAAGATTTTCATAAACATTTTGGCAGTTGTCTAAATCAGTAGTTACTGAACAACTTTTTTCTTTCTTTTTTTTAAAAAATTTATTTATTTTTATATTTAGCTGCATTGGGTCTTCGTTGCTGCACGCGGGCTTTCTCTGTTTGCAACGAACGGGGGCTACTCTTCGTTGTGGTGCGCGGGCTTCTCATCGCGGTGGCTTCTCTTGTTGCGGAGCACGGGCTCTAGGCTCGCGGGCTTCAGTAGTTGTGGCTCGCGGGCTCTAGAGCACAGGCTCAGTAGTTGTGGAGCATGGGCTTCGTTGCTCCGCAGCATGTGGGAACTTCCCGGACCAGGGCTTGAACCCGTGTCCCCTGCATTGGCAGGCGGATTCTTAAGCACTGCGCCACCAGGGAAGCCCTTTCTTTTTTCTTTCTGTCTTCTTAAAGCAGTAAAACTCTTTCAAAAATGAAAATGTAGACAGGTGTATAAAATGGATAAAAGCATGTCCACTCTGGCAGAGCCCCTTCCCTCTCAGATTGCTAGGCTGAGATCTGTTGAATGAGACTTATTAATCATGGCGCTATTTGCTGATCACTGTGCTGGATACCAGTGAGAAAATGAAGCAGAGAAGGACACTGGTTCCCTCCTTTAGGAGTTTACAGGTTCCTGGGACTTGGGAAGGACACTGTACCTCCATTGTTTTTGGTATGCTCGTGTTAGGTTTTTGTTGTTATTGTTTTGTAATTGAGATTATATTATACATACTGTCTTACAGAGATTTATGGTATTTTAAAAATTGCGGTAGAACACATATAACCATTTTTAACCATTTTAAAGTGTATAATTCAGTGGTGTTAAGTACCTTCATAATGGTACACAGACCATCACCACTCTCTAGTTCCAGAACTTTTTCTTTACCCTGAAGGAAACCCAGTAACCCATTAAGCCAGCATTCCCCATCTTCTCCCCCAAGCCCCTAACAACCACTAATAATGCTTTCTGGATATTTAATATAAATGGGCCCATACAGTATGTGGCTTCTTTCAATTAACATAATGTTTCAGAGTTCATCCACAGTGTAGTGAATATCAGTAGTTTATTCCCCTTTATAGCTGGGTAATACTCCATCATATGAATATACCACATTTTGTTTATCCTTTCTATGTTTGGTGGACATTGGGGTTTCCACCTTTTGACGGTTGTGAATAGTGCTGTTATGAACATTCGAGTACAAGTTTTCGTTTAAACACTTGTTTTCAATCTTCTGGATATACACCTGGGAGTGGAATTGCTGGGTTACGTGGTAATTCGATGTTTAACTTACCGGGGAACCATCAAACTGCTTTCTATAGTGGCTGCACCGGGTTATGATCCTACTGTCAGTGTATAGGGTCCCAGTTTCCTCTGAGTCTGCACCAACACTTTCTTATGGCCTTCCTAGTGGGTGTGAAGTGGTTTTGATTTACATTTGAATTTGAAATTCATTTGCATTTGAGATGATGTTGAACATCTTTTCATGTACTTTTTGGTCATTTGTATATCTTTGGAGAAATGTCTGTTCAGGTCCTTTGCCTCTTTTAAAATTATTTTTTGTCGTTGTTGAGGGTTTTTTTAATATAAATTTATTTATTTATTTTTGGCTGCGTTGGGTCTTTGTTGCTGCATGCGGGCTTTCTCTAGTTTTGGCGAGCGGGGGCTACTCTTCCTTGCGGTGCATGAGCTTCTCATTGTGGTGGCTTCTCTTGTTGCGGAGCACAGGCTCTAGGTGCGTGGGCTTCAGTAGTTGTGGCATGAGGGCTCAGTAGTTGTGGCACGAGGGCTCAGTAGTTGTGGCTCGCCGGCTCTAGAGTGCAGGCTCAGTAGTTGTGGTGCACAGGCTTAGTTGCTCTGCCGCATGTGGGATCTTCCTGGACCAGGGCTCAAACCCATGTCCCCTGCGTTGGCAGGCAGATTCTTAACCACTGCGCCATGAGGGAAGCCCTGTTGTTTAGTTTTAAGAGTTCTTTACATATTCTGGGTGCAAGACCATTACTAGATACATGATTTGCAAATATTTTCTCCCATTCTGTAAGTTCTCTTTTCTTCACTCTTTTGATATTGTCCTTTGAGACACAAAAATTTTTTAATTTGGTGAAGGCCAATTCATCTATTTTTCTTTTGTTGCTTGCGTTTTGGGTGTGATATCTAGGAGACTGTTGCCAAATCCAAGGTCATGAAGATATACCCCTACTTTCATTTTAAAAGTTTTAGAAGTTTTCGAATATAAGTTTTAGCTCTTATATTTAGGTCTTTGACTTACTTTGAGTTAATTTTTGTATATGGTGTGAAGTAACGGTCCAACTTTATTCTTTTGCATGTGGATTTCTGGTTGTCCAGCACCGTTTGTTGAAGACTAGTCTTGCCACCCCCAAAATGTTGTAGACACTCTTGTGGAAAATCAGTTGATGATAGATGTATAGATTTGTTTCTGGACTCTCAATTCTATTCCATTGATTTATAGTCTGTACTTCGGGGAGTAGCATACTGTTTTGATAACTGTAGCTTTGTAGTAAGTTTTAAATCAGGATGTGTGAGCCCTCCAACTTTGTCCTCTTTCTCTTTTTTTTTCCTCCCAAGATCATCTTGGCTATTCAGGATCACAGAGTTGTGTAGAATTGTGGTCTTTGTTCTATCCCAAGTAAGCTGTAGGGAGTTTGGATAGGGTCCATGGAAGAATAATTAAAATAATCATGGGTTGTAATAGGCTGTTCTTATCAGTTTGGCCTGCCTGATGGATGCTGTCATCTGGTAAGATGAGGGCTCAGAGGCAGCTTATGATCAAGTTGTAAAATCATGAAGAGGAAGGGTGGCACGGGCTATTTGGGCACCACATTTAAGCTCCTGTAGAACTAGAAGGTTGCCCAGTGAAGCTTGGAAGAGGCAGGTTTAGTGTCCCTAAATGGGACCCTGTTCCACGCTAAATTGATGAAACTTACCATCCCCAAGGAGCATATACATAAGCTAAAAATCATAGAAACTGTAGCTTTAAAACATTCGTGGACCTTCATCTACCAGCACAAAGGTGGGTGTTTTGCAGCATGCCTCTTACCTTTTGAGGTCGGTGCCCCCACCCTGCTCCTCCCACATCCTGTCCCCCGGTGATGTGGATTGAGTGGCTGTGAGTTTAGTCCTGGATGGTGGTTCTTGGGAATTTCCAGTGAGCAACAGCCTTACTGTATCCTCCTAGAGTATGCCGTGGGCAGGAGAGAGGGGCCTGCGGTGGGGGTGCCTTTGCTCAGGCCCCGTGTGTTAGTGCCTACATGACATGCAGTGAGACAGAGTCTGCCCAGGTCGGGACTTGTCAGCCTTCCTCCAAACACATCCTGTCTCACGAATCAAATTTGCTTTGGCATCCTACCACAGACCGCCTCCTAATCATACTTTGGCACCATGTTCAAATCCTGCCAAAATGTCTTTAGTTCAGGTTTGACTCGCTTGTTAGTAACAATATGCTGTGCTAGTGAGAATTTCACTCTGACCACTTTTTAATTGCTTTTCTGTAGATTGATTTTGTTACTCTTCTGCCATCGGCTTTCCTAATTGTGTTGTTTCTACTACGTAACTCTTTGGTGATGGAACACTGGGAGTTTTAGGTATGTGTTGTTTATGTACACATGTGTAGTAGGCGGATTTCACTTGATGAGTCACTATGAAACAGATTATAAAGGGCTGTTATCATTAGTCCAGATTTAACTTTTCAAAGAAATCACAGTTAGGTTTGTGATGTAGTGTACTAGTGGAGTTTTAGTAAATTCAGATGTTTTGTAATCTTATTGTCACTTACTTTGTTTCAATGAAAAATGAATATTAACAGAAGACAGTTTAAAGACTAGTCTGTCTTTATAAAGTTCAGGAAAAGGTATATGGAATTAAAGCAGAACTTCCCAGTGTTGAATCAGTGATCCAGACAATGTGAATTTAAAAACAAGCTAGATTCAGATTTCAAGTGGAGGATTTTAGAGGTCATCTGGTTCAACCCCTTCTTTCTGGTTAATGGTGAGGAAAATGAGGTTCAGGAAGGTTAAATGAATTGCCCAAAACCACGCGACCAGTTACTGGCAGAGCTGAGACTCAAACAGCAGTTCCTTGCTGTGGTCTTGCTGTCACTTCCTAATTAGTGGTTAGAGAGACACATTGTACATGGATGTGTTTACTTGAGTTTTACATTGAAGGGAGGGATTAAAATTCATTGAGCATCTATTTGCTGAGCACTTTTTAAATCTCTTATTTCATGTAATTCTTACATAGTCCTGTGAACTAATTAACAGTCCCACTTTACAGATTAGGCAGCTGGGGTGCAGGAAGGTTACTAACTTGCTCAAGGCCATGTGACTAACACTAGAGCTGGTATTTGAGCACTGGGTCTGTGTGGCCTGTTCCTGCCATGATGCTCTGCTGTGGCTCTAGTGAGAGTAACTGAAACCTCTGCAGGGGTGTGGGCAGTAGTGATGGTTATTGCAAAAATAGCTTTTTCAGACTTCTCACTCTGTAAAAGCAGAGATGTACACAGATGTGAGCAGTCTTCTCAGCGTACCCACGGCACTTAGCAGATGTGGGCTGATCTTCATACCATCTCTGTAACATAAATGGTATTTTCTGGCTGGGCGGCCGAAGCCCAGATAGAGTCAGGGGCGTATTGCCCAATCCCTTATCACAAAGCCGCATGGCCCTGCTCCCAGTTCCGTCCTTCGTCCCGTCTAGCATAGATTTCACCACTTTTGTTCTTTCCTGTCTTACACCAAGATTGTTTAAGTACTTCCCAAAAATAATGAGCCACGTGTGGGTGTGCTCGTTCTCCAGAATGAATCACTGTGAAAGAGGCCACGAACCAAGGAAAGGAGAGTGCGTGTCTGGGAGCAGAGGCTCTGGTTCCCTGCCTGCTAATTGACGGACTCTGAAGTGAGCTGCTTTTCCAAAGGCGGCTGCGGGTCTGGCCCGCGTGTCCCACTGTGCTCAGAATAGCCCTCTGGGAGTTGTTCGCTTTCCCTTCTTGCTTCCCAAAATAGACCTGAGGCTGTTCTCATCGCCGGACGTCGGGGCGCGTGTACTGAGAGGTGTGCGCGCCACGGGGACCCCTTTTGTGCCTGAATGTCCCCATTGACACCAAGAGGAATGGGCGTTTGCGCTCGTGGATGAGTAGTCAGGACTCCAGGGTGAGTCAAAGAGGTTTGGGCTGAGTGTTCTCAGAGTCGCAGAAGTAAACTTCAGTTAGCAAGAAGAAGGAAATTTAGGAGGAGTTTACTTTTAAAATTCCTTTTATGTTTGGGATCCTAGTCTAAAGGGTACCTGCTTTAAACTTCCTGCCTTTAAAATAGAACACTACCCGAGCCCTTCAGCAGGTAGCTGCGTGTTTTGGAATTTCTCCCAGAAGAAAGGGTTCTGATCAGACGCGGTGAGAAAAATCCCACAGGCGGTGCAGTGGAGATCCACACTGTCCACTTACCTGTCTGTGCTCGCCCTGCTTTGTTTCCTCGCTGGGGATGGCAAGGATCGTGTCACTTACAGAAAGCCTGGGGAAGGAGGGGGCTGGACCCTGAGATATTTGGAATCTGTCTTTGGACTTGAAAAGCCAGGAGATGCCTTCCAGTGTTTTAGAGGAAGAGACAAAGATAGACTGTTTACAGCCGAAAGGGGTGAGTTACGACAGGCTGGTTTTTCACGGGACTGGTCATAAATGTCTCTTCTCCAGGGGCCATAGTTTGAATATGTTCCCTCTTGGGATCCAGATAGTATTGGCTTAGTGTCCAGTCGGGGCCTCGGGTGGGCCCTGCCACCTGCATCCCCGCTGGGTGAATGCTTTGTTCAGCACTGTGAGTCCCAACCTCAGTATCCTAGTGGCTCAAGCCACCCTCCTGCCCATCCCAAGGGGTCAGGGCTGGGTTAGGCTCATGGGAGACAGTGCTGGGGAGAACCAACGGCTGCTGTCTGTGCTATTCTTGTTAGACGGATAAATAAAGGATTTCAGATTCCAGGGCTGCCGAGCTGGCTTTCAGAGGCACCAAATTCATTTACAGTAATTTCCTGTCAACAGTGCACACTTACGGATAATACACACCCAGCCAAACTCACTAGTTCCAGAGATGATTGTGTGCACTACCTATTTGAAAGAAAAAAAAATTTATACATATATATATATATATATATATATATATATATATATATATATATATATATAGTGCTTTTAAAAGATATCCAGGGCTTCCCTGGTGGCACAGTGGTTAAGAATCCACCTGCCAATGCAGGGGACACGGGTTCAAGCCGTGGTGTGGGAAGATCCCACATGCTGCAGAGCAACTAGACCCATGCACCACAACTACTGAGCCTGCGCTCTAGAGCCCGCGAACCACAACTACTGAGCCTGCGCTCTAGAGCCCGTGCTCCTCAACAAGAGAAGCCACTGCAATGAGAAGCCTGCACACCGCAACAAAGAGTAGCCCCCGCTTGCCACAACTAGAGAAAGCCCGCGCACAGCAACGAAGACCCAATGCAGCCAAAAATAAATAAATAAATTTTTTAAAAAATAATAAATAAAAAAATAAAGTGATATCAGTTGTCTTTCCGAATGGGTTAGATTTATTGAGCACTTTCTGTACGTTAGCTCATTTAATCCTCACAGTGACTGTATGAGGTAGGCACTAATATTATCTTCTTTGGAGGGTGTTCTTTTTGCCCCCTCTTGAGAGGGGCACCTGCTGGGGACTAAAGGATGGAGGAGGTTGTTGGACTAGTCGGGAAGCTTTTCAAAGGAAGTGACGTTTAAGCTGAATCTTAAAGAACTTGTAAGCATTAGCTAGGAAAAGAAGCATTGCAGCAAAAGCATGTGTGAGAGCACGCACACTGCATTCAGGAAACTGTGGGCGTTCCTGGTGCAGAGAAAGGAGATGGGGTTGATGATGACTCCAGGGAGCCCGGGTGGTGTCAGCTGGAGTGCGTGGGGAGAGGGGTCCTCTAGTCTCCCAAGGGAAGGTGCCTTCCTCCCATCCTCAGGCTTTCCTAGCCACAAAACAATTTTTTTAAATAAGTCAAAGTCTAAAAGTTAAAAAGGCAGTTTCTCTGTTTCTTGTAGGCATAAACTAGAGCACTTAGAGGACAATGGTGGGACCCAGAAAGCCTTGTTGTGAGCAGAATAAACAGGTGCAAAGGTTGGGCCCCCACTGACGATGTCATCTTTCTGGCCCCATCTCTATAAAAGCGCCTTATTTTGGAACATCAAGTATGCTGGGGGATTGTATTCTAAGTCTGGAAAAGGACCTGGGATAAGACCTCGCCATTGATGTCAGTGTCCGCTCCCAAATGTCCCGCAGCTCTGCTCTGTGCGTGCACCAGCTGCTTACAGGCCAACTACACGTGTGAGACAGATGGGGCCTGCATGGTTTCCATTTTCAACCTGGACGGGATGGAGCACCATGTGCGCACCTGCATCCCCAAAGTGGAGCTGGTCCCCGCCGGGAAGCCCTTCTACTGCCTGAGCTCCGAGGACCTGCGCAACACGCACTGCTGCTACACTGACTTCTGCAACAAGATCGACCTGAGGGTGCCCAGCGGTGAGTGGACACCCTTGTTGGACTATTGGCTCATCGTGGAGGTAGGGCACCCCTGTCATTTTCATCCTTCTCTACTGTGCTCCCGCCCCTTTGTTGGAGGATAGGTAAAGGTGCCTTTTTGATGCTCCCGGAGGTGACATGGGATGGCATTCCTCCCAGGTCCGGTCTGTAGCTCCGAGGATGGGGGAAACAGATTGTCGAGTGAGCCGCAGAGGTGAAAGCTGCGACTTGGGTCGTGGCTGAGCGGCCATGGGCGGCTGGTGAGATGTGGAAGGGCCAGGCAGGGGTCCCCACGGGAGGGCCTGGGGCTGATCCCGAAGGAGGCGGCCCCTAAGCCATCTGAAGGAAGCTTCTGGCGTGACGGTGATGGCAAAATGGGAAGAGGAGCTAGAGCTGGAAAGGACGGCCATCAAGGCTGAGGAGTGTTAGACACCAGCCTTCGCAGGTCCGCCACTTAGGAGGTATGACTGGGGAGGCGAGAGGAGGAAGAGAGAGACCAGGCCGAGCTTCAGGAGGCCGTCACAAGTGGGGGAGCAGAACATGGCACGTGCCTGGGGCGTGGAGGTGGGAAGAGCACCATGACATGCTGTGAAATTACAGAGCGGGTTGTGGGTTTGACTGTTGCAAAGGGTACCTTAACTAGAGTGGTTTGTATCTGAGAGCATCCAGGCAGATACGGAGCCCAGTAAGACCAGAGAGATCAAGGGCACCTTGAACACAGGGAGAGGAAAAGGGCGTTTCCACCTGGAGGGAGGAGCCGGGGAAAAATGAGGCCATGGCGTTCCCTCATTTTTACTCTGTTCTTTCCCTCTCCTCTCTCACCTGACCCAGGTCACCTCAAGGAGCCTGAGCACCCCTCCATGTGGGGCCCTGTGGAGCTGGTGGGCATTATTGCCGGCCCAGTGTTCCTCCTGTTTCTCATCATCATCATTGTTTTCCTTGTCATTAACTATCATCAGCGCGTCTATCACAACCGCCAGAGGCTGGACGTGGAGGACCCCTCGTGTGAGATGTGTCTCTCCAAGGACAAGACGCTCCAGGATCTCGTCTACGACCTCTCCACGTCGGGGTCTGGCTCAGGTACCGCTTCTTCAGGCCTCGTGTCTGCTGTTGGCCTCCATCACTGCCTCCCAGCAGGATGGAGTGTTCAGGAAGAAGGCTGGCCATTTGCGTTCATAATTCTCCTTCTTTGGGAGTCTGACACGTAATAAGATAAGATAATGGGGTTCACAGAAAATCTTTCATTCTCTGGAATTCCAAAGGTCAGGTGCAAAGCTCTCCATTCCAGGATCCCTGCCTCTCCAAGTCTTGTAACCGTACAGCTATTAAAATTCACCTGGTTCCACCTGAGCAGTGGAGTACTCAGTTTCAGGGCCCCTTTTGAGAAACAGGAGTGTGCCGGGTTCCTGTGAGGTGGTGGCAGCTAATCATTGATCTGCGCGCGACCGCAGGGGGAGTTTAAGGACACCGAGTAGAGCCGAGAGCCCGGCTTGGGTGAGTCGTTGACTTGTGCCAGTTGCCCAAGGGTTTTTGGTGGCGGTTGAAATAAAGGCAGCTGGGGCCTCCAGCATGGCGTCAGCACCACTTGCAGAGCTGCCTGTGAGCGACCAAGCCTTTCTTAGGCGGACCTTGACTTGAGACTAGAATTTAGGGTAAAGAGAGTTGGGTTGTCTCAGTCTCAGGGTAGAGCTCAGCTAGCTAGTAGATGTGGCTATGACTGCAAAAGAGTCTTTTTGTGAAGACAGACGATTATTTTAGTGACGGTGGTATTCTCTTCCTATAGAAAAAAATCATCCACAAAGGTCACTGTTGCCATTCTAACTAAGACAGACAGGATCATATCTGTGAGAGCTTTGTGCGTGTTTATGTATGTTTTCTCGCCATGTGACAAGGCTCTTCTGTAGGGAAATTATGCCGCCATCAGTCATGGCCAGACATCCCTTCTTGAGCACAGGAATACTTTGAGCTCTGACATCTCCTGAGTTTCTGTGGTTTTGCCTTTATTAAGCTCTGCAGTAGAGAGTGCCAAGATGATGGATATATTTAAAAGCTGCATATTTTTGGAAGAGAGAAAATATATGGCTTGTTCTTTGCTGAAGGAGGGTAGGGCAGTGGTTAGAACTGACTGACTCTGTGACCTGACTTGCTGCTAGAGGAGGGTTGCTCGGGGTTTCTGGAGTCTTTTGTAAGATCAGGATTAGCTGAGGTTAGGGCAGGTCCAGGGCAGTTGCCCGGTCATCTGGAGGAAAATGGTTAATAACTGTTCCTCTCTGGATGGTTTAGTCCATTCTTAATTCAGAATATGCAAAGTTTCCAAGGTGCTGGGGTTTTAATTCTGTGGACTTAAAGTACTAAGTCCTTGCTGTTTTTTTTGTTTTGTTTTGTTTTGTTTTTTTGGCGGTACGCGGGCCTCTCACTGTTGAGGCCTCTCCCGTTGCGGAGCACAGGCTCCGGACGCGCAGGCTCAGCGGCCATGGCTCACGGGCCCAGCCGCTCCGCGGCATGTGGGATCTTCCTGGACCGGGGCACGAACCCGCGTCCCCTGCATCGGCAGGCGGACTCCCAACCACTGCGCCACCAGGGAAGCCCAGTCATTGCTGTTTGTGTGACGTTCAGTTCACACTAACAAGTATGCGTTGAATACCCTCTGGGTGATACAGGGCAAACAAAATGAGAAAGAGGCCGAGCCAGGATGGGAGAGAAGAGATTGTGGAGAAGGGTCTCACAGAGGAGGTCGTGTCTAAAGGGGTCACGAGTCGGACGTTTTGAGAGTGGTAAGAGGGCAGGGAACATTCCAGGCCAAGGGAAAACCCTTGAGCAAAAGGACAGAAAGGCATGAACGCTCACTGGGTGTTTAGGGAATGGTCAAGAGGCCAGCACGCCGTCCCCAGGCCAGGGTGGGAAAGCCTCGGGCTGCTGTGCTTTACGCCCCCTGTTGGGGAGGGCAGGGCAAGGCGGGTGAGCTGGGAGGCGCAGAGGCCCACTGGAAATCTTTCAAAGGAGGGCCGGGACAAGGGCCAGCGAGGGGGGACCTGGAGAGGAGGGGGCTGCATTGGGAAGCATTTGGTGGCTCTGTACTGTGGGAGTTAAAAGCATAAACCTTAGAGTCGGTCTTAGATGCTTTGCCATTTACAGCTTGTAGGAATTCGAATGAGTTACTTAACCTTCCCTTTTGATGCTTAGTTTTCTCATTTGTAAAATGGGCATAATAACACCACCTACCGTATAGGTGGTTGTGAGGAAATGAGATCATTTATGCAGGTGCCTCCTGCATAGTATTAAACATACAGTACACAACTTAGGGGTTAACGACACGTTATTTGTTTGGTCAGGGAGAGGGAGAGAGTTAAGGGTCACGATGGTGGGGGTGATTGGAGAGACAGGGAGACACTTACTGCATGGGTCAAATGAGGCGATAAACGAGTCCTATAAAGGCAGTAAATGTAATCTTAGAATAAGCCTGGGTAGCCCCCCACCCCCGTCCTGCATGTGGAGCTCCCAGTGAGCAGAACTTTGATCTCCCTGGAGAGAGGTGGGAACCTGGTGGGCCCTGACCACACGTCGGCTCTCATGGGCCACGCAGCACTGCCCTCCAGTGGCCAATGAGTGGAGCAGCAGAGGCGGCCCCCAGCACTCAAACCTCCGCTTTCCTCTTCCACATAAAGCAGCTGTAGGTGGATTGGCCCCCCGGAGGCTGGCTGAAGAGTTAGTAAATCCGGTCAGACATTTACATTCAGATCTGTCGTCCGTCCGTACTAACTGGGAGGAGAAATCGCTTAGATGAGGGGGAGCTAATCGTATACATTGCCCCGTCCTCGCTCACTCACTGTCAGCGCTGCACAGCTTAGACTTCCGGAGGATTACCTGGACGGTTGTAGGGGCAGCCGAGCTCCGTGGTCATTGGACCAGTGTAGAACGGAGGCACTGTGATAAGGGCTTTTCCAGTGTGGCAGTGAGAGTGGGCGTTGCAAAGTTCAGCAAATGCACAAATGTCTGCTTTCTTTCCATTCTTTGGTCCGTAGGGTTACCCCTTTTTGTCCAGCGCACAGTGGCCCGAACCATCGTTTTACAGGAGATTATTGGCAAGGGCCGGTTTGGAGAAGTGTGGCGCGGCCGCTGGAGGGGTGGTGACGTGGCTGTGAAAATATTCTCTTCTCGTGAAGAGCGGTCTTGGTTCCGGGAAGCAGAGATATACCAGACAGTCATGCTGCGCCATGAGAACATCCTTGGGTTTATTGCTGCTGACAATAAAGGTAAAGGGCTGGGTTTGGATACGGGGTGTCCCAAAGCCAACAGTAGTCCCAGATGGAGGAGTGACTGTGGAAACTGAACGGTTGTGGGACAGCACAGTTTTGTTTGCCTTTATAGTTATTACCCATAGCAAGGGGATCTGAGTAAGGCGATGGTTTTCAAACTTCTCTTCTATGAAAAGCTTGTACAGAAATCCAGGTTATTAAGCAAGTAAATAAGCAGTTATTAAGCAGATAAGTAAACCCTCATCCTACCTGCTCACTTTCCCTTCTGTGATACTCCCAAACCCACCCCTAGGGTAGTCCCTGCAGGGGCTCCAGTAAATTTACCTTCATTCCGGTTGGAACGAAGAAGGGTGGCTTCAACCCCTGCCAGGAAAGGCTGGCCCTGGAATGGCATGCGATCCACACTGAGTGACAGACCAGCATCATACACAATATTGCAGTGGAGCGGGTGCAGCAGAGACACAGCCTGCCTCCCCCCGGGTGCTCCCCCGTGGCCTCCAAGCTCAGCTTTTGGTCCGCTTGTACCTGAGGTTCCTTATTTCCTCCTCCCTCTCTCTGCTGATTTTGCTGTAGTTTTTGAGTCTCTCTCGTGTGCCCAGGCATGTGCTCATTTTTAAGGACCTCGCTGACTAGCAAAGAGACAAACTAATGATTGTTTATAGGAAGTAATCAAACAACAGCTGTTCTGGTGAGCGCAAATTGGGGGTGAGATGGGGATCACAGATATCACACCTGAGCTTGATTGAGGCGAAGGTGGCAGGGAGTTGGTCAGAAAGAAAAACGAATGAAAAGAGCACTCCAGACGCATGTGCAAAGGGGAAGTGTCTTTGGGAACCTGCAGGTAGCTTGGGATGTTCCAGCCAAAGACATGGGTGGAGAGGTGGCAGAGGCCAGATTAGGAAGGGCCTTTTTGAGAGGATTGTATTTTATTATAGAGAGTGGGTAGTAATCGAAATTGCATTCATTTATTCGGTAATATTCACTGGCTGCTGTCTGGTCCTGGAATCATCACATATAAGAACAAGACACAGTCCCTGACCTTACAGTGCCCAGGAAGAGGGGACAGCCGACACCTGGGCAGGTAGCGCACTTGAAGTCAGAAAGACCGTGGGTGAAGGCATTTGCATTTTAGAAGAGTGTCTCCGGCGGTCAGGACACAGTTTGCTCCGTGGTCCAGTAATTTTTAGAAGTTGGTGCTGGCAGAGGCTACGGAAGATGCTAAGTGTTTGTTTTTCCTTCCTAAAACAACAGCAGGGCGCTCATTCCTCACGTTGCCGTGGAGGTTTGTAGTGGCCTCGGCTGCCCCCAGGCTGAAGAGCCTTGACCTCTCACGCAAGGGAGGAAGGGGAAGAGAGAATTCCTTACTCCCTCTGAGTAAGCTGTGCCTTTGTAAAACAGCATTACCTTTTGATTATTCATTTAAATCCGACATATATTTTAGAGGGTCAGAAGATGTCTTCCCTTCTAACTCATGGGCAGGGTCCTCAAGATGTCAGGGCTAGTTGAGTGTAAAGGGTTGTGTTCGGTGGACCGCTCGTTCGTAATCAGGGAAACAGGCTGGTGCTCTTCCAGGAGCCACTGCCTGTATTGATTCTGGCAGCTTGTGTGAGTAGGATCTGGCTGTTGAAACCCACGCGAGGGCCAGGGGAGGAGGAAGTTCGGATTCCTTTGTTGTTGCCTGTTTAACATGATACGGATAGTATAGCGTCCTGGAGCTAGGGCCAGCTTGGAATTTGGGCGATCTCGATCCCATTTCCCAGTCTTCTTACTGACAGCAGCACAAGCTAATTAGACTACCAGCTTTCGGTTTTTCTTTCTCTCCCTCCCTTCTTCCCACTCCTCCTTCCCGCTGTACACTGCATACCCCTCTCCCCTAGTAGGAAAGTGTGTGCTCGCCACCTCCCATTGCTCTTCTGAGGATGAGATGATAAGATTCCTCTCTGGAATACTTGTAAGTGTGCTCTTCATGCGTTGAAAAGCATTTTTGGCCTGGAACACAATAATACGCAAAGGAGCTCTTTCCTCCCCTCACAGAGAGCTCATGGCCTGGTAAGAGCAGTGGACTTCAAGGACCCGCTGCAGATGAGCCTGGTGCTCGGGCTGGGCTGTGCTCGCAGGGTCTTGGAGCACAGAGGAGGGCCTGCGAAGCCTTCCTCCTTGGCGGGGGTGGGTGCGGCCAGTCATGGTTTTGATGAGCGGGTCTCGTCAGGATCAGAAGCAGTGTTGCAGAAGAAACAGATGATCCTGTTACTTTGCCTAAGCATGTGCTTCCTCCTCGGGGTGCCTCGCATTTCAAATTTGGGTGTAATCAGGGTGCGTGCGGTTCAGAATCCTGCCTACGAGAAGTAAGGGAGCGGGTCTAAGAAAGAAAGACTGTTCTGTCCTTCCTGGAGCCTAAAGCTGTGGACGGTGGTGGATGAGACGGGCACAGAGGGGCCTCAGGAGGTGTAGGGGCGGGGAGCGGGGAGTACAGGGGTCTAACTGGGGCTTGCACACAGACTCTTCCTTCCCTACCTTGACCTTTTTGCTGGTAGTTGTGCCTTTTCTGGACCTGCTCTGTGGCTCTCTGCAGATAACGGCACCTGGACACAGCTGTGGCTCGTCTCCGACTATCACGAGCACGGCTCCCTGTTTGACTATCTAAACCGGTACACGGTGACCATCGAGGGGATGATCAAGCTGGCCTTGTCTGCCGCGAGTGGTCTGGCACACCTGCACATGGAGATTGTGGGCACCCAAGGTGAGTGGGCCTGTCCCATCCCCACCGAGCTCCCAGAACCCCTTCTCCCTGAGGATGCGGGATCTGGGCCTCAGGGCCTGGGGTCTGGTCTAAGCGAGAGGAGCTTGGCCTCACTCCAGCGAGAACAAGAGGTGCCTCTGCCTTCAGAGCTCCTCGGGGGACTCCTGACGGAAGTGTGGGTGGTTTGTCCCCGATGGACTGGCGTGGCTGTCGGTTGGGAGGCTGCCGTTGACTGAGTGGTCATCTCAGATGCCCACGGATCACTGGTAGAGGAGGGGACTGAGAAAATCGAAGGAGCTGCTGTGCCGAGCGTCAGTTTAGCAGGTTCACACCCTCATCGGTGGGTCAGCTTGATGGGTTCGACACTGGGCTCTGCTGAACTAGGAGGGCCCTCCTGGAGGAAGGCGACCGCGGGCACCCCTGCTTGTGGCCTGACGTCAGCTCTTTGGGAGCTCCTGGGCTTGGCAGGCGGCACCTTGCTCCTTCGTGCCTGGTCGACCGGGCAGCAGCTCTTGCTGCCCGTGACAGAAAACCAGCCACGAAAGTTTGACCCTGTTGCTGGGCTCTTCAGGGCAAGTAGCAGTCCTTACCTCCCCCGTTTGGTTCTCAGAACGTAGCTAGCGCAGCAGCTTCTCTCTGAAGTCCTCAGCAGTTCTGTACAGGAGCTTATTAGTTCGGGGAAGGCGAGCAGGAGTAGTATTAATATAGCAATATTAGCTCGTACGCATGCCCTTCTAAGCTCTTGACTTACCTAAGTTAATACAGTACATTTAATCCTTACAGCATTCCCCTGGAGTCAGTACTGGGGTTTAGTCTCATTTTATGGATGAGAAGACCAATGCATAGACAGGTGAAGTTGCATTTCCAGGGTTACTGGGTTAGTGGGGAGCAAAACGAGGACTCGAACCCATACGTCTGGCTGCAGAGACTATGCTTTTAACACTTGTACTGTCTGTCTTTAAAGATCCCTGGTTTGTTTGTTTGTTTTTTCTCTGCTAGGGAAGCCTGGAATTGCTCATCGAGACTTAAAGTCAAAGAACATCTTGGTGAAGAAAAATGGCATGTGTGCCATTGCAGACCTGGGCCTGGCTGTCCGTCACGATGCAGTCACGGACACCATTGACATTGCCCCCAACCAGAGGGTGGGAACCAAACGGTAGGAAGGCCCTGGGCCTTCGCGCTTGCCCGACACTGGTACTGAGTAGCCCTTGCCCAACTGCGTGGGAGAAGGCAGTGTGGTCCTTACTCTGACAGCTGGCGGTTGAATTGAACACCCGCTCCCCACACTGGAAAGCCACACAGGTTGCATCGCACAGATACAAGTGCGAGCGGCACAGCTCCGGAGGACCCTATACCCATAGGTGCTGGTGCCTTGGGCAGGGGAGGCCATGGAGAAAGAGAACCTGGAGCAAGATTTAGAAGGGAGACAGGCACCAGGCTTGGCTGGGGGAGAGGGAAAATGTTGCAGTCTGAAGGGGTGGCCTGGGCAGGACCCCACAGGAGGCAGGGAGCATGCTTTGCTTAGGGTGTAGAGAGCAGGTTTGCCAAGCTAGAGCAGAGGTAGTCCAGGGTGGAGATGAGGGCCCCGCGTAAGGATTATGGGCCTCCTCCCCGCGTCACAGAGAAGTGACGTAAGAAATAAGGAACGTGGCGTACCCTGGCCTAATGGTTAAGACTCCGAGCACTCACTGCCGAGGGCCCGGGTTCAATCCCTGGATGGGGAACTAAGATCCCACAGGCCGCATGGCAAGGCCGAAACACAGGAAATAAGGGACAGATTGACTGTGGCTCCAGGTCGACTTCACGAGCTGGAAATGCAACTTTTCATAGGATGGAAGAGGAGGGCTGTTTCTCTGCTGAGTATCAGTGAATTTCACTAATTGTGCTGCTGCTTTTTTTCCCCTTCCTTTTGACCTGAATGATTGCAGCCACCCAGGCCCCAAAGTGTGAGGCCTGAGGTGAGCTGATTGGCCTTCTGTGGGCAGTGGGGAGTGGCTCAAGCAGTACTCATGAACTAACTGAGTGGGACTCTGATGACTACCTAGGACTAATTCTCACTTACCTGCACGGGTAAGATAACAAAAGAAGTTCAGACTGAAATTTAAGCTCAACCCATTATTGGCTGCACTGAATAAAGTCCAAGCCCCCAGTAGCAACCAGATATTATGTACTGTTCCTGCTCTGTGGCCTACAGTACACATACCTCTGCCAAGAAATCAAAACACGCTTAAAATAAATCTTGGCGGTTAAAAAATAGAGGTAGAAATAAGAGTAGGCTAGTATTACCAAACCTTGCTAAGGTGTTTAGATTCGAATCCAAAGCATGGGAGTTTGCAATAATAAGAATCCATCACTTCCTCCTCCCCAAGGGGCTGTCTTGGGGTGATTCTGTCCCACATTCAGGGGGCCCTTGAATCAGTACTTTGAGTCGAGAAAGAAGTCATCATTTTCTATGCGTGATCACGTTTCCTTTGCTCTTGCAGATACATGGCCCCCGAAGTACTTGATGAAACCATCAACATGAAGCACTTCGACTCCTTTAAGTGTGCTGATATCTACGCCCTTGGGCTCGTGTACTGGGAGATTGCTCGAAGATGCAACTCTGGAGGTACCTTTCTTCCTGCCTTCTCTGGCTCCTCCCTCGCAGTCCAGAGTCCTGAGGGGCTAGAGTTGTCCTGCCTTCTTTCTCCTAACGGCCTGTCAGATGCCTGGCGCCAGCACCCATCATACTTAGAGTTCTCATCCAAGAGGAGGGAGGGGACCGGGGAGCCGCAGGGACAAGAGTGTGTTTACTCTTTGGACCAACTTGTTGAATAGTGTTTTATGTAGTGGTGACCGTTCCGGGGACTCATTTGGGCTTTTGGGGGGTTTTTTTGGTAACACATTGTCTTTCTTGGTCTTTCGAGGTTGGGAAAGCCCTGGGTAGGAATAGCACAGGACTAATGCAGGGGTCTCTTTTATACAGGAGGCAGGGTATTCTAACACACTGGCTCTCAAGCCACGTTCCTGGGGAATGTGGGGTTTCACTGATAAAATAATAGTGGTGATTTCTCAATTTGTGGGAGAAAGCTTACTAATGTGTAAATTTTCTCACAATGAGTCTTTTCTTATGCAATTTTCTCCTAAGTCTTTGGCATTTGCAAGTGTTCAACCACGTCAGAACTCAATGAAAGGTAGTATCAGATTTAGCAGAAGACTTTTTTTTTTTTTTTTTTTTTGCGGTACTCCGCTCACTGTTGTGGCCTCTCCCGTTGCGGAGCACAGGCTCCGGACGCGCAGGCTCAGCGGCCATGGCTCACGGGCCCAGCCGCTCCGCAGCATGTGGGATCTTCCCGGACCGGGGCACGAACCCACGTCCCCTGCATCAGCAGGCGGACTCTCAACCGCTGCGCCACCAGGGAAGCCCAGCAGAAAACATTTTTTATCATCGGCTTAGTATATCAGAATTTTATGGTGACTTCTAAGTATTCTGCCACATGATCAAGTTCAAGAACCACTAGAACCCTGCCCTTAGCCATTTATCTTTGATGTAAGAGATTCCAGGTCAGTGGAAGTGAATTAAATTAATTAAAAAGAACTGATGAGTGTTCCAGCAGAGCCCTTTTCTGTATTTTACTGCCTTTTTCCATCTGTGATACATTTGGTAAAATCCAAATCATGGAGGAGGCACCCAGGTATTGTACATCTTAAATTTTGATCATGATATACAGATAAAACAGATCAAGCTGAATCTGGTCGCACGGGTCTGTGTGGGTACTATTATTGTCACCGTTTTGCAGATGAAGAAGGTGAGTCACAGATTAGGTGATTTGTCCGAGGTCACACCACTGATAAACTAGGATTCAGACTCTGGCAGACTGAGGCCAGAGTTTAAGCTAATTGCTCCTTAGATGATTAACCAAGTCAGACTCTATTTAAAAATCTGTCCCGGGACTTCCCTGGTAGTGCAGTGGGGGACTTCCCTGGTAGTGCAGTGGATAAGACTCTGTGCACCCAATGCAGGGGGGCCCAGGTTCGATCCCTGGTCAGGGAACTAGATCCCACGTGCATGCCGCAACTAAGAGTTTGCATGCCACAACTAAGGAGCCTGCCTGCCGCAACTAAGGAGCCCACGTGCCACAACTAAGGAGCCAGCGAGCTGCAACTAAGGAGCCCGCCAGCTGCAACTAAGACCCAGCGCAACCAAATAAATGAATAAATATTTTTTAGAAATAATAAAATAAATGCTAATCTCAAAAAAATAAATAAATAAAAATAAAAATCTGTCCCATCAGCTCAGAACAGCAGAATTTTTTTCTGGAAAAAGGCATGAGAAAGTTACATTGGATTTTTTTAAATTAACTTTTTATTACGGAAAATATTTCAGTTTGTAGCTCTAGAAGATAAGGACTTCAAAAATATAGTACTATTATCACACTTTAGAAAACAGACAGTAATTCTGTTTTCTTAATATCTTAATTCTTAATATCATATAACATTAGCCAGTGTTGAGATTTCCCCAATTATCTGTGAATTTTTTATAAAAAACAGCTTGTTAAATCAGGGTTTAATTTAAATGTCCATCCACTGCAGTTGATTGATATAACTCCCAAGTCTCATAATCTACAGGTTACCCCTCAATTTTTTTCTTCTGCAGTTTTTTGGGTTTTTTTTTTAAGATTTATTATTTATTTATTTTTATTTTATTTTTGGCTGCGTCGGGTCTTAGTTGCAGCATGCGGGATCTTCGTTGAGGCACACGGGATCTTTTTGTTGCGGCGCGCAGGCTTCTCTCTAGTTGCGGCGTGCAGGTTTTCTCTTTCTAGTTGTGGCGTGCGGGTTCTTTCTCTCTCTGGTTGTGGCACGCAGGCTCCAGGGCGCGTGGGCTCTGTAGTTTGCGGCACGCGGGCTCTCTAGTTGAGGCGCGAGAGCTCAGTAGTTGTGGCGCATGGGCTTAGTTGCCCCATGGCATGTGCGATCTTAGTTCCCCGACCAGGAATCGAACCCTCATCCCCTGCATTGTAAGGTGGATTCTTTACCACTGGAACACCAAGTAAGTCCCCTCTCCTGCAGTTTTCAAAATTGGAGAATCCAGGTCCTTCATCCTGTAGGGTTTTCCTGTCTAGATTTTCCAGGTAACCTCTTATGCAGTTCACACGTTCTACTGTTTCTGTGAATTTCCTATGAGAGTTCCATCTAAAGACTAGAATCATTTTTTCCCCCAAAATCCTTCTGTTAAAAGACACAGATAATGGTGGTTACCTCTCTTTTTGTGATGTTAACAGCTGTTGTTGATTATTGTCCAAATCCAAATGTATTAGAGGTTGAAAAATGCCAGTATTCCGATCCTGTCAAACTTCATGTATTAGCTAGATTTTTTTCTTTAAAGAGAAACTTCCCCTATTGTCTATTTGGTTACCAAGATGTTTAATTTGAAGAGGAAAGGCAGGATAAATACTTGATTCTTTCCATTTATTTGACATTTTTCAAAATAATGAGTTTATTCCCTCTCATTCTACAAAGGCGACTGAGGTTTTGGTTTATTTGTTTGTTTTTAGTGTCATCACGAACTGGTGATTTAAAATATTTGTTTCCATTGAAGTCATAGGTCTTACTGTTGCTTAAATGTTCTCATCTTTGGCCCGTTGGGAGCTTTTCAGGTCGGTACCTTTTGACATGGCCTCAGTAGTCTTTGATAGTTTCCTTGCTTTTTGTTACGAAAAAGATATTCCTGGCTAATCCTGTGTGTCTCTTGTCCCATAACTAGCACTGACCAGGCTCTCCAAGGAGCCCTAGTTCCTCTTAGTGGGAAGTGGTATTTACAGATCGCAACATGGGTGTTGTCATTGGCTTTTGAGTAATCTCTTCCTTCTTTTGATAACTCCGGTGGACGTTTTCTTTTCTCCCAGGAGTCCATGAGGAATATCAGCTACCATATTATGACCTAGTGCCCTCTGACCCTTCCATTGAGGAGATGCGGAAGGTCGTATGCGACCAGAAGCTCCGCCCCAACATCCCCAACTGGTGGCAGAGTTACGAGGTGGGAAGCTCCCCTCTCTCCCGTGGCCTTTCTATCTGCCCGATTTCTCTCCCTTAGAAGAGGGTTTGCCAAAAGTGGGGCCAAGCCCAGGGCTACCCCCTGAGCGTGTCGGTCATTGCAAACTGTTATGTGCTGTTGTATTATATACTGAGCCCTTGTCCTGGGCACTGGAGGGTCCCCTTTGGAATTGACAGCCTAGAAGAAGAAAAAGGCTTGGTCCCAGGACACAGATAAGAGACAGAACAAAGACTGAGTGGGAGCTGTTAGACCTGCCCAACTAGAAAAATGGCTCTGGAGCCAAGGGGTGAGCTGAGCTTCGTGGAAGAGTTAAGAAGAGGCGTCCACGAAGGGTGTAGAAGAATGAGGGGGTGGGACTCAGTGAGAAGACATGTCTGCGAGGGAAGTGGCCTTTCTAAAAACTCAGAAGCGAGGAGGGTGTAGAGAATCTGGGTTGGGGAGTGATGGCGGATGAAGCGGGGAGAGGGTGGCATTCGATGGCAATAACAGAAACGAGGACAAATGTATGATCTAGATTCCTAAGAAGCATGGAGTTGCGGGGTCTTGGAGTCTTTGGCGGCACAGGGTTTGCTTCGCTAGTGCTCTTGGGCCCCCTTTTCTCTCGTGGCTCTGCTTTAAGGAGTGTGTCCACTGGAGGGCAGGCCTGCGTTGAAGAGCAGAATTACTGCGCTCGCACTTTGGTGACGCCTCCGCTTTGCCTGACAGAGCAGCCTTTTCCAAAATGGTCCTTGGAACCCTCAGGGTTTATTCACTTCAGAGGGTGAGGGAAGCAGAAAGAGCTGGTCTTCAGCTGCCCGCACCCCACTCCCTCTTCAGTCGGGGCTGTTTGTGTGTTGGGACTCCGCTGGGGAAAACGGGTCCCACTGCTAAAAGGAACCTGGAAAACAGGCCTGAGGCAGCAGTCTGGGGACTCCGTAGCCCTCCACAGGTGACCTTCCAGGTCCGCCCCTTGGCTGCCCCTGGCCTGTGCCGTCCGGGCCCTGGCCGTGAGCTTCTGCCTCTGACGAGGCTGCCCCTCAGGGGCTGCTGCCTCCTCCTCCGCCACCCTGTCTCCGCACGTGAACGTGGGGTCACAGCCGCGTGCGTGCTCGTGCTGGGGGATGTCCCTGCTGTGCCTGGCTCGAGCGCTGCTTTACAAAAAGCAGTCAGTAAACAGTCATAAACACGGATACTCAAACCTTCCAGAAGTGATTTTCAGATCACAGGCCGTTGCAGGTGTTTCTCTCAGGATCACCCAGACACCGGGGAGTGGCTGACCAACCATGCTTGCCGAGAAGGTCCCCCTCCCCAGGCTGTCCCTTAAGGAAGGGGGAGCCCGGGGCAGGGGGTGGGGGGCGGGCGGAGCACGGGTGGGGGAGACGGCAGCCTGGGGACCAGGAAGGCTTCAGTGGGGGCGGGGGCAGGCTCGAGTGACGCCGGGTCTCTGTGCAGGCGCTGCGGGTGATGGGGAAGATGATGCGGGAGTGCTGGTACGCCAACGGCGCGGCCCGCCTGACCGCGCTGCGCATCAAGAAGACCCTCTCCCAGCTCAGCGTGCAGGAGGACGTGAAGATCTAGCTGCCCCTCCCCACACGCTGCTGGGCAGCGGGACCTACAGCCGAGCTGCCGTGTTGAGCGTCCGATGGAGGCCTACCTCTCGTTTCTGCCCAGCCCTCTGTGGCCAGGAGCCTGGCCCGCAAGAGGGACAGAGCCCGGGAGACTCGCTCACTCCCACATTGGGTTTGAGACACAGACACCTTTTATATTTACCTCCTAGTGGCACAGAGCCTCTGAGAGCAAACGGTGTGGAGAACTCAGTGCCACAGCCTGGACCGGCTGTAGTGGGAAGTTCTGCAAAGCCCGGCGCACCTGGCGAGAAGCCTGGCATGGTGACGGGCGGCCTGGGAGGGCCCGGGAGGAGCGAGCGTGGCCCCTGCTGAGCGGCACCGAGGGCTTTCCTCTGGGACCAACCCCAGCGCAGCGAGGCAGCCCGGGGAACCAGAAGGATGGCCCCTCTCGGCAGCGCCGGGCCTCGTGCTCCCCTCCGCCCCGTCGGGACACCTGGAGGGACTGCCAGTGCCCGTCTGTCCAGCCGTGTATGCATGTGCCGAGGTGCGTCCCCTGTTGTGCCTGGTCTGTGCCGCGCCCTTACACGTGTGTGTGCGCGTGCGCGTGTGTGCGTGTGTGTGTGTGTGCGCGCACGTGTGTCTGTAGGTGCGCACTTACCTGCTCGAGCTTTCCGTGCATGTGCAGGTCAGGCGTGTGGTCGTCACGCCGGCTCTGCGCGCTGGGGCCTCTGTTCAGTAGTGAGCAGCGTCTGGTTTCCCTGGTGCCCCTCCCGGAGGTCTCCCTCCCCTCCCTTCCAGAAGCCCCCCCTCCACGGTGGGTCTCCCTGCCCTGTGTCGCCTGGCCCTCCTTCTCCATTTCAGACTGTGGAACCAAAGCTGGCCCGGTTGTCTTGGCAGGCAAGGCTCTTGGGTCCAGACGTAAGGGAGGCGGGGTGGGATGGGCAGGGAGAGAATCTCGGTGGCAGTCTGGGTGTTGTGGTCAGCGGCCACCGTGGGAAATGAGCCAGCCTAAGGGCAGCGTCCTCGGCAGCGTCGAGGAAGGGCCGAGGAATCTGAAGCCCAGATCTTGGGACTCAGATCGGAATGTCACATCTGTCTTTCATATCCCACATTCTGGAAACAGCAGTGTATATTTTTGGTGGTAGTGGATTTAGGGTGGGGAAGGGAAGGGGGGGCAAGGAGTGGGGAGGGAGTCTGGGGCGGGAGGGAGGCATCTGCATGGGTCTTTTACTGGATTATCTGATCACGGTGGAGGGAAGATGTGAGACTTGCATCCACTTCAGGGGCTTTACTAAAGGGAACAGCCCGAGCTGAACCTGTTGTTTAACCTGAGTGTAGTATTTAACGACGTCTGGAAGCGCGGTTGTGGGTGGTGATTCCGTCAGCATATCTTAGGTATATATTAACTTTGAAGCCATAACTTAACTGGAGTGGTTTGGTTTTCTTTTCTTTCTTTTTTTTTCTTTTTTTTTTTTAATTTAATTGGGAGGGTCTGGATTTTAACTTTTTTTAAATATTGTTAAGTTTTTATAAAAGGAAAACCATCTCTATGTGATGATTACCTCTCAATCTATTTGTTTTTAAGGAAATCCCTATAAAAACAACCACACAAAAAATGCTTCAATCAAACGCACACAGCTCAATCACACTGGAAATGTCTGTCCTTGTACCTGAGCCTGCTCCCCCCACCCAGCAGCAAGAGTTCCTCTGCCCTGGGGGTTGGTCTCGTTTGCGTTCTGCCCCCCCTCCCAGTTCCACAAGTGGGTTTTGCACTGGGGCCCTGGCCTTCCGTGTGTTGTCCAGCAGGTTGCAGCTTCTCCTGCAGGCATTCACGCTACAGACATCGCTGAGTGCCTGCTGGATGCCAAGCAGTGCGCCGGGCGCTGGGAAATACAGCTGTGAACAAGACAGGCTCGGGTCCTACTCTTGGAGCGCCGACCATGGGACCCATTCAAGTTAGTGGGTGACTGTTTTGAAACCAGAAGTTTTCGTAGTTGCTTCTGAGCCTTTTGAGCCTGGAGTGATTGCTCTTATATAAGACCACTAAGGAGTGAGGATGCCCACCTGTCCCCCACCAAAGAGGCCGGTGGTGGGCAGTGAGACCCCCCCAGTCGCTGCGTTCATCCGGAGCCCCCTTCCTACCCCCAGGGGAGGCACAGACTGTGTGCAGCCTCAGAGCATCCCTGCCTCCAGCCCAGCGATTCTCTGCCAAAGCTTGTGGAGGAGGGGAGAGCCCTCCCCCCACTTCCATTGGTCTCCCCCGTGCCCTGGCCTTCCTATTTATTTTCCTGCTGTATCGCTTCTTTCCTTGCGTTAAAGGAGATCTTCCCCTAACCCTCTGAGCCAATTTACTGGCTCCTGACTAATTTCCCTCGAATACCAATTGTGTCATTAGGGGGACCTTCTTCCCCACCCCTGCCGATGCCCCATCTGTCCGCCCTGCGGCAGAACTTAGCGGTTTAGAGGAGATGACGGAACTCAGACTCCTCTCCCCCCCGCCGCAGCCAGCCTCTGGGATCTGCCAACACTCCTTGACCCAGGGACTCCCAAGCCACTAGCCCACTCCCCCGGTGGCCCTGCTGTCCTCACCACACACTCCTCCTTCTCCACCTCTGGGGAAGACTGAGCAGTTTTGGGGGGAAGCTCCCAATCCCACCGCCACCACTCTTAACCCGAGAGTTAGGAGTGAGAGAGTTGGGAAGAAACTAAAGCTGTGGTTTTGGCCCCCTGAGGCTAACCCCGATCCATAGGGCTACCTGCACCTCTGGATTCTGGATTCACAGACCAAGTCCAAGCCCGTTCTTAGGTCGCCGTCAAGGCCCCCGAACGGCATTCTCGGTACTTCTCTTTGTTTTTGTACATTTTATTAGAATGGACTGTAAGATAGCCACTTAGACACTTTACCTCTTCAGTATGCAAATGTAAATAAGTTGTAATATAGGAAATCTTTTGTTTTAATATAAGAATGAGCCTGTCCAGTTTCTGCTGTACATTATTAAAGTTTTATTCACAGAGCTTTTCTGGTGCCATCTGTTTTACATCCGTGGACTGGCTGCCCAGCCTTTATCAGAGGAGCTGGGCAGGTGCTTCAGGTAGCGTCCCTCCCGCCACTGGCTGGGGTACGACGTTAACACCAGCTGCAGCAGGTCATGTCAGAAGAGGACCCTGTCGGAACATCCGGGGTCTTCCTGAGGCTGTTGCCCTGTGTTTCATAGAAGGAGGGCCTGGCGTGTGAGAGGGAGCGGAGGACGAACTCAGCACCTTTTCTTGGGCTTTGCCTGTATTTGTCTTTGTCTTTTAGCATTTTTCTCTTTATATAAAAGAGGGTCTTGATCCTGGTAAGTCACAAACCACCCAGTCTCGAAGGCAGCCTGGGCCCTCCTCAGTTTTAGCTTTCCCCCTCCTGACTTGGAGTATAAATGTGAATTTGGGGTTGGCTAAGCGACTTTGAGATGGGAGTCTTCAGTGGTGACTCCGGGGTTTTCAGTGTGCGGGTGGCTGTGAGGAACAGCCCTAACCCAACATCTCCAGGCTGAGGAACCAAGAGAGCAAGTCTTAGAATCATAGACTCTCAAGTTTAGATGGGACTCCAGAGGTCCAGCACCCATCAGGCATTTGACCTCCCCCACAGCATCCCTGCCGAGTGGCGTGGGCCTCGTGCTGTAACGCTCAGGACCACAACCTCCACCTGCCGGCCATCTGCTCAGTGAACAGCCCTTCCTTACCTAGAACTGGGAAACCTCCCTGCAACTTCTCTCCAGCATGGTTCAGAGCACTTACTCTGTCTTCCATGTAAGGTCCCTTAACATATTTGAAGGCAGCTGTTACGTTACTATGAATCTGGCAAAGCTTAGGGTTTTTTCAGTTAATATTAGCAGATACTTATTAAAAAGTTACTGTGTGGGACTTCCCTGGCGGGTCCGGTGGTTAAGACTCCGCGCTTTCACTGCAGGGGGCATGGGTTTGATCCCTGGTTGGGGAACTAAGATTCCGCATGCTGTGCGGCGGAAAAAAAAAAAAAAAAGTTATTCTGTGCTACGCAGTGTGCCAAAATTGGCTTTACGTACATGAACTGCTTTCATCCTCAAAACAATGTATGAGATTGGATTAGGAAACTGAGGGTTAGAGAAAACAAATAAATTGCCCACATAGCTCACAAGGGTGGAGAAGACCTTGGGTCCAGGGTGTCTGGCCAGAGACTGCAGCCCCTCAGCCTCTGCACATCCTGCCTCCATGGCGCCATGCCCTTCCCCCACGCCGGCTGCTCTCCGAGAACCTGGCTCAAGCCTGGGGCCACGGAGAGCACATGACATTCCACCCAGGCATTCACTGGCAGCACAGACTAGAAGGAGAATCCCAGACTCTGCTTGACACCTTCAGGTCACATCCCAGGACTGCATCTTGTGTTTGGGTTGAGTAAAATCCAGCCCCCTTCCTCTTTCCTGTATATGAGAAGTTGGTATTTTGAACTCAAGTGCAGGACCTCGTACGCCTTACAGGTTTACCCTGTTAAATTTCACCACAGAACCTGTCCATGGCTGCAGCCTGGCAATATTTTAGAATTCTGCTTGTTGCCCAGAGTTTTCCATTTGTCCTCCCATCTGAGACTGTTGGGCCGGAGAAAATCAAGTAACTTACCTCTAGAAGTTGGCTCGAAGTTTGGCATATATCCTAGTAATCCAGAGTGGCTGCTAATTAAACTGTCCTCGCACCCTGGCCCTAATTCTTTTTGGACAAAGATAACAGGAGAATCCCAGGTACCTTGTTGAAGTGGCAGGTATTCCTGTGGCTGCTGCGTCTCTGATCTGTCTGTCGGAAGGAAAGGTGAAGTGGTTTGTAGTGGATCTCAGCCTAGTTCAAAAGCCAATCAATGATCAGTCGTCTTGCCAAGCACGGACCTAAAGTTCACTAGGCTGTGGATTGCAGGTTCACCCTTACCGTTTTGAAAATCAGAAAGGCAGCAATTCTGGGACCGCTTCATGTGCCCTTGAAGGTTACTAACGTTTCACCTTTGTAAGGCCCACGACCCAGGAGACCTGCGTTCATTTAATGGTGTATCACTAGGGGTTTTGTTTCACACGTTTTAAATTTCTGTCCCCACCCCCTACCCCCGGCCATGTCTTCTGATCTATAGTCTGGAGAACATGCTTGCTAAATACAACCAAAACAAAATGAGGGGTAGAGTAGTAAAGTTCAAGAGACATGCAGGGACATGTGAGGGGTGCATAATGAAGGGGAGAGAGAGGGAGGGAGAGCTGTAGATCAAGACAGGAATGGTTTCTTAGGATTCACCAGAGAAATGAAAACTAATAGGGCTGGATAGATTAGATAGATGATAGATCGATCGATCGATAGATAGACATTTAAAGGAATTGACTCACACAATTGTGGGGCTGTTAAGTCTGAAAGCTACAGGGCAGGCTGACAGGCTAGAGACCCAGGGAAGAATTGATGTTGCAGTCTTGAGTCTGAAGGCAGTCTGGAGGCAAACTTTCTTCTTCCTTAGGGGACCTCAGTCTTTTAAGCCCTTCAGCTGATTGGATGAGGCCCGTCCACACTGTGGAGGGTAACCTAACCTGCTTTACTCCAAGTCTACTGATTTAAATGTTGATCACATCTCAATCAGACCTTCACAGGAACATCCAGACTGGTCTGACCAAACCCCTGGCGTCACACCCTGAAAAGTGTTAGGCATCCCATGGCCAGACAGGGTGGGATTTAAGGAATAAGGCAGACGGCTCTGGATCCACCTGGGAATGCTCCTTGGAGGCCAAGGATGGAGGATAATGGGATAGGAAGGTTTAAGGAACGATAGGATGGACTGGGCTCTAAATACATTCTTATTAAATAACAAGCACGAGTTCAGCAACCTTAGTGTGTAAAGCAGTAGGCAGAATACAAGGATGAACAAGCTGTGGCCACTGCCCTTCGAGACCGAGAGGATTGGTACAGAGAATCTAGAGTAGAGCAGGTTTTAGCAAGTCCCATTACAGAGCCGTATGTAATGCGTCGTGGAAGCTCAGGTGAGGTGCCTAGGGAAAGCCAGCCCTTCAGGGGCTCCCTACCTGGTGGAATGGACTAGTTAATAGGTAATTACAATGGACTGAGGTAAGTGCTATGGTGGGGTAGACACACAATCCTCTGGAAACACAGAACAGACAGGAAGATGGGGTCAAGAGAGGTGACATCTATTTAGGGATAGGCACTGGCCTGCTGACTGGGGAGGAGGGAGATTTGGTCAAAAAGAGTGTGTCGGGACTTCCCTGGTGGCACGGTGGTTAAGAATCCGCCTGCCAATGCAGGGGACACAGGTTCAAGCCCTGGTCCTGGAAGATCCCACAGGCCGCGGGTCAGATAAGCCCGTGCGCCACAACTACTGAGCCTGCGCTCTAGGGCCTGTGTGCCACAACTACTGAAGCCCGAGCACCTAGAGCCCGTGCTCCCCAATAAGAGAAGCGACTGCAATGAGAAGCCCATGCACCGCAATGAAGAGTAGCCCCCGCTTGCTGCAACTAGAGAAAGCCCGCGCACAGCAACGAAGACCCAACGCAGCCAGAAATTAATTAATTAATTAATTATTTTTTTAAAGTGCATTGCTCAAGAACCACAGGTTCAGTATGGCTAGAGCAAGAGAGCCAGGGGCGCACACAGGAAATCTCTTAGAGCCATCCTGTGCTAAGCCGTCAAGACTGTATCCCGAGAGCCACCAGTGCCATCACTTCCCCTGTGACAACTGCCTCAGACTGCTGATCTCAGTAGTTTTTCCTCCTGAGTCTCGACCTGGTCTCCAAATTCTTCTCAACAGCTCGCTTATGTGGAGTTGTCCCATGAATGAACACCTCTTTTTTCATTCCTGCTGTAGGAATGACAGGCCGTTGATGGGTTTTGAGCAGGGGAGTGATGTGATCTTACTTGTACTGGGGGGGAGGACACAGTGCTGACTTGAGAAGGTAATTGCCGAGGTGGTAGAGCAGGAAAAGCTGGAGGATGGGGAGAGACGGTGGAAAGGACGCAGAGTTCGGGGGCGCGATCAGATGTGGACAGTGAGGAGAAGCCGACTTCAGTGCGGAGTCCACGGGAGGATCTTAGCCTTGTGTACAATGCTGTCCCTGGGGAGAAGGAACGAGGGCTGGACCACCAGAGCAGCTGTGTTTGCCAAGAGAGACGAGATCTGGGGAGTCTGGGGCCCTAAAAGCTGTCATTTTCTGTCCTAGCCGTCTGTACCTGTCTGAAATGGGGTGGGGTACGATAGTACGTGCCCTCTGTCCTAGAAGTGGTTTGTGGATACTGTAAGGAAAACTAGAGAGATGACCCTTTCTCCCTCCTGCCAGTCTAACCTGTTCAAGCCCGAGATACCTTGCCATCCCACCTAGGAGGCAAGATGGTCCCTGGCCTCTGGCTGGGACTAGACTCAGAAGCTACAGTATCCAAAACAAATAAACGGCCATATCCACCTGGCTCCGGCTCTCAGACCCCCTAGAATTAGCTCTTTGGGCTATGACGGATCCACCTCCCCCCTCGCCCCTGCTGCTGAGCTCCCCTGGACCCCAGTGCCACACACAGACACGAGCCCGTGGAAACAGTTGGGCAATATGAGCCATTAAGGAAAACAACCGCTCCCTGCCCAGTCAGCTGCCTACCAGCTGCCCAGGCCTCCCTCAGCATCCGAGAGCCAGGGCCCAGCCCCTCATTCCTGCCCACACAGCCGGCTCCGTCCCAGGCCCTCACCCTCCCACCTTCCACTCAGAAGCAGTGGCAGTACCCAGAGAGGAGCCCCAGCGGACCGGTCAGCCCCCCAGGCCTGGGATGAAATGACTGTGCGAGAGCCCTGACATTAACTCAGGTGCCAGAGGAGCCTGGGCTTCTGGAGCTCTTGCCTTGAGTGCCCCGACCTCCTGATGGGAGCCTAGAGCTGGAGCAGGTGGGCGAGGACGGGACTCAGGGGACCGTTGACTCTTAGGTACCTGGGCAAGGGCTTGTCCCAAAGAGAAGGGATCTCACCTAGGCCTTGTCCATTAGCCAAGCCCCCGCTCTCTGTGCCCCTACCACAGGCCAAGCCCTGCCTACCCTGAGAGCCAGGGGCCAGGACAGCTGGATCCAAAGGAAGCAAAGCCTGGAGAGTTCACTCTGAAAGCCCGGGACACGCTCAGGAATAAGGTACAGATTGAGTGCAGATGTCTGCGGGAGCCAGAGCCATGGGGCTTTTGCAAAGAGGCTTCCGGGGGGAGGAGAACAGAGGGGGAGGTGTCCTAATATGAGGCCCCAGGTGGCGTGCAGCATGCTTCCCTCCCCCCCTCCCCCCCACCCCCCGCCACCACCAGCCTTAAGAGAGCTGCAGAAGATGGGATGAGGAGAGCAGATGCTAGACCAGAGACTCGGGCTCAGGAGGAAGTCGTGGAGGGTCGGAAAAAGCAAAGCTTTAGGCCTGGTGTACTGTCTGACGTGTGCAGGTTCCTCCACGGAGGAAGCCCACCAGCTGTCTGCCCTCTCACCGAGCAGTGTCACCTGCGGCTGGGTGACAAACACACAACTTCCTAACAGGTGTGAAACTCCAGAACGCAGTGACCGAAGCGGGGCTTGGGGGTCTCAGCTGAACACAGACCATCTCAGGCCAGAGAGGAGCTCTGGGGGCTCCTTAAACCTGGCTGGGATTCCAGGAGGGGGGCTAGCACCAGCCAGACAGCCCTTCGGAGTCTGATTTGAAGATTTTCCGAGACTCATGGCCACCAGAGGGCACCACCACCCCACAGTGTGGCATCCTGGGCTCTCCATCACCTCCCTGGAGAAACTGGGAAGATTGGGAGGAGGAAGCAGGCGCGGGTCTCTGAGCTCTCAGCGGGAGCTACCAGCAGCTGAGTTAAATAGTCTCCAGAGTCAGGAGACCTGGGCTCTAGTGGCTTCTAGTGCCTGTTCTGCCACCATCTTTCCCTCCCTGGTGGGCTTCAGTTCGCCTCCTCCGTTGAATAAGGACTTGGACCACTTGGTGACCTTTCCGGCCCACGGGGCCCTTCCCGGCTCTGAAGTTCTAGGGTTTGAGGAAATCATGCAATGAACGTGACAGAAATTGCATCTCCTGGGCCCACCTTTACTCTGGGGTTCTCTAGGGTGCCCTGCCTGGCAGGAGGCGGAAACTGGTGTAAGCTTCACTTCTCTGGTGCTGTTCTCTGACTTGGAGGTCGGGAGGCAGACTGGCCTGGATACTGATGGGCAGTTTCTGTCTGTCTCCACGTCAGTCTGAAGGAGGAATGTCTCAACAGGGCTGGCAGACACAGGTGCTGTGACACCCGTGGTGTCTGCTCCTCCAGGTTTCAGGCGAGGAGCTGTCCCTTAGGTAAGCCTCTGGGATAGGTGGGGTGGCGGTACGGAAGAGCTTACAAGATGCCCTTTTGAGGGTCCCTGCATGAGTAAGCACAGAGTGAGGAGGATAGAAACCATTGGCTCTGCTGCCTTTGCCCGCCTCCCCATCCCCACCCCCGCTGCAGATGCCGTCTGTCAGGAGCAGGCAGCAGACGGTCCAGGGGTCCATCTGTGCTAATGCTTCACAATAGAGTCCCGTGTTTCCCCACCAACGCCCCCTCGGCCCCTCAGCTGATGGCCACTTGGTGATGCCAAGGGGGAAGGTGGGAGGAGGGAGAGGAAGGCACTAAGGGAGCTAGCACTTGGTTCGTGGCAGTCCCCAGTCCACCCCCTGCCCCCCACCCAACGAGCATCCTGCCATCTGGACTTGTGTAATCACTGCAGGGTGAAGAAGCACCCCCACACACACACCTCCTGTAGGGGCTGGGGCCCCAGGGGCCTGGGGGTGGGGAAGACACAGACGGAGTCAAGGGGACTAGGAAGCAAGAAGACGGAGACAGACCCATGGACTGAGAGAGACAGGAGACAGAAAGCCTTTCCTGGCCTCTGCAGGCTGATGGGCCACTAGCCCCTCTGTACTCCGCAGGCCATGCATCTAACACAGCACCGGTGCGTGTATCACTCCCTACCTGACCAAGAGCCTCTGTAACCTGGCCCGGAGCAGGGCTTCAACATAGGGTGAATGAAGAACAGCGGAAGACAGCATCACACGGTGGTTAGATTGCAAGCTCTGCAACCAGGCTGCCCAGGTTCGAATCAGCTCTGCCACTGAGTGACCTAAAGCAAGTTACTTAACCTCTCTGGGCCTCAGTTTCCTCCTCTGTAAGAGATGATAATGGTATCTGTTTTCATAGAGTTGTTATAAAGACCAAATGAATTCATTCATGGATGTAGAAGATGTAAAAGATTACACAGAACAGTGTGCACAGCACAATAAATGTCAGCTGTAAAGGCATAACGGATTTGGGAACACTGGAGGAGGGGACAATGTGGACATTCCTGGCTTCTGTTCAGTGGCAGACGTCGGGATGTGGAGCCCCCAGCTTGTGATGCTGACGCCCTGCGGTGGCTGGCCACTCTTTAGATGCCAGACCTGGCCTTCCACTTCCTCCTCTCACTTCTTATTCGGGTACCACTGACGACAGCTGGGCCATTCCCACCTCTCCCATGGCCTGGCAGCCACCAGCAACACAGCCGGGGGTGGGGGGAAGATGCTCCCCAAAAAAGGTCAGATAATGGCTGAGCACCATCCCCCAACCCTGAGCACCCACTCAGCACGGTCACATCCCCTGCCGCGAGTCAACCCCCACAGTAAGGATGTATCGGCTGGGAAAAGGATACCTGAGCTCCAACATCAGGAGGTGAGGAAAGGTTTATCCAGGAGGAACAACTCCTGACCTTCTGAGGGGACAGGCCAGAATTAAGTCTACTACTTTTTGGGTTACCCCCTCTTCCCTTTCCCCATGACATGGGAAGGAGAGGCAGCCTCTTTGAACTCTTCTGGGACAGCTGGGTAAGGGGGAAATCCTGGACCCTTTCACTCCCTAGCGGCTTCTGCACAGTTAGTTCAGGGCCATCTCTTCCCTCCCATCAGGGACCTCACCCCTCCCCCTGCCTCCCTCTCCTTGCCTAAAGTCTCCTGCAGCCTCTTGGGTCTCCTAGAATCTTACTCTGGGCGGCCTCCAAACCTCCTCCTAAGGACTCCTACGGTCGCTCCACGGCCAGACTGCTTGAATCTCCAAAGATATCCATCCCTAAATTTTCAAATCTCGTGCACAAGCCCCTTCACAGGCTCCCCGTCCCTCAGGTATCACGGAGACCTATGCTCCGCCCCCCGATGGCCTGGACCCCCCTCCCCTCTGAGGCTAGCTTTTCCCCCTATTGAGCACTCCGGTCCCCAAGAGTTTCCCCAGCCTGGCATGCCTCGGGAGCTGTGGGCGGGGCTCCGGGACAGCTGCCCCCCCCGGGGGGGCGGAGCCGGCCGTGCGGGGGGCGAGGCCCCGCGAGGCCGCTCCCCGCCCGCCCCGATTCCCCCGAGCCTATAAAGGGAGGCGACACACCACCCTGCCGGCTGGCATCCCCGAGTCGCCGCCTGCCCCGCCGCGCGGAGCGAGCGCCGCCTCCGAGGGGCGCCGGAGCCATGACCCTCCGCCGACTCAGGAAGCTGCAGCAGAAAGAGGAGGCGGCGGCCACCCCAGACCCCGCTGCCCCGGCCCCGGACTCGGAAGCTGCTCCAGCCCCTCCGACCCCGACCCCGGCCTCGGGCCCCCCTGCCGCAGCCGCCTGCCCTGGGACCCCCGGGGACGAGCTGTACGCGGCGCTGGAGGACTATCACCCGGCCGAGCTGTATCGCGCGCTCGCCGTGTCCGGGGGTACCCTGCCCCGCCGAAAGGTGCGTATCCCCCCCAACTCCCGCGGCCCCCCGCCCGGCTCTCGGTACCCTCCGGGGTCCCTTCCTCAGGACCCGCGCAACCCGCAGCAGCCCCCATTCGCGCCTGCCGACCCCCACACCATTCTCCTGGGGTCCCCGAGTTCCCCCATTCCTCTCCAGCCCGCTGATCCCCCACGGACACGTTCAGATCCTGCTGGGTCCCCTCGATCCTCTGCTCAGAAGGAGCAATCCCCCATACCCGCGACCCCGGCTCCACGCCGCCCCCGACCTGGCGGCTCTCCACTCCCCATGCGCCCCCGCCCCGTCTCGCTGCTCTCCTTCCTGCCGCCTCCCCAGGTCCCCTTCCCCTCGCCCTAGCTGGTCTTCGGCCACCCCCGAGCCCCGCCTCCCCGCGTCCAGACGTCTCGAGGTCCCCAGGACGCCTCGCCCGGGCTTCTCCCGTGGGAGCGGGGAGGCCTCGGGCTGGGGTCCCGCCGCTCGCCCAGTCAAGTTGAGAGTCTGCGGGTTCCAGGTGGGGAGGGCGGCGGACGCGCCGCGTGCCTTCTAGCGGGGGAAGTGCGTGCGGCGCCGCCGACCCTTCCGAGGGGACGCCCGGATTCCTGGACTCGGGGCCTGCCGCCTTGCCCTGCGTCTGAGGTGCGGGGCTCGAGGCCACCGCTCCCTGGAAGTCAGCCGCGACCGGACGCGGTGGGAGGGGTCGCAGGGCGCCTGCGGGGCAGGAAGGATGCGGGCCGCGCCCGCCCTTTGAGTCTCCCCCTGCGCCGGGCTCTTCCTCTGGCCTGAGGGGGACCCGAGCACTCAGAAAGGGGAACTCAAGACCCAGGTTAAGGAGAGGGGGCTGGTGGCCTTTCCCAGCTCAGCTCCCCTCCTCTCCCCCTGGGCCCTGGCTCCCCCCAACACAATGAACAGCTTGTTGAGAATTTGCATTTTATGAAAATCGGGTGGAAAGACAAAGGGGTCTCTCTCTGCGGCCCAGTCCTTCCTCCCTGGCCCATTTGGGAACTGTCCCCACCCCTGAGGCCAATCTTTGGTTCTGGAGAAGGAGGGCTTCCTTCTCTTCCTGGCCTTGGGGCAGCCTGGGGGGAGGGTTAACAAGGGCACCGACCAGGAAGGCCCTGGGCTGTTTGGGGCACACAGGACAAGGGCTGGTCTGACACTGGGCTTCTTCCAAGGATCAATAATTTAGGGAGGGAGAGAGACTGCTTTAGTTTCTCAAGGACCCAAAAGAGGTAGGGACCCTCAGCTCTGTCATCCGCCATGCCAAAAAAAAAAAAAAAAAAAAACCTCCCAATGTCTCTCCTTAAGTATAGTGAGACTTATGGACAAGTTTGAGATCCAAGGTTTTGTTTTTTTGTTCGTTTTTGTCCCAGAAAGCAACAAAATATATGGCAATGTTGAGAGACCCAGGTGGAGCTGGGCACAGTTGGCCACCTGCAGCTGGAATCCATAGTTGGTCCCTGAAACAGTCTACTTTGAGGGAGGAGGCTGGGCCCCTCTGTCCCCTGCCTTTCCATGTTCAGGCTGAGAGTCCAGCCCTCCAGACCTGGGCCTCTGACCCCGGCTCCCCCGAGCCACTCTGTGTGAATGAGAAATTAGGAGAGACCTGACCGGCCCAGGGGCCTCTGGAGTGTTTTCATAGGCAAGCCCAGGGGCCCCCTGCCCTTCCTTGAATAACAGCTGGGAAGAGCCCCTGCTTCAGCTTGTGGGGTCTAGGGGGCCTGAGCCGCCGCAGACGTGCACCCTGGGGGTGGAGACTGTTCTATCTAGAGTAATGAAACCCCCTACCCTCCAGGTTGGGAACCAGCACAGGGCTTAGAGGTTCATGCATCTGGAACCCGGGAGACTGTTGTGCCCCCACAGTCCTCCGGCTGTGGGGATAGAGCTTAGGGAGAAAGCTGTGGAATGGTGCTGGTGGTGGCACTCTGCAGATAGCTACGCCAGCACCAGAGTAAGTGTGGAGCTGGGGCCGGACACACAGGCAACAGGAAGTGGGGTGCTGGGTCTAGGGCCAGAGCCCAGGTGAGAAACCCCCAAAGGAGGGCTCTCACCATCTGCTCCAGGGTAGCTCCCTCTCACCTGCTCCTTCCTGACTCTCCTTCCCACCCAGGGCTCGGGACTGCGCTGGAAGAACCTCAGCCAGAGTCCCGAACAGCAGCGGTGAGTCACCATTACCGCAGCCCCTGCCCTGGTCCAAAAGGGTGAGGCGCTGGGTTGGGGGCAGCACGACACAGCATCTCAGCCCAGCCAGGGGGGAGTCATTCTCCCACCCTCTCAGCACAGCACCCTTGCTAGGAATGAGGGGCAGGTGGAGGTGTGGGCTGTGTGAAGGGGGTGGCAGAGGAAGGAGATAGGGACTTTTGAGTCATCAGGTGCTCCTCAACCCACCCCCAGTCCCTGCCAGTTACCCCTCCCCGGAGAGATCTGGATCTGGGAGGAGGGAAGCAGGAAGTCTTCGGGGCTACCCTGAGCCCTCCCAGCCCAGCAAACTCCGAGGGCCCAAACCATGGCCAGGCTACGTCCAGCTGCTCCAGTCTGTCTGCCCCTGCACCCAAAATCTCAGTCCTCTGCTGGTCCCGTCCTGTGGTGGCCTCTTAGGCAGGGTCTGAGGTGAGGGCAGAAGTAGGTGCTGACTCAGGCCCCACTCTGCCCAGGTCCCATCCTGATTTGGGCGTGGCTTCTTCCAAAATGATCGGCAGACTGTGGCCCGCCGGCCAGACTGGCCTTGAGCCAAGAGTTGTTTTTCTGTTTCGAAAGGGTCGTACAAATAAAAACAAAGAACAATATAGGACGGAGGCTGTCAAATAATTTAGGTCTCGAAAAGAAAGGCTAAAATATTTACTGTCTGACCCTTTGCAGAAAAAGTTTGCCAACCCTCCCAGAAAACCAGAGAGCACTGGAGTAGACACAGAAGTCACCCTGCTTCCCGCCCCAATACGTGTAGAGGGGGAAAGCCCTGCGTTCAAAGTAGGGAGGAGCTCAGGCTGGGGCGGGGAGTTGCCGCTCAGCGTTTGGGGGGTATGTGGGTCAGGTTGGGCACTGAGAGGCCTGGGTCTCCAGGGCCTTTCTGAGGCCCTGAGGCTTGAAGGGGCCTTTGCAGGCTGCTTTAACTCTGCCTCTGGCTGGGCGGGAAGGAAGGGGGTGTGGGGGTGGGCAGAGGAAACTCTGGGCTCCCCCAGCAGACGAGAATCTGGAGCTACTCCAGACCATTGTGTCCAGTGGGCAGGCCTGCAGTGCGGGAAGGGGCGGCCTCGAGGCTCCCCTCCCCCCAGCCCTCACATCTGGTGGGCTGGCCTCACCGCAGCTGGGAGGAGCAGCTGTGGTCTGGGCTCAGCCTCGTGACTGGCCTCTGGGGGTGGGGCCAGCCCTCTCCCCAGGGCTCTGCAGCGGACGGTGCTCCAGGCTGTGGCCGAATTTGGGGCCTCAGCTAAGTCAGTAAGTAGTATTCTGGGGCTCACTAGAAAGCTGGGAGTGTGGCTGAAAAACTCAGCTAGTCCACCGGCTCTGGGGGTCAGCTGTCCCCGTGCCTCCCCCACCAGGGGCTGGGTTGATGCTGTGTGGCTCAATGAAGCTGATTTCAGCTGCGAATGGGAGAAGGACATTCCGACAACCTGTGATGAGTGTGACTTGTCACTGGAGACAGTGAACCCTGCCTGGATGTACCAGAGCAGACTCCCAGCTCTAGCGGGGGGCCATGCTATGGGACTGGCAAGCTCCTTTTAGTCCTGACAGTCTTGATGAGATGGCCCCTGTGTCTCCTGCAGGAAAGTGCTGACTTTGGAGAAGGAGGAGAACCAGACCTTCGGCTTTGAGATCCAGGTGGGAGAAGCTGAGTGCAGAGGGAGGGACGGCTTGGGAGGCTGGTCAGAGGGCTGGATGGATCTCGCCCCACCCCTGGGCTGAGGGTCCCCTTGTTTATTACAGACTTATGGCCTTCACCACCGGGAGGAGCAGCGCGTGGAGATGGTGACCTTTGTCTGCCGGGTTCATGAGTCCAGCCCTGCCCAGCTGGCTGGGCTCACACCAGGTGAGGCGTGAACCCGGGACACAGGGCTCTGGGAAGAGGGGTATGACCTTACTCCCAAGCAGAGGGGGTAAGAAATCTCTTCTGAAAACAATTTCCCTTCCTCCTCCTATTTTGAGAAGGCCAGAAAGAAGCACGGATTGGACTTAGGCAAACTTGCCATTTACTGTGTGATGCTGAGCAGTGCCATCTGCAGATTGGGGGCAATACCATGTCCTCACGTCAGCGTGGTGAGGGAATCCCCTGGGCACAGAGCCAGGGCCTGGTAAATGGCAGGTGTTGGTGCCGCTGTTTTTCCTCCCCCTGGCGATCTGGCAGTCCAGCGTGGGCAGGAGGCGGGGTGGAACCACTCCATTAGATCCGCTTGATATCGAGGATCAGGGTCTGTCTTGCTCCCAACCTGGCCCCACACTGGGGTACCTGTGATACTTCCTCTAACAAGGAAATGGTGCCACTGGTAGGAGACCCTTCGAATTGGCCAAATCTAGAGTCCCAAGTCCCAGGAAGGGACAGCCAACTGACCCCCACCCAGTCCTGTCACCATTTCCTTCCCTAAGCCCTTACCTCCCTATTTACCAGCAGCCCCCGGTAGCTAAGTGGTACATTGCAACTTTGCAAAGTAGTTTCACATCCACCCTCCCTCCTAATCGCCATGGTAGCCTCCGCAGGGGTCCACACCCCCTTTTCCAGATGGGAAATGGGCCCTCGGAGATGGTGCCCTGCTCTGCCTGAGGTCAGGGGGCTCTGCAGTGGCCCAGGGTATCAGAGCTGAGGTTTCTCATGCCTGGGGCCGGTGTTAGTTCCCAGCTTGGTGCTTCTCACCCTGCCCCCTTCCTGTCTCGGCTGGGTGTCTCGACAGCCTGTGGGCTGGACCAAAATAACCAGCTCTGGGGGCAGCCCAGGCTTGCCTGGAGGGCTCAGCCTTTGAGGACAGAGCTTCCTGAGAGTGAGGTGAGAATGTGGGTGTCTGAGGGCCTTGGCCCCTCTGCTGGGGTGCCGGGCCTGGACATGATCTCCCCAGAACCATGACTGGGGGTAGGGAGTTCAGGAGAATTTTGTGGGGTCATTACCCCTACCCTTTCTGGCGAAGGTGGCTGGAATTCTTCCACATGCCCCGTGGAGCAGATTCTGATCCCCTCTCTGCCTGGCAGGGGACACCATCGCTAGTGTCAACGGCCTGAACGTGGAAGGCATCCGGCATCGGGAAATTGTTGACATCATTAAGGCGTCTGGCAACGTTCTCAGGTACGTCCAAGTGCCGCGGTCCCTGAGGGATTCCTGAGCTCAGCTTCTCTCAGTGTTTCCCCACCCTACCTTTGATTCCCCAACCTCCTCAGACTGGAAACTCTGTACGGGACATCAATTCGGAAGGCGGAACTGGAGGCTCGTCTGCAGTACCTGAAGGTAAAGCAGCCCAGATAACATCCAGTCGCCACCCTCCTCTTCCCAAGCCCCTGCCCCTACCGGCCGCACTCTTTTTTAGGGGTCGTTTGTCTGCTTGAACCTCCTTTTATTTTATTTATTTATTTTTTTGGCTGCGTTGGGTCTTCGTTGCTGCGCGCGGCCTTTCTCTAGTTGCAGCGAGCGGGGGCTACTCTTCATTGCTGTGCGCGGGCTTCTCATTGCGTTGGCTTCTCTTGTTGCGGGGCATGGGCTCTAGGCGTGCAGGCTTCAGTAGTTGTGGCACGCGGGCTCAGTAGTTGTGGCTCGCAGGCTCTAGAGCACAGGCTCAGTAGTTGTGAGGCACGGGCTTAGCTGCTCGGCGGCACGTGGGATCTTCACAGACCAGGGCTGGAATCCGCATCCCCTGCACCGGCAGGCGGATTGTTAACCACTGCGCCACCAGGGAAGTCCTGAACCTCCTTTTAACCTTAGGGTTTCTTCTGTGTACTCCCTGATCCCTCAGTCTGTACCCACCTCCTGCTAGTTTCTTGCTAGCTCCTGACAGTGAGGCGGGGCGTGTCTCTTACAGCAAACCCTGTATGAGAAGTGGGGAGAATACAGGTCCCTAATGGTGCAGGAGCAGCGGCTGGTGCACGGTGAGTAGATGAGGGGTGTGTGAAGGGCCACTTGCACCCCTACTGATACCCCCATTCCTGCTTCCCCCGCAGAACTAGTGGGTTACTTCCCCCTCCAAAGTGAAGAAAGGTTTGTTGAGCTACTACTTTGGGTACAATGCTGCCCCAGGCTGGTGCACACACATTTTTAGTTTATTCTCACAGTTGTTCCCTGAAGGAAAGTACGAGATAGCACCATCTTCATTTCACAGATGGGAACAGGAAGGCTCCCAGAGTTTGTTTCAGACCCCTTCCGTGGCTCTTGTGTCATAAGTGACCCTCCTAAGGATCTGAGTGTATAATTCCTGTTTTACAGACAAGAGAAGTGAGGTTCAAGGTTGTGACTTGCCCAAGGGCCACACAGATGGTCAACAGGAAGGAGCTGAGGTCTCCTACCCGTGCCCTCTGACGGCCCTCCCTCGTGTCTTCTGCCCCGGCAGGCCTCGTGGTGAAGGACCCGAGCATCTATGACACGCTGGAGTCCGTGCGCTCCAGCCTGTACGGTGCGGGCCTGCTCCCGGGCTCACTGCCCTTCGGGCCTCTGCTGGCCGCCCCCGGGGGCTCCCGCGGCGGCGCGCGGCGGGCCGGGGGCGACGCGGACGACGCCGTCTACCACACGTGCTTCTTCGGGGGCGCTGAACCGCCTGAGCCCCCGCCGCCCCCGCCCCCCGCGCGCGCGCCCGGCCTGGGCCCCGCCGACGCTCCGACCCCAGGGCCCCGGGCGGTGCTGAGCCGCAGCGCCAGCGTGCGGTGCGCGGGCCCCGGGGGCGGCGGCGGCGGCGGCGGCGGCGTGGGGGCGCCGAGCGCTCTCTGGACTGAGGCCCGCGAGCAGGCCCTGTGCGGCTCCGGCCTGCGCAAAACCAAGTACCGCAGCTTCCGCCGGCGGCTGCTCAAGTTCATCCCCGGACTCAACCGCTCCCTGGAGGAGGAGGAGAGCCAGCTGTAGGGGCGGGGGCGGGCGGGGGAAGGTATTTATTTATTTATTCTTTCCAGCCAGTGCAAAAAGGGGGCGGGGGCGGGCGCCTGGCCGCGGAGACTCCGGGAGCCCAAGGCGGCGGGAGAGGGTCCTCGCCAGCCCCAGCTGGCCTGCCTTCCTGGCTTGTGCAGAGTGGTGAATGAACCCGAGCCCCAGGCCCCTTTACTCCTCCCCAGAACCACAGTGGGAGGTGGGCACGGAGAGCTAGGCGAGCTCGGGGTTGGGAGAGGTTCCGGGGCCAAAGATGGGGCGTGCCATCCTACATCTGGGTCAGTAGTGCCTTGTGGGGTGTCCAAGAAAACCCCTCCTCCGGGTGAGAGGACCCTGCCCCACGAAGCCCTCTCCTCAGCTTTACTTGCTCCCCACCCTTGGCCTTGGGGAGAAATGGCCTATGCCCAGTCGTTTCCCCATCCCCCCACATAGTTCCAGTTAACCAGCGCTGGTCCCTCTCCCTCCCAGCCTTGACCCCTAAGGGCTTGGCCCCTCCCAGGAGCCTGTAACTAAGTGGGGTCTTGCCCGGCAGGGGTCCTGGGTCCTCTGCCCCTTGGGGGACAGGAATGGGCCTGTCTTGGGGGGATGGGGGCAGCACAGACTGTTCCACCGTTTTGCATATTGTTGCTTCTGAACCACAGACTGTATAAAATTGACGGTTTTTTGCATCTGTGTCAGTGTGGTGACTGCCCGAGGGGGAGGGTTGGGCTCGGGCAAGCTCTGACTCCACCACCCCGACCCCCAGCATGCGCGCGCACGCACAGACACACACACACACACACACACACACACAATATTTTACATCTAATTTACTCGGAGCTTGCAGCCAGGGAAACAGACTGGGAGAGTTTAACTTACATGTATGGGCCTGAACTAGAGGCCCCACACCCCTTCAGAACTTGGGTCTCGTGTTTAATGTATCTAGAACTTCCCTCCCCAAATACCACAACTGGTGGGGTCAAGGCTCCTCTATACTTCTGAACTATCCTTGTGTAAACAACTGCTTGGCATCCTTTCTCCCAGGGGTCTGGGGTCTCCTGCTTAGGAGACCTTAGCCATCACCCACCCAACCTGTGACAGGCCCAATCACTGGTCACTCATTGCTCTAGAACTCCTCAAAGCTTCCCATCACTCCTAGTATAAGATTCCAGCTCTTACGCAGGGATATCTGACTCCTGCCTGCCTCGTTTTCTTGCCTCCCCTCTCGCTCCCTGCTCTGGCCACTTCGCCCACGGTACACTTCAGATGCCCTGCCCTTGGGGTCTCTGCACTTGCTCCGTCCATAGCTGACTCCTTTGGCACTCAGCTTGGCCTCCCCAAAGCCGTCCCATCTGGTCTAAAATACTGTCGCACCCTCTGCTTTGATAGAGCCTTGTTTTATTTCCATCATACTACTCACCCCCTTCTGAAACTGTCTCGACCCGGATGGGTTTTGGGTTTTGCCTGGCTCCCTTCCCTGTTAGGATATACACTCCATACAGCAGGACTCAGGGACCTCTCCTGTCTTACTCACTGCTTTATTTCTTGCCCAACGCTAGCGCATAATAGAGCCTCGATAAATACAGTGTGTGCTCAAAGCATCTTCAAGAGGTGGTCACCACCTTCTTTGAGGTGACCCGGGGCAAGTGACCTGTCCAGGGTCACACAGAAAGTAGGTGGCAGAGTTGGGCCTGAGTTTTGAGCCTCCTGAGTGCTTCTCCCTGGCAGTAATCAGCATACAAGGGGTGGTTTTGAGAGGTCTAAGTGGCGGGAGGGAGGCCTCTCCCTCCTGCACCACTGCACTTGCCTCCTGAATGGCTCCCTGCTTCATCTCTCACCCCTGGACCACCCCTTCACACAGCAGTTAGGGTGATCTTTCCAAAAAGGAAATTGGGTCACAACCCTCCTCCGCTTAAAACCCATTATGGTTTCCCCTGGAATAAAAAAATCAAATCCAAACTCTTTATCGTGGCCTAGCCATAATGTGTTGTCCCTCTGGGCAGACAAATTACAAAAACGCATCCCTTCCTGTGGGTTGACGGCAGCCACGCGGGCCCAGCGATTTGGCAGCTGCGAGCCTCTGTGCAGTGCACAACCTCTGCAACTGTACTGGGATGCCCTGCACGAGGCTCTGCAAGATCTGGGCCCTGCAGTTCTCTTCAAGCGCAAATCGTTTCTCCTTCTGTGTCACTCATCATGTTTAAGCCACACTCTTCTTTCTAGTCCTATTCTCAAATATGCCAAGCTCTTTCCTGCCTCTGGCCTTTGCCCATACTGTTCCCTGTGCCTGGAACAGTCTTCTTTGCAAGACTGGTTCCTCCAGCCTCAGATCTCATCTTAAACATCACCTCCTTAAAGAGATGTTCGTGATCTGATCAGAAGTTCCCTGTCCCCATTATGCTTTACCTTGAGCCCTCTATTTTTCTTTCCTTATAGCACTTACTCTCAGTTGGTAATTTTACTGACTTCTTTTGTATCTGCCTTTTGCCTTTCTAAGGCAGGAAACTCAGCTGTGTTACTAACACCGCTCCAGGGACTCACACAACCTAGCGTGTGGCAGGTGCTCAATATATGGGAATGCCTCCTTGGGGCCAGCCCTGCACAGGGGTGACCACGACCTACCCACCTCTCAGCCCTGGAGGGTGGGGTGGGGAGGCCCCTGCCCTGCACCATCTGTAGCTGGCATCTGTGGGTCCTTCTCACCAAATCCCTTCGGGGCTGGCTGTCGGCTCCAGCCAGGGCGCACGCACCTGGCTGCCCTGCCCTCCCTGGTCCTGGGGAGGGAGGACATTTGATTAAGAAAACGGAGCTTCCCCAAGCTCCCTGTTTGAACAGCTGCTTTGCAGTGATGACAGACAGCGGCTCCCAGGGGCTCAGGTCCAGGGGAGGGGCCCTCTCGCACCTTTGTTCCCAGAGCCCCTGGCTGCCAGGAGACCAGCTGCCTGGGCATAGCCTAGCACCTTCCTGGGGGTGGGGGGCTGCCAGGGCCTCCCTGGCTTTCTCCTCCTAGAATAGATTCCCAGCCCTTCTCTTACCAGCCTGCTCCTCCCCTCCCCTCCCCCACCAAGCAGCTAGCGTTGGCAGTGATGTCAGCACCGCTTACCCAGGCTGAAGGGGGGCTCCTGGCTGGCCGTATGCACCCCGAGGAGAGTGAGGGGGTGCCCAGGGTGGGGCTGGATCCCACCTCTCAGCTGACGGAATGACGGCACCAGCACAGCAGCCTCCTGCCGTGTAGGTGGGGTGACAGGGAGTGACTAATGTGAGAGCTGTGATGCTAAAAATTAACCCAGGGATCGTGTTTGGTGGAGGGGTGGGGGTGGATGGGAAAGGAGCAGGGACTTGGAATATTGTGCGGTCGGTATCCCCCCTGCCCTGCCTCCCCTCCCACCAGCGTTCTGGTTCTCTCAAAGCCTCAGGGGACTCTGTGGGAGCCCTCCTCCTCCCCAGGCCATAAGGGGCCCCTAGTAATTACAGGAAGGAGGAGAGTGGACGCCACCCCAGGTCTCATGCATGGTAGACTGAGGACACAGCCCTGCAGATGGAGTTCAGATATGAGGTCCCCACAGAGCCCTGCATCTGCCCCATCCCCTCAATCATGGTGGCTGCATGGCCCTGAGTCCCCTGGTTCGTCCCCCTCTGCCCAGGCCAGAGCTCTGCCCATGGGCGGTGGGGGAAGCGGAAGCAGCCAGTGCACAGAGACAAAGGCAGGTTCCTGACAGCAGGCTGGAGTTGGGGGACAGTGGGGATGGCAGCTGTCCTGAAGGAAAGGACGGGAGACTGGCTCCCAGAGCATCCCCTAGGTACCAGCACTGTGCTAAGACGTCCACATCCATCACCTCACTTAGGCCTCACAGCATATCTGACAGCCCATTCTACAGATGAAGAAACTGAGGATCAGAGAGGATAAGGTAGCACAGCTGGTACCTGCTTCAGCCAGCATTCTCTCAGATCTGTCTCTAGAGCCTAGACTGGGGAGAGGGAAGTCTTCCTCGAGGAAGGAGTGTGAGGACAGGGTCAAGGTGGTAAGGAATCATTTCGAGGAATTGAACCTCCAAAGCTGTAAGACTCACTCGTGGGGAACAAGGTGGGAGCACGGAGGGTAAATGAATGGTGGGACCTGAGGGAGCAGGGTCTGAGGTGTAGCAGACAGCAAAAGGAGGAGGAGATCAGGTCCACAGGGATCAAGGCTCCTGGATGTGGGTGCTGTCCTGGAGTGAGGTGGGGAGGGGCTTTTGGCACTGGGTTCTGAGGGGTCACAAAAGAACTTGGGTTTAGAGAAGTGCTTTGTGGACACACGTAAGAAAACCTGTTAGAAGGAGGGAACCTATAAACGCTCCTGTTTTGCCTGGAAACAAAACCAGAGAACGTGAGCTGAACGGCAGCAGGAGGGGAAACAGTGAGACAGTAGATGACACTTTCTGTTCACCAGTCCGTCACTCATGAAGCTGGGGAAGTGAGAAGGGCTGTGGGACTCTCCAAGTGTCAGAAGAAACGTCAGCCTGTCGAGTTGGGAGCCTGCCTGGTCCTGCATTGATGGCTGGATGGGATGACCTAAAGGAGGGAGTGATAGGCCGAGAGAAGTGAGAGAGAAAGGGCAAGGGACCAAGGAAGATTCCTCAGAGAGTAAGATAGCCAAGAGATGAGACAGACGCTGGTGAACAGAGCAGGTGCGCCTGACCCCTGGTGGTAACCTCAGGACACTGCACCTCTCAGCCCTGAGCTCGGGAAACAGGGTGGGGCAGAAGTAGGGTCCTCCCCTCCGCCAACAAGCTGTGAAGGCAGCTCCCCGCCTTCGAGCCCACCTCTTCAGCCACGCTCCCACGCCCTTACAAGGCGGGGCCTCCTTGGAACCGCACAACCCATTTGAAGCTCTCGGACACCATTCCTGGGCCTGGTAATGAGTGGGCATTCAAAAAACACTGAAGGCAGGTATGCCTGAAGGGAGTGAAGAATGAATTCAGAACTTTTAAGTCATCCAACTCCAACGATTTCAACCAGCTTACCTTCTCTGCAGGGAACTCCGCATGGTCTGGAGGCTCCGGGACTGGGGTGGGAGGGGGGAGAGGGGAGGAGCGCAGCTGCTAAACTGCGACACAAAGAATTGCTGCTATAAGGGACACCTCCTAAATGGCAGCGAATTTTCTGTTCCTGGAGTTTAGCCTTTCAGTAGAGAACACACAAATCTGCGAAAAGTAAAGATTATGCAAATACTGTCCCTGTTTCCCCACTGCTTCCCCAAAGAGTCACTAACAGGGTCCCCTCCAACACACACAGCTGGCCAGTCCATTCAGCAACTCCCTTCCCCCACCAGAGTGACTGGCCACCCAGGTCCCACTTTCAGCTTTCCCCAGATTTCACCCTGATTGAAAGCCCAGATCAAGCCCCACTAGTGCTGAGGAACACGGTCTCTGGTTAAGTGAATGCAAGACCAGTGGTTACCAACTATAGCAACAAATCGCCCGGGGGACATTTAACCAAAGATAGGACCCTACCCCTCCCCATAAGATTCTTTTTTCTTTCTTTTTTTTTTTTTTTTTGGCTGCACTGGGTCTTCGTTGCTGCACGCGGGCTTTCTCTAGTTGCGGTGAGCGGGGGCTACTCTTCGTTGCGGTACGCGGCCTTCTCATTGCCGTGGCTTCTCCTGTTGTGGAGCACGGGCTCTAGGCGCAGGGGCTTAAGTAGCTATGGCTCGCGGGCTCTAGAGCGCAGGCTCAGTAGTTGTGGCTCACGGGCTTGCTTGCTCTGCGCATGTGGGATCTTCCCCGACCAGGGATCAAACCCGTGTCCCCTGCATTCGCAGGCGGATTCTTAACCACTGCGCCACCAGGGAAGTCCCCCCATAATATTCTGATTTGGGAGTTCTGGGTCGGGGCTGGAGCATCGGGATTTTTAAAAACACCCCAGACCCTCAGTAAGGACTTATTGATTGGATGTTGAATGAAGATGATTCCGGAGGCCTCTGAACTCCCTCCCACCTAGAACCTTGGCACTCCAAATACTGACTGAACTCAGGCACGCCCTGAGGTCCTGTCATCCGTGTCATCCTCAGGGAGCTGAGGACCTGAGCCTCCCACTGGCACAGAAACACTTTCTGCTTCACGGTGTAAGTGTTGGGATGTGTGGTGGCCACTCCCCTGCCTCCGCCCTCTCCCCCCCCCCAAACTGGGAGCTCTTCGGGAGCAAGGAGAGCCCACTGGACACATCTATGTCCCTGCATTGGTTGGAGTGGGGCATAGGGACACGACACAGGTATCCAGGACCTGCTGGCTGACTGGGTGTAGCCAACGGTCGGGGGGCGGCGGGGGGGTGGCAGGCGAGAGGAGTCTGGGGCTGAGCCGGGGTTCATGTCTAGACCAGCAGTTGGGGTCAGCAGGGGGAGATCAGACTGGTGGTGGTGCTGGGGGGAGCAGCCCCATGAGCTCCCGAGGCGCTTCAGGACTGACCTTCAAGTTCTGGACTTGGTTGAAATGGGGGTGGGGGTGGGAGTGCCACTTGGGTGCACAAACTGGAGTCAGCTGGGCAGCACCCACCTTCGCCCACCCCGAGGTCGAGCGGCTGAGGGGCTGAGTTGCGGAGGCAGGTCCCAGCCAAGAGGTGCGGCCGCCATTAGCTGGGTTGGGGGTGGAGAAGGGGACTCCGGGTTTCGTTTCGCTGGGAGGGAAGCAGGTGGCAAAGCCTGAGCGAGTAATCGCCTCCCCGGAGCAGCAAGTCTTGCCTCCTCAGGAAGTCCCACATCCACGCCGCACGCCCTCCCCCCGCCCACGCCGCGACCTTCTCGCTCCACAGCGGCGCGCGGTGCCCCAGCACCCTTGACCCCACTGCGGACGCCCACACCGTCCCGTCCCACCACCCCCGCCCCGCGCCCGGAAGCCTCGCCTGCGGGCCCGCCCTTCATCCCTTGCCCCACGGCCCGCAGACCCTTCAGAATCCGGGGAAAGCTGCCCCTGCGCTCCGCCCGGCTCCCTGGGGCTGTCCCTGCGGGGGGGGGGGGGGGGGGGGCGTAGCCCGGGTGGTTTGCAGAGCTTGGGGGAGGTGTCGCCCTCTGCTGGGAAGACCAGGGAATTGCTTCACCTCCGTCGCCGCGTCCTTTCATTGCCCCCTGGGCCACTTATTTTCGGACCTTCCTTGACTTCTCGGCCTTCTCTGTCCTTTCCTTAACCTGACCCTTGCAGGACTCCGACCATGTATATGTCGGTCCTCGTTCCAACTCTGTTACAGGCTGTCTGCGGCAGAGTCGCGGTCTCCCTGAGCCTTGGCTTCTTTCCCTGTGAAATAGCAGTCGTGAAGTCCAAATGCGGGACAGTGAAAGAAGACACTTTGTAAACTGAAAGGGAGCATCTGAGGATGAGGTGTGGTCGTTGTTAAAGCTAAGGGTGTTCTCTCCCGCCTTCTGGAAGGAGGGGCTTAATTCATCCCTTGGGATCACCACATTTTGATGCATTGCTTTTCAGTCTTTTCTTTAAAAAATAATATACATGTAATATATATGATCACATTTGCATTAAATATATTTATTATATAATTCAAATATAATTATATAATAAACATATATATCGCATATGTGGCCATACTCTGCATGCTGTTTTATGTCCTTTTTTTTTTTCCAAGAGCACAAATCATCGTAAAAGCCTGCTTCTGGAAGTCAGACAAACCTGGATTCAAGTCCTCGCTCTGTGACTGTATATTTCCGTCCTTGGGCAAACCACATAACGTCTCCTTTTCTCAGCCTCAGTTTCCTCCTCAGCAAAATGGTAATGTCAGGAGTACCCACCTCACAGGCTTGCGGTAAAGCCCTGGGCATAGCCAGCTCAGAACCTGTTAGCTGGTGTTATCGTGCCGCCTGTGTTTTGCGCAGTACTCTTCCCAGCCGCCTGCTTCTCAGAGCACTTACGATGTTCTCCCTTCTCCATGTGCCATAACGGTAAGAAAGGGAGAAGTCTCCATCTCTGAGCTTGCCCCACCCTGACACCATTCTTGGCCACGTGGGTCTCATTATTCCTCCAGCCCATCCAGAAATTCCCCTTCTGGGGCCCTCCAACTCATCCTGGGCCTCCTTAGCTTTTTCTCCAGAAAATGTCTCCGCCTCCCCTCACTTCCCTGGGGTCCCTGCTACCTTGTTGCCTCCTCAGAGAAGTCGCTTTGACTGTTCCTTCATCATTAGCAGCTTCCAGTCATTCTCTAGACCTGCTCTGTTTTTCTTCATAGCACTTCTCATTACATGGCATTATGTTACATATTTTTTTTGGTTGCGCCTTGGGGCATGCGGGATCCTAGTTTCTCCACCAGGGATCGAACCCGTGCCCCCTGCAGTGGAAGCGGAGTCAACCACTGGGCTGACAGGGAAGTCCTACGTATGTGTTTTAAATTTATTTTGTTTAAGTGTAGTTGATTTACAGTGTTTTGTTAATTTCTGCTGTACAGCAAAGTAATTCAGTTATACATATATATACATTCTTTTTCATATTCTTTTCCATTATGGTTTATCACAGAATATTGAATATCATTTCCTGTGCTATATAGTAGGCTCTTCTTGTGTATCCATTCTATATAAAATAGTTTGCATCTGCTAATCCCAAACTCCCACTCCATCCCTCCCCCACACCCCCATCCCCACCTGGGCAACCACAAGTCTGTTCTCTATGTCTGTGAGTCTGTTTTGCAGATAAGTTCATTTGTGTCATATTTAGATTCCACATATAAGTGATATCATATGGTATTTGTCTTTCTCTTTCTAACTTACTTCACTTAGTATGATAATCTCTAGGTCCATCCATGTTGCTGCAAATGGTAATTATTTCATTCTTTTTATGGCTGAGTAGTATTCCATTGTGCATATGTACCACATCTTTATCCATTCATCTGTCAATGGACGTTTAGGTTCTTTCCATGTCTTGGCTATTGTGAATAGTGCTGCTATGAACATAGGCGTACATGTAACTTTTTGAATTGTAGTTTTGTCTGGATATATGCCCAGGAGTGGGATTGCTGGATCATATGGTAGTTCTATTTTTAGTTTTTTGAGGAACCTCCATACTGTTTTCCATAGTGGCTGCACCATCTTACATTCCCACCAACAGTGCAAGAGGGCCCCCTTTTCTCCACACCCTCTCCAGCATTTGTTATTTGTAGACTTTTTAATGCTGGCCATTCTGACCCGTGTGAGGTGGTACGTCATTGTAGTTTTCATTCTCGTTTCTCTAATAATTAGTGATGTTGAGCATCTTTTCATGTGCCTCTTGGCCATCTGTATGTCTTCTTTGGAGAAACGTCTATTTAGATCTTCTGCCCATTTTTCGACTGGGTTGTTTGCTTTTTTGTTATTGAGTTGTATGAGCTGTTTGTATTTTTTGGAACTTAACTCCTTGTGGGTTGCATCATTTGCAAATATTTTCTCCCGTTCTGTAGGTTGTCTTTTTGTTTTGTTTGTGGTTTCCTTTGCTGTACAAAAGCTTATAAGTTTGCATATGTTTTTATCTGTATCTCCCCACTAAATGTATCTCCCTGGAAGGGAGGGACTTTTTGAGTTTTTCCTCCACCTCTGTGGCTCCTAGGAGACTGCCTGGCACATAGTAGGCCCTGGACAGATTTTTGTGCAAATATGAATAAATCTACCACTTGCCTTTCTTCCTTCAAAGAGGCAGCAGCCCAGTAGAAGCCACTTCTGTCCAGTAGAGGGCACCACCACACAGCATTTTGGGGTCTCCCAGGGCTGGTACTAGGATGGAGATATTTATAAAGCCCACAGGCCTCTCTCCTCCCACTCTGTGGGCGCTCAGTCAGGCTGGGACCGGAAGCAGGAGGGCCCCCTGTGCTAATCTGCACTGGCAGCGGGGGGCTGGCATGGGCTGGCATTGGGCTGGCCGCCTCATCCGGCGTGCTCCGGTGCCCAAGGTCGGAATACCCTGACGGCTGTCCTGGACACACCCCTTAGCAGCTGAGTCTTCTGGACAGATCACACCTTATCCTGAGCTCTCCAAAATGAGGGCAATGACAGGAGTTGCATGGCTGGCTCCTGGGTTTGCTGTGAAGCCCAAACAGGAATGTGTGTGAAATGTTCTGTGAATGTAAACACCTGGGAATATAATTTACACATGCCTTTATTGGTAGTGGCAGCAGATTAGCAACAAAAGAGGAGAGATTAGAGGGCACTTGCAAGGCTAAGTGAAGGTGGGTTTATGAAGGGGATTAAAATAGTGAAGGAGAAAGAAGTTAAAAATAACTACCTTTCACCAAGAGCTTATTAGGAGCCAAGGCTGAGGAAAGTGATCTCCAGACATTGTCTAATTATAGCCAACACTTAGATGGGGCTGCCCTGCGCCAGGCACTAAGTGCTTTATGTGTAGAAACTCATGGGACCCTTACAATTCAGGGAGATGGGTCGTGTCACTGTCTGCATTCTCCACAAGGAAACGGAGGCATGGAGAGCTTCAGTAAACTGCCCAAGGCCACACAGATTGGGTGGGATTCAAACCTGAATAACCTGCCTCTTGCCAGAATGGGTTCCTAAGCCCTCGTGATCACAGGCACATGGAAAAAGAGGTATGATTTTTCATTTCCCATACAGGAAACTGAGGCTCAGCCAGCTGACAGAGCTCGCCCAAAGCTGTGATGTGGACACGTGTATTTGAACCCCGCTTAACCTCCAAGGGATACCTCCCACTCCCCACCGGAGTCAGGAAATGGAGTCGGGGATGGGTAGAGGCATTTGTTAGAGGGGCCAGCAGCAAACACACCTGGCTCTTCCTCTGAGCCTCAGGGGAGGGTGAGAGAACAGACGCCATGCAGGGCTCAGGGGTGAAGGAGACACTGCTTGGTGGCCTCAGGTCCATGGGAGGGAGGAGACTGGGTCATCTTCCGGGCCAGGTTGGGAGGGAGGAAGTGAAAGTGTGCTGGGGGCCACCAGGCTGTCCCCAGTGATTCCACCCAGGCCTGTGAGCTCCCACCACACACGTCCACATGTGGAACAGGGGCTCTGAGGGGCGGGCCTGACCGTGGGAGGTGGGGGCAGCCCATCCCTTGCCACAAGTGCCCCCAGCTCAGCCCCTGGCTGCCAGCCTGTTACATAAGCTGCTCCGTACCCTGAGGCTGGAAATAGCCGTGGCAGGGCCAGGCTGGGCTGGGGGCATGATGAATGGTCTTCAGGCACATCAGCTGACCTCTCCCGAGGTGACCTGAGGGCCTGCCGGCAGCTCAGGTTACCCGGCCCTCTCTGGAAGGAGGCCCTGCCCGTCCTCTGTGACTCTGTGTCTGGACATTTATGGTGCGAGCATCTGAGGGATCGTCCCACTCTCGAGCCCGAGTGGCCGAGGCAGCTCACAGCTACAACGTGCCCGCTGCGGCCACCCTGGGTGCTGGCAGCCAGAGCCTCGCCCAGAGAAAGTGTTGTGGAATCTCTGCAGCCAGCACCAGGGAAGGCTGGGATCTCTGCTCCTTGGCGTCCTCTGCTTAGGGCCCCAAGAGGAGCCAGAGAAATTGGGGGTGGGATGGGGGATGCCAGAGGCTGCAGGCTACGTGCCACCCCCACCCCCATGCCTCTGTGTCACAGCCCGCTCTGTCACCGCACTCCCGGTCCCAAGGAGGTGCCCACACATTCTGATGCCCACTGGCAAGGACACAGTCCTCCAGAGACAAGGCACATACATGCCTACTCCTGAGAGCACCTTGGGCAGACTTTCAAAGACCACCCAGGGTGTGGGAGGGTGTTCTCCCAGTATAGGGTGATCATATGGTAAGAATTATGAGGATGGGTATTCCAATCCTTAGCCTTTAAGATTCCTACCCCTCAAAAAGAAAAAAAAAACCCTCCCTAAAAGTATAGAAATGATTAAATTACCTAACAGTTAAATCGCCTAATTATTCTCCCCCAATCCTTCAGTAGAATGGGCACTCCCAGGGAGTTAGGACCTCTTTACTCCATGACTCCAGAACCCTGTGACAGGTAGGGACCTGCCAAATGGAGAAGGGTGGGAAGTTTTACAAAGGAGCAATGGAAGGCTGGTGAGTTGTTTCTCCTTCTTGATGAGATTCCCTGCTCAATGATCAGATATAGACAGACACACACACACACACACACACACACACACACACACACACGGCTGCTCTTCTCGGTGCTCAGGTGTGGGGACAGGACCCCCTCCCCAAGCTCCTACAGCAGCTCTCCCTGGAAGGTCCCACCTGTGCCAAGGCGCTGTACCTGCTGTGCTACCCTCCTGTGCGCCTGTGCGTCCTGTATTTCTGAGCCCATGGCATGGGGAGACAGGCCCAAAATTCGCCAGAGAGCTAAGGGATACCCCACACGCACACTGCCAGGTAAACCTGTATAGGAAAGGGCTTGGCCTCCTGTGTTCTCCAGCCTGCCTCCCTGTCTCTCCGGGCCCTCCCCTGGGAGTTGTCACTGGTAACCAGAGCTGGATCATCCGGTGAGAGCCGGAGGAGGAGCAGCGTCGCTCGGCAACCTGAATAGCACACAAGGTTCGGCTAATCTGGGCTGATCTGGCGGGCCAGTCCCCTCAGAGTCTCCAGGGCAGCCGCCTGCTGGCTAGCAGCAGACCCCCAGAGGAAGACGCTTAAAAACTTCTACCTGTTTCCGGGCTTCTCTGGTGGCGCAGTGGTTAAGAATCCGCCTTGCAATGCAGGGGACACGGGTTCGAACCCTGGTCTGGGAAGATCCCACATGCCGCGGAGCAACTGAGCCTGCGAGCCACAACTACTGAGCTCGTATGCCACAACTACTGAAGCCCGCGTACCGCAGCAAGAGAAGCCACCTCAGTGAGAAGCCCGCGCATCTCAACGGAGACCCAGTGCAGCCAAAATTAAATAAAATTAAAAATAAACAAACTTCTACCTATTTTCACTTCAGTAAACCCCAAGTTCTAGGCCAAGGTCTGGGCAGGGAGGACCCTTTGTATCCCCATCCTCCCTCCCCTCCTTCCCTGTCCCGCTCCTCATTCTTGAGCCCCACCTTCCTTCACAACACAGTGAAAAAGCTGCAGACCTCTCTGGGGGTCCTAGCTCTGTTGCAGCCATGAGATTCGAGGCAAATCACTTCACCTCTCTGAACTTCAGTCTCTAATCCGGGAGGCAATAACTAGTGGTTCAATGCATAGACTTGAGGCCACATCAGCCAGGATGCAAATCCATCCTCTATATTTTCTCAGCTGTATGACATCAGGCATGTTATTTAGCCACTTGGAGCCTCAGTTCTCTCAATACTAAATAGTACCCACCTGAGAGGGCTGTTGAACGAAGGAAGAAGAAACAAAAGGAAGGAAGTGCTCAGCACAGTGTCTGGCACAAGGCCCTCCACGATGCTTTTTCCCACCCCTGGGCTTTCCCACATACTGACTCTCCCTGGAACACTTGGCCCTTCCCCCCACTCTGCACCTCATCAATATTCCTCAGTTGAAAGCTTACTTCCTGAGGAAGGAGAAAAATTACTTCCCTAGTCCACCACCCCACTTGTAAATTACAGCTCCACATTAAATATCGCATTGGCACCCTGCAACTCGTTTTCTCTTTACATCGCTTAGTACTTATTTGCAAGATGGTTTAACAGCAGTCTCCCCAACTGGGCTGTAAGTAGGGGTGGAGACAGGGGCTGGGTCTGTTTTGTTCTTTGCTGTGTCCCCAGCGAGCGGGTTGGCCTAGATGTTCTCAAAAGTACGATCCAGCTTTCTGTATCTCTGTATTTCTTATTTCTTCCTTCTTTTCGTTTCCAAGTTGACTTAATTTTTGCATCATTTCTTGGGTTCACTGAATCTCCAAGAAGCATGGTCTAACTGGAAAGATAGCTCAAGAATTAAGGGCGCTTACCCTTAATTACACTCTATTCCCCACAGGAGTGGCTGGACCAGATTTGGGATGGAAAGTCGCAAACCAGCCCCCCTACGGAATTCGAGACACGCTTCTTCCTCAGCCCAGGGTCTCCCCACCCTGGCAAAGACGTCTGTTTGCATACATCAGATCCAAAGGAAGCAAAAGCCCGATGGCTGATTTGCATACGCTCGTGCTATTGGTTGGAAGGGCGGCCCGGTAGCCAATGGTTTGCAGCGGTGTTTACCCAGCCGCGGCTCCGCGCCGCCGGGTGATGCAACGGAATCCCGGCTGGTCCCCGTGCTGACTCCCTCGGGTATGCCTCGTGAGGTAGCGGCTTCCCCGGGCCCCACCCGGCCCACCCAGACCCGGCGCTGGGCAGCGCAGCCGCCCCCGGGAACGCGACGTGGGGCACTGCCGAGGCCGCAGCGCTGCAGCGGGGCCCGGCCCTGTTGCTTTCGGCCTAGCGTTCCGGTCCCGGCCCCTCTGGGAGGGCCCGCTGGGCCAGATCTGATCTCTGGCGACGTGGAGAGAAATTTGGAAGCAGGCAGCAGAGGATTACCAAACTCGACTCCTCTGGGAGTGGATTACCGGCCTCTCACTTCGTACATCACGCAGTCCTGTAACGTTTTGCATTTGTTTACAACGAGCCAGTTTGATTTTGTAATAAAAAAAAATAAGTTACAGAGGATTTCTGTTTGTTTTTAATAAAGAGCCTGGCTTGGATTTAGGAGAAATCTTGACATTAATTCCAGCTCTGTCACTTCCAGCCTCGTGACTTTGGCCACTTTTTCATGTTGGCCCTGATGGCCTTGCATGGCAACTAGGGAAGAGCAAATGTGGAGGCACTTTTAAAAGCTCCCAGTGGGGCGCCTCCTCGTCCTTATGTAATTCAGAGCAAGTACTCTCATCCGGGTTTTGTCCGTAGAAGGCCATGATCCCTGCGACAGCACCTGGAAGGCCCTGTCTTTGTGCCCCCATTTTTTTTTTTTTTTTGCCCTTTAATTGCTCCTAAACCTGGGGAGTGGTGGGAGGACCCCAGCCGGGTACTTCTCCATCTTCAGGTTAAGGAAGGGAACCACAAAGGGAATCCCCTTCACAGCCTGTCTCCTCACTGAGGGCTGGGGCCTGGACAGGGGAGCCCCTTCAGGGCCCAAATGGGCTGGGGAACCCCCTTGACATCCTTTTACCACCGCCCCCAGTGGGCCAGGATGGAGGTGAGGTGGAGTGGTGTCTCCCTGACTAGGTGGAGTTGGGTCATGAGTTTCTGCTACTTTGAGATGGAAGGGCATATGGGGAACACCACTAAGGGTCTGGTTGATTGTCCTGGGTCCTGGGGCTTTGCACCCCCAGGATCTCAACCCTGCCTCCACCCCACCCCTGTGAACTTTGAGGTCAGTCTTTCTCCTCCATGGGATACCCTCCCTTCTCTCTGCCTTGCCTAGTCCTGTCTCTCCCTTCACACTGTGCCCACGTTCGCTTCTTCCAGGGAGGCCTCTTGTGTCCTGCTTCCCCATCAGACTAGGATCCATCTCTCTGTGGCAAAATCTTGTCCTCTTCCTTAGGAATTTCCCAGAACGTGGGACAGCACTGGCTGGGGTGTCTGTTTTCCCCTCTAGTCCTAGCTCCTGAGCCGTGAAAGGAGTTGACCTTCTCTCCCCTCAGTTTTCCCATCTGCCATGTGGGCTCTGTGGTAGTTCCTGGAATTTGTGTAGAAAGGGGAGAGGCTAAGTTATGAAGGTTCAAGATGGTGCATACAAATTAGAGCACTGGTCAGGGAGTCAGAAGACTGGGGCTGTGGTCCTGGCTTGGCCACTGACTAACAGGGTCAAGGAGACAACAAGAGGATTGAAATTTACTGGACATCTCTCATGACATAATGAGGTGACATTGCCCTCATCTGTGCAGCTCCTCAAGCCCCCTGATAAACATACCAGCTGGCAAAGACAGGCTGAGTACTTTGCATGTGCAGCTTCAAGACAAAGTCCCAGCCCTGGCTTCCCCCAAATCCTCCTGTGTGGAAATGGCAGGTCTGCTACTACGTGCCAGACTCCTTGCTGCATTCTGATATCTACTATCAAAGATGCACTCTTAATGACAAATCTGTGAGATGGGTATGTCGTTATTCTTTTTTAAAGGTGTTTTTTTTTTTTTTTTTTTTTTTGCGGTACGCGGGCCTCTCACTGTTGTGGCCTCTCCCGTTGCGGAGCACAGGCTCAACGGCCATGGCTCACGGGCCCAGCCGCTCCGCGGCATGTGGGATCTTCCCGGACCGGGGCACGAACCCGTGTCCCCTGCATCGGCAGGCGGACGCTCAACCACTGCCCCACCAGGGAAGCCCCGGGTATGTCGTTATTCTTGTTTCAAATGAAGAAACTGAAGGCAAGAGAAGGTAACTTCCCTGAAGTCACCTAGCTGGTAATAGTTGGAACCAGTGTCAATCCCAGGCCTCTTGAGCCTATGTTACTTCCACCATCTCAGTCTGCCACCACGAGCCACAAAGGTGTGTGTGTTTTAGCATTACATATTTTAATATGTTTTTTATTTCATTATAAAACAGGAGAGTATATAATAAAGCCAAGTTGTGCTGAAGTATTTATAGAAGGGAGAGACCTCTGTGGGCTGGAAGCCTTCATGGAAAAACTGGTAACTGAGACGTTTAAAAAATTTTATCCTTCCTGTCCAAATAAATGTATTTCTCCTACACAGGCAAATATTTTTAAAATGTATTTCAAAAGTTAGATTTCTGGAAAAAGAAAAGGAGGAGGTGGGGGTAGTGGCTTCTTTAAAAAGCCCATTTGGAAGGAACTCCTGGGGTAGGAAGGAGAGGAGGGTGGTGAGGGAAGGAAAAAGCCAGACTCACAGCCTCCCCGCACCCCCGACCTTGCCGTTTTCTGAAGACTCCGTTTCTTTATCTCCATATTGGCCTAATATTTGACTCTGGGAAAGAAATATAAAGGTTCTGAGAAGGTGATTTTGAGACAAACCAGAGATTCTTGGGATCGTTCTCAAGAAGGAGAGAAAGGGGCTTCTGAGTTGCAGCAGGCGTTCAGGACAGGTCCGGGAAAGGATTTCTGGGGGTGGGCGGGGGTGGGGGGGTGGGGAGAGGAATGTGGCCCCTGGAATGAGGGCTGAGTGGAGGTAGGGGGCCTCTTTTGCAGAGTTTTGAATGCAGAAGAGATTCTTTGCTGCGTGGGGCCTGGCCTGGGCGCTGGGATTGATTAGCAGACTCGTAATTTAAGGTGGCTCCGAAAATGAGCAGCGGCTGATGGCTAGGGCCACAGAGCACAGGACTGGTCCTGCCTGACGGGCCTTCCCCAAGGGCCTTGCCTGCTGGGCAGCACGGGGGGAGACACTGTAACCCCAGCCCCACCCAGCCAGACCCCCGCCCCCCTGCTCCGGCCTTGGCTCGTCTTCCCCGAGCCAGCCCCTCCTGAGTGGGCTGCTGCTGGGGGAGAAGGATTTGTTTGCTCCGGACAAATACAGTTCTCCCATTTCCAAAGAGTGTTCCAGTCAGGTGGGAGAGGGAAACCTTCCAAGCACTCTCACTCCCAGGCAGGTTCTTACTGGGGAGAAGAATAGGATCAGAAGAGGGTGGGCCACTCAGCGCTTCCTGGCCACTGTGGTGTGCCTCTGTGTGTTTCTTTCACGAAGCACTCCTGTGTATTGGGGAAGTCAGGTTCCTAGAGGAAAACAAGGAGGAGAAAGTAACTGTGAGTAACTACTGTGTACGAGGCACCTCCACGGTTGTTCGATTCTCCTGACTCCTGATAACTGGAAAAGGGGGATAATATTATCATCCTCATTTCGGTTGATTGATTGGCTGCGCTGTGCGGCATGTGGGATCTTAGTTCCCTGACCAGGGATGAAACCCATGCCCCCTGTAGTGGAATCGCAGAGTCTTAACCCCTGGACACCAGGGAAGTTCATCATCCTCATTTTATAGGTAAGAAAACTGAGGCTCAGAGAGGTGAAGTGACTTGCCCTAGGTCACACAGTAGTATGGGAGCAGCTGCCTCTGGGAATGCTTCTCTCCAGGAGAAATTTCACCTTCCCAGAAGTCTTCTTTCTCTAAGCTGCCTTCTTGTGTGAACGCTGGACACCCGGTTGGCTGGGCTCCTTGCCCTTGTGGTGGCATGTAGGCCAAGTGATGCTGGTGGGGGTGTCCAGGGCTCAGAGGGCCCCGGTCCTGGTTTCTCAAAGCAGCCTAATTGCTGTGTGACTTTGGGCCGCTGCTGAGCCTCTCTGGGCCTCACTTTTTCCACCTCTTCCTCGGGGAAGCCCCCGGGTTAATTTATTTATAAGTCAGCTCCAGGTTCGCTGCCTGGGAAGATGTCAGCAAGGCCGCAGACGCCTCACCTGAGAAACAGCTCCCCCACCCAGGCCACAGGCGGGCGGATTATGTAACAGGGTGTGCGGCGAGGGTTGGGGAGGGGGGCCCGCGGGGCGGGGCCAGGCCCTTGCGGCTATTCCGGGCGCCGCTATTTTTAGCCCCATTGATGAGGCTGCGTCGGCCACGCAGCCGGGATTCCGGAGACGTCAATGGGCGCGCGTCACTGTCCCCGCCCGCCCGCCGGGGGAGGCAAGCCCGGGGCTGGGGCGGCGGTGCTGGCAGCTGCGGGGGCGGGGGGCGCGGTCGCGGCCGGAACTGGGGGCCGGGGGGGTCCCCGGGGGCGGGGGGCGCGGGGCCGCGGTGGCGCGGCTGCAGGAGCGCGAGGCGGCGGCGGCGGAACAGTGGGGCCCCCCGCGCGGCGTCCGCGATCCCAGGCCGCCCGGCCATGGGCGCTCCTACGCTGCCGAGCCGCTCCCCGCCGGCGGGGGCGCGACCCCGGAAGGCGGGGGCGGCGAGGCGAGCCAGGCGAGTCGGGCAAGGGGAGGGGGCCGGGGAGGGGGCTCCGGGGGCCCCGGGAAGGGTGCGGTCTGCGCGGGTGCGTGGCGGGGGTCAGGGCCGCGCCGGGGGTCCCGCTTGGAGACCGGGGGGCGTGGGGGCAGGGACTGGATTCCCGGCGGAACCGGCTACATCCGAGTCAGCCCCCGAGTGTGGCGGCCAGCGCTTTCTCGCCCCAGCCCGCCAAGGGTGGGGTTTGGCCCGCGAGGGGCGCTGGAAGTGGCCAGGCCAGAGGAATTCCTTCCATTTCCCCGCTGGCTTCCAGGAGTTAGGGAGCTCGGCTGCCAGGACGCCGAGCCGGGAGGGACCAGAGTTGCCCGGTGCAACCCCTTCGTGGGACTGAGCTGAGAAGCCGAGCCTGGAGATGGTCTCGTGGAGTCAGGAGCGGGCCTGGGATTAGAAGTGCTGCAGAGGTGGCATCTCCAGTGGTTTCCAGTGGAGTAATAATTTGGGTTGGGGGCTAGTATTAGGGGTGTGCTGGGAAAAGGAAGGCTGGGCAGAGGTAGGTGGATTGAGAATAGTTATGCCCAAAGTGTGCTGATGTAGTAGGAGGCTTCAGTGGTGACTTCAGGCTTGGCCCTAGACCCACACCAAGTGAATTGGTTGAAGACTTGAAAGGGAAGCCAGCCGACTCTTTGTAGTGACCTAGAGGTGAGAGGAATGACAATGACAAATGTATAGTACGGTAAAGCCAAGATTCCAAGCGATGGCAGCCAGGCAGAAGGATGGACCAAGTCTAGCAGGATGAATGAGACTGATTATGAATGTTGAGGCCTGTGCTGTAGTTAAGAAAATTAGCTGAGAGGTTCAACCCAGCAACTCAGGCCCTGGAGCTTCCCACTGGCTCTCTGGTGTTGGCTGTCAAATTGCTCTGTGCCCACTAAGCAGGTCCAAGGAGGGAAGGGGGTTGCCTGACCCTGGGCTCCCTGGTTGGGCTCCCTGGGTTCTAATCCTAGCTTTGTCACTTCCTAGCTGTGTGACCTTGGACAGGTTGCTTAACATTTCTGTGCCTTAGTTTCCTCCTTGTTAAAACGTTCATAATAAGAATAATGCTTTTCTCACAGTGTTGTGAGGCTAAAATGAGAACCTGAGTGTAAAGTGCTTAGTGATATATTTAGCACATGCTGTTCAACAAATATTAGCTGCTGTTGTTATTGTTGGTAATAGTAATATGCCCATTTCTGGGTGGGGACATTGGCCAAGGCAGAGTTTATGCCATCAGGAAGCCACCAGGGCTGCAGAGGGTCTGTCATTCATGTCCTGTTGCAAGGAGTTCAGATAAGGAAAGACTCAGTTGATAGGAGGGAGGAGAAGGAGGTTTCAGGTGGGTTCATGCGGGGCTGGGGGCTCCCGTGTCAGTCGTGACTCAGCATAGGAGGGAACCCTTGGAGTTTGGGTCTGCCCCCAAGTGGAGGGGACAGCTCCTTAGCCGCAGTGTTCTCCCTGCCTCCTTCCAGGTGACTGGCTGACCCTCCTCCTAAACCCTTCCTGATGCAGGCACGTCTGAGTCCCCCTCTCCCGCATCCCACAGATACTTAACTGAGCACCTATTAGTACTGAGCTCTGGTTTGGAGTCTGAACTCTGCAGCCATTGAGACAGACACGTAAACAAACGCACAGCATTAGTCCTATGGCGATGGTAAAAATAGGTTCATGTGGCGGGGTGGGAGTGGAGGTGAAATGGGAATGGAAACCTGATTGATGAGAAGGCGCTAGCCACACAGGTATCGCAGGCAGTGACTGTCCTGGCAGAAGGAACAGACAATGCAGAGGCTCTGCATGGGGCAAGAGAGCACGGGGCTGGAGCACAGCAGGGAAGGGGAGCTGGAGAGCAGGGGCTGGGGGCTGAAGTCTGGCCTGAGGTGCCCACTTCCTTTGGGGGGGAATCACTTTCTCCTCCTCCAAGCCCACTCAGCCCCTGGTTTGTCCTCGGCACAGGGCTGACTGGAACCAATGTTGATTCGTTCCTGCATCGTAACCTCCTGGGGCCCCGGGACCTTGATCTGCTGCTTCTTGGATCTCCCACTGTTTGAGGCTCACTGGCTCACAGTAGGCCCTCAGTAAATGCTTGTGGAATGACTGTTGAGGATGGGATTTGGATGGAGGGCAGGAGATGGGATCAGATGCCTGCTCTAAGATGCTGTGAATCACTTTCTGGGCACCAACTGGATCCCCGACTCTGACCCCTGTTCTCAGATACAGGGTCTTCCCGGGCACTCAGGTTGGGCCTGACTGTGGTAAGAGGTGTTTGGCCCTCCCTACCCTTTGTCCTCAGCTGTGGGCTGGAAGGGAGAAAAGGGAAGGTTGGTGGGGTCGGGGATGGGGGGAGGCTAGGGCATGACCGCAGACCGTTTCTGGGGTACGGGAAGATGACAGGGTCATTCTGGGAAGCAGGTGTAGGCTGTGGGCTGGCCCAGGTTTGCAGCCTGGTTTTGCCTTCTGTGTGGGGTTGGACTCCCTCTAGATGATCCAGACCGCCTTCCCCTTCTTCATGCCCTGCTCCCCATTATACCCACAGGGATATCGGGGTGCTAATAGCTCTGTAAGAGGAGAATCTGGGTACCATGGGCTAGAGGAACTCCCCTAAGCCTGTGGACCGTGGGACAGAGGTTAGGAGGGTGAAGGAGTCCATCACCTACCCTCTGGGACCCCTCCTCCTCACTTCCTCTACCTGGCACCGTGGAAGCATCTACTTCTCTTTTCCTACATCTCATCGGCCTGAAGGGCATCCTGATAACCAGGGAAGATCACGCCTTGTCTGGTCCTGCCCTCACCTTGGGGCCCAGGCAAGAGAGGAGAGGGCTGAGTAAGGGTAGGAGAAGGGAAGGAGAGGAGTGGGGTCTGCGTTGCCCTGGCTGAAGGCTTTGGCACCAGCAGGGTTGGGGGAGAGCTTGAAGAGGCTGAAGGGGTGGCACGCACAGGTGGCCCTAGAAGTAGAGGCCAGGTGCCCAGAAGTGGCTTGGAATAGGAACCAGGTCTGGGGTTAGCTTTTATGTGTCATCATTCAATTTCTCCTAATAATGATAGCACCTGTGTGTATCCAGCACTGTTTTAAGTCCTTTACACATATGAGCTCATTTTAAGCCCGCTGGTAACCGTATGGTTGTTAATTTTAGAGATGTCAATTACAGATTCTCTTCTTTTTTTTTTAGACTATTTATTTATTATTTATTTTTGGCTGCATTGGGTCTTCGTTGCTGCGTGCAGGCTTTCTCTAGTCGCAGCGAGCGGGGGCTACTCTTTGTTGCGGTGCACGGGCTGCTCATTGTGGTAGCTTCTCTTGTAGCAGAGCACGGGCTCTACACGCAGACTTCAGTAGTTGCAGCATGTGGGCTCAGTAGTTGTGGCTCGCAGGTTCTGGAGCACAGGCTCAGTAGTTGTGGCGCACGGGCTTAGTTGCTTCACGGTATGTGGGATCTTCCCGGGCCAGGGCTTGAACCCGTGTCCCCTGCATTAGCAGGCGGATTCTTAACCACTGCGCCACCAGGGAGGTCCCACAGATTCTCATTTTCACAGATGAGTAACAGAGAAGCTATGTAACTTGCCTAAGTTTACAAGTGATGGAGCCAGGATCTGAACCCAGGCCACAGGGCTGCAGCATCCATGCTCTTAACCCCTCCACCCCAAGCTGGACCTTCCAGCTTTGTGACTGGACTCCCTTCAGAGAGGATTTCCTGAGAGTCCCCATGGCTCAGATTAGAAGGCTGGGCTGCCTAGAGATGGGGGCATGGAGCCCTTGCTCTGCAGCCTCTGAAGCTTTGGGGGCCAAGTTGGAGCCCCTTAAAGGAGAGAGGGGTATTCTGCTCTGTCCTCACAATAGCTCCCTTTTCTCTGCCTACAACAGGCCCTTTTGTGCACATCAAGGAGCTGAAAGCTGGATTGAGGTACCCCCCTCCCCCCAGGAGTGGGGTGTGAGGCTGAGGAGCTGTGTCTCCAGGGCCCTGAGGTGCCCCAGACACTGTCGGCAGCTCCTGGCCACACCCCACGTTCCCAAGTGCTGTTTGCTTGCGGTGTGGGCCCCCAGCCTCTGACGCCCAGCTCACGGAGGTCCTTGGGCTGCTCATGGCCCGGGTCCTGCTTCTGTTCCCACTCCTGTGTTTTCTGGCTGTGCTGTCTCCAGGGAATGGTTCCGCTAGCTGGTTTCTCCTCTCTCGCGTGGACTCACCCTCTGCAGGCCTCCACTGTGGACAGAGGCCAGCCCCAGCCCCTCCCTGGTGTCGGCGCCTTCTGCCAGGCCCCGAAGGCCCGAGGGATGGTCGAGTGTTGTTCAAGGACTGTTGGTCCATCCAGAGGGGTGAGTGCCCTGCTGTTGCCCCTTGTACGCCCCTGGGGCCCCTGAGGTGGGTGTGGAGCTGCCTGAAGCGGATGTGGTTTGGGGGATGGAGGGGGAAGCCCTGCAGAGGTGGTGGGCGAGGTGCTGCTCAGCATGGGAGATCTGATTTCTTCAGTGGTGGGGGTAACGCGGGGGCAGGGAAGGGGGGAAGCCTGACTTTCTTAGCAGGACAGACTGGGGGGCTCTGGGCCTGGGTGTCATGGGGTTGTTGGGGATGACAGCTGCTCCCAGGGCAGCATGTGCCTCGTTCTGGGAAGCTGATGGGGTGGGGTTGTATAGCTCAAGGCCAGGCTGGGAGTATAGCGGGGCATACCTGGGGGATGGGAAGTTGCCTTGTTCCTAGGGTGTAGACACTGTACCAGGGGAGTGCGTGAAGGGAAACTTGGACCACCCCTTGCCTCCCTGAAAGGGTGATGACTTCCCCCTTCTGCGGTGGGCCTGTAGGTCCTGTGGGGTCTGGTATGGGGCGGGTGGCTCTATGAATGGGGAGGATCTCGCTGACCAAGGGCAGGGACAGACCCTTCACTATTCATCCAACATCCCTGAGAGGGAAAGTCTCAGACTTGTGGCCATGGCCAGAGAAATCCGTGGCCGTCTAGCTCCCCTCCTCTTCTTATGGATGAAGAAACTGAGTTAGAGAGGGGACAAGGCACTTTTCAAGGTCCTACACTGAGGACGTGTAGACCCGAGCTCAGAATCCAGGTCTTCTGGGCAAGCCCAGTGGCCCGGTCAGCTGGTGGAGGACATACCTTCCTTGCCTGAAGATGCCTCCGGAGAAGACACAAGCTGATCTGTGGGTGAGGGGCGGAGTGTGGGAATGGGGTTTCCACCAGGCCTTTGCTTGGGGACTTGAGGTACTGGGGCGGGGTCAAGGGTACATAGTCCTGGTCACCGTGTTTACCTGAGAGAGCTGGAGTTCAGCTTGGCGCCCTGGACAGGGACCCTCTTATTCCCTTCTTCCTTGCCCAGAAACGAGGGTCATCTCTGAGCAACACCCCCTTCGGGCCTTGAGAGATCCCCAGATGAAGCAGGAGCTGGCTCAGTATCCCACCCTGGACCCCCAAACTCTGTTGCCTCTTGTGGAGTTGGTGTTCGAGGTGCAGAGAGTCCCAGAGAGGTGGCTGGGATGGGGAGGATGGGCTGCCCAGCCCTCCAAGCCTGGAGGGAAGGAGGGAAAGCCCTGGGAAGCAGGGCCTCCTGTTCCGGGGGCTGCGCTGGGTATGCACCTGGCCTCTTGCTGGCAGCAGGCACTGTGCCACCAACCTCGGGCTGGGGCAGGGAGAGGAATTACTGTAAGTGGAAGAGGCAGGTGTCCCTGGTCAGCTGGACATCTGGACTCGGGAAGCACGTGAGTGAAGATGACAGCAGCGGCCGGGTGTCTTTCCCTCCGCTCAGCCCCCACCTCTGCCCTCAGGTCAGACGCGGCCTGCTGAGTGCCTAGCCTTCCCTTTGGGTACCCAGTGGCTCCTGGGGCCAGAATTCCTTGCGGTCAGTCCATTGTCTGGGTGAGGGTGGTGATTGGGTGGAATTCCCATGCCAGAGGTGCTGGCAAGGCCACCATGAGTGCTGCCAGCGGGGGCTCCACGAGTGCTACAGCTGCTGGTCCTGTGACGTGGGCACCTGTCTGCCAGGCCCGGGCACGGGCCCAGGGTCACGCTCATGCCAGGGCTCCCGTCAGCTGACTATTTTAGGCTCTTGCTGACCTGGGCCAAAGTCAGGCCTCAGCCAGAGGGCCCTGAGGCAGCTCCCCCTGCCCCCAGAGGCCAGCTCCGGTTTCAGCTATATAAACAGAGGAGGACATGCTGGCTTGGAGGCCGCTCCGTGTCCTGAGTCCGCTCAGCTGGTGCACAGCCTCGGTCGGCAGGACGGGCTGACTGGGCGGTCACGTCTCTTCCCGCAGGGCTTCCTGAGGCCACCGGGAAGAGTCCCCAACCAATCCCGGGATTCTCCCTTGGTGCAGTTGTCCAGGCCCTCAGAGAATCAAAGCAGATCGCGTGGAGGAAGCTGGTGAGTCTTAGGAATGGGGAAACCGAGGCACAGGGGCTGGGCTGTGTGCATCTTTTTCCATTGTGACCGTCCTCACTGTGGTTTCTTTGGCCTCCAGAGGGGGAGGGGCGGAGGAGGAAGCAGGGGTGGCCGACCCTCCCGAGGAATGAGGGTAAAGGCTTTTTGGCACTTGGATGACGGGAGTTGGACTTGGATCCCTTTGTGGTTGAGAACCAGGCGACGAGGAAATAGGTGATGCTGCCTGTCTCCTTCTTCAGAGATTTGCAACAGGGTCTTCCATCCTCCTGTCCTGTTGACCCGGCCTGGACAACACTGGTGTGCTCAGTCTGGGGACGGATGCTGGAGTGAGCTGGGTGTCAGTCAGGTACCTCAGCACTTGTCCTTGAGTAGGGTCCCTGGCCCCCCAGCTGGTTGGGACTTGGGGTCTGAACTTGTGGATTGACGTCTCTGATCCCGCCCTCGGCCCCTGCCCCGCCCTACTTGCCTGGCTTCCCGCCTGGTTTGGTGCCTGAGAAGCTGGACTGGAGCTAGGCTTGGCAAGTCCGCCAACCGGCTTGCCACAAGCACGCTCCCCGGGAGCCGGGCCAGGGGCTTGGGCCGGCATGGAATAAGCGGAGCTCCTTACGTGGGAGGCTGTGTGCTCTCCTTCTCGGTTCTTGAAAAAAAAATTTTTCCCTTTCTGAACGTGAGTCTTTAAACGAATCCAGAGCCTGTGACTAAAAATACTTCAACAATAGGAAAATGCATCAGTCTTTCCGGCTGGGCCTCGTTATCAGAGGGTTTTTATTTTGGAATTTGAAATTTTGCCCAGGGAGGCTGGGTGGAGACCTTGGGCAGGCACAGGAGAATTTGGTGGATTGTTGATGTTGTGCGAGGTGGTGGGAGAACCCCCTAGGGTCGGGGAGAGAAGAGCTGGCCAGGAGCTGAGCAGACTGAGGGGCATGGAAGGAGATTTTTTTTTTTTTTTGGCTGTGTTGGGTCTCCGTTGCTGTGCACGGGCTTTTCTCTAGTTGCGGCGAGCGGGGGCCACTTTTGTTTGCAGTGTACGGGCTTCTCATTGCCGTGGCTTCTCTTGTTGCGGGCTCTAGGCACACGGGCTTCAGTAGTTGTGGCCCGTGGGCTTGGTAGTTGTGGCTTACAGGCTCTCGAGCGCAGGCTCAGTAGTTGTGGCGCACGGGCTTAGTTGCTCCGCAGCATGTGGGATCTTCCCGGAGCAGGGCTCGAACCCGTGTCCCCTGCACTGGCAGGCGATTCTTAACCACTGCGCCACCAGGGAAGCCAATGGAAGGAGATTTGAGGAGGCTACAAATGAGGCGTGGGTCGACTCTTCCCAGAGGACCTCCATGATCTTGTCTATGTTTTCCAGCTCTGTCTGGAGGTTCTTCCTGAAGTCTGATCTTGTTGCTTTATGTTGTGTGTGGATTCCTTCTGGCCTGATAGCGGGCTGGGGGTTGAGACGTCACTGGACTGGAAATGACCTCTGTGGAGAGAGGTCTGACCTGCTCAAGTAACCAGCTCTCTTCGGGGTATCGGTTGGGCACTTGCTGTGCGCAGTCCGGAATTTCCCTGGTGCTGGGTACACTCTCATTTCCTTTCGCGCAGCCCTGGAGAGGGAGAGGTGGGGATGGGGGTACTATTTATCTCTGGGTCTTGAAGAAGGAGGGTGCTGGCTCCCCATCGAGCTGACGGCGCTGGTGTCTCCTTTCTGTGCCTCCCTCAGGATCCTGCTGCGGGTCCCTAGAGCCCCAGCCCCCAGACAGTGCTCCCATTTCACTGTGAGCCTCCCCCTTCCGTTAGTGACTTGAATTCTAATAGCACCGGGACTAGTGATGTTGTCAGCATTGGGCAGATGAGGAAACGGTCCCGAAGAGGGCAAGGGACTGGCCCCGGGTCACACACCAGGCTTGCTGGCTCCAGGTCAAAGATGCCTCTGAGAGTTCCTTTATCTTTTGCCTCTGCTGGGGCTGGGGTGAGAAGTGGAGGGTGGCGGCTGACCTGCCCGTGTCCTTGGGAACCTGTTTTCCCGGGAGGTCGTGGCAGGGCCTGGACAAGGGCCAGAAGATCAGACCTGGGCCTGCCCCTACATCCCCAGTTCCCAGAGCTGTCCGTGGAAGCCCCCTGGAGCAGTAGGCAGAGCTTCCCTGCCCACGGCACAAATCCCCCTGCCTGCTGCCAGGGCAGGAAGAGGAAGTGGCTGGGTCAGGCCTGGAGATAGGTCCCGGGGCTAAGGTGGGGAAGCTGGGGTGGGGGGTGGGGGGGAGGAGGCAAAGCTCACTCCCTCTGCCTACCCTGTGGGAAGGGTGTGGAGGCCCATGGGTGAGGATGGTCTTGGCAAAAGTAGGGCAAGTTCCTGCCCTTTGCTCAGCAGGGGCAGGGGCCAGCCTGAGGTGGGCGGGGCAGCGTGGGAAAGGGGCTGTGCAGTTCCACTTCCTCCGTCTCCTATTTACCCACCGTCTTGGCTGGGGGACGATGGTGTACTTTGGCTGCCCATTTGCGGCCTGCCCTGGGCTACTTACTGTTGAGGATGCATGAAGGGGCCTCCTGCCAAGGTGGGAGAGACAGGGCCTTGCCCTCCCGTTCACACACTGGTTGTCGGGGGAGGGATGGCCTGAGCACGAGAGTCCCCGAGCCCCACAAGATTTGACTAGCAGGGGCCAGGCCCGAGCTGAGTGATTCAGAAAACATGCTGCGAGAGGACCCCTTTCTGATGTCAGATGCTGCAGCCTCTCCTAACCGTAGCTGTGCTCTTGAGTATGTGTCGATAGAACGAATAACGTAATGAGAAACAGCCACTGTTTCTCTGTGATTTCAGTAAACTCCAGCAGCATCTGCCTCCATTTGAATAAATATGTCTCTTCCATTTAGGTGTGGCTATTTTTGTAAATAAACTTTTCTTTCTGAAAGTATAACATACATACAGAAAAGCATGCAAATCACAGACGTGAAATCTTCAGAGCATAGAGTGTGATTACTTTTCCATACTGAGCACACCCAGGTGACCACCGTTCAGACTAGGAACTGGGACGCTTCCAGCCCCCCCAGAGACGCCCTCGTAGGCACTGCTGTTTCCAGCTTATAGGCCGTGTGCGTACCAGCTCTGTGGTGCACTTGTGAGACTCGAGGCTTGTGGGGCCAGAAGCCAGAGCTCTGGAGTTCAGAGTTGAGGGCAGTGGGTCTAGCACAGAACTGGGAGTTCGGGGAGTCTGATTCCTGGCCGCTAAGCCTCCTCCTCATTTATAAAATGTAGGTGGTAATTCCAAACGTAGACGGTTAGGGAGAGGGTTAAGTGGAAGAATCCACGTGACGTGCCCTAAGCCGAGGGTCTGACCCTTCACTGGTGTCCCTCACTCCCCCACCCCCAAACCCTCCAGTGAGAAGGTACTTATTATTAAGAGTTAGGCTGGTCCAGGAGGGTGTTATGAGCTGAAGTCTTAGAGGATGAGTAGGGTTAGAATAGAAGGAAGAGGAACAATGTGCCCAATGGGTGGTGGGAAGGTTTAGCCCAAGGTCTTTATGTTGGGGCAGCGGGGATCCTGGGGGTGGTGAGGGTAGATTGGTGGGCTGTGCTGTGCTGTGCGAGCCTGACCTCGGGCAGCTGTCTCGTCTCCAGCACAGCATCCTTCCCTGCCCTTCCTGTGTTATCACGGCCCTGCTTTACCTTCTGGTCCTCACCTCTAGTTTCGGATACCTCTGCCATCATTACCTGTCTCTTTCCAACCCTTACCTACCCCACAATGAGCTGTTCACTCTGACCTTGCTCCTAAAGGTTGGGCTTAGTGGGGTCCCTTGGAGTCTCCGTCCAGTCTTCGACCAGCTTATGCTCCAGGTCTGCCAACGTCTGCATCAGTTATGCCTTTTCAAGAGTTCCACCTTGGCCAGATTCCACCTCAGAGCCCCAGGCCACCCTCCCTGGAGGGCATCTGGCCAGCAGGGATGAAGCCTGAGGTCCCCAAGCCCCTCTCGCCTCTCCCCTCTCTGTCTTAGGCTAGGTGCTCCCCGGGTGTGTTCCTATAGAGGGACTGCCTTTTTCTCCTTATTTACTTATTTTCAGAGTGTAGTGTGTTCCAAGCCCCCAGCATCCCCCACCTCCACAAGCATGGCCAGGTGGTCGCTGCTGCTGTCTCTTCCACCCTCTGCCTTTGGGGCAGCAAGACTGCAACCTCCAAATCTGCCATCTCCCACGGAGATGGGGCCTGGGCTGCAGGCACAAATCTGGAGGCTGGATGCTGAGACGCGGAGATTTAGGCTGGGGACCTGGACAGCTCCTCACCACACTTGAGTTCCCTGGGGCTCCTGGGTGGGCCTCCCCATGGGAAAGGTAGGGGATGGTCTGTGTTGCTCTTTACAGATGGAAAGTGGTGGGGAAAAAAGGGGGTGCTAGGGCTCAAGGCTAGGTCAGCTTTCAAAGAGCCATTAAGGCTGCCGCTAATATACTTTTTCTTGTCTCTTTTTTTCTTTTGCTGATGAGTTTTGGAGGGAAGAACACTGACCTGGGAAGAACATTGGCCTGGCTAATCATCTTTTGCTAACATATTAGAATTGTTTTTATTTTCTGAGGAAGGCCCTGCTGGGCGGGGGTGCGGGGGGCTAGGTGGGGAAACCAGCCCGTGACCCAGCTGGGTTAGTTTCACCAGCCCGGACTTGTTCGTGCTTCTGAGCAAGGTGCAGCTCTTCTGGGAGCCCTTGGGTCCTAATCTGCAAAATGGGAAGACATGAATTATATTAGTGGTTTCAAAGCAGTTTTAAGCTGTGGAATCCTTTTTATCCAAGTAATATCTTCTGCAAAAGCCCAAGACAAAGAAAAACAAAACTTTGGCTAAACATCATCCTGCCCACACTTCATCTGCACGCAGGTGGCCGTTGAAGCGTCTTTGGAAGGTGTTTTAGCAAAGGCCAGAGCTCTCTGAAGACTGGTCCATGTTGAGACTGTGGGCTGCAGTGCGGGAGCTATGCTAGGCTCTGACCGGATCACCGAATGATGCTGGTGTTACATGAAGACTGCTCCATCCGTGGTGGACAGTAGGGTTTGGGAAGAGGAGGCAGGCTGGTGAAGGGGCAGTTTCTTAATGGGTGCGGGCAAGAAGAAGGGAGAAGGGGAGGTCGTTGGCCTCTATCAGCTGGTCTGCTGCCTTCAGGCACCAGTGAGGCGTGGGCTCTGGCTGGCAATTAGGAACGGAGGATCCAAGAGAAGTTCCAAAATAGAATTTCAGGAAAGAGTGAAAAGTAGCATGTGGGGCATCAGGAGCAGAGATGGGTGGCAGGCGGGGAGTGCAGAGACGGCAAGCTCTGTCTGGAACGGGTGACATTTGAGGTGCTGGTGGGACCTTTGAGTGGACAGAAGTGGGGGCTGGAGAGCAGGGTGTGGGAAACCTGAGACGGAGGTGAGAGTGGAAGTGAGGAGCAGGAAGTGCCTCAAGGGTAGAGGAAAGTGCTGTTGGGTGACCAGGGGAGGCCAGAGTGGGGTCCGTGGGCGCAAGCTCAGTGTGGAGAGGGGAGAGGGGGAGGGGTGTGGGGAGGGGCTCTCTTCTTCTAAATAGTAGCCTTTTCTTCCTTCCTCTCCCACCTAGCAGGCGAGGGCTCCCGGGAAGGCTGCAGGTGGGAACTCCTCGATCATGGACAGCGGAGGGTGTGAAGGGATCCCCTAGAGATGTAGTCAGGTTCCACCCCAGTGTGCCACCGCCTTGCTCTGTGGCCTTGAGCAAGTGCTATTATTTTGCTGCGCCTGTTTATTTATAAAGTGGGGAAGAGTCGGCACAGATTCGAGAAGATTTCTCAGGCTCCACCCGGTTCTGAAATTCTGTAATTTCCCCAACTAGAGTGCTTTCACCCTGTCAGGGACTGGGGAGGGCAGTGGTGAGAAATCAACTTCAGCCGTGAAGCACAGCCAGTTGGCCTGTCTTGGGCTTGGCGAATCCTTGTCCTCCGGAAGGTACTTTGCATGAGAAATTGGGGGGAGGGAATGAGAGAGAGAGAGAGAGAGGGGGGGGGGGGGGGTGTGTGTGTGTGTGTGTGTGTGTGTGTGTGTGTGTGTGTGTGTGTGTGTGTGTGTGTGTGTGTGTGTGTGTGTGTGTGTGTGTGTGTGTGTGTGTGTGTGTGTGTGTGTGTGTGTGTGTGTGTGTGTGTGTGTGTGTGTGTGTGTGTGTGTGTGTGTGTGTGTGTGTGTGTGTGTCAGCCCGAGACCCCGCTGGGGAAGAAGGGTCAAGTGCAGTGGCAGCGCCTTGGGCTGAGGTGGGGGGCGCAGGTTCCCCGGGGTGAGTCTCTGAGTTGCCCGCCCCAGCCCTGGGCCTTCCCCGTGCCCGCTGGAAGGGCTGGGGAGGGTGCAAAAGCGGAGCCGGGCGCGTTCGTGGCTCCCGGGAGCCGCCGGAGGGTGAGGAGCTCCTCGTCCGGGGAAGCCCCGCAGCCACGGCGCTAGAGCACCCTTTTCTTGGGCTCTGACCCTCGGGCTGCTTATTTCGGCTCCAGGGGCCCCGGGCCGGTGCTGGGTCGGGCCGGTGCTGGGTCCTGCCGGAGGAGCCTCGCGAATCCGCGAGCTGCTATTTTTAGCTGGCGCAGAGGGCGAGAGGGGACTATTTATAGATCAAACAATCCGCGCTCCCTGCGTCAATGGAACCCCGCGTGCGTCACGCGCGCAGACATTCCAGGCCCCCCCTCTCGCCCCGCCTCCTCGGGCTCCCCGTCCCCGTGCCTACCCCTGGCCGCCTCCCGCCGGAACCGCGCCGCCCCCCGCGCCCTTGTATGGCCAGAGCTCGCCTGGCCGCGTGCGTCAGTGGCGCCCCCGCCCCTCCCCGTGCGTCACGGAGCGCTTAAGAGCAGGGTCCGGCGCGGCCGGGAGTCCCAGTGGTGGAGGCTGCGAAAGTTGGGGGAGTGTGCAGGACCGCGGGAGCGCACGCGGGACCGGGCTGCGACTTGGGGCGCCGGTCCTGGGCACGGGGAGCAGGAGCCAGCCGGGTAGGTGACCCCCGGGAAGCGTGCATCTCCACAGAGCTCTGTTTTGGGTTGGGGGGCTTGCTGCATGAAGGAGATGGGTGTTCGCGCGGGCAGAAAGGGTGTTTTAGGGTCAGCATGAAGGAGGGCGGGAGTAGGATGCAGTTGTGGCGTTGGGGGTTAGCGGTTGGAACGGGATGAGGACTCAGATCGGACTGGAGTTTACTGAGTGCTGTGTGTGTGTGTGTGTGTGTGTGTGTGTGTGTGTGTGTGTGTGTGTGTGTGTGTGTGTGTGTGTGTGTGTGTGTGTGGCGCGGGGGGGGGCCGTGTCTGTGCAAGGTGGAAGCCACAGAGGGTTAGGTTGGTGCCGGCAGTGGGGACCTGTTCAGTAGGAGACTGGCTAGAGTTCAGTCTCCCAGGGTCCTTTAGTGGGCACCGGGCGCCTGGGACTTAGTTGCTGGTTGGGGTCTCAGTACAGTGTGCGTGGGGGAGAAGGTGCACAGAGCTTGGGCTGCTGGGATGTATCTGACTCCTACCAGGATTGAATTTCCAAAAGGGTCTCCTTCTTCCCAGCTTGTCAGCTCGCACCCCAGCCGTTAGTTGTTTTCTTAACACTTTAGAGGCTGTGGCTTAGTTTGTGGTGACCCGCAGCTGCAAGTTTCTCCCTGGATTATCTAGGAGAGGTCTAGATTGTTGAGGTCAGCATTGGCTGAACTGTGCAGGGGGTGCTGCTGTGTGTTGGAATAGAGGCGTCTTCTCACCGGCAGGAGCAGGGTCTCTGGAAGCGTAGGGAAGATTGTTTTTACTGTAGCTTGGATCTGCGTCTGTCTGTGTGTGTGAGAGAGGGAGAGGGAGGGAGAGAGGGAGGGAGCGTGGTGGAAAGCGTCATCCTTTGGGATCCTTGGTAGGCAGTTGCTAATGTTGCGTTCTGTGGTGTGGTACCACCTAGAGGATACCAGCCCTGCCCCACTCCCGCCTTGGTCTATGTTGGATCACACAGGTAGGGTGCAGCCTGAGGCTTGTTCAGCACGACAGGTGCAAACCACAGTGTTGCCAGGACCCGCCTGAAGCTGGATTCTCCCTGCTCCCTCCTTCAACCCCGCCTCTTCCTTCTCCCTGTGCTTCCGCCAAAGGCTACATGTAGGTCCATATCTTGTGTCATTAAGTACCTGCATGAAGGCAGGAGTGGGGGTAGTTTGGTGGGGATTGATCCGGATGTGGGACGTCCACGTGGAGAAACGGGATTTGAATAAGGCTGGAACGCCCAGCCCAACCCTGTGTAGCTGCTGCGTCTTTTCCTCCATCCAAACCCATCCCTGCCCAGGCTGTCGTAGCGCAGGCAGACGTGGCCACCCTTACCTCTTGCAGGTGCTCAGTGCCTCTGGACGGGTGCCACTGGGTGGGTGGGGCCAGAGTTTCTGGGGGCTCTGTTGTCTGGGTTGGTTGTGGGAGTGTCAGGTCAGGGGTGGAGCTGCCCTGTCCGGGGCCCAAGGAGGTGGGAGAAAGGCTAGAACCAGAGGACTCCCTGGGCTCTTGGCCAGGAGGTGATGCCAACCTTGGCCCCTCCTGCTGTCCCCCTTGACTATGGCGCTCTGCTTCAGCTTGCTTTCTGACCCAGCCTCCCTCCCTGACTGATGAGGCCAGGGTCACGGAGACCGCCAAGCCAGGAGGCGGGATGGGGAACTGTCCCGGAGCCTCCCCTGCGTTAGTTTTTGACTTGTCTGCGAACTTAGGGATCCCCCCGAATGATGCTCCGTCTGCTCCTTCAGGCTCCTCAGGTTTGGGGCAGGGTGTAAGCACCTTTGCCTGAGCTCCTGGTTTCTTCAGGGCACAGAACTCTTTAGCGGAGGGACCCGGGCTTCCGGCACTCACCAGCAGGCTCCTCCTCTTCCCTGCACAGCCATCTCCAGCCTCCTGGACTCTTGAGTGTTCTCATAAAAATAACAGGGGGAGACGCTTTGGGGGTAGCAGAGGAATTCCTCTTCAGGACTTCTCCTGGAAGTCCAGGGGCTGCTGTCTCCCTCACGCTCCCCCTTCCAGCACGCGGCCATTAAAGGTCTGGAGCCAGGTTACCTGATCCCCTGGGGAGCTGGGGACTGGGTAAGGAGGCCGGGCTCCCTTTCTCTTTGCTTCTGGGAGCGTCCCAGGCAGCGTAGAGTGGGTGCCTGTCCCCAGATGGCAGGACTGGGGTGCGCGTGGGATCTGCAGCCTTTGCTCAGTACGTAGGGTGGGGACGGGTGGGGGTGGGGGTGGAGGTGGAGGGGCACAGGCTCACTGCTGCTTAGGCTGCTTTCGTAGGCAGCTGGGCCTTTACTCCCAGCTCCTTTTCCATCTGCAGGATGTCCTTCAGCCCAGGCACTGGCACTGTGTGGGGAGGAGGAGAGGGGGTTTGGGAGAGGCTGGGCCATGCCTGGGAATATTCCCAGAAGTGCCAGGTTGGAGGAACGACATATCTGCTCCCGGGACTGGGCTCAGGCCTTGCCTGGCTGCCTCTCCCACCCACCCTTCTCCCAGCCCCCACCCATGCCTTACCCAGTAAGGGAGGGGCAGGGGGCTGGAGGAACACAGCTTTCCCCTGTTCCAGCAGAGAAATGCTGGCTAGATGCCTTCCCTAGGGTTCCCAGGCTGCCTGGGGTGTGGCTGGCCTTCCGACTTGAGCCCACTCTTGCTGGGCCATTGCCCAGGGGCTTTGTGACATGGAGGTCGAGACGGTGCTCTGGCTGGGGGCCAGGATTCCTGGGTTCTGTGGTGGGCTGTGGCCCTAACGCCTCGTGTCCCCTGTCTGGCTGGGACTCCTGCCACCTGGCAACTCAGGGGCCTATACTTAGAGGTCAGGCCTCAGGCTTCTCTCACTGACTCCCCACCTCCCCACCCTTTGGTCTCTTCCTTCTCCAGAGATGCCCTGTATCCAAGCCCAGTATGGGACACCAGCATCAAGCCCGGGACCCCGTGACCCCCTGACCCCCGAGCTCAGCAAGCCCACCATGGACCTGGCCAGCCCTGAGGCGGCCCCCGCTGTCCCCACGGCCTTGCCCAGCTTCAGCACCTTCATGGACGGCTACACGGGGGAGTTTGACACCTTCCTGTACCAGCTGCCGGGAACAGCCCAGCCGTGCTCCTCGGCCTCCTCCTCGGCCTCCTCCACGTCTTCATCGTCAGCCACCTCCCCTGCCTCCGCTTCATTCAAGTTCGAGGACTTCCAGGTGTTCGGCTGCTACCCCGGCACCCTGAGTGGCCCTCTCGACGAGACCCTGTCCTCCAGCGGCTCCGACTACTATGGCAGCCCCTGCTCAGCCCCGTCACCGTCCACGCCCAGCTTCCAGCCACCACAGCTCTCTCCCTGGGACGGCTCCTTCGGCCCCTTCTCGCCCAGCCAGACTTACGAAGGCATGCGGGCATGGACAGAGCAGCTGCCCAAGGCTTCTGGGCACCCCCAGCCGCTGACCTTCTTTTCCTTCAGCCCTCCCCCCGGCCCCAGTCCCAGCCTGGCCCAGAGCCCCCTGAGGCTGTTCCCCTCGCAGGCTGCCCACCAGCTGGGGGAGGGAGAGAGCTATTCCATGCCGACAGCGTTCCCAGGCCTGGTGCCCGCGTCTTCACACCTCGATGGCTTGGGGATGGTGGATGCGCCCGTGACCCCAGCCAAAGCCCGGAGTGGGGCTCCGAGTGCAAGCGAGGGCCGCTGTGCCGTGTGTGGGGACAACGCCTCTTGCCAGCATTACGGTGTCCGCACCTGCGAGGGCTGCAAGGGCTTCTTCAAGGTACTGGGCTGCCCGGGGGGTAGCTTTTTATGACAGGTGGGACAGGCTGCTCTCTCACCCCAGCAGGGTCTGTGGTGACTTCCCTTGGGTTCTCCTCCCAACAAGTTCTGCTCTTTAAGCAGAGGGCAGGCCTGCCAGGTGGGCTACTGTCCTGGGAGCAGGGAGCTGGGACCTTTTCATGCTGGGACTGGGGCTGTAGAGTTATGGTGGGAGGGGTGAGAGCTGGGCAGAGGGTGCGGGCTGCAGGGGTACCCACGAGGGGAAGTTCAGTGGCCAGCCTCTAGCTTTCCTCTGCCTGGCCTCCCCCCACTCAAGGTCCTGGTGGGAAGGGGGGCCCCAGGCACTCGTGTTCCTGGCGCGAGATGAAAGGATCTGAGAAGAGGGCTTGGTGCTTGAGGGCTGGGGGTGGACTTGGGAACAGGCTGTGTGTTTGTCCCAGTGCTGGGTGCCTGCTTCGCTTCCCGTCCCCACCCCCAGCCCCTCCTCAGCCCTCTCGTGTCTGCCCCAGGGAAGGGGCAGGCGGACGCAGGCACGTTAAGAAGTACCAGCTGCTGGGGAGCCCCGAGCCCCTAATCTTGTGTCCTGAGGGTGAGGCCGAACCCTCCCCCAGTGTCCCCAAGACTTTTCTCTTCCTTCCCCCACCCATCCATCTCTCCCTCCCCTGCCACCCAAATGTTAGAAAAATAGCTGTGAACAGAGAGCGCTTTTGTCTGCGATGGCAGTAGGATCTGGTCGCTTCCCTCCCCTGGGCTCCCCCCATCCCCACGCTCTGACAGCGTGTTCCGTGTTGCCCCCCCCCCCCCGCCAGCGCACAGTGCAGAAAAATGCCAAGTACATCTGCCTGGCTAACAAGGACTGCCCTGTGGACAAGAGACGGCGAAACCGCTGCCAGTTCTGTCGCTTCCAGAAGTGCCTGGCTGTGGGCATGGTGAAGGAAGGTGGGTGGCTGGCACAGGCCCAGTGGGACAGCGGCGGGCCTGAGTGGGGTGGGGCCGGCAGAGTCCCCCAGACATTTGTTCTGGTGGGCCGCAGGGCAGGGCATGCCTGGGCCCTACTTCCTCCCCGACCTCTGGTCCACCTGCCTGCCTTGTGGTGGGGGAGGTCCCTGCAGAGTCCCCTGGGTCTCGGGGGCTCTAGGTCCTTGCACTTGGGGTTGCTGCCCGGCACTGCTGGGCACAGCTTGGGCTGAGAGGCCCTTCCCTGGCTCCCTTCCTCCCTTGCTCACCCTTGCCCATTTCTCTGCAGTTGTCCGGACAGACAGCCTGAAGGGGCGGCGGGGGCGGCTCCCTTCAAAGCCCAAGCAACCCCCGGATGCCTCCCCTGCGAATCTCCTCACCTCCCTGGTCCGGGCACACCTGGACTCGGGGCCCAGCACTTCCAAACTGGACTACTCCAAGGTGAGGCCCCGCCTACCCCACGTTCAGCGCTTTCCTGCACATTAGAAAAGCCCCAGTTCCACAAATTGAAAAGAGAGGAGGCCCCTCCAGGCTGACCAGATGGGAAAATGTACCCCTTTGGGCAGGGGTCAATTAGAAAAACGTGCTCCTTCCAGCAGCTGTGGCCCTGGGTTAATATGTGAGAGTTGGCAAGCAAGTGTGGGCGGAATCTCAGCTCCACTCTCACCCCCGGGATCTGACATCCGAGGGAGGGCGCGTCATGGCTGTACGTGGCGGCCTTGGTGCGGGGCTTTCCCTGGGGTCTGACCCGGCCAGGCCGCTTCCTAGTTCCAGGAGCTGGTGCTGCCCCACTTCGGGAAGGAGGATGCCGGGGACGTGCAGCAGTTCTACGACCTGCTTTCGGGTTCCCTGGAGGTTATCCGCAAGTGGGCTGAGAAGATCCCCGGCTTTGCCGAGCTGTCCCCCGGGGACCAGGACCTGCTGCTGGAGTCGGCCTTCCTGGAGCTCTTCATCCTCCGCCTGGCCTACCGGTGAGCTTCCGGCTGTCTGCTCACCCCTCACCCTGCCGCCCTGCCCTCCAGCCCCTCTGACTCGTGTCTGCATCCCTGCCCACCAGGTCTAAGCCGGCTGAGGGGAAGCTCATCTTCTGCTCGGGCCTGGTGCTGCACCGGCTGCAGTGTGCCCGCGGCTTCGGGGACTGGATCGACAGCATCCTGGCCTTCTCTCGCTCCCTGCACAGCTTGGTCATCGACGTCCCTGCTTTTGCCTGCCTCTCTGCGCTCGTCCTTATCACAGGTGGGTGGCTAGTTCCACAGACCTGGGGAGATGGGGAGGGCCTGAGGGCCTGGCCCTGGATGGGCGGGCACCTGGCGCTTCCTGGGCCCCCACCTTGTGGAGCGAGGGTGATTAGATGCAGAGAGGGGTAAGCATGGCTCAGGGCAACACAGCTGGCAGGTGGCAGAGCCAGGCTTCAGGCCCAGCTGTGGCTGACTGCAAACCAAGCCAGCCTGTGAGTTATCCCAGAGGACCACAGATCCTGATCGTGTAGGTGTCATGTGTGGCCTAAAGTTTGGGTTTGTTTTTAAAATCTTAATCGTGTTGCACACAGGAAGTTTTTACAAACGGAGCATGTGCACATAAACAGCACCTAGATCAAGAAACAGACATGAGCTTCCCTGGTGGCGCAGTGGTTGAGAGTCCGCCTGCCGAGGCAGGGGACGCGGGTTCGTGCCCCGGGCCGGGAGGATCCCACGTGCCGCGGAGCGGCTGGGCCCGTGAGCCATGGCCGCTGAGCCTGCGCGTCCGGAGCCTGTGCTCCGCAACGGGAGAGGCCACAACAGTGAGAAGCGCGTGTATTGAAAAAAAAAAAAGAAAAGAAACAGACATGACCGGGACACCAGAACCCCTCCTGTGCCCCCTTCCTGTCATCAGCCCCCAAAGGTGGCTGCCACCCCGACTGCTAATAGCACAGATTAGCTGTGCTTGTTGCGTACTTTATGTAAATATAATTGCGCAGGATGGAGTTTTTGGCATTAAATGCGGAGGTTTTCGGGTCTCTTTATTTTTTAAAGCACCAGAATCTGCCCCACCTCTTTTTCACTTAATTTTTTTAACTGAAATTTCACAAAGCTACATAGGGCAAAAAACTGTAGGACAGAATCGGAGGCACTCTGGGCTGCAGAGAGAGTGTGGTGGATTTTGAGGCCTGCTTTCCCTGGAGGTGGCCTCTGAAACCCTGCTGCTCAAACCCAGGGTTTCTCACAAACAGTCTGGGGGGAAAAAAACCAGAAACCAAAAGCAACACTGGCCTCGTCAGAAAACCTGCGTAGGGTTTTATTTCCTTTTTGCGACCTTAGGCAAGTCATTTAACCTCTCTGGGCCTCACTGTGTCACTTGGAAGATGAGGATAATGAACGTTGCTGCCTTGCTAGGCTTCTGCTGGGGCTCAGAAGCAGGCTCCTGTGCTTTTGCACAGTGCAGAGGGCTGTGGGGCCTGGTCACTGGCGGCCGTTCCAGAGACCTGGGAGAGGCCGGGGAGAGGGGCGTCTGCTCCTCAGCTGTGCAGCTAATCCTGCACCTTCCCCGCAGACCGGCACGGGCTGCAGGAGCCTTGCAGGGTAGAGGAGCTGCAGAACCGCATCGCCAGCTGCCTGAAGGAGCACGTCTCGGCCGAGGCAGGCGAGCCTCAGCCCGCCAGCTGCCTGTCCCGCCTGCTGGGCAAGCTGCCCGAGCTGCGGACCCTGTGCACCCAGGGCCTGCAGCGCATCTTCTACCTCAAGCTGGAGGACTTGGTGCCCCCTCCGCCCATCGTCGAGAAGATCTTTATGGACACGCTGCCCTTCTGACCCCAGCCCAGGAACACGCGTGCACTCCGTGTGCACGCTCACACGCCACCCCACGTGCCTTTAGCCCACGGCCCACGGACCCCTGGAGCACCACCCCTCAGCCTGGGCCTGAGCTGCAGACTGGCCGCCCCTCCCCGCCACCTGCTCTGGGAGGTCGGCAGGGAGTTCATGCCCTGGGGGAGGGGGATGCGTTCACAGGGGTGACCCTTACTATTTGTCTTACCCCCCAGCCCAGCCCCGGTCTTTATGTTTTTGTAAGATAAAACCGTTTTTAACACACATACCGCCATGCTGTAAATAAGCCAAATGCTGCTGTAAATACAGGAAGGAAGAGGTTGAGGTGGGAGTGGGCTTTGGGAGGGAGGGACGGGCCCCCACCAGCCTCCTCCTACTTGCTCTCTTCCCTCCCTCCTTCCATGTGTACATAGACTCACTCTAGGAGGAAGACAAGTGACAGATTCTGACATTTATATTTGTGTATTTTCCTGGATTTATAGTACGTGTCTTTTCTGATTAATATATTTAATATATTGAATAAAAAATAGACGTGTAGCTGAAGCTAGGATCCTGTCTCTCTCTGACACCCTCCCCCCCTACCACCCATCCCCCAAATGGCATGAGAGGCAGGGGTGGCACCCATAAATCTTGGATGTTACCAAGCTGAGCTTACTGGCCTCAGTTTACTCATTTGTAAAAGGTGGAAATAATCGCAGCTGCTTCATGGGGTTGTTATGCAAAGCACCGAGACTAGTTTCCGACACGGAGAAAGCTTCTGGGAAGCAGGCCTGGCTCGTGGATGGGGCCTGCGCCTGGAGGCTGATTCATCCAGGGATAAGAGCACCGGCTTTGGCTGTAAGTTCCTAACCTGGGGTGATGGCCTCTGATTCGGCTTCCACATCTGTAACACAAGGAGGAGGGCATTCCCCACCTCACCTGGCTGCTGGGATTGCGAGGGTGTGGGTGTGGTGCTCACCATAGGGCTGGGTACAAGGCAGCTCAGGATGGTGATAGCAGCTATCATTACTCAGTAGAAGTTTTCTTCCCATCGCCATTTTCAATATTTCTCCCCACGCGTCTAGCACCCTCTTGGCAAGGAAACTGTTCTGAGGTCCCTACCTGTGCCCAAATACCCCCACGTAGGTTCTCCATCCCCCAAGCCCATCAGATGCTTAGCTGGCTTAAAATGTAAATTCCTAGGGACTTCCCTGGTGGCGCAGGGGTTAAGAATCCGCCTGCCAATGCAGGGGACACGGGTTTGATCCCTAGTCGGGGAAGATCCCACATGCCGCGGAGCAACTAAGCCCGTGTGCCACAACTACTGAGCCCGCGTGCCACAACTACTGAGCCCGCGTGCCACAACTACTGAAGCCCGCGCGCCTAGAGCCTGTGCTCCGCAACAAGAGAAGCCACCGCAATAAGAAGCCCGCACACTGCGACGAAGAGTAGCCCCCACTTGCCGCAACTAGAGAAAGCCTGCGCACAGCAACAAAGACCCAACACAGCCAAAAATAAATAAAATTGATTCTTTAAAAAAAAACAAAAACAAATTCCTAGGCTCTACCCCAAAGACTCGGATTTGACGGGGTGGGGCTCCTGGAGCTCTACTTTTGCCCAGCACCCAGGTGTTTGTGAGGCTGGAGGCCTGGAGGCCACTCTTTCGAGAAACATGAATGTAGCCTGACCCTAACCCGAGGCCCAAGGTAGCCACGCGGGGTCCGGCCCCTTTCCCTGCTCTCAGTGCCCTTCCAGCCTCATGACCCAGCAGGGCCCTTGGCCCAGGACCCCTGAACCTCTACCTCCACAGCCCCGAGGAACTGGCTGGATGAGGGCAGCCCCTGCTGGATGGAAGTCGAACAAAATAGGGCTCTGCTCTGCAGTAGGACCGAATCGAGGGCCTTCCCTGCTGCTCCAGCCCCAGTCTGCAGGTTCCCCAAGGAGTCCCCAGCCACCCGCCCTTGCTCAGGTTCTGTTCTGAAGGGTCCATGTGGGGTGGGCTGGGGAGTCCTGGGCCCTGTGCATGATGACTGCCACGGCCAGCAGTGTGCGGACTGCCAAGCGTGCATCCCTGGCACCCCCGCCAGAGCTCGTGAGTGAGCCTGTGTCACAGCACCAGCACCTGGCAAGGCGGGGCTAGGGGTGGGGTGGTTGGGAGATCTGCTTCTGTTCTCAGCCCTACCCCAGCTCCACGCTGCTCTCTGAGAAGCCCCTCTTCCTCACTGAGCCCTGGTTTCCTATCTGTTCCACGCGGAGGTGAGTCTGGTGGCAGTACTCTGGTTAGGAGCAGAGCTTGCTGGGAAGTCCCCCACCAGCTGTGGCTGGACTGAGTCCCTCTCCCTCTGAATCACTCTTTGGCAAAGACAGATGTGGAGCACAGGGCAGGCCCCCGGGGAAAGCAAAAGGTGTTTGAGGAGGGGCCAGGGGTTGGGAATGGGCCAGGGCAGTGGAGAATCTCGGTCCCTATAGACATCTAGGCCCCATAGTGATGACAGCAGCTACCACATATTAGGATTTATCATCCGCCAAGTTCCTTTCATATGATATTTGTTACTTCTAGCCCTCGGTACCACACTGTAAGGAAAGCGTGCAACACAGCAGAGGGGTAAAGAGCGAGGACTCCGGAACCAGACTACCTGGCTTTAAATCTTGGCTCCAGCTCTTCCTAGCTGTGCAATTTTGGGCAAGTCACTTTACCCTTCTGTGCCTCAGTGTTTTCATCTATAAATGGGGAAATTAGTTGTACCTATTTCACAAAGTTGCTAATAGTGATTACATGAATGAATGTATACAAAGTGTTTCCAACAGTGCCTGCCTTGTAGCAGGCACCCAATGAGTAATAGCTATTGTTTTTACCAAAGAGGAGAATTCATTTCAGAGGAAAGGAAATGACTTTCCCAAGGTCACTTGACTTCTAAGTGGCTGAGCTGCATGGGTCTAACTACTTAACCACTAGGTCTCCCTGTCCTTGTAAATGAAAGAAGCCCCATGGATGGTGGCTCCTTTCCGGGACTCTGGCAATTGGGGTACGGGCTGGGGGACTGATTTCTCCAGCCCTGCCCCGCCCTGCCCCGCCCAAGGGCTGGAGCCTGCAGGCAGGCCTTTTCTTTCCAACCAGCAACTGGAAGAACTGGCCTCTGAGTCTTGCTAGGGGCCAGGAGGGCGAACAAGGGGGCATTGAGCCTGGTGGGGCCTCACAATGGCCGCTCTGTCCCTGCAGCCCGGGGGCTGGGCCGTTTCCGTAGGGGACAATAGTCAAAAGGCAGTGACGCCGGCAGGGCCTGGAATCCCAGGCGGGATTTTCCAAGGCCTCAAATCCCGCTGTTTGTCCTCACAGGAGACCCAGGAAGCCTACCTCCCTGTCTCCCAGCACCCCACCCACGCAGGGCCCTGTGCCCAGAGGCCCTGGCCCCCTCCCCAGTCTGGGGGCGGCTCGGTGACTGGGGCCATAGCTCTGAGGTCTAGGCTCTGAGCAGGGGCCGATGGCCCTTCACGGGGGCCTGGGATAGGGGAAACTGCTACATCCGGACGTGGTTACGGAGCTAGGTGGTGAGGGTCGGCCTCAAGGAAGTAGAGAAGCTTCTGAAGGTCACAGGCAACCAGCCGGTACTTGAGCTGTACGATACCGCACGGTTGCTCTGAGTGTCCACGCGCCGGGCTGGGTGGTAGCCGGCTCTGTGGCTGCAGAGGGAAGCCTGTGAGAGCCTGTCAGAGGTGGGAGGCTGCTGGGTGATGGCTGGACAGTCCGCAGGTCGAGTGATGTCCTTCCGTAGCCGTGAGGCAGCTGTGTTGGGCCTGTTCTGGTTGAGGGCAGTGCTGCGTCCCCCTCACGTGAGAGTTGGGTCTGAGGATTCCCAGCGTGTTTTAGCTTAAATCTGGACGAGCCCCAGCCCCACCGAGCCCCTGACTTTAGCCGTGACCCCAGGGCTGCTGGGCCTTCTCAGAACGTGAGGCTGAAGGGGTGCGCCTCCGCCCGTCCGCCTTGCCTCCCCGTCCGGACCTGGCCTTGCAGCCCCACAGCTCAGCGGGCGGCTGCTCTGCTCTCCCTGGAGCCCCAGACCGCTGCTTCTCTCTGCTGCAGGCTCAGCCCGCTGCCAGCCCTGCCCTGGCCCCCGGGCTGGGGGCTGATTGGGTAAGGCCTAGGCTGCCTAGTGGGACTTGGAAACGTCCAGCCCCCTGTGGGAAGGGCAGGAAGGAGTGCAAGGCTGAGGAAACCCCCCTCCACCCCCTCAATATCCCCTTCCCCACACAGCCAGGGACATTCTGAGGGCGGGAGGCACATTCCAGGGTCCCCAGCTGGACTCTGAAGGCTCTGGGGCCCTGGAGGCTCTGGCCTTGACGTCTGCCTCCCGTCCCCCACCCCTAGGCCCATGCTCCAGCCATCCTGCCCACCACCCTGGTTCCCCTTTGCCTCCTGCTGGGCCCTGACCCTGCCAGGCCGGGGGGGCCATTTGAGGTCTCCTCAAGGTCTCACCCAGGTGCTGGCTCAGGACCATAAATCATGCCAGCTGGGCTGTGAGGGCCTGGGGTGGCAGCTGGCTGGGGAGGGGGGTGCAGGGGGGGCCTGTCTTGGTACGTGCTGCGTTAGCAGGGAGCAGTGCCCAGCTGTGAGCCGGGTGGGCAGGGTGCTGACCGCCGCTGCCCTAGTCAAGGAACATCAGAGGGAAAGGGCCGCCACCCGGGGCGCCCAGCCTTGGGGTAGCCCAAGCAGCAGACCTGGACCCCATCCCAGGTAACTGGGGTACCATGAGGATAGCTACAGAGATGACCCCACCCGATAGGAAACCTGGGACAGAAAAGCAGCCCCCCCAGGAGTAGGTGGAGAGACTCCCTTACCAAGGGTGGGTAAACAGCTATCCTTCTTCTTTTGCAAGGATAGCCTCACAGAATCCTCTGCCCCAAAGAACAACAGATATGCACACACCTCCCAAAGGAACAGAGGCACAGACCTCGCAGGAAGGCGAGATTGACCCCTTATCCCGGCAGGACACAGAAATAAAGCACCACCCCAGCTTGGTCAGAGAGACAACTACGTAGATCTTCTCAGAGAAAGAGACACAACACCCTTCCCTGTCACAGAAGGACAGAGCCCCATGTGTCCCAGGGGAAAGGGCAGCAGATGCGCCCCCTCCCACCCAGCCCAGGTCTAGAGGCTGCCTGATGAGACTGGGCTGGGCGCCACCTCTTCCTCATGCTCTCTGCCACTCTCTCATCCGCCCAGCCGTTTCCTCTGCCTGGGAAGAGGTGGGGCTGGGAGTGACATCCAGAAAGGGTGGGAGGTGGAGCAACCCCTGCGCAGGATCCCAGGGGGCAGATGTCAGAGGGGACAGCTGGTCCTCATGGCCCCTGTGGCTTGGCTCGGATCAGAGGGTCAGCGGGCAGGGTGCTGGCTACACAGCCAAGCCGGCCACTGTCAGGGGCCCCCAGCCTGACGTCAGTCCCACTCATTGTTGCTGCAGAGGCTTGAGTCACTCCCTGTGACGCACTGGGGTCAGCTCTGGAGCGGTTGGGGGTGGCCTGCAGGGCCAGCTTCAGGGCTCAGCTCTCCCCTGGGCGCACTAGGATGGGGCGGGGCCGTCCGAGGCCACACTCGCCATGGGAAGCCAGCTGCCTACTCCCAAGGTCTTGGGTTGGCCTTCGAGGTCCCTCCACAAAGGCTTTGCTGCAGACGTGCCTCAGAGGGCCTTCGCCAGTCGCCTGTCTGACTGGCTGGCCATGACTCTGGCTGAGAAGTCAGCTCCCTCTGTCCTGGCCTGTCCTGCCTCAGAACTCTCAGTTCCCACCCTCAGCCCTCAGTGAGACCTCTTTCTCCAGCTCTTTTCTGTCTCCTTCTCCAGGAAGCCTCTCCAACATAGTTCCCTGCAGCCCCACTTCTTCCTGGAATTGCCAAGCCCCCTTCTTGTCCGTCTCCTCAGGTTACTGTTGTGTGCTCTCTGCAGTTGTCTTGGTTTTCCACTGGTGCCCAGTCACCTCCCAGCTTGCTGAAAGCAGGGCTTGGGACTCCTCTTCACTCTGAATGTGTCACTTTCTCTTCCGGGCCACAGGCCTCTTTCTGGGATAACAGCAGTGGCTTCCATCCTGGCCCCTTCTGGCCCCTGCAAAACCTGCTGCCATTTTTCATACCATTGGTTGTGTTTTCTCACCCAGGGGCAACTTCTGGTCCATTTCCTCTGTGAGACTCTGAGTTCCTGGAGGGCCAGGATTGTGACTTGTTCCCCTTGGTAGGACATCGGCCTGGCATGGGGACAGTCACACAGGCGTGGCATGATTGAATGATTCCATCTGGGTCATCAGGAGTAGTGGCATAGGACGGGAGAATTCACTCCACACAGCCTCCTTTTTTTGGGCTGAGACCCTTGCTCCCTGACAGGACCACCCAGATGTGTGTAGGACTCAGGGTCAGAGTTGCAACGAGAATGGCCCCGTAAGGATTCAGGGAGGTACGAGGAGGCAAGAACTGGCCAGTGTCTGGATGTGAGATAAGATAGGTGAGGGGGCTCAGGCAGGAAAGGCTCCAGGGACAAGGTGAGGTGTGGAGGGAGGAGAGTGGGTAAAAAGACTGGCAGAATGAGGAAAGAGTAGCTGTGTAGCTTTGGCAAGTGTATTAGTCAGGGTTTTCCAGAGAAAGAGATCCAATAGGATGTGTATATATAGAAAGAGATTTACTATGAGGAATTGGCTCATGTGATTATGGGAGCTGACAGGTCCCAAGATCTACAGCCAGCAAGCTGGAGATCCAGGAGAGCCGATGGTGCGATTCCAAACGCGGGCCCCGGAGGAGCAGATAGTTCACTTCAAGTCTAATGTCCCATCTTGAAAGCCGTCAGGGAGGGTCAGAACCTTTTATTCTATTCAGGCCTTCAACTGATTGGATGGGGCCCACCCCCCTTAGGGAAGGTAATCTGCTTTACTAAGTCTGCATTCAAATGTTAATCTCTTGCAGAAAGACCCTCACAGACACACTCAGAATAATGTTTGACAAAATGTCTGGGCACTCTGTGGCACAGTCGAGTTGAGACATAACATTAGCCGTCACAGCACATCACTACATATCACCGGGCCTCAGATTCATTATCTGTAACATGGGGGGAAACTGTATTTACTTTCAAAGGCAGTAGGAGAAATCAACACACTAGTGCATGTGAAGTGCTGGTGTGGTACCTTGCAAAGCTCGGTGACTGGTAGTGGTGATGATGGGGAATTCAGGACAGTGGCAGTGAAGGGCCCTGAGATGAGTGTGTCAGGGGACAGAGAGCGGTCAGTCACTCCCCTCACTCACTGGCAGTCTCTGGAAGTTAGGCTCTGTTTTTTTCTTTTTTTGTCACACGACACGCAGGGTCTTAGTTCCCCCACCAACGATCGAACCCGCGCCTCCTGCAGTGGAAGTGGGGAGTCTTAACCACTGGACCGCCAGGGAAGTCCCTAGGCTCTGTTTCTCCCCGCCCCTCTCCCCCCCGCCCCCTGGGGCTGGTTCTAACCTCCCTGGGTCCCCCTCCTTTGGCTCCTTACAGATCCTCCCCTCTCAATATTTTATCCTGATTCCTTTCTGGTTAAGTCCAGGCTCTAGAAGAGGATGCTGGTCTCTAAAGCAGGCGGCTTTCTCCTTCCCCAGGCCCCATTTATAGAGGAGAAAATAAGAATGGATGAATGACATCAAGAGGCACACACAGAGGCAATGGCAGAATTACAAGCTTTACAAGAAATGTCACCAGATCCGTCATGGCAGAGCACCAAGAAGTGCTCCTGTGTGAAGATAACGGAGTAAGGTTAAGCCCCTTTGTCCAGCATCTTTGTGGGGCCAGGGATCTTGTCTATCGTGCACATTGAACAAGCTAAAGTTTTGCCATTCACTCAGAACACTGGCTTGAGCTCATCTCCAGGGCACCTCTCCAAATAGCATGCCCCTCATCTTGGGGGATCGATGCCCCTTCCAGGCCTCTGAGCCCAGACTTGGGGCTCCTTTCCAGGGGTGGCTCGCCGCCGATGACTACTCTCGGCCAAGGGAGGCAGCACAGAGCCCATCAGGCCCCTCCTTCCCTCTAATCTCTATGGCGGAAGTGAGTTGTTCCAGCCGAAACACAACAACATCCTCGGTGGTGGGAGTGAATGGACTCGTCCAAATGAGGGAGATACTTCTTACCATCAAATCTTAAAAGCTGATAGATAACCCAGAAACAGGTAGATTTCAAATTATAGAGCAGCGTATGATTCTTTTTGTCCTCTGGAGTGGAGGTAGAACGATCTGGGTAGCTGCACTCGTGTCAGGGTTCGGCCAGCTCCGCTCGCGCCCCCGCCGGAGGCCGATGGAGCAGGTGGGACCGGCCAGGCTCGCAGAGGAGGGTCAGGGCTTCCGGCGCCGGCACCGCCTCCTGCCGAGGTGATCTGCCGCCCGCGGGGAGGGCGGTTGCGTGGCCCGAAGGTCCAGGACGGGGATTCGGGGAGGTGGGGGGCCGTTTTAGCCGTGTGCCCCCTTCTCTTGTACGAGCGCGGGCGCGCCTCGAACTCCCGGGACCGGCCAGGCTGGGCGCGGGGCGCCGCTCCCGAGACCTGGAGGAGTCCGCTCCTCCCGCGTAGCCCTGGACCGTGGAGGTTCGCCGGGACTGGTGGCTGGAGAAACGCGACTCGGACGGGAAGTCCTTCCTGCGTCCGGCCGGGGTTTCTTGATGCGGAGCCGAATAACTGTGTGTTTTTGCGTTCAGCCCATTTCTTGCGGCTCCTCGGGCGCGCGGAGTTTGCGGCGTACCTGCGGAGATCGTACCTGCGGAGATCGCACCTGCGGAGGGCTTACCTGCGCCTGAGGAGGAGGAAGGGCAAGATCCAGCCTGAGGGACCCGCGCTCCAGTCTCTCTGCATAAGGTGAGGATGGGGGTACCCTGGGCTCCGGCCTGACTCAGAGAAGGCATCAGTCAGCCTCTGCACCTGTGCTCTGCAGATCTGGGCCTTGGGGGCACCGAAGGGACGAGACTTCCCAGGCCCTGCCTTGGAGAAGTCCCCTGCTCACCGGGGTCGGGGGAGAGGGAGCAGAGAAGCTCATCACAGACCAAAGGTGGCCGCGTTGGGAAGGAGGCTGAGGTTGGTTAGTAATGACTTCCTGAAGGAGTGGAGTGGCGCCGAGAATGAGGGAAGAGCCTGGGTTTGGGCCAAAAGTGAAGAGATGGATGGCCTGCGGGGGATACAAGAGGGGGTTTGTGGAAGAAAGGGGAGCTGGACCAGAGCTGGGAATCTTTAGATGGGAAATTGCTGGATGGAGTTAGACTAGAGAACCAACCCAGCAACAATTCCTGCATCAGGATGAATTGAGCAGTCACTGTACTAGGAATCAGGTATACTGAGATTCCAGTGATGACTAGGATACAGTCCCTGCCCTCAAGGAATCGTCTGCCTAGTTGGAGAGATCAGTCAAGATTAACACCTGTGAAAAGATAACTGATAATACAGGTAGTCCTGGGCTGATTGCCAAGCGAGAGGCAGAGAGCCAGCTTGATTCTGAGCAGTCCATGGCCTGCTGCCCTGTCTTCAGGGACAAAGAGACAAACCAATACACTTTGAAGAGAGCTGCCAGACTTGAGGAGATAAGATGTGATGTCAAGCTGGCATGTTTATGGGGACTGGAGACCTTTAACAGGTAGATGGGGTGGGGGGGAGGGGTAAGGGGGTGATGGAAGAGTTGCCTTTAAATATCTGAAAGGCTCCTTTGTGGAAAAAGGGTGAGACTTATTCTGTGTGTGGCTCTTGATATCAAAACTAAGTTTAGTGGTTTGAAGCACTAAGAGATTCCTTCCATAGAGGGAATCACTGAGTAGAGCTTTGAAAAGACGGAATGGCCTGCTGCGAGAAGTAGTGAATTCTCTGTCAGGGGAGGTGTGTAGGCTGAACCCTCTCTTGCTGGGCTCATATTCAGTTACTGATGAAGTTCTGGTTCTCAAGTCTGTTCTTTTTTTTTTTAATTTTTAAAATTTATTTATTTGATTTTTGGCTATGTTGGGTCTTCTTTGCTGCACGTGGGTTTTCTCTAGTTGTGGCGAGCAGGGGCTACACTTGGTTGCGGTGCGTGGCCTTCTCATTGCAGTGGCTTCTCTTGTTGCAGAGCACGGGCTCTAGGCACGTGGGCTTCAGTAGTTGTGACGCACGGGCTCGGTAGTTTTATATTGCGGGCTCTAGAGCACAGGCTCAGTAGTTGTGGCGCATGGGCTTCATTGCTCTGCGGCATGTGGAATCTTCCCGGACCAGGGCTTGAACCCGTGTCCCCTGCATTGGCAGGCAGATTCTTAACCACTGTGCCACCAGGGAAGCCCTCAAGTCTCTTCTTTCATTCCCACTCTCTCCACTAGTCCTGTCCTGTAGCCTTGTGTCATCTCTCATCAATGACAATGAAATAATTATAGCAGCTAATACTACCTGTCAGGAACTGCATTAAGTGCGTTACAGATACTTACTCATCCTGTCCTTGAGACGACCCTTTCGGGGTAGCTATTGTGAATATGCCCTTTTTATGGATTGGGGAAACTGAGGCACATAGGGGTGAGGCAGCTTGTCCATGATCACATCACACAGTCAGCAGTTGGCAGAGCCGGGGTTCCAACCCAGGCCGTCCGGCTTTAGAGTCACTGCTCTTTTTTTCTTTTTGCGGTACGCGGGCCTCTCACTGTTGTGGCCTCTCCCGTTGCGGAGCACAGGCTCCGGACGCGCAGGCTCAGCGGCCATGGCTCACGGGCCCAGCCGCTCCGCGGCATGTGGGATCTTCCCGGACTGGGGCACGAACCCGTGTCCCCTGCATCGGCAGGCGGACTCTCAACCACTGCACCACCAGGGGAGCCCAGAGTCACTGCTCTTAACCACTGTTCTGCTGTGTTTTACATGTGTTATTTTATTTCATCCTCATAACGATCCAAATTTACACATGAGAAAATAGACTCAGAGGTTGAATGATTTGCTTAAGGTCACAGAGCAAGATATAGGAGAGCTGGGATTCAGACCCAGGCCCTTTGGACGTGAAAACCCCACACTCTGTACTTCACTCTCCCATATCCCATTGCACTGTCTCTGTAACTGTCACTATTGTAGTGGCCTCTAACTGGCCTCCTTGCCCAGCCCTTTCTGCCTTAAATTGGCAAGTTTTTACCTCAGTCTGTGGATGGAAACGTGAGATTTGGTGTGTATGTGTCAGTCAGGTTTTCAAGTCCAGTCTTCTTAGCTTTCACTGACTTCTCAGAGCAGTCCGTGACCCCAAAATAGCGACGAGCCATTCTCTGCTTGTCAACCAGAGTTCACTTTCTGCTGCCCAGATTCAGTGCTGGACAGTGATGCAGTGACTCTTCTGCCCTCGGGACAGAGTCCAGATGCCTTAATCTGGTCATTCAAGATCCCAGGAAATCAGACTCCAATCTTCCTTTTCTTCTATTCCCACCATGTAGTCTCACCACTCTGGTAATGTTTACCTGCCTGTCTCTCCTCCATCCTGGCAGCTTCTCAAGGGCAGGGGCTGATAGGTGTTGCACAGTGAGCATTTGCTGTAACCTGCACTGCACACCGTCATGGACTTCAGGCCTGGGCCGGGTGTTTGGACTGGTAACTTTGAGGCTCTCCTCTTCTCCGATCCCGAGAGTCTGTGATTCTCTGCCAGCATGTGCTGCGCAGTGCAGAGACGGGCTGCGGCGTCAGGGGCTGGGCTGGGCCTGGAAGGAGGTGAACAGGTGACGCGCAGATCATGCAGAAGGTGTCCACATCTGATATGGTTCCTTCTGCAGGGCGGTCCCCGGGTGGGGCGAAGCTCCCCGGTCTTTACTCTCGTCCCGACCCCAGCGTGGGCCACCGGCTGCAAGATGAACTGTCGCTCGGAGGTGCTGGAGGTGTCGGTGGAGGGGCGGCAGGTGGAGGAGGCTATGCTGGCCGTGCTGCACACGGTGCTCCTGCACCGCAGCACCGGCAAGTTCCACTACAAGAAGGAGGGCACCTACTCCATCGGCACCGTGGGCACCCAGGACGTTGACTGCGACTTCATCGACTTCACCTACGTGCGCGTCTCGTCTGAGGAGTTGGACCGCGCCCTGCGCAAGGTCGTCGGGGAGTTCAGGGTAAGGTGGGGCGCGGTGGGGGGCAGGCGGCCCCTGAGTGTCATCCCCACCCCGCCCCGGCCTGCTGCTGGGCCAGCTCGCCCTTCCTGGGGGTACTTGTCGGGTCCTTTCAGGTTCTAAGGAAGAGGAGCTTTCAGAGCTTCTGTGGGTGAGGAGGGCGTGGTGGGGGGCGGGGAGGTGAGGGGACCTGGTAAAAGTACAAGGAAGCAGAGCAGGAAGCCCTCGGAGCGCTGGCGGTCAGGGCCCCTGGGTGATCGCTGCCGCTGTGCTCTTGACCTTCTCTGACCCTGCAGCTCTCTCTCCTGATACCCCTCTGCTCTGCTTCCACATTTGGGCCTTTCTTATATGAAACTCCCTGAGAGGGAGGGATGCTGGGCTCAGGCAGTGGGCATCCAAGTGGAGTGTCTCTCGGGCAGCGTGGCACGTGTCTGTGTGTGCCTGTAGGGGTGAGGGGAAAGGTGGATGGGACACGCCATTCTGCTAATGTTGGTCACCTCAGGGTGGGAATGGAGGCATGATTTTTATTTTGTCTTCATTCAGTGTTGCAGTGTTTCACTATTTCAATGAGTGCATTTTTTTTTTTTTTTTTTTTTTTTTTTTGCGGTGCGCGGGCCTCTCACTGTTGTGGCCTCTCCCGTTGCGGAGCACAGGCTCCGGACACGCAGGCTCAGCAGCCATGGCTCACGGGCCCAGCCGCAGACCCTCAACCACTGTGCCACCAGGGAAGCCCCGATGAGTGCATATTTTTAAATTTTCAAGTAACCAAGGGAATTTCTCTTAAGGTGTTCCCTGAGGTCAGAGGAGGAGGGTTGTCTGTCTGACTTCCATTCCACAGAGGTGTGATCCTTGCAGGGGGTGGACCCTCTCCCAGGCCACAGTGGGCTCCCCACCTCCATCCCTCCAAGGCCAGAAAGGGCAAGTTCATAAGAGTTTCCCAGTCCCCCTTCAAAGGGAGGCAGCGGTACTCAGCCCTCTGTCCTCCAGATGCCTGTGAGCGGCACGGGGAGCACAGTGGACTCTTAGAGCCAGGCTCTGCCACCCAGCAAGTGTGTGACCCTGGGCAAGTGATTCCACTCCTCCCAGCCTCAGTTTCACTGTGTGTAAAATTAGGATGAAAATTGTGCCCACCTCATGGGGTATATGCACCGTGAGGATTAAATGAGTCAAATATGTCAAGTGCTTCACAGCCTGCACCCAGGAAGCGTTACAGAAGCGGCAGCTGTTATTACTGTCAGCTGAGGGCACACGAGCTTGGTTTGTTCGTGAAGGAGAGACTTATTCCTGATGGGCAGTTAAGGACTTGAGGGAGGCATCCTTACCTTCTGGGTTGGCCCGGACTCAGATGGAAAGGTGCTTTAGGGTCTTGGCTGCATTAGGAGGAGTGTGGGGTTGCCACACCCCACGGGGGGGCAGGCAGATTTATCGGACCAGGTGGCCCCATTGGCTTCTCAGAGGAGAGGAGGGAGAAGCTCCAGGTCTGGTCTGTCCTTCCCCTCCTGTCCCCCTTCGGTTCCTTGGCTTTTGTCTCTCTCTTTAAGGATCACTGGGCTTTTCTTCAGAGGCTGTGAGTTTAGGTTGTCATTGAGTGAATGAGGTAGGATTGTGCTTAATTGGCCTGGGGAGAAGGAGACGTTGGAGAGAAGGTGATTTTGGAGAACCTTCTGAAGGATGGGGGCCAAAGGGGCGGGGTTGTGGAAGGAGAAGGAAGGTCCTTCTTGTAAAGTTGAAAGGCAAAAATTTTGAAATCAGACAATCTGGATTCAAACCCTGGCGCCGTCATCCACTGGCCTGGGACTTTGGCAAGGTAACTTGCCAGTGTCTCTGAGCCTCATTCTGCCTCCGTCAAATGGAGGTTATATACCTGCCGCACAGAGTTGTTGAGAGGAGCGAGAAGGATTGCGTGTGCAAAGAGCCTGGCCCAGAATATGTGCTTAAAAACCTCACTTCCGAGCAAAGCTGGAGGAGCTGGGTGGGCGCACAGACTTTGCTTGGACCGTTCAGCTTGAGGCCGGCAGTTGGCTGTGGCGCTTCACACGAATCCTTTACTCTCTGGGCCTCATTCCCTGCCCTCCCGGGGGACTGAAGAAGCTAGGAGAGCAGCTCCCTGGGGCATAGGAAGCAGGCGCTCAGGGCGAGAGCCCCTCGGAGGCTTTGGCCTGCTCACTCTTGCTCCTCCTTCCCCAGGATGCTCTGCGAAACTCCGGGGGCGATGGGCTGGGCCAGATGTCCTTGGAGTTCTATCAGAAGAAGAAGTCTCGCTGGCCTTTCTCAGACGAGTGCATCCCCTGGGAGGTGTGGACGGTCAAGGTGCACGTGGTGGCCCTGGCCACGGAGCAGGAACGGCAGATCTGCCGGGAGAAGGTGGGTGAGAAGCTCTGCGAGAAGATCACCAACATTGTAGAGGTGATGAACCGGCACGAGTACCTGCCCAAGATGCCCACGCAGTCGGAGGTGGACAACGTGTTTGACACAGGCTTGCGGGACGTGCAGCCCTACCTCTACAAGATCTCCTTCCAAATCACCGATGCCCTGGGCTCCTCCGTCACCACCACCATGCGCAGGCTCATCAAAGACACCCTGGCCCTCTAGGTGTCGCTGGGGCCTCGGGCGCTCCTTGATGGCTTGCGGACCTTGGCTTCTGGGGATTGTACTGTTAGGCCCTGTTAGCCCTTGGGGCTCTGGAACCCGCTCCAGGTCCTTGATGAGATCTGGAAGGGCCACCCCTGGCTTCCTGGTGTGTGGTTGCCAGTCTCTGGTCATCCTTGTCACCTTCACTGATGGTCAGGTCTGGCCTACACCGTCTCTCCGCGCCCCTGGTGGGGGTCCCCTTTCCTACGCTGTACAGAGGACATCACTAGGATGGTGAATAAAGTTGAGAATGTGAGTTTGGGTTGCGCCATCTCTACCTTGGCTGGTGTTCTGGCCTGAAACATTAACACTTTTTTTTTTTTTTTTTTTTGCGGTACGCAGGCCTCTCACTATTGTGGCCTCTCCCATTGCAGAGCGCAGGCTCCGGACGCGCAGGCTCCGGACACGCAGGCTCAGCGGCCATGGCTCACAGGCCCAGCCGCTCCACGGCATGTGGGATCCTCCTGGACCGGGGCACGAACCCGGTGTCCCCTGCATCGGCAGGCGGACTCTCAACCACTGCGCCACCAGGGAAGCCCAAAACATTAACACTTTTATAGCAGACCTGCCAGGACACATGTGTGTGTTGAGAGCATTATTCCAAGATGAGGGGAGTGGGCGGATGGGATTAAAGATAGATGAAAGCTGATTGATTTTGTACTTTGTTGGACATTCACATAAGCAGGTGTGACCATGGTCAGTCCCATGAATGAGGGCACAGATCAGGATCTACTGCTTTTGGATATGACTGTGCTATTTCTCCTCCCTTCCTAAGGAAGGTATGACATCCCTGCCTTTTATATTATCTGGTCTTCCTTCAGATGACCCCAAAGAATATCTCCTCTGTCTTCATAGAGCACACACAGGCCCCCACTTGCACCAGAGAGCTCATTTGATTTGGTGTTTCTCTCTCTGGAGAGAGATTGGCCACCTTAAGACTGGTGTCTGGTAACACTTCTTCCAGTTTGGGCTGGCCCTCGCCAGTTGTTAGGACATTGGTAACTCACTCATTTCTAGGCAAGCATGCTCAAAACCGGTGAACTCCATTGTGTGTTTTCATTGATTTAGTCTTCCATGTTTTACAATGCTTTTTGTTACATAGGTGCCAGTTCTAACCAAACTAAGTGAGCAGTGCGTAAGCAGCTGTGCTAAGGGAGAAAGGGGCTGGGGGTCTTGTCCATGGTCCTGGAGCAGTTAGGCTCCAGGATGGCCAGGAAGTGTTTGCACGTTTTTCTCACCCCAAGCCACTCTTGGCCGTGCGCTGTTTCATGAGGGGTTTTCTGATGTCCTACCCTTGACCTCTGGGGCAGTGCGGAGTTGGAGAACTCAGGAGGTTCTCAGGGGTTTGGAGATGGGGAAGGCCAATTCTCAGCAAGTCCTTGATGAGGTGTGACCCTACCTGGCCTGCTGCAGTCTGGGGGACCTTCTTTTCCTCCTAGAGGCCATCAGCTCATCCCTTCCGGGGAGTCGGCTGAGTCAGGTGTTTGCGGACAGCGACTTTGTTTTAAACCGAGCTCAGGGTTGCTACAGTTCTCAGGAGACCTGGTCGGGAGGGTCTTTCCTCCATCTCAGCTTCCCCATACTTTCTGCTTTTTTGCAGCCAGGCTCTGCGCCAGTCTCCCGCCCTGGCTTGGCTGTGGGACACCCAGTTGGCAGCAAGCCCCCCATAGTGGGCAGTTCAGTAACATCTCCATCCCTTTTGGTGGCGTGATTTCCCGGAGGCAGGGGACTGATTTACTCAAGGTCAGGACAGGAGCCCTGGTGACTCAGATCTATGCTTTCCCCTTGGTCTGTAACTCTCCTTGACCTCTGGGGCCTGAGCAAAGGAATGGGGGCAGGCCTTAAAGTCCTCCTGCCCTCCATCTCCCTCCCCTGGGACCAAGGAGGCACTGGCCGCTTGTCCGGCCCCAGGAGGCTCCCAAGGGGATGATGCACGATGAAGGCTATGATCACTAAGGGTCTAGAGGCTGCTTATTTGCCTCCTGTCCCAGTGGCCACCTGGGCCACCTAGCAGTATTGACCTTTTTGGCCCAGGGACAGAAAGCCCAGGAGTGGGGATGGCCCTTGTTTGTCCTGTGTCCCGCTCAGCGGGGGCAGCGCCCTAGCCAGCACCTGGGATGAGGTCTGGAAGATCCTTTCGGGATTCTGAGGGCGGGCTATCTCCTGACCTTTGCTAAGGGGGAGGGAGAGCCCTGGGGACAGGACTCCTGGGTTTGGCCGGTTGGGTGCGTGCGTGGTTGTGTGGGCCTTTGAGCGCAGAAGTAACACCGGCCCTGGGATTCTGGGCCATAGCTACACTGGAGGAGCCCTTTGTCTAAAAAGGGCCTGAACGCTCCGACGCAGGGGGTGGGGTCGCACGGCGCCTGGGATCCGCCCCTTGGGCCCCTCCCTGACGCGGCCGCCGCCCACCCGCCGGCCCCGGGCTCCCGCACATCTGGCGGTCGCCAGCACATCTGGGCAGCCGGCGTGAAGCATGAACGGCTCGCAGGCGGACGTCACAGCCCGGGCCGCCTGGCTCAGCTCCTGTTGCAACCAGTCGGGGGTGCTGCCGGAGCCCCGCGAGGGGCCGCGCGCCGTGCAGGCGGCGGTGCTGGGCGTGCTGTCGCTGCTCGTGCTCTGCGGGCTCCTGTTCCTGGGCGCCGGCCTACTGCTTCGCGCCCAGGGTTTGACGGCGCTGCTGGCCCGAGAGCTGCGCGCGTCCCGGGAGGGAGAGCCCGGCGGCGCCAGTGGCGGCGAGGATGACTCGTAGGCGCGTCCGGCTGCGCTCGGGGGTCGCGGCCCCCCGGCGGCCCGCGGACTCCACGCCCGACTTCGAGGGAGCGGCCCCCAGCGCCAGACGGCTTCAGCGGGAAGCCCTCCGGCGATGCTGGCGCGCGCGCGCACACACAGGTGAGAGCCCGCCCAGATGAGAGCTGCAGCGCCTTGGGAGTGGGGGCGCAGGGTCTGGAAACCGTCGTATTGGCCGGGCTCTCTGCGCTCAGCCACAGACTCAGCTTTTCAGCGACTCCCGTTCCAGCTCTGGAAGCCCACGGCGTGGGCCGGCGGCTATCCCAGGGGTGCCGGGATCTGAGCGGAGGGGCTGCCCTTCCCTCCCTCTCCCGGTCGTCTCTCCAGCCCAGTGGCGCCCCGACCCACGGCCTTTTTCTAGGTCACTGTGTAACTGCGGGAGAGGGAGAAGCAGGGCGGGTCAAAGAGGAGGGAGTCTGGGGGGGCCACGGTGTGCGGGGGAGCCCTTCTTCCCTGCACCCACGCCACCCCGCTTTGCGCCAGCCCCACCTAGTGCTGAGGCCCAACTTTGTGTCATCCCACTGGGAGGCTGGGGAGAGCCACGGCCACAGGAACTCAGCCAACCCAGGCCCCCGGCTTCTGCTTCCTCCTGTCCTCTCCTTCAGGAAGCCTTTTCCCCGGAGAGAGGTTTGGGTATGATTCCTCACTGTGGCCTCCCTCTTGGGGCAGGGATGGGAGTGTGGATCGAGTTTTAGGGCAGAGCCAGGAGCCTGGATGACCCTGGGGGATGGGGAGGTGTGCTGGGGCCTCCTCCCCCCAGCCCCTGCTCAGGTGGGGGGACGTGTGTGGCCCAGAGCAAGGGGCTTTGGGGTGTGCGTGGGGGGGTAGGTGACAAGATTCCTAACAGCTGGGGGGCCTCAGGAGCACGCTGCTCCAGGAAGCTGGGACTGAGGGTTCCCAGCTGTAGGGGCTCCATCTGGCCCTCCTGCCTCTGCCTCTCCAAGGACAGGAACCATCTGGAGGGAAGGGCCTGGGTGGCCTAAAGACAAGGTAATTCTAGGCCAAGGCTGCCTTGGGCAGAGCCATAGGGTTTGGCGAGGGAAGCCTTCTGTGTCTGTCTCCTCTTTTCAGTGGTGTACCAAGGGATTCCCAGGTTTCTGTGGGTGGAGCTGTTCACCAGGGGTGCCTCTGACCTCTCTTGCCCCTCCCACTCTAAAGCCCCTCCCCTGTCTGCCAGGGCAGAGGCAGGGTCCCAGCTTCCCTCTGAGAAGGGAGTGAGTGCTGGAGAGGAGGGGCCGATGAGGGGTGAGGGGCCGGAGTGGGCAGGGTGCAGCTGTGAGGCTGAGGACGTGTGATCCCTGCACAGAGCAGCCCAGGATTTGGTGCTAATCCCGGACAGTTGTGCCACACTGGCCTTGCTGAGCTGTGGACTTCTCACCTCAGGCATGCTGATCCCACCCCCTTGGAGAGAGGGCTGGCCAGGGGTGTGTGTGTGTGTGTGTGTGCTTGTGACTGCTCCTGGCCTTAGGGAGGCGGGCCAGCCCGGGGACATTCCCCACCTCCCTTTGCTGTGTCCTGGGGGAGGGGCTGGAATGCCCTCTCTTTACTGTGTCCAGGTTCGCCCACCCCCTTGCCCATAAGTTCTGCTGAATTTGCTGCATTTCCATCCTTTCTCCCATCTCCATACTATGCTCTTTTCTCCTTCCCCATCTGGGACAGTCTCCAGTTCTGCTGTGAACCCTTCACTTTACAAATGGGGAAGCTCAGAGAGAAGAAAGTGACATGCTCAAGTGGATGACAGAGCCGGAACTGGACCCCGGGGCTCCTGCTTGGTTCCAAGCTCAGGGGGTGGGGTGGCATCCCTGAGTGAGAAGGACCCCTTGGGTTGCCCTCTTTGCTCTGTCCTCTCTTTCCCTGATTTCTCACCACTCTTTGAGATGCTGATGCAGAATATGGCCTCTCTTCCCAAAAGAATGAACCTTCACACCACATTTGTCATATGGTTTCCGGGACTGGAACCTCAACTCCCCCCCTCCCGCTCCGTGTCCTCCTTCCCATCCTTACTTCCCGGCAGCCTTGCTAGATACCTTCTTCCTGCTGGGAATGGCCTTCCAGGTACCTCAGCAACTCCCCAGCCAGCTGGGATAAGCTTTCCTGGCCCGAACCTGAGGGTGCAGGTGAGCTCAGAGGGTCAGCTGGAATATATACACCTATGGAAAAAAAATCCAAGTGGACAGAGCAGAGGGATCGGAGGTCAAGGTGATGACTTGGGTTGGCCTTTGGGTTCAAGTCTGGGTGGTGTTAGAGGAGTAGAGAGATTTGATGGAGGGACGGACCGTGCCCCCAGCATCACGGTGTCTGCTCACACCCAGGCAGGGCTGGGGGTGTCCCGGTGGGGTGAGAGAAGATGGGGTAGGCAAACGCTTTCTTCATCCAACTTCCTGCCTTCGCTATCCCTTCAGCTCAGTGCTTGGGTAGCTGGCCCGTGGCATGTGCTGGAGACCTCAGTGTTCCTGGAGAAAGATACCGACATGTTTGCTGTGGAGCTCTGACCCTGGTCAAGGCTGTCAGACTGAGTGGGGAGGAAAATAATTTAGAAAACTGGGAAATGGGTGCTGCTCTCATGGCATTTCTCAGGCTCCGGCTGGGAGGGAGAGGTGGGGGATGGCTGTAGGTCTGAGTGCCGTGGAGTGAGGCCAGGCATCTGGTCACCAGCAAGCTCCATTAGCCTGTGCTGTCCTTGATGGAAACGCCGGGGCCACAGGTGGGTGGACATCTTGACTTAACCTTCCTCCAGCCCCTGAGTCTCACTCTGAGCTGGAAAGGTCTGTCATTCCTTGGCTCCCTTCCCAGCAAAGACAGGGGTGGCTGTCTGTTACAGATTCCCGAGCCTTGTGTGGTCTGTCTCCCAGAGAGCTCCCATTCCAGCGCACTGGCTGTACGGGGAACTCCTGCTAACTTTGATCCGTGTGCGGTGCAGACGACAGCCTGGGAGAAACCTGGATTGTCGTGAGATCTCAACTTGGGATCTTTGCACTCAGCTGCTGCCTCTGATCTGCTCTATCCAACCTCCTGAACTGCTTATGGTGTGGGTCTGGGAGGTCAGCGCTCCAGGAATGAATGGGCCCCCGGGCAACTGCTGTGTGTCCTGGGCACTGAAGAGGCCACACCCCCAGGATGCTCAGTGCCCGCAGACGCTGACCAGCCCCCTGCCTGCTGGGCCCTGTCCCATCTCTGATGCAGGGTGGCCGTGGTCTGACAGGCCAGTGACTTGTCCCTGCTGAGGGCTGTGGGTCACTGTCCCCCATTTGGAGGTCTTGGGTGCCCCAACAGTGCCCCATCACTGCCCCATCTCTTCCTGTGGCTTGTTATTAAATATGCTGGTAATGCAAGTTTGAGGTATACGGTCTATGTTTCCAGTTCCTGACTCTTGGCATTAGCAGTAGCCCCCGGGCCCCGCTCCAGTTTGGACTGTTTCTGGCAGATCCTGAAATAGCAAACCCCAGCCATGGCCCCTCTCCCCTGGTCCCTCCTCAGTGCTGGCTATTCCCTTTCCACACCCAGATCCAGAGCTTTCCAAGGGTGGGTAGGAGTGGGGCAGTGACTCTCACGCCAGCAATCGATTGCCCCCCTGTGGCCAGTGTGGGCAATAACATGTCTTCATTCAGCTGCCCTATTGACGACCGATCACAGTCTGGCCAGAGCTTGTGCGTCAAAAAAAGAGTGGATTTTGTGAGCGTGTGCACTGAATTCTACGCTGTAAACCTTCATGAACCTCAGTATCTTCATCCATAAAATGGAAGCAACAATGGCAGGAGGATCAAATATATAGTGTGCTTGTCTGTAGATGAAAGGCTGTGATCATCGTGTGATGTTGTTATTTTTTCCTCCGAACCTGGCCACTCCTAGAGAAAAGGTATAGAATCGCCCACTCCCCACCCTGCTCCTGGGAACACTTCGTTTATTCATCTTTTCCATGAGTGTTTATTGAGTGACTGCTCTGTGCCGGGCTGGCTCTGGGGCTGGGGATGAGATGAATGGGGCAGAGGCCCTGCCCTCAAGGACCTCACAGTCCAGTAAAGACTGATGCTTACAAGGCTGAAGCTAGGGGCTTCCCTGGTGGCGCAGTGGTTTGGAATCTGCCTGCCAATGCAGGGGACACGGGTTCGAGCCCTGGTCCAGGAGGATCCCACATGCCGCGGAGCAACTGGGCCCGTGATCCACAACTACTGAGCCTGCGCGTCCAGAGCCTGTGCTCCGCAACAAGAGAGGCTGCGATAGTGAGAGGCCCGCGCACTGCGATGAAGAGTGGCTTCCGCTTGCCGCAACTAGAGAAAGCCCTCGCACAGAAACGAAGACCCAACACAGCCAAAAATAAATAAAATAAAAATTAAGTTTGTTAAAAAAAAAAAAAAGACTGAAGCTAACACAGACAATGAGAAGTGCCCAGTGTGGATGGAGCCAAGAGCAGAGAGTGACTGGCTTGGCTTGTCGAGGAAGGGGTACTGAATGGGCATTCACGGAGTGAAGAAGGGGAGGAAGAACATTCGGGGCAGACGCGCAGTGGTGTGTGGGGCTGGTGGTACCCTAGAAGCAGGTAAGTAGAGCTGGGTGTGAAGGGACGGGACGGGAGACCAGAGGCGTGGTAGCCTGGACGGGAGTGGAATTTACCCTGGGGGCAGTGAGGGCTCTGGAGGGTTTTAAGCCGGGAAGTGACATGGATCTGGATCTTAGGGAATGGGGGGTAAGTCTGTGGGTGGGAGCAGGCTGGAGGTAGAGAGACAGCAAGGAGGCTGTGATCAAAACCCAGCAAAAGGGCTTTCCCGGTGGCGCAGTGGTTAAGAATCTGCCTGCCAGTGCAGGGGACACAGGTTCAAGCCCTGGTCTGGTGAGATCCCACATGCCACGGAGCAACTAAGCCCGTGCGCCAGAACTACTGAGCCCGCATGCTACAACCACTGAAGCCCGCGTGCCTAGAGCCCATGCTCCGCAGCAAGAGAAGCCACTGCAATGAGAAGCCCGCGCACCACAATGAAGAGTAGTCCCTGCTTGCCGCAACTAGAGAAAGCCTGCGCGCAGCAACGAAGACCCAGTGCAGCCAAAAATAGATAAATAAAATAAATAAATTTATTAAAAAAAAATGGTGGCCTGGACTGGGGTGGAAAGAAAAGGGGACAGATCCAAGTGATGTTTGGGATTCAGGCTTTGGTCACTAGTTGGATGTGAGAGATGAAGGAGAGGGAACAGGGAGGACGAAGCCCCAGCTCTTGGACTGAATTACTGAGCGGGTGGTGATGCCTGCCACCCACTGAGGGGCCGTGTTATCAGTTACGACTTTTTTGGTCTGAATTTACAGGAAACCCAAAAGATATTTGGCTTGAGCAGAGGGGAATTTATACTGCACGTAACTGCAAAGGCTAGCGGCAGTTCTGGCCTCAGGTCTGCCCTGACTCAGGTCTGACAGTGACAGCAGGCCTGGCCTCTATGCCTCCCGTGGCTTGGTTGCTCTGTCAGCCTCTGACAGGGTGGTCTAGTGGTCAGAGCAAGGCCTTGGAATCAGGTGCCTGGATTTGAAAGCTGGTACCACATTCTCTAGCTGTGTGACCTGGGCAAGGTGCTTAACCCCTCGTGGCTCAAATCCCTCCTCTTCGGAGTGGGGAAGAGTGGGGCCGAGCTAGTACATGTTTTGTTAGGATGAAATGAGATCCCCATGTGTAGAGAGCCTGGCACAGTAAGTGTGCCTGTTATTAGTCTCAGCCTCCATGTGAAGAGGGGATGTTGGCTTCATGGCCTCTCAGATTCATATCTATCATGAAAGAGGCGGGGTTAGGGTCCCTTAGGTCCCAGGTCTCTCAGGCCAAACCCTGGGAGCAGCTGTGACTGTGTGTTACCCCGGAGGTACTGTGCTGCCAGTATGGAATGTCCTAAGCCTTGGTCACGTGCTCTACTCAGACACCCCAAACCACAAGGCCTAAAGGAGAGGGCTGTCGCCTTACCAAATCTAATCCTGTTTCAGTCCTGGGGTGAACAGAGGCTGGGCGCCCATAGACTGGCTCATGGCTGCTGCAGATGGGGACGCCGCAGGCAGAGGGGCGGTGATGCGTCCAGCTCAGGTGTGTTGGGTTGGAAGCACGCTGGGGGCGTCCAAGGTGGATAATCAGTGGATGGGGCTGGGGCTCAGCAGGGGGGCTTCCAGGCCATGGTGACTCTAGAGGCAGAAGATGGAGCTGTGGGAAGGGACCAGGTTGGGGGGAGAAGGGAGCAGGCCAAGCAGGACACCCCTTAAGGGCAGGGTGAGAGGACATGGTGGGCCATGGAGGAGGGGCGCCCGGAGAGGTGGGAGGGAAGCCGGGGAGCCAGCTATTTTGGGAGTCGGGGAACAAAGGATTTTGGAACTGGGGCGTGTCCATGCCCCCTCCCCCTGCCCCCCGCAGTTCTGGAGGGAGGGAGGGCGGAAGGCTTCTTTCTGGACCACATGGCTTCCCTGAGCTACCCCTCCCCACCACCGCCCTAAGCCTGCGTGATGGGGGAGGAGCCCCCATGCAGAAGAAAGGGGGAACGTGGTCCCTCTGGGCCGGCAAAGCCGTTGCAGGGAGAGGGATGGGTTTCCATTCTATAGTCTACTCCTTTGTATGTGTGAATGCTCTAACACACACACACACAGACACACACACACACGGCTCACCTGGGCAAAATGAAACAACACAAAGCACACACACGGAAGACCTCATCCTACTCCGTGGTTACTGTGCTTCCCTTCCAAGCTGCAGTGACCCTGTGAGGCCCGCGTCCTGCCCGGAGGGCTGAGCCGCATCTCCCACACCCACGGTTCCTGTTTACCTTTACACGGCTGGAAACTACTCCGTCTGTGAAGTCCCTGCTTCAGATGCTGCTGTGCTCTATGTCACACCTTTATTCTTTCACTCTGTGCGTTTCAACATTTTCATTTGTCCCTACTTCCTCCTTATCCCTCAGCGCCTCCCCACCCCCACTTCCTTCTCCTCCAGGTCAGACTCCGTGGTGCGTTGCCCCAATCCCATTTGCCCACTGCCTGACCTCACCCCTCGCATGGAGCCCTCCTGGCACAACCTCAGCCCTGGATGCCTGCCAAGTGCCCCCAAAGAACACCTCACCCCTGGGTGGACTGATGGCGCCAAGAATGGTCACCAGACCCGCACAGGACCCTTTGCGGCTTCGGGCAGCTCTGCTGAATTACTGCGGACCACGCCCACTCTCCACTCTGCCCCTGCTCCCACCCTACCCCTCATCTCCCATTTTCTGCTCAGATGCCCTCACCTCTTGCTTCTCACAGAAAGGAGGCACCAGGATGCTCCGCCACGCTGGAAGCTCTCTCCACCTCTGCACCTCACCCCCTTCGCTTTAGTTTTTTTAATGCTCCTTTAACCACTCCTTCTCTGCTGGCTCCAACTTCAAAACACTCAGGTTTCTTCCACCTTAAAATAACCCTCCTGTGCACCCAGGGCGCCTCCAGTTACTACCCTGTGTCTTGCTTCATCTTTAGTGTCAAACGTCTCCAAAGTTACCCCCGCTTGCCGTCCCTGCGTCCTCACCTCCCACTCACTCCTCTCCAGCCTGGCTCCTGTCTACACCGGTGCTGACCGGTCACGATCCACCCCCGGATGGTTGCTTGAACCTGCTTTTCAGTTCTTATCTCAGCTGCTCTCCTGGCCGCTCAACCTGCTGCCGACCTCTCCTCTTCACTGCTGTCCCCGTGACTGCCGTGATAGCTCGGGGGGAAGACGCTGAAACCATGGTCTCCATTGCAATAGTGGGTCCACACTCTGGATCTGCCACTCACTGGGTAACTGAGACCCTCTTCCTCATTAGTGAAGTGGGGTAAGGATAACACCAACTTTGGGGAACCCCCGAGGTGATGTGGATTTCAGGGAATGGGCCCCAGGTCCCTGGAGCGCCTGCCTGAGTTGAATCCAGGCTCCCTGGCTCCCAGCCGCAAGCCCTTGGGGAGGTCTTGCTTTGCCTCGTCCCAGTCTCACCTCTCTCTGAAGGTCCCGTGCCAGCACCTCCTCTCTCCTCGCCCAGGGCTTGCATGCCAAGCGTCTCAGGACTGTCCGGGGCCTTCCTCTTACCCTGCCCTCTTGCCCTGGGTGCCCCCCGCTCTCCTGGAGCTTAAATCGCCATCTGTATGCCACGGCTCTGAAAGCTGCAGCCCCAGCCTAACCCGGGTCCTGAACGCCGCGTTAACGCACCGGTCCGTTCTGCGATGATTTCCTCAGCAGCTCCGCTGGCAGCCACTGGGGAATACGTGGTAAATGAGACAGAGGGACCCCGCCACAGAGCCCACGTGCTAGTGGGCGGGGTTGTTTGACGGACGTGTGAACAAATGGTCATTTGCGGATGGTAACACAGCAGGGCAATGGGGCAGAGACCTGCAGGCCGACTGTAGGTGGAGGTGGTCAGGGAAAGCGTCTCCGAGGAGGCGGCATCTGCGTCGAGACCTGGGCAGACGGGGATCCAGCCAGGCTGAGGGCTGGGGCACAGTGTTCCTGCCAGAGGGACAGCGGGGCAAAAGGTCCTCTTGTGGGAGTGAGATTGGCATGTCTGAGGGACTGAAACGAGGCTGGTGTGGCGGGAGCTTCATGAGCGAGAGGGAGCGCGGAAGTCAGGGAGGAAGTCCTTTGTTCCGGGCGCAGCATCCTCGCGAGGGGACCACCTCCTCCCCAGCAGTTGTCCTCGAGTCACCGCCTCCTTCCCCTGCACAGCCACCCATCACCAAATGGGGTCCATTCTACCCCTTAGAAAGCTTTGCTCCATCTCTGGCCACCAGCCTCACCTCTCCCACAGCCCCACGTCCGTCGGTGCTTCTCAGTCCACCCCTTCTCCATGGGCACCAGAGCGGTCTTTTAAAAAGGAGTAGACTGGGCTTCCTGGTGGTGCAGTGGTTGAGAGTCCGCCTGCCGATGCAGGGGATGCGGATTCGTGCCCCGGTCCGGGAAGATCCCACATGCCGTGAAGCGGCTGGGCCCGTGAGCCATGGCTGCTGAGCCTGCGTGTCCGGAGCCTGTGCTCCGCAATGGGAGAGGCCACAACAGTGAGAGGCCCGCGTACCGCAAAAAAAAAAAAAAAAAAAGGAGTAGACTGTCGAGCCATTCCCTCTTGGACGCCCCCATCGCCACCTGCCAGCATGGGTTTTCACTGCTCCAAGGATGGAGTCCAGAATGAGGTCCCCAAGCTGCCGCCCTCTTGGGTCTCTGCTCCCTCTTCTCGTCGCCTTTGCCCGCTCTCCACCGTGTCTTCTGGGCCTTTGACCCTCCTCGTCCCGTTGCCCAGCTGGCCTCTTTCCCCTGTTCAGGCCTGGGGGTCCCTGTCAGGCATTCCCCCAGCTTGGGCTCGCCCCTGGCAGTCTCTATCCGAGTGTTCAGTTACACGTCTCGTGTCCCTTCTCAGGACACCCACCCACCCACCCGCGTGTCTCAGCCTCACCCAACAGCAAGAGCCCTTGCCCGCCTGACATCGTCACAGCCTCTGTCCTGAACCGTTCAGCCCTGACCCCCTCCAGCTCTGATTCCCTTTCTGCTCCTCTTCTATTCCTCCAGCTCAGCCCTCAGCCCTGCGGGTGAAGGAGGCTGCTCCCCTGCCCCAGGCCCTGGGCTCTTTCTTTTAAAAGATTTATTTATTTATTTGGCTGCATCGGGTCTTAGTTGCGGCACATGGGATCTTCGATGAGGCACGTGGGAATCTATTGTTGTGGTGCACGGGCTTCTCTCTAGTTGCGACATGAGGGTTTTTCTCTCTCTAGATGAGGCGTGCGAGCTCAGTAGTTGTGGCGCACAGGCTTAGTTGCCCCTTGGCATGTGGGATCTTAGTTCCTCGACCAGGGATTGAACCCGCGTCCCCTGCATTGGAAGGCGGATTCTTTACCACTGGACCACCAGGGCTCTTTCTTGACTCCCACTTGCTCTCACTTCTCAGATTATAACAGATGCTCTGGGGGACATCTGCACCCAAACCAGCCAGACCCTGGGTCCAGCCCCGAAGCTGACCCAGACGGAACAGTTCCAGGTAGCTCAGGTAGGGTGGATGGCAGGTGACTGGAGTTGCATTAAAGGGTGGTGTGATGGAAGGTCATCCATGCTTCACAGGAGGTACACAGGGGTGGGAAGGGAGAGGTAGAGGCAGCCACGCACCCAGTCTTCAGTGGTACAGAGGCATGATAGGTTTCATTTATTCATTCATTCCACTAGTGTTATAAACCACTTACCTGTGCCAGGCACTGCTCTAGACCCTGAGGATGCAGCAGCGAACAAAACAGATAAAAGTCCCTGCCGCTGTGCTGTTGGCATTCTTGTGAGGTGAGGCGGATGATAACTAATACAGGTAATTTAAAACAGAGAATATCAGATGGCATATTGGGTTCCTAGAGCTGCCATAACAAAGTCACACAGTTATAGAGGCCAGGAGTCCAAAACCGAGGTGTCGGCAGGGCCATGCTCCCTCTGCGATCTGTCGGGAACTCTTCCGAGCTCACGTGGCTTGCTGGTACCCTTTGGTGTTTCTTGGCTGGTACCCGCGTAACTCCAACCTCTGTCTTCATTGTCATGTGGCATTCTCCACGTGACACCTGTGCACCTGACTCCAAATATCTTTCTTCTAATAAAGACACTCGTCATATTGGATTAGGGGCCCACCCTATTCCAGTGTGATCTCACTTTTATTTGACCAATTACCTCTGCAATGCAAATAAGGTCACATGTGAGGTCCTGGGGCTTAGGACTTCAACACATCTGTTTTTTGGGGGTTGCAATTCATAACAAGTGGTAAGAAGGGCTGTGGAGAATAACAAAATGGAGGTGCACAGAGAGTGCGGGGGAAAGGTTGAAGTATTTAGTGGGGTCATGGGGAAGGTGACATTTGAGTAAAGACCGGAGTGAGAAAGAGCAATAAAGGTAAGTGGGGAAAAGCCCTCTGGACAACAGGACAGCAAGAGCTGGGAGCCTGAGGAAGGAGCAAACAGTTAAGGAGAAAACAGCGAGGAGGCCCAGGGACCAGGGCCATGGTGAGAGCCAAGGTCAGGGGGTCGGGTGGGGGGATGAGTGAGAGGCTGACCTGCTCTTACACGGAGACCCAGAACATGCACCTCTCTCGTACGTTTTCTCAGGAAACCACCAAAGAATGTGCTCCACTCAACCAGAGAGCAACCCAGCAATGATGGTGCAGGGGCGTGGGAAGGGGCGTGCCCCACAGGAAGGGGAGCGGTGTCTGGGGACAGAGGGATGCCTAGGGGGCCGGACTCCAGAGCTCTCAGGCTGGAGCCTCCGTTGCCTGATGCTCTTCTCCTCCAAGAATCCCCCGATGGCCAGAAAGTGGCGCAGCTTCTGCTGGAATACTGTCCCTGTCCGTGGCTGCCGCCCTCCCCTGGCCCAGATCACACTGAACTTTGCTGGAAGCTGAAGATGTATTTTAACAAAGGATCCAGTTAGGGTTCCAAGCTGTGTAGGCGACCTGACTTAACTAAATCGGTCCCTGGTACCACTTGAGGGTCCCTAACGTTTCACCTCACTGTCCCTTCTGTGTTCCTCTTGCAGTCACTTGCCTTGTGCACGTCTGCTCCCCCAGGCTTCACGGGTCTGTGATGGAGGTGTCCATAGCCCGGGTCTCTGCTCCCTCCACGGGGACGGGGGGAGATCCTAGGGCATTTCTCTGCCAGGGTCTCTCTCCCCACAGCAGCCTGGACTCCTCACCACTATGACAGCAGCTCTTCACCCACAGTTGACAGCCCATGTGAACCCTCCTATTTGACTTTGAATCCCTTCCTTGCAAAACAACAAGCCGACTGAGACTTCCTGGTGGTCCAGTGGCTAAGACCCCGCGCTCTCAATGCCGGGGGCCCGGGTTCGATCCCTGGTCAGGGAACTAAATCCCACATGTCGCAACTAAGAGCCCACATGCCACAACTAAGAGCCCGCGTGCCGCAACTAAGTGCACATGCCACAACTAAAGATTCTGCATGCTGCAACTAAAAAAAGATCCCGCATGCCCCACGAAGATCTCACGTGCCGCAACTAAGACCCAGCGCAGCCAAATAAATAAATATTTGAAAAAAACAACAACCCCCCAAAACGAACCCAACAACCCAGCTAAAAGTAGATTTACCTCCTTCTTGGACTGGCTGTCATGACAAGAGCTACCACGTTAGCTGGAAACTTCTCTGCCTGAGCCATCTGCTTAAATGTCAGCTCCAATAGGATAGGGATTTTTGCTGTCCCATTCACTGCACACAGAAGGCTATGAGGAAATCGATTTTTGAATGAATCAAAATTTTGAATTTAAAGTTCTTTGATCACAGCGTGGGGAGGAGGGAGAAAGTATAAATGGATTCTAGCCCCTTAGTTCTCTCGAGTGAAAGATGTGTTAGCTCGCAGAAATGCGCTAGAACCCAGCTGAGGCACTTTGGAGTTCCATCAGAGGACACGCTGCTGGCATGAACGGAGGCTTTAGAGAAATGACGGCAAAGCTTAAGGGGGATAGTCGGCAGACTGCTGGATATCGTCATGCTCACGTTTTGGATTTAGCAACGATGAGGTTTTGTGAGGAAATCCAGTAACTCCAAATGCTTTCAATACTGTCCGTTCTTTAGATATCACTCTTCGTGGGTTTGCAAAAAAAAAAAGCACATTTTTTCCTCCTGTGTGCAAGCTGGGTGGAGAGGACAGGGCTGTGTGATTGGCTGAAGTTTGGAACAGCGTGTTCCAGCACCTGGGAGCGAGGTCCAGAGGCTGTGGAAACGGCTGGAGCAGAAGCAGCCCCTTCAAAGGCACAGGTGGCAGGTGAATAGGAACACTGTGCTGCCTGTTTGGTCCCAAATTTGAACGTATCTTTTCATTAAAAATGTCTTTATCAGACACCAAATATTATAGGAATTGTTGGAGAAATGAATTAAAAGTAGAAACTATAGTTTGTCCTTTGTCACTTGGGAGAAATGATGAATATTTCAAAACCATTGGGTAGAAAGCAAGGCTGATGCCCCACCTCCCCTCCCCCGGTGGCTAAGGCGGTGTTTCTTAAAGTGGGTTCCATGATCCTCCAGCCTCAAGGGACTTTAATGGGTGTTGCTTGAAAATAGGGTTTTGTGGTCTAATAAATTAGGGGATTATTGCGTTCGGCAAAGTGAAAATTGTTTCTTTATTGCAGTTCCTGTAAGAGGCATTGCTATGCTAATATTATGATGACTCTAAGAGAAGCACAGAGCACTTCCCAGCAGATTTGACCAAAGAATTGATTTTCCCCCTCCTCCTCTTTTTTTTTTTTTTTTTTTAAAGGAGCCTCCCATGGGACCACCATTCCAACCAACATCCTTTGGGGAAACATTGAAAACCTTCCCTTTGGAAGAGAAGAAGAACTTTGGAAAAAAAGCATAAATCATGGCTCTTCGGATCGTGCATTTCCTTTAGTCAGAACAACAGTATAAAATTAATTTTATTTCCAAGGACTGTAATGCCACATTACTAAATTTAAATTCACTTCTTTTTCCAAAGAGAGTTTTAAAAAAAACACATTTCGGAACTACTACTTATGTGAAACAAATCTCTGCATGGAGCAATGGCCAAATATGTACAAGAATTTTATACAGGATGCAAATGTGATTCAAGAATTTCAGTGTGCCGCAACTATTTTACCCAGAGTTCCCCGTGCTCTGAGGCTCCTGCGACACAATAGATCTTGGCTGGTTTCCCTTTAGCGTGATTGTCACGAAGGAAGCCCAGTCCTTGAATAGCTATTTTGTTTGCTTTGGTTTGACCAATCTCTACTGCCAGCAACCTTGTTGGCTAAAATGAACTGGCCCAGAGAGTAGGCTTGGTGGCCTGGGCTGTTGGCTGGAGTGGGGACCGGGGGGCCAAGGCTCGGAAGCTCGAAGGCCTGATGGGCTGGCTCTGTGGGGAAGTTGGCTGCATTGATTGAGAGATGTTTTGTTAGATGAATCTGAGCTTACCTGGGTATGGTTTTTTTTTTTTTTTTTGGTGGTACACGGGCTTCTCACTGTTGTGGCCTCTCCCGTTGCGGAGCACAGGCTCCGGACGCGCAGGCTCAGCGGCCATGGCTCACGGGCCCAGGAGCTCCGAGGCATGTGGTATCCTCCTGTACCGGGGCACGAACCCGCGTCCCCTGCATCGGCAGGCGGGCCACCAGCCACTGCGCCACCAGGGAAGCCCCTGGGTATGTTTTTACCATGTTATACGTTCTGAACTTTAATTTCTGAGTGTAACTCTGGCTGCTGTGGTTACGGCTGGTGGTTGTCATGTTGGTTGTGTGGCTGGATTTAAAATAGTGGAAATTGAGAGATTCTTAATGAAAGAAGGGGCAAAGGCCACGGTAAAGGGGCCTGTGGGATGGGGGGATTGTTGTGAGTTTCTTTCAAAACCATCTACCATAGCTACCAAATATGCTATCGGGTGACCAAATACAGTGCCCACGAGGGCTAGGTGGGAAACGTAGGGTGCCCCTCTAAGGGACCTGAGATGGCTGTTGCATGAGGGATTCAGGCCTGATGGTGTCAGATCTTCTGATTGTTCAAGAGGAGATGGAAATCCAGATTTTTATATGAATTCTACTGATTTTAAAATGTAGGATCCATTAAAAAATGGTGTGAGCCAATCCTAACTTCCACCTGTGGCCAACGCTGGCCCATGGGTTGCCAGTTTGTGACCACTGGTGACTGACAGATCTCTGTCTCCAGCTTTAATTCTCTCCTGAGCACCAGAGCCACATACAGAGCTACCTACTATATGCCCATACACCTGGATGTCCCAAGGCATCTCAATTTCTGCTTGTCCAAAGTTGACCTTGCCATCTCTTCCACCTCTGTTCACCCTGGGTCCCTGTTCTCAGTGATGATACAGCAAGCCTCCCATCACCCAGGTCACCTGGGAGTCCTCCTAGCATCCACCTCTAGCATCTGTGCCCTCCTCTCCATGTCCTTGCCACTGTCTTCAGGCCCTTACCTGGACCATTTCCATAGCCTCCTAACCGATGTCCCTGCCTCCAAATCTTCCTTCCAGTCCTTCCTCTGGATCTGCACTTCCAGGACTGTAGCCACTAGTTACCTGTGGCTACAATTGAATTAATTAAAATCAAGTAGAATTTACAACTTCAGTTCTTTAGTCTTAGTAGCCACAGGTGGCTAGTGGCTCCCATATGGGACAGTGCAGATACAGACTATTTCTATCGCTGCAGAAAATTCTATTGGCCAGCATTGCCTTGTAATCACGTTACTGCCTATAATTTCCCTGATTGTCCATTTCCCTCTGGATAAAGTCCAGTCTCCTTAACCTAGTTTATGCCTCCACCCCGTCTAGGTGCACCTGTCCAGCTGCATCCCCCATCTTGTCCCCACATTCACCCTCCGCTCCAGCCACCCCAGCTCCCTGTAGCTCCCTGCCTGTGTCGACATCTTTCTGCCTTCATGCCTGGGCGCCCTTGGTCCTGCAGCCTGGAGCCACTTGTTTACCTGCATAACCCCAGACTCAGCTCAAACACACCTCTTGTTTGGGGTTCTGTAGCGCCCACCCCAGGAACCCACACCTGCCAGGTCACGCTCACAAGAGCACAGCTGTACTGCAGCACTCAGCACTCTGGGGACAGTTTGTCTGTCTGTCTCTCTGTGAGTCCGGCTGTGCTTCCTTCCTATCTGCACTCCCCACGTCTAGCCCAGTAGTAGGGGTGGTGATTGGGGGTGGGGTCAGAAGAGACTGGGGAACACAGTCCTGAGAAGCACCTGGAGTTAGCAGGAAGCTTTCACCTGCAAGGACACACCTCACTCACACTGGGCTAAGCAGTGAAGGGAGCTTTTCAGCTCCACCAACTGGTCAGTGTAGAGGAAGGATGGACTTCAGCGCTGGTTTGATGCGGGCTCAGTCTGTCAAGGCCTGGGGAGTCAGTGGTCTCTCTCCAGGCAGATGTGGTGCAGCATCCACCTGCGACTGGCGCCCTCGTGTGGCCCAAGAGGGCACAGCAGCTCCCTGGGCTGTGGCTTCCCGTCCAGGTCCTGGGAGAGAGGGAGGATGGGTTTGGGAGGCTCTCTTAGGAGGGCAAGGAAGCCACTTTCCAAGGAGCCCCACGGCAAAACTCTCCTCGCCCCATGTTCCCCTTACTATGTTCCCCGACCCCCCGTACCCCCAACTTATGCAGTGGTGGGAATGAGGGAGGGCTGTCTGTCTCAGCTTAAAACCCCTTGTCTAAGCTCCCAAGACACCCTGAAAGTGTGCTAGGGAAGTTGAAAGAACCCTCATTTCTTCCCAGGGAAGCTCTGAACCAAAGAAGGTAATCCAGGCCAGAGCCCTTCTCTTCTGATTCCATTAGGCCTTGGGGGACCAGGAAGAAATGAAGGATTCTGGACGGATTAATGGGGACCCGATGACCTCTGGAGCAGGACAGGCACCTTGAAAACGTGGGAATGCTATTCCTCTGAATCTCATTTGTCTAAACTTCTGGTCCCTGGGAGATGCTCCCGTGCCCCTCTAGGCTGGAGCTTCCTGCAAAGGCACTGGTGGGTGTCTAGCTCCCTCTAATGGGAATCATGAAAAGGAGCCCAATGGGAGGATTCCAGTCAATGTCGGGCCGGACTGCACCCCACTTCCTCCAAGCCATCCCCCACCCCCCAGGGCTTGTAGGGATAGGCAGCCAGGCACTGCTTCCTCTCCCCACCCCACTGAAGCGGGGGACACTCTTTAAGTCTGCAGGACCTAGAACTGCGGCTTTAGGAAGGAAGGTGCAGGGGGGAGGATCCTGCGGGAAGAGGCAGATGTTAGATGGAGAGGGAGGGAGGGAGAGGTAGAGGTGGGAGGGGGTACACTGTGTAGGGAAGTCCCTTCCTTGGAAAGGCCCTCGTCTTTAGGTACATTCCTTAGTGAGCCACAAGGGAAAGTCCAAGTCAGTTGGAGAGTTACCCGTTTTCTCTCAGAAGAGGTAATTCTCTTTTATGTAAATGTTTCAGTAAAGAAATTTGCCTATGGAGTAAATGTGCCTTTGGGGGAGATTTAAGGGACACGGTGGCAAAGGGAGCCAGTGTCACCCCATCTCCTTCTACTTTGCAGCAGAGAGGACGTCAGCTTACATCAGGTCAGGAAGCCCACAGGGCGATTGATGGCTCTAGAGATGACACAGCAATAGCAGGAAAAATAAATCAGGGGACACGTGCTGGGGAGATGAGAGACCCCACCTTCTGCAGGTGCCTGAGAGGAGGGGCATGGGTCCAGCAAACTCCTTCCTTGTCATCTGTGCCGGGTACGGTGCCCTGGATCTCAGCATCCATCCCCTCTTCTTTCAATGCGCCCTTTGCACTGTGGAGGCCAGAAAGCCAAAAACCGCCCTTCTCAGACTCCCTTCAGCTAGAGTGCATTAGGTAGAGCCAAAGAGATGCACCTGTGCAAGACTTGGAAGGCGGAGGTGCCATGGGGGCCATTGCTGAAGCAATTCCCGCTCTGTGGGTGGTGACTTGGTGGTATGTTGGTGTGTCCTTGAACTCAACAATTCCACTGGAAGCCTCCAGCTTCCTGCCTCCACCCATGCTTTTATGAGCATCTAATTCCCTGAATCCCACTCCCTTTTCTTAACCTAGATTGGCTTGTTTCCTACACTGCTGATACAGTAAGTATTCAGAGGAGGCTGGTTTGAATGGAAAACAATGCTGAATCCGCTCCTAACATCTTTGGCTCTAAAAGAGAGAGGGCGACCCCAGACTGGGGGATAGGAGTGGGAGGGACCCTCAGAGGGACAGCGTTGGCCAGGAGTCCTGTTTCTCAGAAGCCAGTGGGATGTGGGGCAGTGGGTATAGGTGGGGGTGAGGCAGACGCTTGTGAGAGGACCAGCTAAATGGTGACATTGCCAAGTTTACCCCTGGACCTTAGGACCCCCCCTTCTTTCCTTCCCTCCCCCTTCCCGGGCATCCAGTAAGGATGGACTTCCGGTGTAACACAATGGCCCAGGTGCTCCCTCTTCCTCTCTTAGCCACTGCTGCTCTCTGGAAAGACCTGGTGAGCCCACCTGCCGACCCTGAGGCATAAGGAGGGTCAGGCCTATAGCACATTCCCCATGGAGGCTGGGGCTGGGCGGGGGGCGGGGGGCTTGTTTTAGAATAAAGTCACTTCAAGATCAATTCTCCAGGGGAATTCTGGGCATCCGCTATGGGAAGGGGAGTTATTTTTTGACATTAGAACACTCTGGAATCATACAGGTAAGTCGACTGAAGAGATACCCTCAGGTGTTATGGGACGAGGCAGCTTAAAATATGGCCCCCAGTTCTTTGACACTCCTGCCGTTGAAGTGGGATCTATGTCCCCTCCCTAAAAGTGGGTAGGCTTGAGACCACTTCACCAACAGGCACAGTGGACGCAATGCCATATGATATCTAAGGTTAGGTCATAAAAACCAGGCAGCGCTGGCCTGGGCCTCTGGGAACGCTGCTTTCCCGATGACCCTCTCCGGACACTTCCTCTTGGGACCCAGCTGTCATGCTGTGAACAGCCACGTGGAGAGGCCTGCGTGGACCCTCCAGTTGACAGTGGCAGCCCAGGTCGGCTTTTGAATCGTCTGGTCCAGACACGTGAAGAAAGAAGCTGGAGTGAGGATGATTCTAGCCCCGGACGTCCATCTGAGTCACCCTCGGCCCCTCGGGTCCTCCGCACTGAGGCCGCAGCCTCTACCCCCAACACACCCTGTCCCAGCGCCCTGACCCCTGGACTCTGTAAGCACAATAAACCGGGTGCTATTTATGCTACTAAGTTGGAGGAGGTCTGAAACGTTGCGGCAGCTGACTGCAGCCTGGGTCACTGCCCACACGAGGGCCCTTCTCCCGTGGGGTCCCCGCCACGCCCCGCACTCAGTGGGTTTTTGGGGGAACCAGGCCTCAGTAGGGCTGCGAAGCCCCACGGTGCTTGGTGAGCCCTGCCGACCGACGGTCACAACCTGTCACGCAGACCTGGGGGATCTGAGCTCAGACGCCAGGCAGCTTACCAAGGCATTTCCTGCAGACACGGGTCTCTCCCGCTCGAGAACAGCGTGTCTGCATTTGGTTCAGTGGTGAACAATTCTCATTTCTGTCAGGGCAGCAAAGACTCTGGAGCAGGCAGACCTGGATTTGAGACTGGCTCCCCCTCTCAGTGCCTCTGAGCCCTTGTGCAGGTTTGGTCATGTCTCTGAGCCTCAGTTTCCCCATCTGCCAAACAGGGACAGCGTGTAGGTCCTTGCAAGGTTGCTGTGAGGATGAGGTAATGCGTGAAAAGCCTCAGTGGGAACAGCCATCCTTCTCCTTGGGAACCAGCCTCAGGGAGACTGCTTGGTTGAACCCAGCACCCAGGGACAAAAGACGGTGGCTTTTCACCTGAGTTCCCAGGTTCCCTGGGGTATTAGTTGGGCTATCCATTCTCCATGCATCAGAGACTCAAAATGTCAGTGACTTAAGCAGATGGAACTTGGTTTTCTGTCCCGAACCGTCCTGGTAGGAACATCGAGGACCGGCATAGCAGCTGCAGAGCATCAGGTCTCAGGCTTTTTCTGTCTTGCTGCTCTACACGCTGACAGGCGAGCTCCATCCACGCTGACTTGCCAACCCCACCTCTGGCTTCCAGCCAGCGGGAGGGGACGAGACAGGGAGAGGGTGTCTCCCCAAAGTGGAGGCTGGACTCATGACCTCCACTCACATCCTGTTGGCTGTCCTATTGCATGACCACGGCCAGCTGCCCGGGGTGCTGGGAAACACCAGGGCGCCCATGTGCCCGGTGACAAATCAGGGCTCCACTGCTTCTACAGAAGGGGAGAGCAGACGTGGGGGGGCGAAGGAAGTGTCCGCCGCACTAGGCAAGGGGGCGTGGTGTCGTCCCCAACCATCCTTCTGCCCGCCTTTCCAACCGGCTCAGCTGTTGAGGGCAGTGAGCCGGGAGCGGCACTGCAGACACGGAAAGACTAGAGCCTGCTCTCGGGGAACACGATTTTTCACAAACCGAAGCCCGTGGAGGATGTTTAGGCCACAGCTTTGAAGGGCTGAGCCATCCATCCAGGCCTGGGGCTCCGAGTTCTGGCCAGTCCGTCCTTGGACCATGCTGGTCTCTCTCGGATGACTCTCCCTCCCTGAGTGTGGCTTAGTGCGGTGCCCTTGACGTTGGCCAAGAGTCACACGAAATACACTTTCCTTTTGCTGCAAAAATAGTATTTCAGGACGTAGTCAGTGGATCACAGCACTCAGCGTTCCCTATACCAAGGACCATGTGAGCAACTTTCACTTGAGTTTATTATAAGGGAAAAACTCTGTTCCCACTGAGAAAGGAGGCTGCTTCCTGCAGATAGTAACAGACCAGCTTTCCTCTTCCGCCCTGGCTGCCCGGACGCTTAATCACAGCATCTGTGGCCACTCGGTCAGCCTTGTATAATCTCTGTTTCCTGCGGGCCCAGCATTTTAGTTCTCTGTGTTGGTCTTACTGCTACGTCTTTAATACATGCTTTAATACACGTCTTTAAGAATGCCTTCCGCATTCTCTCTAGAAAGAAGCAGGCTATCATTAATGATAAAATAGAAAAATAAGGCCCCTTGATTGGGAAGAAAACAAAGCTGGTGGGACTATGGAGGGTAGTCCCATTGCTGTACTTGGGTGTTAGTGTTGACTCGATTTTCCCAGCAGCTGGGGCAGAAAGACGTTGGTTACAAGGCTGTCCTCAGAAAGAAGGAAACAGAGCAGTGTTGTGAGAGAGGCAAAGCAGGGAGCAGTTAGCTGATGGGAGAGGCTCCTGTAATGGTTCAGGGTGTGGGCAGGAACCTGGCTACTGATCTCAGCTCCATCACTCAGAAGCTGTGTGACCCTTGGCAAATCACTTAACCTCTCTGTGCATCAGTATAATAGCAATAACAGCTGGCTTCTGGTTGCATTGCTTCGATCTCTGCTTCTGCCTCATATCACCTTCTCCTTCTCTATGTATCCATGCCTCCTTTTCCGAAACTTTAAAAAACATTTTTTTGTTTAATTTTTATTTTATTTTTTATTTTTGCACCACGCAGTATGTGGGATCTTAGTTCCCCAACCAGGGATCGAACCTGCGCCCCCTGCAGTGGAAGCACAGAGTCTTAACCACTGGACCGCTACGGAAGGCCCTTCTCTCTTATCAGGACAGCTGTCGTTGGCTTTAGAGTCCACCTGGATAATCCAGGATGATCTCACTTTAAGATCCTTAATTATATCTGCAAAGACACTTTTCCCAAATAAGGTCAGATTCACAGATTCGCATATCTTTTGGGGGCCACCATTCAATCTACTACAAGGACTAAAGTTTGGATCTAAGCAATGCATCTCTTGTGGTGAGACCAGTCCTTAGCGAGTAGATGGGTGGGGGGGATTTTTTGGGTGGCAGGAAAGGGCTCAGTGGGCTCCTAAAAGCTCCACCTCATAGAGGCAGCTTTCCAGGGAGCTGCCCCTGGCTCCTATGGGCGGGCTTGGGCTTCTTGTCCTGCATCTCTTGTGGCCCCTCAGGGCCCAGTGGGTGCTGCGCACACACTGCTTTGGGCTGGTTAACTCCCACCTCCTCTGGTGGGGTGGGTGGGCGGGCGGGAGGGTCAGCCACATGACTCCTGACCCTGCACAGACTCACTGACAGAGACAGACCCGAAGGGGCAATCCTTTCTCCCTCTGCTCGCCCCTCCCAGCACAGGCCTACGCCGCCAGCTCACTGGTCAGCTTCAGTTGCTCCCTGCTCCGAGCACCTAGCACACAGCTGCAACTCTGATGGGGCACTCTCCTGCTCAAACACCTGCCATGGCTCCCCACTCCTCCTGAGTCAAGTCTAGACCCACTCCAGGCCTGCCACTATGGCAAACCAAACTACCTGTCCCGCCTGAGAATCCAGGATTCTTTTTCTAAAATCCATCTTTTTCTTGCTGTTCCCTAAACCTACCCCTGGATCCTCTCCCTCTGGGCTTTTCCTGACCCTGTTCCCTCCTTCTGGAATGAGTCTCTTCCTTCCAGCAGCCAACCTCTAGTGCTCTTAAAGGCCCAGCTCTATGCCTCTTCCTCCTGGCAGCCCTCCCAGATTTTCCAAGGTAGACGTGATCATTTTGTATTCCTCCTTCCCTCTTATGGCAGCTCCCACTCCCCATCTTGTCCTGTTGCTGTTTATGGTCAGAACTCATTTCCGAAAGGGTCACCTCTTTGCTGGAAGGAGCCATGCCTAGCTCACTTTTGGATTCCCAGCACCTCACACAGTGTTTAGCTCATAGTAAGTGCTTACTAACTATTTTTCAAATGAGTGAAACATCCATTGTAGTTCTTTCACATTAAGCTTCGGTAGCTCAAGGGGCAGAGTTCTCAGGGTAGAGCTGCATGCAGCTTCCTGGCCTCAGGGCTTGGTTTTATTCTCTGGGTGGCTGGTGTGGGGGTCAGAAACTGAAATTTCCCTAGGGGCCTGCCTCCAGGGTTGTTTCACTGTGGTTCATTGTGGGTACAACTGGGCGATAATAGAGTTGGTTTCAAACATTGGGAAGTTTGTCTAAAAGAATTAATACGTTTTAAATAAAATATTTCATATCTATAAAAAATTATAGACAAAGTTTAACAAATAGTAAAATGAACATCCATGTACCCACCCCCATCCTAAGGAAAAGAATGTTGCCAGTATTGTGAGTGATACCCCCTTACATGCATCCCCCAGTAAGGTCTCTGTTTCAAGTCTACCTAACTCCAGAATCAGGGACAATCTAACAGTGCTCAGGGACTGTACGAAGCTGTCTGTCAGAGCATCAGATTGCAGAACTCTTAAAGTCACCTGTGTTCATATAAAAAGGGCTTGGGGACCCCCCCCCCCCCGCAAAGAAACAATAACGTTTTAGGGACACAGTTCTACAGGGAGCCGTCTTCTGATTGGCAACTAGATGAAGCAGGTGTGCAGTCATCATTACAGTACTCAACCCACGTGGTGGGAGGTGGGAGGTGCCTGACGTCCTAATAGGATCTTTTTTTTGCAGTTAGTCCCTCTGGGTCCCTACCAGGCGGGGGCGCCCACCGCGGCGGCACTTAAACCTCTGCAATGCATGTTTCTGCCCCTAGATGGCGCCAGAGGACTGTGCCTCTTCCCACCTGCGCGAGCCATTTTGGGGAGAAGAGGCATTTTGTATTTTGGAGATGATGGAAGAGAGAAACCCTTTAAACTGAGAAGCGAAACTCTGGCCAACACTTAAAACAGGCAGTTAGTTGCTAACTCCAGCAGCCTGCTCCTCTGAGCATGAACTCTGGTTCACCATAGTGTCTGCAGGACTTTGGGCCAATGCATAGGTGAATGTAATTAACAGAGCCCAGCTTTGAGGGCTTTGGGACAACTAAATGATTTTATTTCACATAAAGTGCACTGGAACATTGTCTGGCACATAGTAAGTGCTCAATAAAATTCGCTGTTCTTTTCCTTTTCAATTTGTATTGCAGGGACTTGTCACGTGACCGAAGGGCAAGGAAACCAGCATACTGTTTGCCTCTGCACCCCAAGTGCCTGGCACAGAGCAGGTGCTTAGTAAGCCATTTCTGTCCCCCCCTGGCCCCATCTCATGGAGGAGGGAGCCGCTGTGTTCCACGTGGCTTCAGAGAAGTCCAGGCAGGGACTAACAGGGAGGTGAATGGTGTCTGGCTAAGCTGTCCAAGCATGGGCTGGGTTTCCTGGTGAGAGGGTGAGCTCCTGAGCCCTGGAGATATGAAAGCTGAGGGCACCTGCTACACAGGATGCAGCAGAGGGGACCCTGGTTGAAGGCGGGACTTGGTGGCCCTGCCTGGTGGTCACGTTTCTAAGTGAAATGCAAATTAAGTATTGCTGAAGCCCTCACCTCCCTGAGGTTGTAAGAGAGACAGGAAGGGCTGGGGAGGCCTGAGGGCAACAGAAGCTCCCTCGTCAAGGGTGGGAGGGGTGAGGGAGAGGGGAGAGAAGGGAGGGCCAGGGCCAGGTTTTTATACTCCCCACAGCATCTAGAACGTAGTGGATGCCCCATAATTGTTTATTAAATGAATGAATGAAAAGTGTTACATGTGGGGTCAGCACGGAGAAGGGGCACCTCACTCAGCCTCACCGAGAAGGCACCTGGGAGCCAGGTCTGCAAAGGCCAGCAGGCAGGAGTCAGCTCACAAAGGGCCTCGTACTATGCCAGGCATTACCCTGAGTGGTCGGGGTGGGATGTGCCTCTGTTCCAATCTATCTGTCTGACCCTGGGCGGATAATTTAACCTCTCTGACCCTCAGTCTCCGCCTCCTACTATGATAGGAATAATATAGAATATAGTATAGCATAGAGGACATGGTACAGTATAGGGCATAGTAATGATAGTATAGGGTGTATTTGGTGTCTGGGCTGGCAAGAGGATGGAAGTCTGTGTACGAGGTGTCTGGCAAGAGAGGGGGGAGGGAGACAGTGGATGGAGCAGGCTCAGGGCCAGTCCCACCAGCCTGGAGGGCTGCTGTGGGGTCCTTTCAGAGAGAGGGGTTCAGGGGATTGGCACCAGGGGATGAAGGAGCCTCGTTTTTTTTTTTTTTTTTTGGCCGCGTTGGGTTTTTGTTGCTGAGCGCGGGCTTTTCTCTAGTTGCGGCGAGCGGGGGCTACTCTTGGTTGCGGTGCACGGGCTTCTCATTGCGGGGGCTTCTTTTGTTGCGGAGCCTGGGCTCTAGGCGTGCGGGCTTTAGTAGTTGCGGCACGCCGGCTCAGTAGTTATGGCACACGGGCTCTAGAGCGCAGGCTCAGTAGTTGTGGCTCACGGGCTTAGTTGCTCCGCGGCACGTGGGATCTTCCCGGACCAGGGATCGAACCCGTGTTCCCTGCATCGGCAGGCGGATTCTTAACCACTGCACCAGCAGGGAAGCCTGGAGCCTCATTTTTTTGAAGGCCTCTGAGGTTCTGGGCCTAAACAGTGTGACCTTGAGGCCTGGGGAGCATGATGGTTAGAGAGGGAAGCGTTGCCTCCCGCCCCCAATTATTCCTCCTCAGCACCCTGCCGCAGACCCACTGGCCACTGAGGCAGGGTGCCTCGACATGTGCCTGTCTGTGGGGAAGGCAGCATCCCTGGGGGCCCTGGAAGTACCTTGGGGGCCACATGGGTGGGGCCCAGGAGCCCCTCTGATTTGGGCACTGATGTCAAAGTGGCCAGTTTTCACCCCCAGGCTGGTGAGGCCACCTAGCGCAGTGCCTAGCACTTAGTAAGTGCTCAATAAACGGAGTTAATACTATCTATGTCCTCAGTGCGTTCTTAGGAGGGCTCTGCAGGGGACTGAGGCCCAGGCAGAGGGAGGCTGGGCAGGTAATGACAAGTACAAGAACAGGAAGGGACCCTAGGAGCAGCTAATCCACACCAAGCCCATTGAGAGACTTGCCCAAGGATGGGTCAGAAGCCAGAGAGGGGACCAGCGCTGTAATGAATGTCCCCGCCTCCCTGCCATGTCCACGGACTCTCCAGACCACCTCCTGCTGGTCTCCACAGGATGGCGCTCAGGTCCCTCAAGGCCTACATGTCCAAGACAAGTCCTTCAGCCACTGTCCCAGACCTGTTCTCACCTGTAGCTCTGACCATCACCCAGCCGGTGCCAGAAATCTGGGAGGCCCATTCGACTCTCCCTTCTCCACCCCGGGCCTGATTCATCACCAAGTCCAAGGCAGAAACCCACACTCCACCCACCCATCAGCCTCAGGCCCTGCTGTTCTCCCCTCCATGTTTGTGCTAATGCGGTCCCCAGGCCCGCCCTTTCCTCTTCTCTGCTCCTTGCTCACCCCCTCCGACTTGACCCTGGGCGCTCAGGGAGGTCGAGGAATGGTGGGCGGGCAGGGATCCTGGGGCACGCAGGACTCCTCCTTCTGGCCTGGTGCCTGGATTGGGTCCCTGTGCCCTGCCTGTCCCACAATGGTCAGCTGGGGGCGCTAGTGCGCCACGGAATATTTTCACGCCGGCTGCGAGTGGGGGCGGGGAGACGCTGGAGCCTCTCTGGGTGGCGGCGGGGCTGGTGCAGCCGGTCTGGTTGGTCTGCATGTGGACAGTGGGGGCGGAAGCGGGGGCGGGTTTGAGGTGCGTGGGTGCGTTCCGCGGTGCTGGGTTGACACTTGGAATGTGAGGGGTGGGGCGGGGCATCAGTCGCTTACGGGCTGTGGAGGAGCCCTGGGGTACTGGCTGCTCCCCCAGGCCCGGGGACCCCGCTGTCGGGTTTCAACGATTTAGGTGAAAGTCTGGCCTCGGCTCTGCCACCCTCCTGGCCCTTCCCCCGGGGACCCTACTCACACCCACTTGTGGCAAGTCTTTAGTTCTTTGGAGGGTGGGCTTTGAGATCTAATTCCCACTCTGCCACGTAGGCAGTCCCTTACCTTGTTGTAGCCTCAGTGTCCCAGTAAGTAAAATGGGGACAGTAACATCAATGTCACAAAACTGTCGTGACAACTGGAGCTCCAGGTGGGAAGCGCTAGCCCCCAGCTGCCACCCAGTGGCCTGAAGCCGGGTGGGGAGGGATGGAGGTGTCAGACAAGACCACCGTGAAATCACAGCCCCATCTCCTCCAAGAGGAGTCCCCTTCCGGGAAGCCCAGGCCCAGACCACTGTGCTCAGTCTCTGAGGGCACGTCCACCTCCCCTGTCCTGCAGCTTTGTGCTGGGTCTTTGCCACCCCTGATCTCCTGCTTCCCAAGGGCACAGAGCATCCGGCCACAGCTTTCCGTCCCTGGCGAGGCAGGCAGGAGATGGGCCTGCTTGAGAGGAGTCCTGGCTGCCTTTGAGCTGGTGCTTGAGGGACAGATAGGGTTTGCTTCCTGTCTGGAAGTGGAGGGGGGGCTCTCCAGGCTGTGGGGCAGCTGAGCAAAGCCAGGAGGCTGACACCGCATGGCCTCTCTGGAGAGCGTAAGGGGCCAGCGTGGCCCGGGCAGGGGCAGGTGGAGAGCAGCAGGGGTCTGGATGCTGGGATGGGTGGGTTGACACTCTGTGGGAGTCCTGGCGTGAATTCCACGGGCAGCAGGGGAGCTGTGGGGAGACTCTGGGTAGCCCGGACCCCCGGGCGAGGGAGGGCTGGGTCCCTCTGCTGAGCACGGGAAGGGCAGGGTCAGAGCCAGTGAGGGCAGCAGGGGTGGTAAAGAGTGGGCGCCAGGCCAGAGGCGCCTGGGCCCAGACCTGGCTGGAGCCCGGAGGGACGGAGGGGAGAAGACCCTTCTCCCCTTGGACTGCGTTATAGGGAAGCAGGTTGGATGGCTGCAAGAGCTTCCAGGGCCGAGGTCTGGGGAGGCCCTGTCCCGGGGGGCCTGGTCCTGCCTTCCCCATCCCTGAGTCCCCTGCGTCTTCTAGCTCCCACTGCTTCCAGAGGCCCCGCACGCTCATCCAGGCTTCTGGAGCGAGCCCTGGACCGGCTGAGGCCTGACGTGGGGCAAGGAATTTACCCCCGAACCCTCCTAGGTGAGGTGTGATGCGTTACGACCTCTCAGGGTCTCCCTTGCCCACTGTGGTGGGGGGCGTGGAGCCGCAGCTCCTGACGGGCCCACTCAGGGCCAGGTCTTCTGACAGGGAGTGGCAGGCTAAGGAAAGGACCCACTCAGGATCATGCTGCCACCATGGGTGCAGGGTCTCTGGGGTGCAGGGCTGAGTGGCTGAGAGAAGGCTGTGGCGGCCTGAGGGGTTCGGGGTGCTTGGGCCTGCTTGAGAGACGTCCTGGGGAGTCTTGTGACAGGAACTGCAGCATGAAGGCCTCAGGCTGGAGCTGAGGGAGAGACCTCATCTGGCCGCAGCAGCGACCTTGGAGTCTGGGAGGTGCTGAGTGCGCTTGTTTACCGGGTGGCAGGTCCTGGCTTGCTGGGAATGCGGCCTGGGCCTGGGGGCAGGAGGTGGCGGCTGATACCAGCCAGGCATCCCTGCTCCCTCTCCCCCCGACTGCAGAGGGAGGGCCTCGAACTCAGCCTACTGGGCCTATAGACCAGGGACAGGGGGTAGGGGTGCTGGCACAAGTCTCAGGGGCCTGGGTTTGACTCCCTTCCCCGAGGTGTGGGTACCCCAGGGTCTGGGGTAGAGGAGTGGGCTGGGGGCTGTACTGCGGTGGGTTTCTGGGCCGGGTGGGCACAGTGAGCCCTTGGACTGCTCTGAGCAGAGCCCCCACTTCAGCTGGGAGGACAGGCGTGCTAGGGCAGGCCCAGAGTCTGAATGACGCCCTCCCCACCCCACACAAGTCCTCACATGGGGCCACTGGGTGCAGGGCTCACGGTACTGGCAGAGTGCTTGCCGTTCTTACTGGGGGCACGTCCTGTCCACAGCCCCTGCCCTTTTACCTCGACTCCCAGCCTGGGCATGTGGGACCTGACCCACTACCCTGGACGTATGCCCCACCTGACACTCCAGGGCTCAGCAGGGGTCTCTGATTGTCAGAAAATGGACACAGGGTGGGCTTAATGGGGGCGGGTGGGGTGGAAGTGGGCTTGTGGGGAGGTTGGGGTTTGGGGAGCTTGGGGTAGGGTCGGTGGTGAGAGTAGAGACAGGGCGTGGGGTGCTACTGGGATGTGGAATACGGGTTAGGATTAAGGGAGGGCCTGGGAAGGCAGAGTTTGGAGGAATGTTGTAGGTTTGGGGCTGCAGTTGGGCTGACATTGGAATTTCGGGCAAAAGTCTGAGAGTGGGTGCAGGTCAGAGCCGGGGTTTGGGATGGGATTGCTTTAGGGCTGAGTTTTGCAAAGGGGGTAAGTTTTGGGCATAGGGAAGCACCCAGGTTTGGAGTGAAGTTGATTGGGGGTAAGGTTGGGTACGGGTCACACCTGGCCTTAGGGTTGGGGTAAGCGCAGTGTCAATCCGGCCATGGGTCCAGGGTGGGGGTGGGGCAAGCCCGGGTGAGCGTCGCGCACAGTTTGGGGTTACTTTGGGCTGCGTTGGGGTCGGGCATGGTCGCAGCTGGTTGAGGGTTTTAGGGATTTGGTTGTCTGCCCTGTGGTGTCCTGCTGGGTCTGTCCTCTCCCTTTCCGGTGAACTGCGCTCGGCTAAGGCCTCGGCTGGAGACTCCAGGTGGTGGCAGGACCTCCTCCACCGTCTGTGCTCAGGCGGGGGCCCAAGGAGGTGGCATTCTGCAGCTGAGCCCCAGACTCTCTAGGGCCTGGGTATTAGCTGAAGCAGGGGCCCCATGCCACACTGGGCTGGCCTGGGGTTTGGGGCTCCTCCCTGCCCGTGAAGGCCACCCACCTGCTCCCTGCCCTCCTGCCTGGGCGTCTTCTCTCACTCTGGACACTTGTCTGGGAACCTCTGTTCCTTCTTTGAGCCACTGGTGGTCGGGGAGATGCAGGGTCTTATCACGGTGAGCCCTGGCCCCTTTTCTGACCACCCTGACTCCCAGGCTAAGGTGGGGAAACCACTCCTCACCTGGCCTTAACCAGAGTGGTCGTTGGAAGGCCTGGCCATCTCACCTTGTCACAATTCCCACACATTTCAGGGCCAGACTTGGGATCCCAGGGTCAGGCCTGTGACTCTGCTGCCTGGGGTGAGTGAAGTCTGGCGGCCCAGAGGTGGGCTGATGGTCCTGGTCTAGACCTGAGACCTGTCTGTGAGTCAGCTGCGCCCAGGCGTGCCCCTAACCCTAACCCCTGACCCCAAGCCCCCTCCCTCCCTCATCAGCGGGAGAGGCTGCCTCTGCTCTCCACTGCAGATCCCTTGGGGTGGGGCCCGCTGGGAGGCATGTGGGTACCTGGCTGGGTGTGTTTGCGTGTGACTCATCCTGGATGCCAAGGCTCTGAGTTGGTGGCTTTGTTCTCCCACTGGCTGGGTAGGGTCCGTGCCATAGCCCCGAGTCACCAGGGTGTGGCCCAGCGGGCCTGGTGGCACTTTGGACACACAGATGGCACTGGGGCCAGGACATGCCGACCTGGGGGGCGGAGGGCCCTGCCTGGCATGGGCCCTGTCCTCAGTGCTTTCTCCCCGGTGGTGCTGTGAGCCCCTCCTGAGGTGCTCCTCGGTGACCAAGTGCCCTGTAGCCCTGGGGCTCCGTCCGGTTAGGGCCTGGAGGGGCTGAAGTGGTTTGGTGTCCGCAGACACAGCCAGAGACCCTGGGGAGCACACTGACCCTTCCTCAGCTGCCCAGTAAAGGCCATTGGCAGGCCATCATGTGCTACTATCCAAACTGTCAGCCCAGCGGGCCCTTAAAACAACTCCGGGAGGAGGAAACCATCACTCCCACTTTACAGAGACAAAACCGGGGATTAGAGAGGCTCATAGATGCCCAAAGTCACAGAGCTAGTGAGAGGCCAGCCGGCCTTAAGGCCCCTCATCGGGTGTTCAGTGGGGCCTGCCCTGTGCCGGGTGTGGGACATCAGTGATGGGGGCCTGGCCCCGGTCCTCCACTTCCGTCCAGTTTGTCACTGGGACCCCCGGACGCCACTCCTCACTCAGAGTCAGGCAGGGGCCCCACAGGGCCCGGTGAGTGAGCAGCCCTGTTGCCCCTCCCAGCCACCGGCCCTGGGTCCTGCATCCCTCCATGCCTCCGAAGATGCAGACAGACATGGCCCTGCTGGACTCCCGGGCCGTGCCCAGCCTGCTTCCTCTGGGCAAGAGGCAGGAGGCCCTGGGCCCCTGATGGGCAGCTCCCTCCTTGGGGAACCAGGCCTCACTGCCCTCAGGGAAGGATAGAAAGTGCAGTTCCCACACAGCCACCAACCTCCCGCCTCCTGCCCCCCACCTCCCCCTGCAGGTGCTGTGTGTGTGTCTGGGTGTGAGTGCGAGAGGGCAGGAGAGCCAGACTGGCTGTAAGTCAGAGGTGAGGGGGAAGCAGTGCAGGTTAAGTGCAGGTAGACAACCCCTTCCCCCCCGGAGGGGCGAGGGTGGGAACCCAGGGATCGTGGTTCCCAGGCCAGGCTTGGGTCCTCAGACGTGCCTGCATGCTGTCTGGCTCTCTGACAGGCCAGGGGGCTGCTTGGGACCTGCTGCTCCCAGGGAGGGCTGTTCAGGTGTCCTTGGGTGGGTGAGTAGGCACGGCTCCAAGAACAAGCCTCAACTCCTCCACCCACAGCCCCACCTAGTTCGGTCAGAAGCTGTTTGAGGGAGAAGAGGAAGTACCTTACAAGGTAACAAATGCTGTCTGCCTGGTGGAGGCCAGGCTACCTCCCTGCTTCCGGGCCTCCCCGCCCTTCTCAGGAAGAAGCTGGCTTCTGCGGTATCCCAGTCCTGGCCTTGAGCCCAACAGTGCCCCCCTGGCCTCCATGGAGACACTGACACCTTCCCCAGACCCGGGTAAGGGCGGCTGGAGTCGGGGAGGCCTGGCCCTCCCCTCCTGGCAGGCAGAAAAGGCAGTCAGGGCTCAGAGACGGAGCTCACTGCTGTGTGACCTTGGCTAAGCGAGCTCTCCTTTCCAAGTGTCAGTTTCCTCCTCTGCACATTTAGGGAGGTGGGCTAGGGGTCGTGAATTCCCCCAAGGATCTTAAGCCCCATGGAGCGTCCCTTCACTTATAGACTCTTAACAGGCCAAGGCCACACCGCACAGCCCTGGCTCCCTTCTCCAAGCCCAGGAGACTTTGCTGGGCTCCCTTGGCAAGGGTCGCCCTCTCTGTTCAAGGGAGCTGGGGTCGCAGGGCAGTTCTCCTGGTCAGTTCTCCAGGTGGGGCGGTCTGGCTCAGCCTGCCTAATTCCCAGCGAGGAGACGGCCTGAGGAAGCAGGTGCCCCCTCCTTAGACCCGTCTCCCTGTCTGTAAAGCTCGCATCTCCAGCTCCCGACCAGCACCTCCCTTGAGAAGCAGCCCTTCCCTGGAAGCCCCCAGCCTACCCCCTGGCCATACTCTCCCCAGCCCTTGAGTGCAATGTGCTTTGTATCTTTCTGTGCTGGTCATCCTGTGTGCGCCAGATGCACCATCTTGGAATTTCACCCTGGAGATGAAAGGTGGGAGCGCCGACTCCATGCTCCCAGGGCAGTTTTCCAGCATTATCTCATTTGACCCTAGCAACAGCCCCTCTGCCAGGACACTTCGGCAAGTGAGTTCAACAGAGAGGTTACACAGCTTGGTTGGGGCAGAGTCTGGAGGCAGCCCCTGCTCTGGCCCTGGCCCCCTTGTGGGCGCGGTGAAGGAAGGGAGTGTGTCTTCCTGTTGGTCCTAGAACAGTCGGAGCTGGGAGTATCCTTGGATATTATCTAGTTCAGTCCCTCACTGTGCAGCTTGCGGAACTGAGGCCCAGAGCCGGGACTAGAGCCCGGGACTGCTGACCCCCAGCCCCGCCCCACTTCCTGGGCACAGGCTGTGCGCTCTCCCCACTCCCTCCCCGTATGGCTGGGCCTGGGCCTGGGGGTGCATTGGGTTTTGTGCTGGCGAATGCATCTTGGTGGCCCAGCTGGGAGAGGACAGGGTGAGGGCCAGGTCCCAAGCCTGTGCTGGGAGCGGGCGGGTCTGTGCTCCTGCATCAGAACAGAGGGTGGAGGGAGAGAGAGAGAGAGGCCTGGGGCAGGGCTTCTCCATCAGTGATTGCACAGAGGTTTTCCAGGAAGCTGACGAAGTAACTTCTGCGTGTGAAGAAAACAAGGCCAGACATGTGAGAATGGCTGAACTTTGCTGTCCTATTCCCAGCCTCCCCTGCGTGGAGCGGCACTGAGAGATCTTCCCCCAGCCCTCTACCTTGGTGTAGAAAGGACCCTCCTGAAGCCCCTTGGTGACACCCCTTCTTGAAAGCCCTGGGGATCAGGGAACCCCTCAGTCTCTTGCCAGTTTGGAATTCAGACAGTTCTAGCAGGAAGTTCTGCCTGGTGCCTGGCTCTGGTCTCTTCTGCTGTGTGTTTAACCCCCTCTTTTCTTGTCCTGTCCGCTGGAGGATGTGACTGTCCGGTGCTCAGGCCACAGTAAGTTGGAGGTCAGGACTGCAGATGCTCTCTCCTGTCCTCCACCTGTGGGGTTTGGGGAAACCCGAGGCTCCGTTCTGAATCCCCACAGGGAGGCCCTTCTCCTTGCCCCTCCCCAGCCAGCTGGCCTTGCCCTCGCCTTTCACACCTTGTGTGTGCTCCCCTCTCCTGGAAGAGAACCTGCTGCCTCAGGTTCTGTCCTTGCCTCTGCATCTGAGCTGGTTGCCAGCATCTTCTCTGCGTCCCACAGCAGCCTGTCTTTCCAATGCCTTGGGCAGTGCCTGTCACCAGTCGGTGCTCAATAAGTGTTACGAGCTTGTTAAGGGCAGCTCTTCAAGTACATGCTGAAAACCATGGTCAGCTGACTCTTCCTGATTTTACAGATGGGAAACTCCAGGGTAGACCCTGTAGGTCCAACCCATGGGGACCTTTGGCTCATAGAGCTCTAATGGGGGATTCTGAACACATGTGAACTTGGACTAGCTTTCTCTTCTGGCCTGTATGCAGGTGCCAGGCCCTGAAGAGGGTTAGGGGGCAGAGGAGACTGCCAGGCCTGTTCACAGATCATCACCCCCTCCTGTTATGGACTCCTCTGGGCCTGGACCAGGATCTATCAGGAAGTTCTAGAAGCCAGGAAGGCCAGGGCGTGGGAGGCAGAGGGCACGGTTCCTCCCAGGTCCTGGACTCAAAGGGGGGCTGAGAGCAGGGTCACAATCTGTGAACAGCTGTTCATGCATTTAGTGAGCACTTACTGTATACAAAACCCCACATTTGTATGGGGTCTGACGTGGCCTTAGAAATGACCTCTTCCCGCAGCTCAGAAACCTGAGGCGTAGAGAGGGTCCTGTGCTGCCCTGGGTCGCACAGCGGTGCATAGTGGCTGGGACTAGAGTCTCTGTTCCTTCCCCAGCACCTGCTGCCCACAGAGCTGCCTGAGGATGGGGCACAGTGGCGGCGGAGGGGGCTTCAGCGGAGGGAAGGACAGGCAGTGCTCAATGTTCTGAAGCACAGCTGCCAGCGCAGGGCGGTGGTGGGCGGATAGGAAAGCCACATGAGCCCAGACCTGGGAACATGGAGTTACTGACAGTCACAAAATGTGTGTATGTGTGTGTGTGGCAGGGGCGGTGCAGCATTTGTTCTGGGCAGGCTTGTTAAATGTATGATGTTTATAAAGCAGGAAGAACAGTGTTCGCCCATAGTAATTGCTACATAAGCATTTTGCTGTTGGTATTTGAGGGGTCTTAGAGCAGGCAGGCAAAGACTGGGTGGACATTCCCGGCTGGGTTGTAGGCAGGAGGAGGGGTGGCCATCAAGGGTAGCATGACAGGTGTGCTTGGAGGGTGTGTGAGCAGCTCGGAGTCAGGAAGAGGGGGCTCCAGCTCTGCCCACTTTCTGGGCAAGGGGAGTCCAGAAACTGGAGGCCACTTCTGCAGCCTGGCTGCGGGGTGTGCAGAGGGTGTCGCTGGTGTGGCCTAGGGGGTGTTGGGTGTTGCCGGGCTAGCTGAGAGGCTTGGCAGATCAAAGACGGTAGAAGGCAAGGCCTCTCTACCAGGCTCTGGCTTTCCCTTCTGCAGGACCCCCAGCAGGAAGTGTTTGATGAGTGACTGATCGGGGTAGTGGGACCCGAGAGGCGGTGCCTTCTCCCGGACCTGCATCCACCTGCGGCGGCCGCCAGGGGGCGGGGCCCGACCGGCTTTGGGAAGCTTCTCCTCCCCTGCCCCGGGCGGGGCGCCCCTGAAGGCGGCGGGGCTCAGATGTGGCGTCGCCGCCCGCGTCGCGTCCCGTCCGGTCCGGGCGGCCCCGAGCCGCCTCCCTGCCCAGACACGCCGACCCGCGGGCGGGCGGACACCGGTTGTCGGCGCCACGAGAACAGAGGTTTCGGAGCCCCTCCCCGGTACCTGGCGCCACACCGGGTCCTGTCCCCGTCGGGCGCCGTGGGGGTGGGCGTGGAACGGTGCGGGAGACACAGATCCCGAGTTCCTGAGTTTCTGGGCCCAGGGGACACCCCCCCGCCCGCAGCGGCATGACACACCTGCTCTGATGGTGGGTGGCTAGGGCCCTGGGCCACCCCTCTCCGGTGGCCTCCCCCTTGTCCTGCTGGAGGCAGCCAGAGCCGTGCTGGAGCCCCGGCTCTGGCCTCAGTTTGCTCATCTGTAAACGAGAGCGATGACCCGACCTCCCAGTACTGTCGTGAGCGCTGACCCATAGGAGAGGCTCATGGACAGTGGCCCGGGACAGTGCTAAAGAACGTCGCTGCCCACCTCCCCAGTCAGACTGGCAAGACTCCCCAGGGAGGGGCCTCGTGGTCGCCTGCACCCCATCCCGTCCCAGAGGGGCCGGCTCTGGCAGTGTGGGGTGGAGGAAGCAGGGAGAGCACAGATCCCATTGCCAGTTGACAGATGGGTAAACTGAGGCTCAACTTCCCCCCATGAGTCAGGACCAGACACAGAGCCCCCAATTCCCAGTCCAGCGCTCTTTTTCCGTTTTCTTATCTCCACATTTTTTGGGGTTTACAACTGCAGGGCCGCAGTGGTGGAGAGGGCATGGGTCTCAGAATATGTTGAGGATTCCCCTTTCTACACCCAGGCCTGTTTGTGGTCACACCAGTGACCCCTTCATTCTGGCATGCTCTAGGCCCCTGGAGTTCCAGAAGGGAGCCTGTCTGGGCACTGATACTCCTGTCAGCCCTAAGGCTGGGCCCTGCGAAGAAGCCTCCTGAAGCCTGCTCCTCGCAGCTGACTTGGGGGTGTGCATCTCTTTCTCTTTCTACCCAACCAGTTAGGCAGTCCCAGGACACAGAGCAAAGCTCTGAGTGGGAGATTTGCTAGAGCCCCGGCTGTCTCCAAAGAGGGTGGCAAGGCGTCAGGAGGCCCAGCTCCACGGCGGGCCTAGGGCAAGGCCCCTCCTCTCTCTGGGCCTCAGTCTCTCCATCTGTAAAATAAGGTGGTTGGCTACACTTCTGCGGCTGGGTGTCACCCCTGGGATGCCTGTGCTACTGTCATACAACCCTACACCTGAGGTGTGAGGTGGCCCTGACCTGTTTTGAAGGGACCTGGAAGGAGAAGGGCCTGGGTGGGTTGCACCCGCTACCTTTGGGCCAGTTTACCAAAGAAAGGGGCTCTTCCTGTCTGCAGTATGGCAGTATGTACGCCACTGTCACTGTATGGAGTGTGGCAGTGGTTCCTGCCAGGTTCTCCCTGCCCACCTGGGGGTGAAGACAGGCAAGGGGAAGAGTCCTAGTCATCCCTTTGGGGCCTGATAGTTTGGGGGCTTGGTGATGGAAAGGCACACTTTCAAGGGGTGACCTGCTGTGTGGTCTGCAGAGCCGGCCTATGAGCCCAGCTTGTTCTCTGCTCTGGACCCAGGTGACGGAGCTCCTCTCCCTACCGGCCCCGGGCACTAGGGTGGCCATGGGAGTGGCCTGGGGGTCAGGGTTTTGTGAGGGGACTTAGAGTCCTTGGCAAAGGAGCTCACAGGGATACTGGCCAGCTTCCTTTCCCCAGGAGGCCAAGGGGGGGCATGTGTGTGTGTGTGTGGGGGGGGGCAGGGCCTGCCACCTCTCACCCCACCAGGGGTATAGTCTCAGCAGCCTTGGGCTTGTGAGGAGATGGAGAGGGGGTGTCAGGCAAGCTGGAGAGCCCCAAGGGGGACCCCAGGCTCCCTCTGTGTCAGGGAGGGCCCCTGCAGCACCCCTAGCTCACTGTGGGCAGGGCAAAGCCTATGGTGGGTTGGAGGGTGAGTGGCTCCCTAAATCCTCCATTTTGTACCCAAACTGTCTGTGGCCAAGAGGAAGAGGGAAGGCAGCAGGAATGCAGGAATGAATCCTGGGCAGGCCCTGTCCCAACAGGCTGGGGTGGGAGGGCCAGGCTCCCGTGTGGGCCCACGCCCTCCTCAGCACAGCTCGTCGCTAGGCAGCCCGCACAAACAGCAGGAACACAGAGCAGCCCCGCGTGTGTGCACGCGTATGTGCCTGTGCTGGGGGCCTCCTTGCCTCAATCCCTAGATGGGAACCCTTCTGGTTACCCTATAGTCACTGTCCCACGCAGGCCTGAGGATGGGGGTCTGTCTGCTGCCACTGCTGAGCGCTTACTATGTGTCGGGCCTGATCCATTCATTAGCTCCTTTCACCCTTACAACCCGATAGACAGGCCCCCTTATTACCCACTTTATGGACAGAGATACTGAGGCTTTGAGAAGCTGCACACACAAAAGATCACAGAGCAAGAGAGTGGGAAGCCAAGCCAGAGTGCAAACTGAGGTCTCTCTGTCTCCAGAGTCTAGTTCTCCTCCAGGCACGTGTAGATGTGTGTGCACATGAGTATCGGCTGAGGGCTGTGTGTGTACCCAAGTGTGCAGTTGTGGGCTTCGATGGCAGACCTGTATCAGTCTGTGTTTATCTAAGGACGCCTGCTTGTAGGTGTGGATACCTGGGCCCAGGCATGGAGGTGTGCATGCAACGCTCGTGTGTGAGCACGTGACTCACATAAGTACCCACGGGCATATCTGTGCACATGTGTTCACACATACGGCACCTGAGTGCACACGTGTGCACACGTGCACATGCTGTGTACATGCGTTCACGTGTGCACACCGCTGTGAGCCTGTGCGTATGTCGTCCTCTCCAAAGGCTGACCTTGCCCTGCTGCTCACCCACCTCCTGTCCCCTTCTCAAGCTCCTGACTCAGTGCCAAGATGGGCTGTGCGACGGCCTTGCTGATGGCGCTGGGACTTCTGAGGATTTGGAAGGAAAGCCGTTTTGGGGGGGGATAGGATTGGCAAGGGGTTGGACAAGAGGAAGACGCAGGGGATAAGAGGGATTAAGCCTGGGGGTGGGGGTCAGCCTGGGTTTTCTTCAGTCCCAGGCAGGGGCAGAGGACCCTCTGCGGTCTGGAGCCGGGAGCCTCGGTCCTGCCCCACCCCCTGGCGTTCTCTATCCACCTCTCTCAAGGCTCAGACCCCCAATACCCCGGAAAATGCTCCCGGGAGCCTGCAGGAGAGTCCCAGGGCCGGGAGGATGCATCTGTGACGTCTGTGCCCTGTCCCCTTACTGTGTGTGGCAGGCAATCCCCCCTCAATCCAAGATGGGACTCCCCTGTGGTTCCTGGGTGTCGGGGAACTTCCCATTGCACCGCCCCTTTGCACCGACGCCCTCGGGCTCCTGCTGGCCGTGGACGTGCAGGCGGAGCAGCGGTCGGCTGGGGGCGCTCGGGGCCCGCTGATGGAGATGCGAGGCAGGTCCGCCGGGATGGGAACCGGCCGGGCGGGGGTGAAACACAGGTACAGTCCCACCAGCAGGGCGGGTGGAGGTGGGATCCGGAGGACCGACCTTGCGCCAGGAGGGCCAGATACCCAGTGGGACAGAAATACACCCTCTCCACGGAGGGTCAGACTCCCACCCCCCCACCCATAGACTCACAGACCCTCAGAGGGACAGGCAAAGGGACGCCCCCTCCCCCTCTGGAGCCTTCTGGGCTGGTGTTCGAGGGCCCTGGGCGAGCCAGAGGGAGCTGGGCGTGACCCACTGGCCTGACAGGGTGTGCTGGGCCTCTGTGGCAGTGAGAAGGGGCCGAGGGCCCTGCAGTCAGACAGATTTGCCGACTGATTCCCGTTCGGCCTTGGGTGACCCTGGGCAAGGCACTCAAGCTCTCCTGAAAAGGGGGCGATGTCGGCTGGGTGCCCAGCACCGTCCTCGACCACACCTTGGCCGTGGGGCCTGTTGCAAGTTTCCGGGGGTTCCCTCACGGCACGTCTGCTCATTTCTTCCCCAGATCTTTAATGAGCACCCGCTGAACGCCAGGCCCTTTTGTGAGACCCTCTGGGTGCAGTGATGAGCACGTCACACAAGGGGCACCTGCCTCCAGGAGCTTAGGTTCTAATGGGGGCAGGTGTCCTACGGCTTGTCCTCTGATTCTCCAAAATGGAAATTACAGGGTAAAGGAAAGGCTGGCAGAGAAGGCTCTTTCTCTCTCTTATTTCTTGTCAAATACTGGGCTGGGAAAATTCCAGATTTAACTGTTCTGCTCTGGTCCTCTGCCTCTTACCACAGAAGTCAGGATCTGACTCTCCATCCCGAACACTCCGTCTCACTCAGTTGAAGCTGGAGTCCAGTAATGCCCATGAGGCCGGGCACAGCCTGGCCCCCAGCTTGACCAGTTTCCTCCCATTCTCCCCCTTGTCCCTCCACTGCTGCTGCTACACTGGCCTCCTTGCAGGTCCTCAAACGTGCCAGGCAGGGTCCTGCCTCAGGGCCTTTGCCCTTGCTGTTTCCTCTGCTAGAATGCTCTTCCCCAAGCATCCAAGCGGCTCTCTGCTTCACCCCTGTCTGGGCTTTGATGAAATGTCTCCTTCTCAGTGAGGCTCTCCCTGACCTCCTATGACTCCCCCCACCCCCAATATTCCCTATGCACACTGCGACTAAAGTTTTCTCCATACCACTTATTATTGCCGTCTGGCCAACTGTATCTTTTATAACATGTTTCTTTCTCATCTGTCTCTCCCCATGAGAAAGTAAACTCCATGTGAGCAGGGCTTTGGGCACATTTGTTCGTGCTCTCTCCCCAGAGCCTGCAACATGCCTGCTGAACTGCAGGCGTCAATAAATATTTGTCAAGTGAATGCTGAGTGCTGGCTCTGAGTGGCACGCATCCCTTGGTGATGGGGGCTGATGACAGGGGGGTCCCTGACTTTTAGGCCTCAGCTGGGCCGCAGCTGCCGTAAACCTGTCAAGGGCTGGAGGCCTGGGGGCGGGGAGGAGGAGACGGCAGGAGTGTTCTGGTTGTTTTTGCTCTCTTCGGGACAGAAGTTGAGTGGCTACGGTAATATCCACCAAACTCTTGTGCCTTAGTTAGGAGAGGGAGAGGCAGGTTTCTCCCTTTGAAAAAAATTATTATCGTACAAAAATATACCAATCAAAGTGGGGGAGGTGTTGCTTCTCTCTCATTCCTCCCTACTTCCTCCCTTTCTTTCTTTCTCTCTCTCTCTCTCCCTTTCTCTTCCTTTCTTTTTTCTTTCTTTCTCTCTCTCCTTTTCCCTCAACTACCCGCCCCATCTCTAAAAACCACCAATCTGTTCTCTGTTTCTGTAAGTCTGCTTTTCTCGGATTCCTCATGTAAGTGAGATCATACAGTATTTGCCTTTCTCTGTCTGACTTCTTTCACTTAGCATAATATCCTCAAGGTCCATCCATGTCGTCGCAAGTGGCAAGATTTCCTTCTTTTTATGGCTAAGTAGTGTATATACCACAACTTTATCCACGCAGCCATAGTTGGATACTTAGGTTATTTCCATATCTTGGCTGCAATAAAGATGGGACTGCAGATATCTCTTCAAGATAGTGATTTTGTTTTCTTCAGATAAATACCCAGAAGTGGATCATAGGGTAGTTCTATTTTTAACTTTTGGAGGAACTTCCATACTGTTTTCCACCAATTTACACCAATTTACATTCCCACCAGCAGTGCACAAGTTTCCCTTTTCTCCACACCCTCGCCAACACTTGTTACCTCTTGTCTTTCTGATGACAGCCATTCAGACAGGTGTGAGATGATATCGCATTGTGGTTTTGATTTGCATTTCCGTGATGATGAGTGACGTTGAGCATCTTTTCATGTGCCTGTTGGCCGTCTATATGTCTTCTTTGGAAAAATGTCTATTCAGTTCCTCTGCTCACTTTTAAATTGGATGATGATGATGATTATTATTATTAGTTATTTGCTAGTTTTAAAACGTTTTATTGGGGTATAGTTGATTTACAATGTTGTGTTAGTTTCAGGTGTACAGCAAAGTGAATCTGTTATACATATACATATATCCACGCCTTTTCAGGTTCTTTTCCCTTATAGGCCAGTACAGAGTAGAGTTCCCTGTGCTATACAGTAGGTCATTATTAGTTATTATTGCTATTTGCTATTGAGTTATATGTGTTCTTTACATAGTTTGGATATTAACCCCTTAACAAGGATATGATTTGCAAATATTTTCTCCCATTCCGTAGGTTGCCTTTTCATTTCGTTGATGGTTTCCTTTGCTGTGCAGAAACTTTTCAGTTTGATGTCGTCTCACTTGTTTATTCTTGGGAGATGTTTGTGTTTCTGAACAGAGGGTTCCAGCGGGGGTTCGCAGGGGTTACACATTCTCCACCAGGACGCACGTGCAGTACACCTTCTGGAAGCCCACATGGGCCTTGGCCATCTCGTCAGAATAATCACCCGGTCTTTAAGTCCCAACTGTTCCCAGTAGAAGGAAAATGTTTTACCCATCCATTCCCTGCCCCACGTGCAAGAACCAGCCCCCTGGGGACTCCTGGGTTTGGGTAAGGCCGCCTTTTCAGCCCTAGGGATGATGTCGCCTCAGTGTTTACTGATTTCTAGAATACCTCTGCTTTCCTCCTTTGTTCTTTACACCTTCAATACCCACACTTTCAGTTCCTTGCGTTGAATCCTCTCTGTTTGAAATGCCTAGCCTGGTTTCTCTTTTCCTGACCAGATCCCAGCTGATACATTAAAGAAGGGAAAATCAACAGACAGAGCAGGTTGCGCTGAATGCTCTGAAGAACACAGGACAGGGTAACCATGAAATAGGAAATAACAAGCAGTGTGCAGGTAGTGGGGGTGAGGGCTCTTCCACATGGGCAGGCCTCTCTGAGGAGGTGATGTTGGGTTGACAAATGAGAAGGCGCCACACCTGGGGGCTGAGTATTCCAGGTGGGATCAGGGTCTCTGAGGCCTGCGGGCCGCGGCAGCCTCTCTGTGGAAGGTACTGAGCCTGCTCCTGCGGGCGGGCGATGATCGGGGGCGTGGTGGTGGGGAGAGGAGATGGCTTAGTCTGTGGCCCCAGATTGAGGGCTCAGCCCCGGGAGCCTCTGAGCATTGAGGCCTGAGATTTGCGCTAAATGTGCGGGGATCTGGGTTATGGATTCAGCGCTGGGAACCGCATACCCCCTCCCTGCTTCCCGCCTCACCCTCCCCAGGGGAGCGGAAGCCTCTGCAGGCTCAGGTTCCTAAGACGTGCTGGTCTCGCCGCGGCCGGCAGAGGGCAGTGGTTGCCGAGGTGCGCGCAAGTCGGGCGGGCGCTGACCTTTCCCTAGCGGAATGTGGGCGGTCAGCTTCTGCCGGGAGCGGGACGGTTGGGCCCCTCCCCTTCCCTTCCCTCGTCTAATCCTCAGCCGCCCTCCAACACATCTCTGAGCCCCTGGCCTCTCCTTGCGGGTTTGGGGGGAGGGAGATGCGAGGGAGGCTGGGCAGATCTTGCCTAACCACTCCTGCCCAAGTTCCAACTCCATTGGGATAAGGGGAAAGGCTCCCACAGTTAGCATATTTGCTATATTGTTATTTTTAAGCGTTTAGCATGTACCAGGCACAGCGCTAAGTTCTTTTATCATGCATCATCTCTTCACACCAGATCTACGAGACAGGTACTCTGTCTCCCAGAGCTTGCCCAAGACCACACAGCCTGAACCAGGATTTGCTCTGCTGGCCGCTTCTCAATTCCTCTGACTGCGGCCTCCAAGGAGGGCGTGTTGCCCAGGGAACTGAGGTGAGTGTGCAGCGGGTGAGCAGAAGGGGACCATCAAGGTGCTGACCCTGAGGGATCTGTAGCAGTACTCATCTACTCCTTTATTTTGCAGATGAAGAAACAACTCCAGCGTTGCCCGAGGTCCCACGGGGATCAGTCACGTGGTCGGCCACAACAGAGGATTCCCCATGACAGGGGACCACGAGTTGGATCCTGGCCAGAAGCCAGAAGCCCCTTGAGGGCAAGGACCCCATTTTACCCCATTCCTCCCTGCTGTACCTAGCACAGGGCACAGCACATAGCGGGTGCTCGAAAAGTCCTTCACGAGTAAATCTTGCATCCCTCGGTAGCTGCAGTCACCTGCCGTTCTCGCCGTCGTTCATTTATTCAGCATTTAGTAAGCGCTGACTGTGTGCTTGGCACCCTACTGGGCGCTGGGACGCACAGTTGAATAAGGCACAGTGCCTGCCCCTGTTGGCTTATCTCCTGGTGGGGGTTTCAGGGGTTACCCCACGTTATGACCCGTGCCCCCATAGTTTTCCTCATTCCTCTGCTCAGCCTGGTACTGGCAGCCTGCTCCACTCCCGCCCCCAGGCCATTCCCACTGCCTTCTTCTTTGCCAGACCAGACAACCCTTCCTCCCAAGCCGCCTCCCTCCCCTCCTCCAGGAAGCCCTCTTTGACTAAGTCCCCCAGCTGCTCTGCAGGCCCCAGTGCTGAGGTCTTGAGCTCTGCCCGGGTATCTCTGGTTCCGTCTCTCTGTTTCTGTTTCCCCCCATCAGCCTCTGGAGCTTCCCAAACACAGGGACTGCCTCCCCTCCAGCTGTTTTTCCTCAGGCCTACATAGACCAGAAGAGGCAGGAAGGGAGGTCGTGTAGTCAGCTCCCAGCACACAGGGCCTGCCTTAGGCCCTGGTCCCGGGAGCCCCTTAGAGGAAGATCTCTCTGCGACTACCAGGGCACTGACTTAGTCTTGGCCCAAGACCCCTGAGCCCTGATCTTCCACACTGTGCCTGGGGGCTCAGGCTGGGCACCAGCTGTTGGGTACCTACTCAGCCCCAGCACCTTTTGTGTTTGAAGATGGGGACCTTCAGTCTGCACTTCACCAACTCCCGGGCTTGGCCATTTTACTGTCCCTGTGGCAGGTAGTCTACAGGTGAAAAATGGTTCCAGGGAACCAACATGCTGCCTCTTATCTTCTGGGTGACCAAAGTTACAGTGCTAGGCTTCTCTGGGCCTCTGCTAATGATACCTGTCCAGCCCATCTCACAGGTAGTTGGGAGGACCAGAGACCAAGGAGCCAAGCCCAGGTAGGGGCTTATTTTTGTTGTTGTACTCAGAGCAGGGGTTGTGCCCTTTTTTTTTTTTTTTTTTTTTTTTTTGTGGTACGCAGGCCTGTCACTGTTGTGGCCTCTCCCGTGACGGAGCACAGTCTCCGGACGCGCAGGCTCAGCGGCCATGGCTCACGGGCCCAGCCGCTCCGCAGCATGTGGGATCTTCCCGGACGGGGGCACGAACCCGTGTCCCCTGCATCGGCAGGCGGACTCTCAACCACTGCGCCACCAGGGAAGCCCCAGGGGTTGTGCCCTTGGCTAGGTGTTCACTGAATCACTCTGGAGCCGGGAGTGGGAAGGAGGAGGAAGGAGGGAGCTTGCACGAGGAGGGGGAGTCAGACTCCAGCCTTCCTGGCAACTCATCAGGATCCTCCGCTGGCAGGAGCGGGGCAGGAGAGTGTCCTCGTTTGGGTAGGGAAGTCATTATTTCCCTCCCCTCTGTCCCTCCCTCCCTCTCTGCACTCCTCCTCCTCTTTCTCTCTCTTTATCCCTCTCCCTTCTCTCTCTGTCTTTGTGCACTAACTGTGCTCACTCAACTTGCCAGGCATTACATTTGCACCAGGGACACAAAGGCTGAGGAGATGTGCCCTTCCCTTCATGGGACTTTTAGGCTAGGAGACCTCGGTTGGGGAGGTACATCATTCATTCATTCTTTCATTAATTTTACTTTTATTGAAAACCTGCTACGGGTCAGGCACTGTGCAAGGCCCTGGGGACGTAATGGGGTGCAATCCCTGCCCACAAGGAGTTTAGAGGATAAAAGGCACAAAAGTAGGCAATGGAAGCATGGCTAAAGTAGAGGATTAGGGAGGCCAGGATACAGAGATAAATGCTGGCTGGATTTAATGTCTCCCTAAGCATGCAGAGCAGGGCCAGGCACAGACCAAGTATGTGCTCAGTAAACGTGAAGTACGTGACCCTCGTGTGGGGAGCTTTCTAAACAGCTTATGAGTCAAAGAATAAAACCGTTTTAACTAAATGCTAATAAAAAATGCTAATATGAAGCAGTCAAAATAGTACATAAAAGGAAATTTATGGTCTTTAGACAATCTTATATTGAAAAAGAAGAAAGATGGAAAACTAAAGATTCAACTCAACAAGTCAAAAACTGATAAAAATAATAAATTCAAAGAAAGTAGAAGAAAGGAAATAACGATAGGTCATTTTTTATGTTATAAATATTATGAATTCAGTTTCAGAAATTCAAATTAGTATTCAGAAATCCATAATTCAGAAATTAACAGAATAGAAAACAAAGATAAGTAGTAATTCAGAAATTAATACAATAAAAAACAAAGATGATATAAGTAAGAGAGCTGGTCTCAGTTCCCAGGCCCTTCCTGAATAGGAATGGGGTTTATCCACCGTCTCTTCTGAGCTTTGAGAGTGGAGCCCATCCCTCAGGGGCCCCAGGAGAATGGATAAACCCTGAATGGAAGTCTCTAGTCTTCCAGCCCAAGGGCATGGCTGTGCTGTGCCCTGAGAGAGCCAGCCTCAGGCCTGTTCGCCTGATTTTAGTCTCTCGACTAGGGGGTTGTCTTTAAGCCATAACGTCCGCTGTAATAACTATAACGACATCACTAATAATCCTTTACCTCTGTTGAGCTGTTCGGAGTGCTCAAGCAAGACATGTGCTATTCCTGGTAGGAGTGAACCCAGCCATCTTGTCAGATCCCCAAACACCCTTTTAGGTAAGTAGGGAAGCTGTATGCTCATTTTACAGATGGGAAAAGTGAGGCTCTGTTTGAGGCTTCATTCCAGTGAGTGGGTGAGCCAGGACACGAATGCTTCAAAGGCCCTTCTTCACCCCCAAGATTCCTGTCCTTGAGACATCTCTTCTTCCTATCCCCGGGTTCCCTGAACAAGCCCCTCTCCCCTGCTTTCTTCACTTGGAGAGGAAGTTCGGCTGGCTGCCGTGAGCAGATAGCTCCTCTCTTGACCTGACAGCGAGCTTCTCGAGGTGGCGGGGTGGGGAATGCTCATAGGTGTCCTACCACGGGGCTGGGCTTGGATAAGGCCCTCAATCCTTGTTTCTTGATCTCGAATTTGATTGGGCAGGATTAGGCCTGTACCTATCAGAAAATATGCTGGGCTGTGCCAACCAGCACGATCAGACGGACGTGCTTGATGGGGAAACGCCGTCACATAGGGAATCCTCTGTGTCTGTGCTTACTGAGGCGGCCACGTGGTGCCTGGGCATATCGGGAGGCGCTGGGAACATAGGTCACACCGGTACAGCCTCCTTGTCGGATGGTGGGGCAGGAGAACTTTTTGTGTCCAAGTTGCATTGGTTTGAAGGTATAACTAGGTCCCTGGGCTCCTTTCCCCATAACTGGAGAATTTCCAAAGTCCTGTGGTCAACCTGATTGACCAGTGACTGACCAATCCTGAGAGGGGAGATAAAAACAGACACACAGCTTTATGCATGGACAAATCTCAGCACTTTATTCATCCCTTGGCGGGGAGAAGGGGGCATTGCCCCAATATAGTCAGCCAGTCAGGTGGGGTGGCTGATGTGTTGTCTCTCCAGATAGTGTAATACATAGCACTGATTATGCAGAAACAGGAAGAAAAGCAATAAGTTAAAAGATGTATAAGTTATGAAAAATAATATATATATACTTTTTATATCTTGTATCCCCACTGAGGATTTGCTCCCTTGGAAACCAATAAATAGGCAGAGAAAAACAGCAATCAGCACCCTTTTGGGACTTGAGGGATGAGTGTATGTCTGAGTTCCCTCAAGCCTGAGAGTCATTGCCCTTCAGTGCCCCCCACAGGCCTGGAGGACCCTGAGACCTAGGAGGGGGCCAGAGCCTTGGGCCACCCTCTCCTGGAAAACAAGATGAATGAATCAAAACTGGGGCTAGAAGAGGAGGTGAGGCAAGGGGCAGGTAGGGAAGGAAGGTGGCTTGTGGAGTGGCAGGCTGGAGCCCCCGAAGGTGAGAGCCAAGGGGAGGAAAGAGGAGCCCCAAATCTTCTTGTTGGATCGCTGCACAATCTCTCTTTGGTTGTTATCGGGGCCCTCCCGCCCGACCTCAAGGGCTCAGCAGCTCCCAGACCCGAGTGGAAAGTGCCTTCTTCATGACCCATCTACCCTCCCGCCCCGGTGGCACGGGGGGCGGGCATGGAGGGAGGAGGCGCGGAGCGGGGAGAAGGGAAGGAGCTCTAACCCACAGGTGTGGGTGCAGAGGAGGCGAGGGCCAGGCTGCTTGGCCCCATGCAGAGAACAGAGACGCCCAGGAGTGGGGTTCACGGGAAATGGGCCTGGGGTTTCATGGCAGGGGTGGGGCTAGGGGTCTCAAGGGCCTGGTGCACCGAAGCCAGGTTTCAGGCTGGGAAACACCTGGGTGGGAGGCAGAGAGCTCAGATCCCAGGCAAGGTGGTGAACCCCAGGATGGCAGGGAGGAGAAAGGAGGGTCCAGTTCTCCTGCCTGATCTCCGGTTGCCATGTGGCCTCCCCGCTTCCCACCTCCCCGCCAGGGAGTTCGTCACGGCAAGAATAACTTCTAGAGAAGGGGCTTGGGAGCTGGCTGGGCAGCCTGTCCACGTCTGACTGTGACCTGCTGGGAGGGACCCACAGGAGGAGGGAAGGGGCACAGGTGTCTGCGCTGATCTCAGAGGTCCGGGCTCAGGTCCCAAACACCCAGGGAGCCTCTTCCCCTCCCTTCCTGATACTGTCAGGTCTCCAGGGAGCCCAGGTGGTGCAGGAAAGCCTGGGGTCCTCAGCACTCAGCCTCCCCAGGAACTCCAGATGCGGAGGGTGCCCAGGCAGTCCCATCAGCCCCTGGTCCGTGGCTGGCCAGGGCTGGGGGAAAAAGGGCATCGCCTCGGTTCCGAGGCAGAGGCAAGGCAAGACCTGAGACGTGAGCTTAGGGCAAGGGTAGGGCAAAGGGTCAGGGGGACCTTGGTTCAGAGCCCTCTGTCGTGGGGAGGAGCGAGGAGGTGCAGGAAAAACAGACGCCCGATCCCAGTTTACCCAGTCAGGAAAACCTCTGGCCAGAGGTTGGAAGGGTGGGACTGTGAGATATTGATGTGGAGCCCAGTGACTTTGAATAGCTGGTGACAGTCCTGTCGGATCCCTGGCAACCCACAGAAAGGCAGTCACTGTTTCCAACCCTCCTCTTCTTAGTTCAGGGTCAGGTTTGCCTTCCTTCCCGACCTAGAGGCTCCAAGCTGCTTTCTTGAGTCTAGCTTGTATTCCTCCTGCCGCAGGGGAATGACGTGGGGCTCCTGGGGTCCGGACAGCAGCCTCACTGTGAGAGCTCTGACTCCTGCGAGAGGAACTCTTCCGAGGTCTCGGTGATTTTGATCACAAGGTCTCCCCTGGTCTTCTTTTTCCAGGAGGGGGCTCTCGAGAGGCCATGCCTGGAGGCAGCTACAGGGAACATAAGGGGTGGGGCAGGGTACGGGCTGGAGGTTTGGGAGCCATTTAGTATGATGCCTTTAGGGCCACGATCCCCCCGCTGTCCACCTCCCACCATGGGTTCTTGGGCCAAGCGGGCTCACCAGTTCTAGAGCTGGACTGCATGGATCTGATCATAGTGGCTGAGGGCAAGTCCATCCTGGGGGAGGAGGAAATGGTGGGATGTGAAGGGAGCCTGTGGCTTGAGCTCCCCTGGGATTGGGGGCCTGGGGACTGGCATGAGGAGGGCGATTCTTAGCTGTCACTCCCAGCTCTGGGCTGCCCTTTTGTGTGAGCCTGGCTAGCCAGCTTGTCCTCTCTGGGCTCTGCATGAATGGCTGTGATTTACTGAGCACTAATTTGTGACAGGCATTTGCTCGCAGGATCGTATTAATCCTCTGCACCACAGGCGCGCCATGCTTATGATCGGTCCATTTTCCAGATGGGAAAGCTGAGAATTTAATGAACCGGGCCGAGGTACCAGTTTGTTTCAGTGGCTGAGCCAGGATATGAATCCAGGCGTGCCAGGCTCATAGAATCATGCTGTGGGCGGGGAGGGGGTGGAGAGGGCCGGCCTTCTATGGGGCTGGTCCTACAGTCCTCCCGCGCTCCCAGCCCCACCCCGCTGGTCCAGCTCCTACCGGCTCTCCTCGCCCTCCACCAGCTTGCGGTAGGTGGCGATCTCCACGTCCAGGGCCAGCTTGGTGCTCATCAGCTCCTGGTAATCACGCAGCTGCCGCGCCATGTCCTGCTTGGCCTGCTGCAGGGCGGCCTCCAGCTGGGCCAGCTTAGCCTTGGCGTCCTGGAGGGTCAGCTCACCCTGGCTCTCGGCTGCCTTGATGTTCTCCTCCAGTTTCATGCACTGCAGCCAGGAGGACAGAGGGAAGGGGTCAGTGAGCAAAGGTGGGAGAGAGAGACTGGGCCAGGGCCAGGAGCCCACCTCTGTCCTTGGTAGGGGTGTGCATGGGGAGGGAGGACCCAGCACGGCATTCCTGAGCGTGGTAGTGGGTTGCCTTGCAGCAAGAGGGCATTCAGCTAGACCTAAGGAGACGCTTTCCCAAGGCCACCAAAGGGGGAAGCACAGCAGGCCCCCAGAGGAGCCTGTCTCAACTGTCCTTAAGGGATGACACTTCTCTGGCTGGAAGCTGGGGCTTAGGCCTCCCCTCCCTTCTCTCCGTGTAGCTGGTGGGAGGCCTGGAGGGAGGCAGTGGGCTCTGGGTGTATGTGGCTGGGCCCTCCAGCGTGCCAACAGCCCCGGCCAGTTTACAGAGCACTTCTATCTGCAAGGCTCATGTGATCTGCAGAGCCATCTTAGGAGGACGGATGAGGAAACTGCGGTCCAGGGATGCTAAGTGACTTGCCCAGGGTCATTCGGCCAGGGCTTGCTTGGACTCAGCATGTGTGACTGTGTGCGTGCGTGAGAGTGGGCGAGAGCGTGTGTCCTGCGCCCCTCCCTGCTCCACCCCCAGGTGGGCACTTCGGACACTCACGTGGCTCTTGGTGGAGAGGATCTGGGACCGGAGCTTCTGGATGTGCACTTTGAGGTCAGCGATCTCGCCGCGGCTTCTCTGGAGGCTGTTCCCAGCCTCGGCTGAGCAGGCAGCCCGCTCTTCCACCTGGAGGTGGTGGAGGAGGCGGCAGTGAGGGGGCGCTCAGTGTGTCCCCCCCGGCACCCTGGCCCCTGGCCTCTTCTTCTTCCTCACCCCCGCGCCACCTCCTCCTCTGTGGCCCACCACTGCCCCTCCTCCCCCCACCACATCCGTCTCTGGATGGCCTCTCCTGGCTGCCCTAGACTGAGCCCCACGGGCCGTGCCCACACCTGGCCTGGCATTGCTGGCTGGCAGCACAACGTGAGCCTCTGAAGAGTGCAGACTGTGGGCCTGCCCCGTCCCCATCACCCCTGGAGCCGGGCACAGCGCTGGGCTCTCACATTCTCCTTTCTGCCTGTGAACTCACTGCCGTGGGCTCCGTCCCCCCGTGTTTCCCCATTCCCCTCTCCCAGAGTCTCGTGAGCCCCGAACCTGGCTCTGGGAGTACGCCTTGCCCTCTTCCAGGCTGCGAGCCGCGACGGCGTCATACTGGGCCATCACCTCCTCCATGATGCCGCTCAGGTCAACGTGGCAGCGGCTGTCCATACTCACGGTCACCGACACATCCTTCACTTGGGCTGCCAGGTCCTTCAGCTCCTGGCGGGGCACAGACTTGGGGGCTCAGGGCTGGTAGGGGCGCACCAGACCCTCAGCCAGACATAGTCCCCATTATGCATTCATCCCCCGGGCGAGGGGAGGGCGCGCTCCTCCCTGTCTCCCGGGAGAGATGCTCAGAGGATAGATGCCTCCCTGCCCCGCCTCGCCAGCTTGGACTCTTGGGAAGCAGCTCTTGGCCCCCCCCCCCCCCCGCTCACTCACCTGTTGGTCTTCCTCTCTGTGAGGGCAGGGAGGGACCCTTGACTCCAGAGGCCCACCCTACAAGCCTTATCCCTCTTGTTTCCCCCCGTCTACACTGTTGTCCACTCCTAGGGCAGACCACCTTCCTCCTCTCCTGGCGGGGGAGGAAAGGGCCCAGGACCTATGGGCCTGAGAGAATTCTACCATTGGGCAGCTTGGCCTCCCCTACCCCTGCCCTCCCAGGACGGGAACTCCCCGAGGGCCTGGATGAGCCGTTTTCCCCTCCAGGCCTCCATATCTGGCAGGGGAATGTCTCTGTTGAACACATGTTGGGATGGAAGCCCGTGAATGATGAGGGCAGGAGTAGACCAGAGGCTGACAGTCGAGCGTCCCCACTCCCCTGCCAGTGGCCAAGGCAGAGGTGACTCCAGGGTCGCCCTGGGGGCTCAGTGCCCCTCCCCATCTAGCTGATGGGCTTGCCCGGCCACAGCAGGATTTAGCCTCAACATCTTCTCTTCTCTCTGTCCTTTGGGATCCTGCTTTCCCCCTCTTCTCTGTCCTCTTCTCTGCCCAGAAAATGCTAGCCTATGTTCTCAGAGACCCCGGAAGCGTTAAAAGCTCCCATTTCCCTGGGGGCTCATGATAGCCCAGGCTGTGTGTGTGCTAAGGGCTCTCCAGGCATCCTCACATCTCCTCCTCATCAGGTTGGCACGATTGTTAGCCCCAGATTACAGAGAGGAAGGAGACTGCAGCGCACAGAGTTGATGGAAACAGCTGTGAGTGCAGGGCTGGACTCCAGAGCCTTTGCGGCTCCTGCTAAGCTCACATCGTGGGGTGGACACAGGCGCTGAAGCCCCAGATCTGCTTTCTGTCATGCCCCGCAGCCTGACAGCTTTCTGGCCTGAAGGTTCAGGGGTGTTTAGAAAGGCAGGTGGGGAGGGGTGTCTTTGTAGGGGCTGCAAGGTGTCACCTCCAGGGCCCTGGGCTGCTTTCCCTGGAGGTGCTGATTAACAACCTGGGCCCGTGTGGGGCCCGTGTGGGGAGGAGTGAGTGGGCATAAGCAGAGTGTCCGTGGCCAGCCTCTTACAGACAGAGCGAGGCAGGTGGCCGGGGAGTCTCAGAGAGGCAGGGAGGGGGGCCGGGCACCCTGGGAGGTGGGGCGGGGCTCAGCCCAGGGGAGGGAGGGGGTGGGACAGGGACGGCATAGTCACTCCTGCCGGATCAAACTTTGTTTGATTCAGGATCCAAACAAGGTCCGTACACTGTCATTGGTCCATCTGTCTCTAAGTCTCTCTTATTTTGTAGCTACCATCTCCATCTCTCTCTGTCTCTGTTATTATTTTTTTCTTTTTCTTATTGAAACCACCGAGTTGCTCGCCCATAGTCTGAATTTGACCGACTGCCCTGCGTGTCGGTGTTTAACACGCTCCTCTGGCCCCTGCGTTTCCTGAAAAGTGGCAGTTGGATCAGGAGGCCTGCTCAGATCCAGGTTTTGGTTTTGGCTCGTGACCGCATTCTGATCTTGGTTCCTGATTTTGGGCCCCCTCCCGACGCTCATCTGTCTTTCTGCTCAGCGAGGCTGTGGCTGAGGCTCTGGCGTCTGGACCTGCGGATGCTGCTGACCTGCAGCTCGTATCCCTGTGGCTGTAGACCGCGGGGTCGGGCAGCTGCGAGGCCTGCAGAGGAAGGCCGCCCCTCCCCTGTCTGCTCGCTGCCTGACCCCGCCCACTAGCATCTCTGGTGATCGGGACCGCCTCCTGGAAAAGGCAGCTTGGGCAGTGGCAGGAGCCTGTCTCCACCCTGGAGCCCGCGGGACTCTGGGCTCAGTGGCCAGCTGCCCTTTAGGGGGTTCCCTGATGGAGGGTTTTGGCCGATCTGCAGATGGACTTAACAGAGATCTCGGAGCAGAGGCAGCAGGAGGCCCCGACCCATGCCAGAATAAGGTTGACGGTGCCTACGGATTCATGCCCCAGCTCTGCTGCCTTGGGTCATCTTTGGAGACTGGCATCTCCCAGATGGAACGGACATCCCTGCCGGAGCTTGGCTGTGAACCGTTTCAGAGACATAGCTTGGGGCTCCCTCAGTCACCATGTTGTGTAGGTGGGTGGACTTGGGGTGTTTCAGACAAAGCTCTCCAGGGACACTTCCAGCCCGGGCCTAGGGTAGCGTTTGTTGTGGACGAGGAAAAGGCTAGGGCGCTTCAGAACACAGGGCGCCACCGGGGCAAAAGGATGGGAGAAACACAGTTGATGGGGCAGCCTCAGATCCTTTCTGGAAAGAGGCAGCGTAAGCATGAGCATGGTATACAGCAGCAGGAAGTGGAGGGCTTAGAGCATCTGCAGACCTGTTCAGACAGGCCAGCCCCTGCCGGGCTGCAGAGGGCATAACAATGCTGACTTGTGTGGTGTGGAAGTGCCACCATGGGATGGGTACCTTCAAGTTGGCAAGAATTAAGCCGGGGTACAGTTCAGAGCTTCGCTTAGGAGCCAGAGTCTGAGGAGGCTGCCATGCGTATGACCACTCTCGTTGTGGTCCCCCAGGTCCGGGAAGATGGTGACTCTGAGGGGGTACCAGTACTGCTTGGTAAAATGCAGTGTTTAATGGCACTGGGGGACTTCCCCAGTGGTCCAGTGGTTAAGACTCCGCGCTTCCACTGCAGGGGGCACGGTTTCAATCCCTGCTTGGGGAACTAAGATCCTGTGTGCCGCGTGGTGCGGCCAAAAGAAAAGGGAACTGAGCTCTGAGTACCACCACATCTTATTACCTGAGCAACCCTGGCCAAGTCTGTAAACTTAGCCGGGCCTCAGTTTTCTCATTTGAAAAATGTGTATAATTATGGAAGTGAACACAGCTAACATTTAACAAATACCATGTGTCAGACACTGTTCTAAGTGTTTTAGGACATATTAGCAAAATAAATCCTCTCAACAGGCCAGTGAGCTAGGTGCTATTGTTCTCCCCATTTTACAGATGGGGAAATTGAGGCATAGAGAAATAAAGGAACCTGCTCCAGTTCACATAATCGCCAAGCCAGGATTCAAATCCCAGCTGCTCTAAAGTTCGTGATTTCTTAATCTTTATCCCTACTTTATAGGGTTATTGGGAAGAGTAAATGAGATTACATCTGGAAAGCACTCAGCCTGGTGCCTGGAATGTAGTAGGTGCTCAATGAGCAACAGCTAAGGAAACTATTGTTGTGATTGGTAACGGTGATGGAGCCGGGAGGAGGTGTCCAGGGCCTGCAGCAACCTCCCGAGGCACCACGAAGGCAGGTGCCAAAGCAGCTTAGTCATGCCAGGTCCTCTGCAGGCATCAGCACCCTAGGAGGTGTGCCTGGGGGCAGGGGGTTGTCAGTGGATTCTGTAGCTAATCTCCCTGGAACCAGAGTGTGTGGGTGGGGCAGGTGGCATTCTGGCTGGATGCAGCCAGGCCCCAGTGCACTTGGGAGCTGGGGTGTACCCTGGAAGCTGATGGGAGATGGGGGCCCCAGGGTCCTCTCACAGCCTGTATTCCCGGAGATGAGGAGTAAAGGGGTTGCCTGGGAGGCTGCAGTGTGTAGATGAGGCCTTGAGCAGCCTATGGCCATTGGCTTCTGGGAAAGGCCTTCCACAACTTATCCTGGGCGTGTGTGTGTTTTGGGGAGAGGGGAGGGCTCTTTCCTGGGACCCTGGGGTGGGCCTATATAGCCGTGCTTTTCTGGTGTCTGCTCCAAAGTTGAAACCAGAGAGTCTGGCCTCACCTGGAGCTACTCGCATCCCGCCATGTTTTCCTTCTACCTGAGCTGGCCATGGCTGGCACCTGCCTGTGCCTGGACCTGCTCTGTCTGATGCCGTAGCCACTAGCTCTCTGAGGTCACGAGCACTTGAAACGTGGCCAGTCAGAACTGAGATGAGCTGGACGTGTAAAATACAGACCAGGTTTTGAAGATTTAGAACGGGAAGAAGAATGTGAAATAGCCCATTCATTTTTTATATGGATTACATGTTGAATAATCATATTTTGGATATATTGGGCTAAATAGAATACATTAAAATTATTTTTTTCCGTTTCTTTGCTTTTTAAAACAATGTGGCTACTAGGAAACTTACAATTACCTATGTGGCTTGCATTATATTTCTACTAGGCGGTGCCAGCTTAGAGACCCGCTGGTGTGGGGAATCTTTTTAGCAATGGGTCAGTGTTGCCTTCTCAGCCTACAGAGGTGTGTGGAGAGAAACTCAAACCTCACGGCCTGATGTCAACCTGCCACCTCACTGCCTCCCAAAGCAATAATAACTGCTGTTATTATATATATTATATATAACATGTAATAATAATATATTATAAATATATTATGTTATAATATAATATATGATAGTATTTATAATATAATATAAATAATAATAAATGCACTTCTGCGTTCACTGTGGCCCTTTCTCCACAGCAGTCCTCCAGCAGCACAAGCCATACCTTTACCCCGTCTGTAGCACCCACGCTGGTCCCTACCATGGGCTGCCCATCACGCTTAGAATAAGGCCCACAGCCCATCCTGGGCCCCGGACCCTGCATGAGCTGGCCCTTGCCCTGCCTTAGCCACAGCTGCTGCTTTCTCTCCCTCCCAGGATCAAATCATTCCTGCCTCAGGTGCTTCACACGGCTCTTCCTTTGGCGGAAGCCACCTCAAGTCTCCGCTGAGCTGGATCTTCCTGGTTTGGGCCTTCACACGCTTGGGCCTCCTCTGAGATGCACCCCTGTCAACACTCGGACTCGGGGGCGGAAGCCTCCCTGCCCTCTTGCAGTAAGGCATCACCCTGTTTCTTTGCATATCAGCAACTTTTCACCCTCCAAAATGATCTTGTCCACATAGGTGCTTATTAGCCTGTCCCCTCTTAGCTAAGTTGTGCCCTCCTGAGAGCAGGGAACTCGCCCGCCTGGCTCACTGCTGTGATATCAGCGCCTGGCATCTAGCGGGCCTGCCATAAACATTCGTTCAGTGAATGAACGGGTCTATCCCATCACAGTCCGTTGCGCCTGGGCACCCGCTCCCCACACCACTCGGTGGGCATTGGAGCGGCCTGCCTGCGAGGGCTGCCTCCCTGCTGTTGGCGAGGGTTGGGGTGTTCTCTCAGTTCTGCTGCCTCCCATGGCTGCAGGCGGGTCTCAGGCCCACGGAAGCCCCTCTCGGGCCTGAGCCGCCGGAGAGTAGCGAGGCCCACGTGCGGCCACGAGGCCCAGTCTCGTCTCCACAGGGCGAGCCCTGAAGCCGTGGTCAGCAGCCCTAGGGCATTTCAGCGGACCTTTCTGACTGCGGTGGCGACTTTGACCCCTGCTCTGCCCTGGGCTGCGTTGCCATAGCTTGGCGCCAGCGGTTTGCGGCGCACAGGCTGCTGCACCATCATCCCCAACGAGGGTCCTGCCTGCTTGTAGATGAACTGAAGCCTCGCCCCATCAGCCTCCTCACCCCTGAGACGGGGGATGTAGAGAGGAGAACACACGTCCCAAAGGATGCCCAGGAGGCAGAGTGGCGCTGAGGGGTGGAGTCCAGCGGCAGCGCTCATCTGCTGGCGGCACTGGCAGTGGGACAGGACTTGCTGGGCCGCTGTTCCCCCAGGCTCAGCTGAGGACATATGAGAACGTGTCTGGAGGCTCCTCTGTCTACATTTACTGGGTCTCTGTTTTTGGCTGCCCCACGCAGCATGTGGGATCTTAGTTCCCCAGGGATCGAACCCATGCCCCCTGCAGTGGAAGTGCAGAGTCTTAACCACTGGACTGCCAGGGAAGTTCTTACTGCATCATTTCTGTCTGGCAGAAGCTAGTGTTGTCTGGGAACCAGAGGATCTGACTATAGGTCTTCCCTGCCTGACCCCAAAATGGAGGGGGGTGCACTGAAGGCCTATCACAGCTAGAACTGTGGGTGTCTGTAATTTAGGCTACGGGGATGAGAGAGAGGTTAGTTCAATTAGAACGGTTGTTCAAGGCCTCCTGGTTCCCTGTCTGAGGCCACCTCCTGACCCTCGATGTACCTGGTCCCCTGCATGCCCTCAGCGCTCCAGCACACATGAAAGCAGGGCTCTCCCTGAGAGAGGCTTTGTGGGAACCTGCCGCACTCCATGAAATGAGTGACGAGGGGACACGCTGGATTATTGACAGCAGCGTGCAAGGGGTTTAGGAAACTGTTACATCTGTGGCTGCCAACAGTGAGTGCCTGCTGAAGTTTCCACGACCCACTGGACACCTCTGCCTCCCCTGCATCCCTTACCCACGGCTCAGCGGGACCCTGGCCCCATCTTCTCACCTGCTCGTAGATGCTTTTCATCAGGACCACAAAGCTCTTCAGGCCTTTTAACTTGTTCTCTAGTCCTGTCCGTTGAAGACACTCTGCATCCAGGTCCTGGGGGTGGGAGCAGCTGTGAATGATGGGGGAGGGAACGGAGGGGTCCCAGGGCAGGGGTGGGGTAGGGGGAACTTTGCTTCCTGGGTGAGATGGGGGTGAGTCCCAGAGGAGACCTGGCTCAGAGCCTGGCAGAAGGAGAAGGGTGGGGACAGGTTCATGTCTCTCTGCCTGTGGTCCTGGGACTCAGCCTCTGGGGGCTTTGCTTGGGGATCCTGAGCAAAAGAGGGCAGAGTGTCCATGAGAAAGGAGCCCCCGGGGCAGGCTGGGGAGGCTACCTTCTTCAGCTGCGCAAAGGTGAACTCCATGTCCGTGCGCTTGGAGATCTCGTCCTCATACCTGGGAGGTGGGGAGGGAGGGAAGGGGGAGGCAGGGAGAGACAGAGAGAGAGAGAGGCGCTGCTCAGCTGGGTGTGGTGGGACTCGGCGAGGGTTTGTTTAACCCTCCTTGGGTGAGGCTCAGGGCCTCTGTAGCCCCATTTGGTGCCTTGTGCCGGTTAGGAAAACGTGGTCCCTTTCTTCAGGTGGATGCAGCCCCGCTCCTCCACGATACCCTAGTGCTGGCTCTGGGGCAGCAGGCAGCCCACTTCCCAGGCTCACTCCTTGATGAGCAGCCTTTCCTCTCCCAGCGGCATCTGCCCCTTCCTGGCTGTGCTTCACATTCACCTCCTCCAGGAAACCCCTCCTGATTGTGCAGCCCTTTCACCCTGACGTTTTGTTCCCTCATCGTTTTCCCATCTCCTCCCCGGAGAGTCTCAGTTTCAAACGAGCTGTCTTCGGTTGAGTCTGCTCTGAGCATCTGCCTCGCACGTTATCCTCTCCTAACTCTACCTGTCCCTGCAGCCCCACCCTTATCCCCACTGCTTTGCTAGACAGCAGGACACCAGGCCATCTTCCCCGCAGAGGGAGGACAGGAAGGGCATGGACTTCGCAGTCAGATGGGCCCCCGGTGTGTTTGGGGGCAGGTAACTCCACCCCCCGCTTGTCTTTCGCGGTATGCACGGGTGCATGTGCATGGGTGCATGCGTGGGTGCATGTGCATGGGTGCATGCGTGTGTGCGTGTGCATGGGTGCATGCGTGTGTGCGTGGGAGCTGAAGCCCACCAGCATTCCACAAAGGTGGGTTCCCTCTCTCCTCAGATGTGCCTCTTCCTTACTCAGTCCACCTCGTTTTCAGAACAAGAACGCTGTTGGATGGGGACACGGGCTCCCTGGATCCTTGACCTTACATTCTTGGCCCCCGGGGTTGGTGTCGGCCAGCTGCACGCTTCCCACCTGCAGCCCTGCCTGCCCCAGCGGATGTGGGGATCCTGTGGCTTCCTGTTTTCTCCCCTCCTCTTCAGGGAATGCCTGAATCACTGGCAGCTCTAATTACAGCCACCCGCCTGCCCCAGTCCCTGACCTCACAGATGGGGCAGCGTCACCCATCGCCCACGTCGACTAGCTGGACCTGCCATCCCCTAGGCCTTCTTTTCCCCCAGCCTCCCTGAGGGACTCAGGGGAGCAGGCCCCAGGGGGTGAGAGCCCATGGGGCACTTGGGCCTCTGGAACTCAGTGTGCTGAGGGCCTGCACTCTCCCCGGTCACTACCTCGGCTTCGGAGAGTTTGGAGGGACTCTGAGAGTACGGGTCATGGGGGCAGGGTGGTGGGGAGGGCCAGGGAGACTGGTCTGCAATCTGAGGCCTGCCAGGGCAAACAAAATGCCCAAGAAGCTTTACTTGCACCCCCTCCTGTGACCCTCAGAGCTGCTAGCCAGGGATGGCCTATTGGTCCCATTTCACAGATGAGGAAATCGAGGCACAGAGAGGGGCTTGGAGGCTCGTGCAGCAGGCTGGTTAAGCATGGGGCTCCGGAGCCAGACTATTTGGGTTCAATTCCTCACTGCCTTGCTAACTAGCTGTGTGACCTTGGACAGGCTGCTTCTGTGTGCCTTTGTCATGATGATGTTGATGTTGCGCGTATTAAATAAGTTCATACATAAAGTGTTCACAACGGTGCGTGGCACCCACTAAAGCGACTGCTATTATTATTACCCAAGCTCCCTCCTCTCCAACACCAGACCCCGGCCCTCAGCCCCTCTGTCTCAGCATTTCCAGAAAGAAACCACGGGAACCCTCATTGCAGGCGAGGGAGGGGGCAGTTCTCTGCACATCCTTCACAAATCTGACTTGAAGAGGCTTCCCTCTGGAATCTGGGGGCCTCCTGAGTTGGGGACAGGGGTCTGGGGAGCCCCAAGCTGAGCAGCTCCCACTGACTGGCCTTCCCCACGCACGCCCTGTGTCCAGCCTCTCCCCTCCCCCCACCCCTCTTCTCTGGAGAGCAGAGTTCTGCCAGCCTGGGTGCAGGACCTTGGGGAGAACTGTCCAGTGGGGAGCCCTCCGAGGTGCCAAACCTCCTTTTTACCCCTCACTGCCCTTCCCAGCCTTCTGTGCAGCCTTCCAGCCCCCTTCTCGTTGACTCCACTGCATTTCAATTCCAGTTCACCCCCTCAAACAGATGCTCTTGTGCACCAGACAGCTTACAAAATCGTATGCGACATTCCTGAGTCACTTGCTGTGTGGGCTTGGGCAAGTTGCTTCCCCTTGCTGGGCCTCTGCTTCATCCTTAGTAAATAGAGGGGTTAGCTAGCTGATCCTTGGGGTCCCTGCTACATCAAAGCTTTCGGAAGTCTCCATTCCCATAGAGGCTTACGTGATGCCATGTCCCCCTATTCACCACCAATCCCTTGCCAGTCTGTCAGCCACCGGCTCCCGAAACCATTCTTAGCCCTTTTCAGCTCGTCACACCCATACCTCCCCCCACCAAACTTGTTTATTTCTAGGAGTGAAGCTGATCTCATCGGCCTTGTAGGCTCAAGGCACACCCCTCCCTGTCAGGGCTTGGTCTGGCGCCTCCTGGCTCCTGGGGGCCCCGGGCTTTGCACAGCCAGGCTGCAGCTTCTGTGGCTCTGGCCCGCAGACCCAGAAACCCTCCAGCCTTACCTCCCCCAACTCAGGTGTGTTCCCTACCCAGAGAGGGGAAGAGAGGCCCTGAGCCTAAATAGTAAAACCAGGCAGCAGGCCAAACGAGGGGGGCTGAGCCAGATTAAGACAACAGGTAGTGTTTGTACAGAATTTCCAGTTACAAAGGGCCTCTGTGGATGTGATCTTGCTGCTCTCACGGGAGCGGCTTCCCCCGGGAGCTTGTGAGGTTAGGGATGGGACTTAGTATGCACGGCCACGTGACTGAGGACAAGCCCCCGCCCTCTCTGGGCCTCTGTTTCCTTCCCCATAAAAGGAGGATCCAAGTTGCCATCCAGCTCTGCCATCCTCTGCTCCTTTGAGGGCCAAAGACCTGCTCGGTATCAGTGAAATGAGTCGTGGGCTCTGGTGCGCCAATATGATTTGCCTCGTCACCGTCAGAATGGGCAATCAGATTCCCTGTGTGTTTCCCTAGGACCTGGGAGGGCAGGGCTCGGGGGAAAGGTGGCCCCCAGGTCAGAAAGGGGCCCAGCCTCGAGGACCAGCCCAGGCCAGGGCTGTAGATCATGCCAGTTGGCTGGGAAGTCCCAGCCAGATCCACAGATGAGGAAACTGAGGTCCCCAGAGAGGGGAGAGCTCTCTGTGTGACCCTCCCCTCTGCATGTGGTCTGAGCAGGGGAGGCCATGCGGAGAGGCGGTGGGCAAAAGCCCAGCCAGGTCCCTGGACTCCTGACAGGCTGCCTCCACCCTCTGACTCTGGAGGCTTTGGGCCTCGCCTCAGATCCCTGGCCGGGGGTCCGGCCCAAGCCCTGCCGGAGGAGGGTGCGGGCTCAACCGCACCCTGTCCTCCCCTCACCCTGGCCGGGGGCCTCCTTGCAAGGAGACCAGCCTCTCTGCTCTGCCCAGCCTCCTTGTCCTTGAAGCCGTGGCCGTTGTCCGGTCAGAAAGGGTCACCTGTCCTCTGAGCTACCAGGGTAACTGGTCTGCTTTTCTAGACTGGCTGAATCAGCTCAGCAAGCCCGAGTCAAGGACCGCTGTGTGCTGGGCACTCAGCCTTTTAGGGGTCAGAAAAGGGGCCGTTTATCAGCCCCGGGCACCACGCTGAACTCTCGACTTCCTCCTCACACCAGCCTTGCCTTGGCGTCAACCATCACCGTTCCCCCTCCACACGGGAGGAGACTGGGGTTCACGTGTGAGGCGACTTGCCCGAGGTCACAGAGCTAATGAGGGGTGTGGGCAGGGAGTAACCCCCTCCCACAGGACATAGTCATGCCCAAGCCTGGGCCCTTAACCACTGGGCCATACTGCTTGCCAGCCGCTTGTCCCCCTGTCTGTGTGTCCCATTAGGTGACAAAAGCATCCTGAAGGCTGGGGCTGTTCTCCTCATCTCTCTCTAGATCCCAAGTCCACTACTGAGGTCAGGTACACATTACCTCTAGGGGACTGTTTCCTTGTGCAAACAGACCCCATCATCTCTGCTCCTTTCCAGCCCAAGGGAGGTCAACATCCCAGGCTACGTTCAAAGCAGGAGCCCATCTGTTGCTCTAGCTAGTGACACAACTTCCCATTGCCAGAGGGTCGTGCGGCCGAGAGCCAGTGTGTTTATGGGCACGATGGGGATGCGAGCTGTGACAGTGCCCAGGGGCCAGCAAGCACAGGGCTTGGCCGTCAGCCAGCATGAGACTGGCTTCGTCGTAAGGGTCACTATTTGGGGGGTCACTTAGCTTCACTGTCACATCCTCCCAGTATTTATAGAGTACCGCTAGCACCTTGCAGGTCTTGAATAAGTAAGTGTGGACTAAAGAATTGTTTTCTAAAGAAGTTTCCTCTTTTTCTGGCCTGGGCTCCCGGACCCACCTGAGCGCAGCTTGGTCCCCAGCCTCAGTCCCGGCCCACATGCCCATAGGGCGCCCCTACCTGATCTGAAACGCCTTCACCGTCTCAAGCTCCTGCCGCAGTTTGGTCTCAAGCTGGCCCCCTTCCTGGTTCACTTCGCGCAGTTTCTCCCGCAGTCGGCCCTGGTGCTCCTCGTAGAGGTGTCCAAGGTCAAAGGCTGCCGAGTCCCAGCTCTGCAGGAAGCGCCATCGGGTTTCCAGCAGCTGGTTGCGATGCTCCAGGGCTCGCACCTGGGAGAGCGGAAGGGCTGCCGTGAGAGGGCCAGGTGCGGCCCAGCCAGCCCACGCCCCTTCCGGGGGCCTCCATGCGAAGTGGCAGCTCATCTGTCCGGAGCACACCCGCGGAGCACACCCACCCCGGGCCCTCACTCAGAGCCTTCAGGTGGCATCTCCAATTACTGATTGTTCAAACTGCAGATGGTGAAATAAGAATGGAATCTGAGAATCCCAGGGAGGTGGAGACGATTAGCGAAGGTTTCCTACGGGAGGGCCGGGGCCAAGGAGATGAGGGAAGGGGGCCTAAGCTGTGAACTGCCCACATGTGACAGGCTCTCCAGGCCTGCCTGGGGCTTGGGTGGGAGACCCCACGGAACGTGGGGTGTCAGAGGCCTGTCTGCCGCCCACCTCGGCAAGCCCGGTCTCATCTTGCCTCGGAAACTCAGCAGGGTAGGGCCTGGTTAGTTCTTAAATGCTAATCCTCCCGACAACCCTGGACTTGTAGCCCCTCCAAGCCTCAGTTTCCCCAGCTAGAAGTCAGGGATGATGTCACCTGCCCTGCCCACCTGCAGAGAGAGGAACCCGGGGATGTGCTTTGAGGCAGCAAATAGCAAACTCTGCTCTAGCTCCCACTGTGCACCGGGCCTTTTCCTACCTGCTGGACATCTTTAACGCACTAAACCCCCAAACAACCCGACGGGGTAGGTGTTATTTTCAGCTGCACTTTACAGACAACGGAACAGGGTACAGGGAGGTGAAGTAGCTCGCCCAAGGTCACACAATTAGCAAGTGGCAGGGCCAGGTGCGGAATCCAGGCAGTTTGGGTTTAGAATGTTTGAACTGCAGCAGCATAGGCCTCCAGTTGGCTGCAAGGTCTCTGCAGGCCCTGGGACCAAGCTGCCCTTGCTGGGCTGGCTTCTGCCTCTAGTTAGGGCCTGTCTTGCCTTGAGAACAGAGACTGGGAGGGCTCTGGGCCCAGGGCTCCTTTCAAACCCTGCGTCCTCTTCACACTCTCCTGCTCAGACTTCTGCAGGGGCTCCTACAGCTCCCACCCCAGCCACCGGCAGATTGGCAGGGATCCTCTTGAGTCCTCTCCTTCCCTCCACCCAGTTCAGCCCAGCGCAGCCTGGGGGCTCCCCCTGCCTCTTCCCCACCCCGCCTGTCCTCTCCAGGCCCGACCTTTCTCGGGCACTCACTCTCCTTCCCACAATCCCAGCCCCTCCTCCACGTGCTCCCAGCCGCCTCCCCTCTTCCCTCCAGTATTTGGCCCTCGTTTGTCTTGATCCCCCATGCACCCTATCAGACTGAGAGCCATCTGCTTGCCTCTTGGGGTCCCTAGCCCATCAGAGCCCGGGATGCGGGTAAGCCACCGAGGCGAGACGGGTGGCTGGGGCTAGGCGCCTGGACAGTGCAGGCTGTTGTTGTCATGAGGATGTTGTGACAACGAGCCTGGTGAGGTTCCCTATGACCACAGGCAAGTAGCTGGACCTCCTCCCGTCCACGGCTGGCGTCAGCTCCCAGAATCACATCCTGAAAAGCCAGAACCACAGCCAGGAGCCTTTTGGATCAGCGGGTCTATACCCTTCATATACAGAGGAGGAGATAGGGGCCCAGGGCAGTCAGGTCACGTGTCCAGGGTGTCCACAGCAACTCGGTGGCCAAGCTGCACACACAGGCCCATCTGACGGCAGCTGCTGCGCTGGACATTCATGGTCCTCTTCCTCCTGAATTTGGGTGCCAGGTGGGCTCGCCTCTCTTTCTGTCCTGCCCACGTTCCCGGGTTTCCCTGAGATACTCTGCTGCTCTGCGGAAGGCCCCTTTGACCCTTGCAGCGGACAACACCAGCGGGAACACTGGACAATGGCATTTGTGGGCTGTCATTCCCCTCCTTAACTCCCCCTGGGACTGGTAAATTCTGCTTGAAGCTGACTTTAAGCCTACAGTTTGATGTCATCGCCATCAAACAGGTTCAGTAGGGATGCAGTCGAGAGAGTTTCTGTCCTCCTTGTGTGTGTGAGGGATTGCTGGGTGGGGGTGAGGGCAGGTTTCTGCTCACTCCACCTTCCCTGTGTTTTGACAAGTAAGAGCCCCATGTTTATACTGGGGGTGGGGTGGGAGGAGAGATGTGAGGCTCCTTCCTCCACCCATAAGCAACCCAAAAGCCCTTTAGACCAGGAAGTCCTTCCCTTAGTCTAACCTCGATCCCCTATGCTTTAGTACTTGCCTGCTGGGAGACGGGGTGCATTTGGCCAGCCAGTCCAAGGGCACTTTTGCCTCTGGGGGATCCCGGGAAGCCCCCTCTCCCTGCTGCCCTTGGGGGAGTTGCTTGTTGTCTCAGTGGGTGGGGATGGAAACTCATCCCCCACCCAGAACCTCCCCTGCAGAAGGGCTCCTCCCTCTCTCGGAACAAAGGCCTTGGGAGGGCAGGAAATCCTGGCACCCTGTGAGGTGCAGGGTTAACTGCTTCCAACCTGTCAAGGCTGCCGAGCACCCCCCTCTCATTCCCCTTCCTCCCCGTCCTGGCTGAGCCCTGCCCTTAGATCACAGGCGGCAGCTCTAGAGGAGCGTCAGAGAGCAAGCCCCTGGTCTACCTGCTTCCCATTTTACAGATGAAGGAACAGGCTCAGAAGCACAGAACTCACTGCGACCCAACTCCAGGGTCCCGGGCCGCCCTGTTGAAAAGCAGGCCCGGATGAGGGTGAGGAGAGATGTGCTTTCTGTGGAGGGAGTTGAGCAGCCTGGGCTGGGCTGGGACCCCCCTCTGAGGAGGGGGGGGGACTGACTGCCTGGGAGGCTTCACGTCCCCAGCCCATGGCCCACAGTCCGTGCACATAAGCGTTCGGAGCGATGCCTCTGGGGCTTGCAGGTCCTATTCCTCAGGTGGGGGTGGTGTCACATCCTCTGCCTCCAGCCAGAACTTGGCTTTGCCTAAGGAGCCTCAGGGTCTCTTCGTCAGGAAGGGCTGGTTTGTGCCTTCCCTCGTGCAGGTGCCCAATGGCTCTGGTGACTTCCAGAGGCCACACACACCAAGGGAAGACCCTGTGCCCGACTCTCTGTCCCCAGCCATTTTAACACCCCTCTGGGATTCCCCCTCTATAGCCTCCTTGGGCGCCACTGGTAGAGTCCTCCCTCTTGTCCCACCTCCATCCCCTCTGGTGTCTGCGTGTGAGGGTGAGAGGGCCCAGCCAGCAGCCTCTGCTGGATGTTGGCATTGCCCTCTCCCTTCCTCCCTCGGCCTCCCCTACTTCATGGCTGCAGCTGTACCAGTCCTTCCACTGGCATGAGCTCAGGGCTACCCTCAGAGCAGGAGCAGAGCAGGGAAGTGGAGTCTGAAGCACAGAGAGGGTAAGTGCCTTGCCCAAGGAAACACAGCCTCCAAGTGGAAGAATTAGCATCGCTCCAGGGCCCCTTGGTGGACTCCTGGGGGTCTCCCCGCCGACCCTCTCCCTCTTCCTCCTCTTCCTCAGTGCTCTCTGATTTCTCTCGGTGCCTCAGAGGGCCCAGAAGGGGATGTGGAGCTGGAGGGTGGCCCTGCCTGTCTCTTCTCTTTGCCTAGAGCCCACCCCTCCACTGGTGATGGCATCTCACCCCCTGGCTCATGCATCTCTATCCAGCCCCATGCTGCACGCCTACCCACGAAGCTCCCGCCCCCCTCCCTCCATCAGGGCCCTTCCTTCCCTCTTACCAGGCTCCCTTCTGCCTGGAAGGGACTAAATGGGTTCAGGAGTTCCCTGGGCTGGGCCCATTTATGGTATTTTTAATATAACAAACAGAATGCACCTGGTACGTGGTAAGGGCTTTATAAATGCTTTTCAAAAATGATCCCGTTTGACAAGCTCATTACACCGATGTGCAATGAGGCACAGAGAGGCTAAATAATTTGCCTGAGGTTATGCGGCCAGTCAGAGGTGAGGCCAGGATGCAAACCCAGCAACGCGACTCCAGGTTTCACGTTCTTAGCATCTGCTTGCTTCCCCTTGGGCCCTCACGGTCTTTACAAGGAGGGATTCGAGCTAATAACAGACCTTCTCCATAGAGTTGGTGGATCGGCTGGGACTCCTTGGGCAGAGCCCCAGCAATCAGCTTCCCCAAGGGGCTGGCACCCCGGCTGCCTGCCTCCCACCCTGAAGAGCACCCTCCTCAAGGCCAAGTCTTGAACTGCGGATTGGGAAGCTCCAGTTCTTCTGAAGATCTTAGAGGGCATCGCCCTGGCCCTGGGAACAGAACCCAGACCCCTCGGGCCCCTCCCTGTGCCTACACACCCCTCCTGTCCCCATGGCGGAGAGGCACAGGGTGATATCAGCCCTGGCGTCCAGGGAGAAAGCCACCCATCCGCGCCGAATTACAAATTACGTAGCTCATGAAACATTCCTTTTAAGGGATTAAGCTGTATTTGGAGAGGAGGTGGCCCTGCAGGGACCTGCCTTCCCAGGGCAGCGGGCTCTTCTCCTAGGCTCTGGTTGTCCTCCAGTTGTCACTTCCCCTCCACACCCCTACCCCAGGCACCCCAGGTGTGGGTGCAGGAATGCTGGTCTGGACGCATGAATGCGGGAGAGGGGGCCGGGGAGAAATGACTCCCACCTCGGAGGCTACTGGCTTCGTGTCTCACAGACCTGAGTTCAAGTCCAGACCGTACCCTTGCTGGTTGTGTGACCTTGGGCAAGGTACTTCACCCCTGGGCTGCTCTGTCTGCACAGGAGGGGAACTAGCCACTGTGGAGCGCCGGGTGGTGTGGGCAGAGCACAAGCCGGTGCTCCAGAAGTTACTTTCTTCCTTCTTCCCCTCTCTGTGAGTGCCCACCTAGGGGACGTACAGAGGGACACAGGCTGGGAGAGCAAGGGGAAGAGAGGGAGCCAGCCAGGGGCAGAAGGATGAGGGGTGGGGGGCAAGAAAGTTGAGTTTTCCTTATCTGTAAAATGGGCATGAAAATGACTTCTTTCCTAAGGTTGAGGGAAATTGAGATAAATATGTAAAGTACCCAGCACAGTTCCTGGCACATGGTGAGCTGTTAATGGTCAGTAGCTGTTACCATCTGACTACCATTCTCGGGCAGGGCCGCAGGGAGCAGAGCTGGGAGGGCTGGTTAGGGGAGGTCCTTGGAGGAGGTGAGTGAGGACCGGCTTTGGGAGGTAGACAGGACTTCCTTGGAGCCCTTGAAGCCCTTGCCCTGGGCCGGAGATGGACACCAGTGCCCAGACCGGCCTGCTGGCCATGGCAGTGGGGTCCAGGAAGTGGGGTGCCAGGGACTCAATCCCTCTACTCAGGTGGGTGCAGGGAGGACCGGCTGGCCACCTGTTTCTGACTCGCAGCGTCCATCCCTTGCATTCCTATCTCCTGACAAGCCACAGCTGCAGCCCCATTCTGCAGCCTCCTTCTGGCCTCCCCACATGTGCTGCCCGCCCCCCGCCCCCAGCCCTTGCCGGTGTTTCTGACCCTGGGAAGCTGAACAGAGCCAGCAGCGTGGACAGGAAGGTGGGCCCTGTCCCTCTGCCTTGGAGTCGGACTGCATGCAGCCCAGGCCCCCATCGGCCATCCTTATGAGGGGGCATCCTCTTGGCCACACTCAGAGCCCCTCCCTAGTCCACGCCTGGGAGGGAGGGTGAGCCCAGGCCATGCAGCACATTATTTTCCTGACACCCCTCAGAGGCCATTCCGGGGTCCCTCTCTCCCCCACATCAGGGTGGCGCAGGCACTCCCCTCCCCATCTCTCCGCTCAGAGCCTGCGGAGTTAGCAGTGCCGACTTCCCATTGGCTGGGGGCGGGCGTGGGACATGATGCTTGGGAGGTACAGAGCTCAGCCTCCTGCCCAGGGCTTAGTTTTGAGACGGCCCCTCCACACCTTTGCTCACCTTGCCGATCAGGGAGGCAAACTTATCATTGAGGACCTTCATTTCCTCCTTCTTCTGGCTCTCCTGCTGCTGGGTGGCTGGGTCCACCTTGAGGTCCAGAGGTACTAGCAGGCTGGGGTTCACGGTCACCCTGGGGATGGTGCTAGCTGTCAGGCAGCCTGTGAGGCTGCTGGAGCTGAAGCCCGGCTCGGGGGCCCTGTAATTGCTCCATCCGGAGGTGCCAGGCCAGGGCTCGCTCGCCTGGGTCACCTCACAGCTGTTGAGGTTACCGAAGCCGACGACGCAGGAGCGGCAGGCCATTGCAGGTCCCGGGACCCGGAGCGGGCAGGGCGCAGTGAGGGGCGAGCAAGCCTTGAGGGGTGGCGGCAGCCGGCTCCGGTCGCAGGCAGGGCAGGCTGGGGACTGAGGAGCAGACACCTGTCACACAGTGCTCATTAGCTCCTCGAAGGCGTGACGCCTCTCAGCCCGACCAACCTGTTAGATGATGTGGTTCCTGCCCCTCCCCCGGCACCATGGGCCCATCTCCTCCCGGGGCAGGGATCTGCCTTGCTGAGGGGGGCTGTTCATAGGCCTCCCAACCAAGCCAGGCCTGGCTCCAGGGGAGAGGGACATAGCTGGGCTGGCTGGCTGGGTGGGTGTCGGGTGGTAGCCAGAGGAAAGGCAGCTTCAACGAAGAAGGAGAGAGAGCGAGAGAGAGAGAGCGCGCTATGCCTCTCACCGAAGACCTCACTGCATACCTGAAGGCTGACGTATCTAGGCTTACATATTTCTGGAAAAGATGAGGCAAGCGCAGGCCCTGGGCTCCTGAGTGTAGGGCAGCTGTCCTGGGCACCGTGCCAGGCTGGCATTGGAAAACCACACCTTGACTGTTTATTTTCTACATGCGCAAGAGTCTCCCCTGCTTATCTTCTCCTCTTCCTTTCTTCCTCCTGCTCTCCCTCCTTCCTGCCTTTGAGCTATTATTTATTGAGTACCTACTGTGTGCCTTCCACCATCTGAGGGGCTGGAGAGGAAACAGATGGTCGAGGTCAGGAGCCTGTGGCTTTGGACAAGGGAGCCTTGGTTCAAGACTCAGCATGGGGACTTCCCTGGTGGTGCAGCGGGTGAGACTCCGCGCTCCCGATGCAGGGCGCCCAGGCCAGGGAACTAGATCCCACACGCATGCCGCAACTAAGACCCTGCGCGACCAGATAAACAAACAAACAAATAAATTAAAAAGTCATCCCTGCCCAAACCTAAAAAAACAATTTCATCTTAAATATGAAGTGTAAGTAGAAAAGACACTGATTTGCTCCTGCAGAGCCTCTGATGGAGTGGCAGAGGGTTCGGCCAGCCCAGGGCACTCCCTCCTGCCTTCCTGATGTTCCGGAGACACCGCTCTTCCACTTCCAGGCACTTTCCAGCTCTCCCAGGCCTGTCTCTTCCTTCCTCCCTGGCCTGATGTCCCAGGGCTCTCTTGCCCTGGCTGGATGGCTCTGCGTGCCCTCCCTGGACCTGGTGCACCGCCCTAGGTGGTGGGGCTACAGCAGAGAGAGGAGCGTGCCTGGGAGAGACTCCTGCGGTCACAGGGGTGGAGAGATCTCTGGGACTGGAGGGGGAGACAGGCTGGAGATGGGAGCTCCTGCCTGGGTCACATCGCCCCTTCCAGGCCTCCTGCCTCCCAGGCTAGACCTCCGTCCTACACAGTGGGCATTTCTGGCTCCACTGGGGCACAGGAATCTGCCCCGAGGGCACGAGCCTATCCTGAGGCTGGATCCCAGGCTCTGCTGCTGGGGGTGGGCTGCTGAGACACTTCTGGGTGATGGGGTCACTGCAGGGGTGTCTGTGCAGTCTTTCTGGGGTAAGTTTGGGTACCTGGGCAGTCTCCCAACCCCTCCTGACATGTGCTTCCCCTCCCCCATGCAGCGCCCACCTGCCTCCCTGACCTGGTATCTGAATAACACGCGGTGGAACTCAGCACCCTGCCCGCCCCAACCCTGACTACCCCCGTGTGCTCTGCGGGGAGTGGGGAGGGCAGACAAAGGCACATGGGCCCTGCTGGTGCCAAGATAGCAGCAGACATGTCATGTATGTCCCCAGTGCTTTACATGGATTAGCTCCTCAAATCCTCACGACACTCGTCCTTCGCAGACGCTTTAATTCTCACCAGCCCCTGTTTACAGAGGGGGAAGCTGAGGCTCGGAGGGGTTGAGCGTTTGGTCTATTGATAGCAATTTATAAGTAATGGATTTGAACCCAGACAGTTGGAATTATGAGTCCTTCCTCTTGTCTTGGCCTCTAAGCCAGGTGACTCCTGGAAAGGGCAGTGAGACAGAAAAGGAAGCTGTCTTCTTACATCTGGGGCTCGATTCCGCCTAACTGTCTTTAAGCTGGATGCTCAGTTCTCCAGAGACCTTTGGATAACTCAAGTCTGCTGTTCCTCGCTGACCTCCGTCAGCCCCTGTGTTTTGACAAGTCACAGTCCCTGGCTTCGAGGCTGGCCCTGCAGGGCGGTCTCTGGGGCCCGAACACTGGGCAGCCTTCCTTGCGGGTGGCCTGGCTTCTTGGAGGCACGGAGGGCACGCTGACCTGGGACGCTGCGTGTGGGGAGGGGGATGTGGTCCCACCTGCTGCTTCCTCTCTGGCCCAGAAGTCTTCCTTGGGTGCAGTCACAGAGGTGTCTTTGGCTGTCACAGCTCTGGCTCCTGAACAGGAAGTGCAGCAAAAAAGCCCCAAACATAACTCCACGGAAGCACCCAGACCCCCCTTCCTCCCCTTCTCCTTCCCTACCCTAGCTTCACGCATGCCTCCCTCCACCCCTGAGTTAACATCCTGGGGGGTCCACTGTACAGGCCCCTGACTTTGCACCCTAACCGAGGACCTGACATAAACCCTCTCCTGGCCTCGATATGAGCCCAAACTTCCTAGGGGTTCAGGCCCCCAGGGGGCAGGAAGCCTGGCAGGGGTTAGGAGAGGGAAGGTGGAGGGTGGGCGAAAATTTCAGTCTCTCTGGGGTATGTCTGGGGACCTGGGCAGTCTCCCAACCCCTCCTGGATCTACTCACAGACAAACCTTGGGGCTTCTGGTGGGACATGAGCTCAGGTGAGCCCAGCTGGAGACAGCGTCTTGTGCCCCTTAGGGATACTGGAGCCCTGTCCTGCTTGATCCTTACAAGTCCAGGGACAGAAATCTCCATCCCTCACCTTCCACTGCGAGTCCGCCTCCTTTGCCCCTGGTCCCCTGTCACTGGCGACAGGAGGCAAAATCCTGATCATCCAGGAGGCCGAGACAAGGTGGAAGTGGGACAGGCGCTGGCCAGAGCTAAGAATGGGGGAGGCTCGGGCCCCTGAAATTGGTCCTCAGAGAAGCAAGGGGGAGTTTTCTTATTTTCTCTACTTCCTCCTTCCTTCTATTTCTCTCTCCAGGTCACTACCCCCCAACAGCTGATGTATCTCTGCTCACTCTCATCCACCCCTTGTTTCTTGCCTCCCTGCCTGCCTGTCCCTCTGGGACAGTCCTGGTCCAGGGCTCCTCCATCTCTCAGCCCTGGGATAGGAGAGGCATCCTGGCCCCGCAGCCCGGCTGGATGGCGTTATGGGAATGGCACGGCCGTGTCGCAGTTTCAGTGCCTCGTCTGTGCGTTTTCCCCCTTTGGCCCAGGCAGGCCTGGGATAATGCAGGACAGCAATGCATAGTTGCTGGATGAATGTGCCAGTGAGCACATCCTAGCCTGCCTGAGGCTCTGGGGCGGGACGTGGCTCTTGGCGAGACAGACAGGGACTCCGGGCGAGGAAGACTCTTAGCCTCACCCCAGGGCATGATGGGAAGGCCGGGCCACTTCTCCAGGAAGCTTCCCAGATGAACCTGCTTAGGTTTTCTGCCCCTCTCTCCTCCTCTCTCCAAAATGCACACCCACACCTATGCCCTCGCCTGGGTCAGTGCCCTCTCTCTTTGTGCAATCCGTGGCTTGGTGGAAAGAATTTCTGAGGGTCCCAGAACTGGGGACTGGGAAGCTGAGAGTAGACTGGGAAGGGCTGCGGCCAAGAAGGGGGACCAATAGCAAGGATGGAGACATTAAAAACCGTGCCTGTGAAGCTCCCTCCACGTGCCAGGCAGGCTGTGGAGACACGGGAGAGGCACTGACCCGGGGGAAGGTGTTTGGGGCAGTGAGCAAAGGCTTGAAGGAAGAGGAAGACGTGTCCAGGAAGGGTGTGGGGAGGTTCTTTCAGGCTAAGATGGCAGCAAACCGTTCGTGTAGGACGGTGACGATGACGGGAGCCAGCCAGCGTGGCTGGGGTGTCAGAGGTGCTACGGAGCTCAGGGGAGCAGCAGCGTCCTCGGGGACCCAGGAAGGTTGCAATGCAGGCATCTCATCACTTGGCATAAAGTTCTTCAGTGGCTCTCCGTGGATTAAGGTCTAGAAGATTCCTTGGACTGTCAAACAAGATTCTTTGCACCTGCTGCCCTTCTTCCTCTCTGTGTTTCATCTCCTCGCGCTCTCCTTCTCTCCACAGGCCCTGCCCATTCCCACCCCCACCAAACTGGCCCCGTTTCCCTGAACCTGACGAGTGACGTCATGTGTCCGTGCTGGCGCAGATACAGAACACTTCCAACGCCGCGTACAATTCTATCAGCCAGTGACGATCTGCAAAGAAGGCATCCGAGATGGGCCAGGAGGCTGCAGAGCCCTGGAGGCTGTGAACTGGTCCAGGATAGACGAGGGGGCAGCATGGGGGTGCTGGCAGAGCTGGTTTCTGGTCTGGGCTCTGCTACTCACCAGCTGCGTGGTTTGGGGCCAAACGCTTGGCCTCTCTGGGCCTCAGTAGCTTGTAAAATTAGATTGTACTGGATGATTTGAAATTTTTTTAATTAAAAATTTTTTTTCCAGTTTGGTTCGACAAATGTTCCTCACAGTGTGGTCAATCCCATTGTTATGCCAGGTACTCAGTGGTTTCCAGTGTGATCCAAGGTCTCTAGCCAAGCAGTGCTCTGGGGACGTCAGGCAGCTATGGGCCTTCTGTACTGAGGGCAGGCCTCTGGGGTCAGGGAGAGGTAAGCATAGGCTAATTACACTTTCCTGTCCTCACAGCACTTAGCCCATTTGTGATGATTTGTTGTTGCTTGTTTACTTGTGCCTGCCTACCCTGTGAAGCTCTGTGAGCCCGGGGACCACATGATGGTTTTATTCCTTGAGGTTCCAGGGCCTGGCACAATGCCTAGCATGTAGTCGGTTCTTGATGACTATTCCCTTCTGGAATGAATAAAAGGCCACCCTTCCACACCGGGCACTTGTTATATGATATTGCAACACAGGATGCAACTCCAAGGGCTTCAGATGGTGTAGAGCGACAGACCCCGGGTGGGTCGTGGAGCCAGACGCTGGGCCCTCCGCTTGGGGTGGCACGCGTCCACTGGTGGGGACTCCCAGAGGCCTGGCCTCCCGCTGCTTTAGCTCCTGCTTAGCACAGGGAGGGAACTCTGATGCCCTCCTCTCACGGTCAGGTGCCTCAGGTGGACGAGAAGATTCATGGTCCTTCTTGCAAAAGAAGGAGGCAGGAGGAATCCTCCCTAAGCTGGCAGAAGCCCCATTAGGCTTAGACTTTGGTCAGGCATGCATTTGGGGCAGGGCAGGGACCGAGCCGTAAGCTGCCCAGGTACCTCTCCTTCCATGTAGGGTAGGTACCTCAGCCCCTGCCCAGCTGTGTGGGTGCTGGGCTCATGTCAGTGACATCCGGCAGGGTTGCCAGGCCTGCTTCTGGGTGGAGGAGGCAGGAAGGAGGATTGCACAAACGGAAACTGGCAGGAGGCCCCACTTCCGCCAGCTGCTCCCAGGGAGGGCCCCTTGGCGGCAACAGACCCCCGTTCTCCGGGAAACACTGCACCTTCTCGCCTCCCCAGGAGGAAATGCCAGGTCCCAGCAACAGGGGACTCCTAGTGGCCTCCTGCCCACTCTCCATCCACCCACTGTGGCGGCTCAACCCACGGGGATGGTTCCTCCTAAGAGCCCTCATTTCTCAGACCTCAGACACTCGGCTTCCTTCTTCCCTCCTGCACGGTCCTCCCTCCTGGCTGCCTCTGAGCTTTCATGCTGGCCACTCAGCCAGCCTGCCTGCCCCCTTCCTCCAGGAAGTCTTCCCAGATAGCCCCCTTACTTGTCTTTGTTGGGGAGAGCTCTCAATAGCAGCCTCTGTGGTGGCAGGACTTTGCTTTACCCACTGTTCCATCACAGCTGGCATATAGTAGGTGCGCATGGAAATAGTTGTTGAGTTAAAACATGGTGTGTCCTCTATTACTTAGCCCTTGTTTCCATAGCTCTCTTAGGCAAGGGTCTCTTTCCTCCAGCACCCTCCCCCATTCGACAGGATCTGGGGACCCAGTTTCCCCTCCAGTGAGTCCCCCCACACCTGGAATCCTGGTCACTGGAGAAACTACCAACCTTACCTACCGCGGCCAACTGTGCCTTCATTCAGGAAATGCTGTCTGCACTTCTCCTGGGCGCCTATCCCTGTGCTGAGCAGTGGGGCACATACAAAGATCAGGGTGGCAGGGTGGTGACTTGGGTGTTCTCCCCACATTACCGGCCCCTCTGCTTCCCAGTCCAGCTCTTTCTGAACTCTGGAATCTCTTTCCATCCAGCTGCTGCCTCCAGGTCAGCTGCCTGGCTGGTTCCAGCCACCTCACCCTTCCATTCCTGGCACTGCACGCAGCTATTTAGGAGGTGTCCTCTTCCCTGGGGCTGCTTTCAGAGGGATTGGAAGGCCAGGGTGGCTGACAAAGGCAGGATGGGGGAGTTGTGGGGCCTCTGGAGATGCTCATTTGTAAGCCCTGACTGCTCCCTGAACCCCAGCTGCTGCTTTATCTGCCCTGATAACAGACCGAAACCGTTTTCTGCTCCCTGCGGAGCCGTCAGTGCCTGGCCTCTGCGAGCTTGCCAGAATGGCAGTAGCCCAGGGTGTTGCTGACACAGGCTGGACGGCCCCAGGAGGCCGCGGCCCTGTGGGTAGCCACCAACACGCAGACCACCCCCCAATGCAGGGATGTCCCACTCATCCAGTGCTCCCCAGTGCCCATATGGGGCACACGGGCGACACTCAGGCTGGATCCTGAGAACTGATGTTTGAGCGATGGTGGTTTATGGTTCATTCATCTTTGTATCCGTAGCACTGAGCACAATGCCAGGCATGCAGTAGGAGCTCAGGGGTTGAACGTTATGCACTCAACACCTATTTATCAGGATCTGCCACGTGCAGGCAGCTGTGTCCTCTCCCTCTCCATCCTTCTTTTTTAAACAAATTTATTTTATTTTATTTTTTACTTTTGGCTGCGCCGCATGGCATGTGGGATATTAGTTCCCCGACCAGGAATTGAACCCTTGCCCCCTGCTCTGGAAGTGCGGAGTCTTAACCACTGGACCACCAGGGAAGTCCCTTTCTTTCTGTTCTTTTTTAAAAAATTGAAGATCTAATTGGCTTTATCAGTGATTCATGAATTGGGCGGCATCCCCTCTAGGAATTAGAAGAGCGCTCCCTCCCTCTCCATCCTTCCATCTCCTTCCTCCAGCACCTGCTGGGGATCTCCCGATGCAGTGAGATGTGGGGAGTCTCCAAGACAGCTGTCTATGAAAGGTCAGTCCAAGGCCAGCCCTGCCCACTGCGTCTCTGGGAGAAAAGGAGGAAGAAGTCCTTCCATATGTCCCCATAACTCAGATTAGTACCCAGGCTTACAGAAAGCACTCCAACAGGTGACCCAGTTTCATCTCCCCAGCAATGCTTGGCAAGCCAGGCATCCCTGCCGCCTCATCGTGCAGAGCTGTGGGATTGGCACTTGGATCTTCTGCCTCTAAATGCAGCCCTCAGCCCAGGCTTCCTCCTGTTGATTGGAGTCTTTCTTTTTAAAAAATAAATTTATTTTATTTTATTTATTTTTATTTTTGGCTGCGGTGTGTCTTTGTTGTTGCACACAGGCTTTCTCTAGTTGCGGCGAGCAGGGGCTACTCTTTGTTGCAGTGTGCGGACTTCTCACTGCAGTGGCTTCTCTTGTTGTGGAGCACGGGCTCTAGGTGCGCGGGCTTCAGTAGTTGTGGCACGCAGGTTCTAGAGTGCAGGCTCAGTAGTTGTGGCGCACGGGCTTAGTTGCTCCGCGGCATGTGGGATCTTCCCGGACCAGGGATTGAACCCGTGTCCCTTGCGTTGGCAGGCGGATTCTTAACCACTGCGCCGCCAGGGAAGCCCCGATTGGAGTCTTAGTTCCTGAGTTAAGCTCTGAGGTTCTGGGGGAAGCTGGGAGGAGCTGGCGCTGGGAGAGGGGGGGATGAGCCGGGGTGGGGATGGACCAGGGAGGGGTAGGGAAGGGAAGGTGGGGTGAGGAGAGACGGAGCAGGGTGCAGGGCTGGAGTCCCCCCCGCCATGACCTGGGCTGCTGGATGGAGCAGGACCGACCAGTGGGAGTCTGACGACCTCAGCTCCTCTCTGAGGTGGCCTGTTGCCTCCTGAGTGGGCAGACAGCGCTGTGCGAGATTGGGGCCTAACCAGTGTTTTGTAGCGGGTGATTCCTCTCTGTGGGGTTTATCTTCCTGGGTCACTGTTCCGCACTCTGAACTTAGCAGGGTAATAGCAGCCTGGACTGGGGCTCCTGCCTGCCCGCTGGCCCCAGAGCCCTGCAAACAGATGGCGGCAGATGAGGGAGAGGAAGGTAGGATCAGTCAGGAGCGGCACGCCTGCTGCCCCATCCCAGGTCACTGCAGGTGTGTGTGTCCGTAGCCGTGTGGGGTGGCTGCCCTCCAGGCAGGGCCTCACAGCTGCCCAGATCCCGGGACCCTCACAGACCCCCGTACCTCCTCCCATTCCTGCTTGAGCCCCCAGAGACCCACCCCCTCTCTAGCCTCTGAGATGCCTTACTCAGCTTTCTCCTGCAACTTGCTCCTTTTCCTCTATCCTCAGGAAGCCCAAAAGGGAGAGGGCAGCGCTGCTGGCCCAGGACACGCCCCGCCCCCAGCGTGAGGCACAGAGCTTCCCGTTCATGTGGCTTTCTAAATCGTCACGACCACCCATGTGGCAGGAGCTATTTCTAGATTACAGTTGAAGATGCTGGGGCTCTGGGGGGTTAAAGGACTTATCCAAGGTCTCCCAGTGTGGTAGACAGAATAATGGACCCCCCAAATGTCTTGGACGCCCCAAATGTCTATGTCCTAACCCCCAGAGCCTGTGATTATGTTACCTTCCATGGCCACAGACTTTGCCGACGTGAATAAATTAAGCCTCTTGAGACGGAGAGGTTACTCTGAATGATCACACTGGGCCCAATGTAATCACAAGGGTCCTTTAAATGTGGGAGAGGGTGTCAGGAGAGTGATGCTGTGAGAGAGACTCCTGTTGCTTTGAAGACGGAAGGGGACCAAGGAAGGTGGGTGGCCTCTAGAATCTGGAAAAGGTGGGGAAGTGATCTTCCTCTAGTACCTTCAGAAGGAGCGCAGCCCTGCTAGCACCTTGATTTTAGCCTGTGGAGACCCATTTTGGACTTCTGATCTCCAAACCGTAAGACAATGAAATTGCATTATTTTAAGCCGCTAAGTTCATGGTTACAGCAGCAGCAGGAAACGAATACACCCAGAAGGTAGCAGAGCTTGGATCTGAACCTAGGACTCAGCTGGTGCCCTGCTCCCTTCCACCTGCTGGGGGGCTCAGAAAAGTGCTTAGAAACATACTTACAGTAGATCATTTCTTGGGGGTTCAAGTAAGGCAGGGCATGTGCTAGCCGTTAGGGCTGGGGGTGTGGAGGGGGTTACAGTGTTAAAACCAATGTGGTCCCCACCCTCAGGACACGCGTACCCTGCCTGCTTCTGCACTCTGTGTGGTTTCTCTGTCCCGGGTGCTGGTCCTTCGAAGCAGGGGGCGGGTGGGATGGGAGGGGGTGTCTGAAGTCTGTCTCCTTTGGGGCCCTTGGAGGTCTGTGTGTCCATCTCAAGTCAGGGGGCGATACCTGTGTGTCTGGGTACCCGGTTGTGGAAGGATCCAGGGACCCTGCCCTTCAGATGTGGGTGGAGGGGCATTCCAGATCCTGTGGGCCCTTCTGGGCAGTGCGTTTGTTCAGGCCCTTTGTGAGTGTGTGTGTGTGTGAACATGTGAGTGGGCAAGTGTGTGAGTGCGTGAACGTGTACTGGGGCAGTGTGGGCCTGCTTTCTCCTCGGTGTGTGTGCACAGGTGAGTGAGCGAGTGTGTGTGAGCTGCGCTGGAGGAGGGGCGGCTCCCTGCACCTCGCCAGTGTTGCCTCACCCGTGTGACACAGCCACTAATGACTGTTCGCCATTGTCCGTGTGGCAGTGGCATCGCCTGCATTAATGACAGTCTCTCCTGCCTAATGACCTGGCTTCTGCCCCATCATTCAAGGGCCACAGGAGCACTGAGTCCATGGCCAGAGAGATGTTGTCGAGCTCAGAGCATTTCCCGCTGGGGTGTCAGTGGGGGTGGGGAGGAGCATAAGTCCCACCCTCCCCCACAGTCCTCCAGGGTGCCCAGTGGGCTGGGAATTTCAACTGGCTGATGTCATTCCTGGGCAGGAAGACCCAGGTCTGGGCCCTGCCCTCTGTCTCTTTCCCCCGGCAGGGCAGCTGCTGCCTGGACCCAACATTGCTTCCTGCTGCCCCTCCCCACAAGGTGCCCTTGACCCACATTAGCTCCCATAGACAGGAGTCTGCCTTCCTGTCCCTCCTCACCTCTGCCAATGAAGAGAGCCTCTCTGAGCAAGCCTGTCTGTGCCCTGTCTGAGCAGCTGGTCTGGAGCTGCCCCTGGGGAGTCTAGGGGGGCGTTCTGGGGCAGCCCAGGAGTTTGCAGCATCCAGGGCAAGCTACCCTCTGGAGTCTCACTGCTGAAGCCTCATTGGCTGACTGTACCAAACTGTCTTTTATGATTGAAATGAAGTTAAAAGAGCCTTCTGGACTCAGAAGGAGATGCTGGGGAGGGGCTGCTGGTCCCTTTCTGTGAGCCCGTAGCAATTTGTTCATATTCCATCCTACTGATGCTTCCCACTCACAGGTCTGCCTCCTCCTGCCATAAGTTTATCTAGATAAGCAGATAAACTTAGTCCTCTGCTCGTTTCAGTAGGGACTCACGAAAGAGTTTCTGGGTTAATGAATGCATCCCTGGAACTAGCTGTGTGACTTTGAGGTGACTTGCAGCATCCTCCTCTGCAAAAGGTGGGACTTCCCTCAGCCTGATTTACACATGTCAACTCCGTTTTACCGTTGTGCCCATTTTACAGGTAAGGAAATCAAGGTCCGGAGCACTGAAAGAAGCCCTCACAATTAGTGTAGATTCAATCCCACGTCAGCCTCTCCCTACATCCTACTGCAGTGGCTGAGGGACCCCAGTGTGTTGGCGGGGACACTGCATTAGTTCTCAGCCGAGTTCCAGAGGCCAGGAAGAGGGAACCTGATCTGGGAAGGGTTCGCAGTGTTCCAAAGTGAGAAGCTTCCCTTGAGGAAGAGCTGACCTAGTCTAGATACTCCCCAGAGATTCCTGCTGGGATACAGCCATATTGTTGGTAGCCAAGGCAAGAACTTGGTCATGGGGAGAAGCTGCTCATTGTTGGGAGTTTCATCACTGAGACTGCTTGATTGTCAAGAGGACAAAATTGCAGGAGGAGATGTGACTTAGATTTCAGAGTCTTTCTTGGCACTCCTTAAGGGCAGAAACTAATCCTCTAGCAAAATGGGCTGGATTAATACGGGGACCCCCAGCTAGTGACGACCATGAGATATATAGCTTTAAAAAAAATTTTAGATTTATTTAATTTATTTATTTTTGGCTGCCTTGGGTCTTCGTTGCTGCGCGCGGGCTTTCTCTGGTGGCGGCGAGCGGGGGCGACTCTTTGTTGCGATGTGACTCTTTGTTGCGATGCGCGGGCTTCTCATCGCGGTGGCTTCTCTTGTTGCGGAGCACGGGCTCTAGGCGCACCGGCTTCAGTAGTTGTGGCGCACGGGCTTAGTTGCTCTGTGGCACGTGGGATCTTCTCAGACCAGGGATCGAACCCGTGTCCCCTGTATTGGCAGGCGGATTCTTAACCACTGCACTACCAGGGAAGTCCCAAGGTACATAGCTTTATGAGAACATTTGCAAGGCAGCACGTAAACGAGGGCAACTGAATACACGGAAAACTTTGGACCTAAGTCACTAGGGAACTGGGAATAAGTTGTGGTAAGAGCTGGGTGGGGTTGTCCAGGAAAGGCTTCCCAGAGCGGGGGTGTGTGGACCAGTTGAAGAAGGACAAGGCCTTCCTGGAGTAGGGGCAGACAGGGGGAACAGCAGGCACCTAGCATCCTAGTGACGTCATCATTCTGGAGCCAGCCTGTCCCCAGGAGCCATGCCTCAGAGCGCTGGCTCAGTGACCTGGTACCCCGGGAATTTGCCCCACCTCCTGGGTGGGGATTGATCTGACACACATCTGCCCAGCCCAATTGGAGCCACTTGGAAATGACATAGAAATGTGGTGCGGGCTCGAGCCAGTTCCTCCTCTCCAGGAAGTTTGGCTGAGTTTCGGCCTGTGGACCGTCCAGGTGGCTTCTCTTGGGACGTCTGGGGAGAGAGATGAGGGAGGAGTGTGGGGCCTCTGGGAGACTGAGGGAGATTCTGAGAAGTGGAGGGAGGATGCTCATAAGGCCTCCTGCCTCCTTCTCAGGGGCCAGGGCGCCGATAGTGATGATGATGACGGCAGACCTGCAGTCAGCCCGTCTCCGTGCGTGGCTGCTTCGGGCCTGGGCCTGGGCTTGGGGCGGCGGAGAGAAACCTCAGATTCACAGAGCTCCTGAATGGGAGGGACCCTTAGTCTACCCACTTCCTATACAGAGAGGGACCTGGAAGGCCAGGAGTTGGGAGGGGAGGATAGATTCTGTGGGTGGGGGAGAGGGTGGGATAGACCCAGGATTTGAGGAAAACCACTGCTGTGGTTTTCGAGGCGTTCACTGCAGGGTGACCGGCACATCCCAGGCTGCGGTCCAAGGTGGGAACAGCAGACGTGCCTCGGGCAGTAGTGCTGGGCAGTGGTTGAGGAGGGAGAGGGGCAAATCCCGGGTGGCGCCCTGTAGGAGGGTCAGCCAGGAAGCAGGGCTGAGCAGGTAGAAGGGGTACGACTGGCTAGGGCTCCCTGCTGGGGAGAGGGAGGCATGCAGAGGAAGGCTGGCTGAGGTGAGAGTGCAATGGGGAGCAGACAGAGCACCCCGAGGGACAGAGCTGTCCGCCCAAACTGAGGGATTCACCTTTGAATCAAGAGGCAAATGGAGCCTCTGATGGCCCAGCAGGGCTCTGACTGCAGTCCTCAGACGCAGATGACTCTTCACTCTGAGGCCTGGGGTTTCCACCAGGTGTCCCTGTGCTGAGTCCAAGAGTGGCATTTTATCCAACTAGAGCCGCGTGGAGGGGTCTCTTGACCCCAGAGGTGGATATCGTGGTGGGTGGAGGGGAGTTCTTGTGGGGGGCCTCCTCGGGATGAAGAGTTGAGGATCAATACTCAGGAGAGCCTTGGGACTAGGGTTGACACCTCTGGGGACAGCCTGAACCAGGACAGAGGCATCTATTTAGGGATTCATAGTCACTTCTAGCTGGCATTTAGATGCGTGCCTGTAGCACCCTCAAGAATGGCAATATTTGACCATCCGTCTCCCGCCCAGCAAGCTCTCCATGCTTCGAAATGGTAGCATCCTGTTCAGGGCCAGCGATTTGGAGCAGAGAGAAGCCGAAAGAGATGCAAATGGAGAGACTGACCCTTGGGGAGGAAGAGGGAGTCTCTCCTCCCCTTTTCTGTTGTCCTTTGGGGTGGGTGGGCAATCGGGGGGCCTGGGAAGAGGAGCTGAGATGGGGCGTCACTAGCCAAAGGTGGCATCTGGAGGCTGGAGGGACTTCGCGTCTCAGCCCCATGGAGACGGCTCTGTTGTTGTCCCTTGAGGCCTTCCCGCCTTCTTGTCCTTGGGCTCTGTGCCCAACCCTTGCTGCCAGCGCCTGCTCCCTGAGCCAGCGCCTGGCAAACGCAGCTATGAGATCATGGGGCGGGGTACGTTGGCAGGCGCCCCCATCTCCGTCGGAGCCATGACAGTCGCTTGGTGGAGCCCTGGGCCCCGTGCCTGCGCAACCTCCCTCCTGGCCTCATCCCCTTCCAGGAAGGTGACTCCTCTAGCCACCCAGTGTAGCCTCATCCAGTTGGGTCTCCTGACTCCAACAGAGGTGGTACACTGACTCATACCATGGCATGAGGGCTTGAGGCTAGACTTCAAGAAGGAATTCCTACTCAGGAGATGGGATAGTGGGATAATTAAGGACACATATTCCTCACTTAGGACTCACTCTGCGTCCTGGTAGTCTCAAGCTCTTTGATACATCTTGAGGGTCCAGTGGGGCTGGCCACTGGAGGACCAGGTGGGCTCCCAAGGGCTCACTCATCCCCTAGTTTAGTGTTCAGTGGTGAATAAGACAGGGTTCTTGAGGGCAAGAGATGGAGATCAAAGAGGCAGGAAAGATAAGAGGTGAGCCCACGTTCCAGAGGGTGGAGGTCAGCCGCGCAGAGGTGGGTGGGCCTGGTTGTTTGCCACCTCTTGAGTCAGAAAGGAAGCCGGCGCATCAGAACTGCAGCAAGAGGGACCGAGGTGAGACAGCGAGACCTTCTGGCTTTCAGGGCTGTGTGTCACTGGCACACGAAGGGCGTGTTCTCTGGGGAGGGAGGGCGCTTTGAAGGCTCAGTCTGGAGGTGAGGGGGATGGATGATCTGATCTGGGGGTCTTTGTGCAGGAGTTTCTGTGTGTGTGCATGTGTGTGTGCATGCGTGTGCACACATGTGTGTGTCCACAGTCTCTAGTGGTACATTTTCTGCCCCAGCTCTCCAGTGCATCTGTGTTTTTGTACCACAGGGACCCAAGGGAGAACAACCTCTCTGCTGATGGTCCGGAATGTACTCTATATTTGGGTGCAATGCTGACTTGATTGGGGACCATTCTGTTCCCCAAATGTCCTCCAGTTGGGCAGACCACTTATTCTAGTCCTGACACCCTCACCTTACCCTCAGGATGTTTTCTCTTCCCCTTCTTCAGGGACCCCCATTCCCTTCCCCTTCCCTGAGGAGGCGCTGGGGCCTGGGCTTTTAGCTTGTGCTGGACATGTCCTGGACCTTCCCCCATGAGCCCACAATTCCACCTCGACTCATTCACCCCTGTGTTCCAGCTTCCATAGGACTGGACCCACCGCAGTGAGTCCACATGTACAGCACGGATGTGTGGAAAAGAAGGATGCATGGGCCATCCTCGGTGTGTAACTGGGGCCAACCCTCAGTGTGCCCTGTCATGTGCCATGTTGACTACTGGCCCCTGTCTGCTCTTGGTTTCCAAGCCTGTGCCCCATGTCAATGGGTCTGGGATCAGATCCTATGTTTTAAGGCCCAGTGGAAACACACACAGTCAGAATCCTAAGATGTCAGGGCCAGGTGGGACCCTAGAGACCATCAAGGCTCATCTATCCTTCATTTGCAGACAAGGCATCCCCCAGAGAGGGAAAGGACTTGCTCAAGGTCACACAGTTATTTGGAGGACACTGCAGGCCTCCCCATGACACGGCCCTCTCCACCATGTACATTGCCTCCCTAATTTTGACCAGCCTTTCTCTCTCTGTCTCTTTTTTCTCTTGTCTGTAGTTTTCTTAGAATTTCCCCTCTCAAGCTCACCCAGCCAGACCCTGCCATTCCTGAAGGCCTAGCCTGGTCCTCCTTCACTCTGGAACCAACCCGATTACTCTCCCCTACCTTCTTCTGCGCTACTGGCAGAATGTCCTACTACTTCCCGTTCCCAGATTGTCTGTAACACAAATGAATGCTTTATTACTTGATGCTCTAATGACCTGGGTTCCAACCAGGCTCGATTGCTTCCTGACTGTGTAACCTTGGGCTAGTTACTTAACATTCTTAATCCTCCGTCTTCTCACCTGTAAAACGGGGGCAGATGTTAGAGCCTGAGCGAACAGCGAAGCTCAGAGGGCTCAACTGGGAACATGGCAAGATTGCCATCCGAAGCGTAGTGGGTGTGGGCGGGGTGGCGGCAGAAGGCAGTCAGGGGCCAGATCGTGGGGCACCTCAGCAGGGGGAGGTTCTGCTCTTGGCAGTGGGGAGCCCTTGAGGCCTCTTTGGAAGGGAAGTAACCAATCGCCACCTGGAGTTTGGAGTGGCTGTGAGATGGAGTGGAGAGGACACGGGTTTTGGAATCGGCAGGTTTGGACTTACGTTTCAGCTCTTGCACTGGTGAGGTGTACGATGCCACACAGATTGCTAGATCTCTCTGCGCTTCCTCTTTCAGTCCGTAAAATAAGAATGATATCTTCTCCGTAGATGTAATGGGAGGATTACATCTATAAATTGCTCAGCTTGGAGTCTTGCCCTTAGTAAGTGCTTAATGAGGAGTAGCCGTGATGACCGTTGTGGCCATCATCATCCACCAGCTTGTGTCCACCTGCATCCTGGTCTGGCTTTGTCCCTGGGTCTGTCTGGCCCCCGGGTTACAGGATCATTCCTCACTTTCCAGCTCGGAAGATTCCCAAGGGCAGGGTCACATGCATGGCCTCCCTGCTCTAGTTGCTCCGGGAATTGAAGGAGCTGGGAAAGCCGCTGAGGAGGGAGATGCACTTGGGGGCCTCTGGTGGCTCCTCAGAGGCCTCAGAGACCTGCAGGCAGGCGGAGGGTGGTGGTGGTGTCTCAGGCCCTCCCGGCCACCCATTACCCTTGTCGAGTCTGAGGGGATTAAGGTGAGCAGGGAGCTGTGTGTCAGCAAGATATGCATCTGCCGTCCTTGAGCCAACTCTCCCAGGGATGGTGCTTGGGGCCCCAGGCGCTGCAGGGGCTCTTGCCGCTTGTGAACCCCATGAATGGTGGTGTGGGGCTGCTTGGGGTGAGACAGAAGCTGAGCCCGGTAGGCGGAGCCAGGACCTGAAAGCAGGGTGGTGGTGGGGAGCAGACAGGGGCCTGGGTGTTGGGGGGAGTGGGTGGAGATGAGGCCAGAGAAGTTCGCAAGGGTGTTGAATGCCAGGCTGAGGAGTGAACACTGTCTCAAGGTGAGGGGGGAGCCATTGAAGGGTTTTAAGCAGGGGAGAGACGTAGGCAGACGCAGGGGCTGCAGCGCTATGGGAATGGGGGAGGATGGAGGGGTCTGACTTCGGCTTTCCGGAGGAGGGAGGGAGGAGGGAGTGATGGGGGATGGTGTGCTCCTGGGGAGGGGGAGGGAGTGGGATGGGTGTAGAGTGGGGTGTGGGTCTGGAGCGGGGAGTTGAGGTGTGTCCCACACGGGTGGGAGGGGTGGGGTACAGGAGTAGGGGTTGAGTTGGGGCTCCGCTGGAGGGGGAAGGCTGAGCCGTAGGGCTGAAACTGGAGGAAGAGCAGGCCAGGATGGCTCAGCCTCCTCCTGCCTTTCGATCTCAATTGCTGGTCTGCTCCACAGGCCCTCAGACAAGACAGGCCACCTCTCTGAACTTCAATATTTTCATCTGTACCTTTCTCCCTGTCACTTGGGGTATCCAACCAATAAGCAGTCACTGTTCCTCCGTCTGGGCCTGCGTTCTGGGGCACAGAAGTTGGGAGAGGCAGAATCCGTGGCAAATGGCCCAAGGGGGGCTCTAGGCATGACGTGAAGCTCTTGGAGCACTCTCGGAGGGACTGGAGGGACAGGGGTTCTGGGATTGTGTCCAGGGTGAAGAGCTGGTGGACAAGATGCCGGGTCCGAGGTCTCCTTTGCTCCTCTGTAATCTGAGCTGCTCTCTCAGAACCTTCCAGCTTACCAGGCTCACCACCTACCCTGTGAGAAATGGACGGAGCCCTCCAGGGTTGGGAGGACAGGGAATATGGGGTGACAGCTTAGGCATAGAGGGGCGAGAACCTGGAACTTGCCCAGCTCGGAAAGTCTGCAAATCTCGGCATTTTTATGGCTCGACTTCTTACTCCACAGAGCCCTGAGCGGGAGGCAGTAGGCCTCCCTGCGGCCGGCAGGAGGGATTCCAGCTCTGTCTCAGGGTTCCCAGCTTTCTCCACACCCTAGGGGAGCAGCTGGGTGAGTCGGGTTGAGAGGTGCTCACACCCCAGGGCCCCCTCCTGGGGCCTGCCACCTGGGTCTTGTTGGAAATCATCCTCACACGGGTGTCAGGCGGGTGGCAGGTTAGGGCTGACCAAGGCACTGGGGCAGAGTACACCCCCTAGGGGATTGCTGATGGTGGGGCAGGGTGGAGGGTGGTCTAGGAGACAGAAAGCGCCACCCCCTTCCTGGTCCTGGAAGAGGTGCTCTCAGCCTCGTCGCTGTCTCGGGCGCCCTCTTTCCCTTCTCACCTCTCACGTGTCTCCCTAACTCCTCCCTCTAGTTTCCCCCTCCCCCTCCCCTCCCCTCCCCTCCCCCCTCCCCTCCCCCCCGCTGGCACCATCCTTTCCATCTCCTTCCATTTCTCTCTTCTTCTGCCCCCAGTCCTTGCCTGTCTCCTGTTTCCCTCCAGGACCTCCTGGTCTTCCTTTTCGCATCTGCTCCTTATTCCCCGCGGTTCTCTTCCACTCACTTGCCCCCATTCAGATTCCCCTCTTGGAATCCCTGCCCACCTCGGTGGGAGGTCACCCCACACACTGCGGGGAGTTCAGGGCTGTCTTCTCTCCAGAATGTCCCTCTCCTCCTGAAGAGTCCTCCTGGGATGATTGTGCCTGAGGCGGGCTCTGCAGCTGAGCTGGGGCTGCGGACTGGACAGCGGCCCCTGGAGGTGAGGCTGGGGATTGCGGCTTCGTACTGGCTTCGACTCCCTGCTGGCTCACATTCTCACCCCAGGCACTCTGAAAGTCACACTTGTTTGTGTAGGGTGTACCTGAGTGTGTGAAGGTGTGTGGAGACTTGGGCGAGTGTGTCTGCTGTGGGTGTGTGATTGGAGTGTGTCTAGGTCTGTGTAGATTGCATATACGGGTGTGCGTGTGTGGGAATGGACTGCAGGCTCCCGCAGACTGTTGCCCGTGTGTAAGCCCCTTGTATACTGGCGCGTGTGCACACTCCAGAGCACGTGTGACAATGGAAAGGCACATGTTTCTGTGGGTACCTGGAGGAGCTTGAGGGCTCTGACAGGTAGGAGGGAGTAGCATGAGGACACCTGTGTGTGTGTGTGTGTGTGTGTGTGCGCGTGTGTGTGTGTGTGTATGTATGTGTGTGTGTGTGTGTGTGCGGCTGTGAGCCCGTGCACGGGGCTGCTTACAGTGCGCACCTGTGTGTCCACGATGGGCTGGCTGCCTGTGAGGTGGGTTTGTGGGTACGCGTTATCACTGCAGTGTGGAGGACAGGAGATCCCCAGAAGGGTGACTCTTCGGATCTGTAGCACCATAGACACATGTGAACATCAAGGAGGGCGAGGGGGAAGCTGTTTTTGTGTACCTGTGGAGCACTCCTCCTAGGCCAGTGGTGGGGCTGGGCTGAAAGGGGAAGTAGTAATTTATAAGCTTTTAAAGAAATGCCTCCACCCCAGTTGGGCCCCAGTCATAGTGAGTCCCACGCATCACTCAGGCCTGACATCACCCAGGCACCTGAAACCACAGGAATGAGAAGAGACCGCCTCCCCGACCTGCCCACCCGCCGCAGGCTGAGGCCTGGGACAGCAAGCACATTTCCTGCTCTGAAGCACCGGTCCCTGGCCCCTTTTGGGTACTCAGGAAGCGATAGGTGTCTCCTCCCTGAGAGCTGACACCTGCTCTGAGCCCCTTCCACAGCTACCCCTGGACCAGCTATCGTGGAGTGGCAGTAATCCTCAGGTTCCCATTCTGGAAGCATGAGTCAAACCCAAGTCCTGGAGGAGGGAGGTCACACTGGGGTCAGTTGGTGGACCCAGGCAGGAGCAGGCACATGTCTGGCTGCTACCTTATCATAATGCAATGCCCATTGCCAGTAACTGGATCTCAGGAGCTGGAAAGGCAGACCCCTGGGGCTGAATTGAGTACCCCCGGGTCTGTGGGCTGAAGGTGTTGTTGATATGGGCTTTGTGATATGTAGGTGCTTTTCAGATAGAACAGGCTGAAAAGGAGCCAGCCAAGCCCTAGAAGGCTTTGCTTTCATAGCTGCTGCTGCTGGGGGTGTGGCCTCTGGTCCTGGGGCTGGGCCCGGCCTGGGGGTGGCCTTATCTCTATCAGAGCTCCTGAATCCAGCTTGTGACGTCCAGAGCCCTGTCTCGGTTCCCCGAGAGCCTCTCTTCTTCATCTAGATATCAGTGATCTCCAATGAAGACCCAGATGAACTTTCTCTAGGCTTTGGTGAATATCTGAGATGTGGAAATTCCTACTTTGAACTCTCTCTTCTATACCCGTGACTCTGGGCAGGGGGTCTGCCCTTCCCTGTCTCTGTAAAATTTGATCGTTCAGCACAATGGACAGTGCCCATGTGTTGGGTGAGCTTAGGTGGAGATGAGCATCTCTTTTTTTTTTTTTTTTTTGCTGTACGCGGGCCTCTCACTGCTGCGGCCTCTCCCGTTGCGGAGCACAGGCTCCGGATGCGCAGGCTCAGCGGCCATGGCTCACGGGCCCAGCCGCTCTGCGGCATGTGGGATCTTCCCGGACCGGGGCACGAACCCGTGTCCCCTGCATCGGCAGGCAGACTCCCAACAACTGTGCCACCAGGGAAGCCCGAGATGAGAGTCTCTTGCAACATTCAATATATATATATTTTTCTCTTACTTAATTATGGTTTTAGCGTAGTATATAGCACAATATGGGCAGCCCTTTTTCAATCCATTCAAGAAGTCAGCACCATCCATGTCCAGTCCAAATAATTCCTGAAGAGTGGGCTTTCATCCTTGGTACCACCTTACGAGTTGTTCTTGCTTTGCAATAGCTGCAAAGAAGCACAAAAGCTGGTACCTCCGCCTTGTCTGTGAGTACAAATGCTGGTACTCTGCTGCAACCACGGAGGCCAATTAAAATAATACTGTAACACACAGGAGTGATACATCCAGTTCCCAGGTTCCAGATAAGAGCAGTCATGCCCATATAGGAGGGGATCACCCATCCCCATTGGGTAAGGCCTTCGGTTTGTTGCCCTCAGAGTAGAATAAAACACTGTGTTCCCACGGACAAGGAACTCCACAAGAACCCATGGTCTACTTTTGGACACGGACTTTAAGGACCACACGTGCCAGGCACTTCTAGAAACAGGACTGGCCTACGGCGGTCACACTTGGAGACGCTTCTGTTTTGGCAGCACAAACTAAAAACTTTTTAGTGTATTCTGGTTTTAGTCTCCTCTCTTGAGCGAAGCAGCCAGCGACTGCCAAGTTCCACAAGCCCTCAGTCTAATGCTCAGCATTAATTTTCTCCATGGTCTTCTTACAGCCAGGCTACAATTTTCCCTTCCCGTCCAGCGATGGCATCATCATCGTGGAAAGCCTCCTCCTTGTGCCAAACTCGGGATCCAGTGCTTTGATGTGATACCGATGAGTTCCCTCCCGGTCAACAGCTGCTTTAAAATCCTTCAGTGTCGCCTCCCTCAACCTCTTCGGTATATTGACCATGAAGGGCGTAAGTGGTCGGTCAGTGAAATAGAGCACCTTCGTGCAGGCGCTGCTGACAGCTGGAGAGCTCTGTGGGTGAGGCAGCTTTGAATGCGGGGGCCAGGACTCCCGGCATTCACTACCTGCTTGAGTTCTGGGTGACTTGCCCCGAACCCTTCTGTCCTGTTTCCTCTGGGTCTCCATGGCGCGCGGGCGCTCCATGAGGCTGGAGATGCCCTGCTCCAAGCTGTCGATGGTGTGGTGCTGAGGGTCGTGGCCACTGTTGCGTAGGCTGCGGAGGGCAACCCGAACGAGCTGCAGGTCGCTGCTCCCTCTGTGAGCGACGGAAGCAGAGCCTTTTCCTGCCACTGGAAGGAGAAAACAGTTGCTTTGAGGGCTGTGACTGCTGCAGTGGGTCACCTCCTCTGCCTCTCTTCATACAGTGAGTCAAAAGCATGTCTTTGTGTTCCAGCTCCCGCTTCAGATCCACCTGCTGGTAAATGGCCTCAGAGAGTTTCCGAAGTGCTTCCTCCAGCTTGGCCTGGTACTGCTTCAGGAGGCGGTCCTTGTGCCCCAGTTCTTTTTTATATTCTCCCGAGAGCCGATTCCTCTCGTCTAGCTTCCTCTGCAGATCCACGTTCTGGTTGTGCAGCTCATCTTCTTCCACATTTGCCCTCAGCAGTTCTTGTCTGAGCTGAAGGACGGACGTGTCCCGCTGAGTCAGCCTCTGCTGCAAGGCATCCTTTACCCCCTGTAAGTTTCTGGCTTCTTGTTTATACTTCAGCAGCTCCTTCTTTAGGTCCTGATTCTCCTCCATACTCTGATCCAGACGACTTTGGATTGTAATCAGTTGTTCCTTGGGATTGACTCCTGGTTCACAGAGGGCCAAGGGCCTCTCCCGTTCATCTTCGGGTAAGGATCCGTTGAGCAGTAAGGCCTGTAATCCTGATATCATTCTCCCGGCTTCCTCCATTTCTTTTTCCAAATGTTCTTGTTGTTCCAACAGCTGTTCTTCCCATGAAGTCTCCAGATAGGGCCGGGGGCTGCCTGGTCTCCAGTCCCGGGATAATGAAGAGTCTGTCTCCTCTGTTTTGTTCTCTATTCCTTCAGAGGGAATAATCACGAAATCTGCCTTCTCCTCCGACGGGGTTATAATGGAGTCGCTCTTTGCACTGTGGGTAGGACTGGGGGAAGTCAGGCATTTGACTTGCGTCCCTCCCATGGTCCCCCTTGTGGCTCCGGCTTCAGCAAGTCGGCTTCCCGGGGTGAAGTGGGAGGCTGAAAGTCACAGCGCTCCCGAATTAGGGCATGTCTGCCCGCGCTGAGGCCCGAAGAACGACTCCATGGGCAGGCCAACTACCAGAGCCGCTCGCCCCCGTCCCGAGAGGGAGGAGGGAGGACAGAGAAGCAGGCATCTCGGCCCCAGGGACGGGGATGCTCCCAGCTCTGAGGCGCGCTGTCCTGGCAACTCAGACACTGCAGCAGCCCGGCCTCGGCGGAAGCCGCCTCCCCTCGCAGGCTGCGGTCCCCGGCAGCGGCATCGTGGTCTCCGTGGCCGCGCGGCTCCGGTCGTGCCCACGGGCACAGGCATTTAAACCTATCTCCGGAGAAAACCAACATTCAATATTTTAACTACACTATGCACATCCCCTGTGCCTGGCTTCTTATCGCTAGGAGCCATTGCTTCTTTGAAGCTGGGAACTTACTGGTTTCTAAGGGCATCTAACTATGGCTTACCCATCTCTCAGTAACTAAACACACTCCAGACATTCACATACAACACGTGATTTGGGATGAGCTGCCTCAGAGAGCCTTTGCAGGTGGAAAAATGGAGGGAAGTTGTGTGGTGATGGGACTTATCTCTGCCACCTAGACATGCAATAAAAAGTCCATTAAATCTCTCTCTCTCTCTCTCTCTCTCACACACACACAGAGAGAGAGAGAGAGAGAGAGAGAGAGAGAGAGAGAGAGAGAGAGAGAGAGAGAGAGAAACAAAGCATTCACTGAACACTGGCTGTGGCCCAGCCCTTATTAGGGACTGGGAAAGAGTGGATAAAACAGTGCCACTTGAGGCTGACTTTGCACAGCTCTCGCCTATAGCAGCTCATATTCACACAGAGGAGATATGCATCGACAAACATTTATTTCTTTTCCATTCTTGAAATTTGCAGAACTCTCTCAGGGAAAACACTAAACCTATTAAAATATGCAAAAAATGAAGCAGCAACTTTGCTGGGTAGCAAAAACCCCAAACCTCACAATCCCTCAGTGACTGGAGGCTGGGACACCTGCTTCAAAGGCAGCCCTTTCCTGGTTACCCTGTCTACTGCACCAGCAGGGTCCTGCCCACTGCTGCTGGGGACACCACACTGGGGAATGGCATAGAGGTCCAAGGACAACAAAGTTTGGTGACTTTTTATGGATTAAATATATATTTATTGGGACTTCCCTGGTGGTGCAGTGGTTAAGAATCCGCCTGCCAATGCAGGGGACACAGGTTCAACCCCTGGTGTGGGACAATCCCACATGCCACAGAGCAACGAAGCCTGTGCGCCACAACTACTGAGCCTGTGCTCTAGAGCCCGCGAGCCACAGCTACTGAGCCCGTGTGCTACAACTACTGAAGTCCACGCGCCTAGAGCCCGTGCTCCACAACAAGAGAAGCCACCGCAATAAGAAGCCCACGCACCGCAATGAAGAGTAGCCCCTGCTCACTGCAACTAGAGAAAGCCCGCATGCAGCAACGAAGACCCAATGCAGCCAAAAATAAATAATAAATAAAATAAATAAAATTGAAAAAAAAAAGCACTTTGTGGAAAGACACTTTGGGACCATGTAAGTATCCTGATCCTCACCAAACTTCCTCCACGAGCATCATTGATGTTTCTTGGTTTAATTATTACCATGATGGTTGACAAATCCAGGATTACTTCTACATTTATTAGTTGGCATCTTCTGTAGGGGAAAAAAAAACCCTTTCTCTACTCCACATTTATTTATTTATTTATCTATCTATCTATTTATTTATTTATTTATATTAGTATAGACTCAGGGATCCCTATTTTATTTATTACTTATTTATTTATATTAGTATAGACTTGGGGATCCCTATTTTATTTATTATTTATTTATTTGTTTATATTAGTATAGACTCAGGGATCCCTATTTTATTTATTATTTATCTTGAGGCTCAGATTATCTCAGCTTTGGCCAGTGGGAACCCCTTCAAGCTGGCTTCTGTGTCCTTTTGATATAGTCCCTCCATCCTTTAAGCACTTCCCAACTTTCTGGAACAAGATGGTCCTGACTCATCTTGTGATTTATCTGTCCCAGCCCTAGAATTTGTCATTTCTCAGAGGCAAATTAGTTTCTTTTAGTGGAGGATGGTATCTAGAAACCAAGATCTGGGCAGTAGTTATGCTTACAGCTTTTGAAACGTTGTCAGTGATTTTCTGACTCTTAAGCCAGGAACAGAATGTTACCTTCAAGCTTTAACTTTCTGGACTAGTGACTGCAAAACCTGTTCAGGTGGTGGGCAACGTGGACATAATGAGACTTTTTTTTTTTTTGCGGTACGCGGGCCTCTCACTGCTGTGGCCTCTCCCGTTGCGGAGCACAGGCTCCGGATGCGCAGGCTCCGCGGCCATGGCTCACGGGCCCAGCCGCTCCGTGGCATGTGGGATCTTCCCGGACCGGGGCACGAACCCGTGTCCCCTGCATCGGCAGGCGGACTCTCAACCACTGCGCCACCAGGGAAGCCCCTGGCTCTTTCTTGACAGGTTTCAAATAAGGAGTGTCTAGCTAGGCTGAGGAATTGCTGACCGGAGAAATTCCAGCTAGAATGTTTGGCTGCTGTATGTTCCATGAAGTTAAGGGCATCTCCTGGAGATGGGAATCTATTTTAAATAGTGTGTCTTCATAAATTCACACAAATATTTTGTCTGTTTGATGCATTAAATGGCCAAAGAACAACTTTCATTGGAACTCTATTAAACCAACATCAGTGAGCACCCACTGAGGGTCAGATGCTGGATTAGACAGTGGGGAAATTTGACAGAGTATCACCTGTCCTTACTCCGGCAGGTCCCACTGTCTACTTGGGGGAGTCACCTGTGGAAAGAAATAAATATGGCAGATTGAACACATATATTTACTCTCCGAAACTCACAAAAACTGCAGTGAAGTTTGTTTGGATAAAAATACAGTTGGTTGTTTTGAAAATGAGAATTCATTTCAACATGATTGATATATTATGGAACGATTTGAGCCTAATGTGAATTTCACATTTGCTTTTGCACAATTTTATATGTAAGGCACATGGGTGAATGTGGATAACTGAGCCACGTAGAAATACACAAAACGCACACAACTCAAACAACTACCACCTGCCTCAGTTCACAACCCACACCCATCCACATTAGCTGTTACAACTTTCCATCAAATTTCAGGTAACCCTCCTCCTGCTAATAACATACAACTCACAAGAACTTCACAATAACTCAAGCTGCAACCCTTCCGATGCCCATGTCCACAAGCAAATGTCAAGTCTTTTTCCAGGTAAAATGCTTTATTTATTGTAGTTGTTATGTATTTCTTAGCCATTTAATATGTGTAAAACTGTGCTACTGTTTTTATTAGGCTCCTATCTTTTTATCGAGTCACTGATGACCTTTTTGAGTATTGTGTCCCTAACCCCTTTTCCCCTCCATGATTTTGCACAGTATGGTGATAAAAAAAACCTTTTGTTTAAATTGACGTATGGTTGATGTACACATAGTACTGTGATTTTCAGGAATGTGTATATCATGTTATAGCAGAACTGTTGTGTGTAAGACAAAGAAAACAGCAAGGGTTAAGGCAGAACACTTCTGGAAGCTAGAAAGTAGAACAAGTTGTAACTAACTGTGAGCTAATAGAAAAATAAATATATTGATCTCTGCCCCCCAACCTCCCATTCCTGGCACAGAGCTCCTAAAACCCTCATAATTCCCTAAGTGATAATAGCCTTAGGAGCATCTTTTGTTCTAATATTTGGTCTTTGACGCTGTCTCTGACACAGGGCTGCTAAAACCCTTGTAAATTCCTAAGTGGTAAGAGCCTTAGGAGCATCTTTTGTTCTTTTCAGGAGGCTCTGGGTGAGCTCCATGATGGCAAGCCATGAATAGAAGCTTGGAATTTTTATCTCCACCCCTGCATCTTCCAGAGAGGGGAGAGGGGTTGGAAATGGAGTTAATAATTGATCACACCTATGTGAGGAAGCCTCCATAAAATCCCAAGAGAAGGGGGTTTGGAGAGCTTCTAAATTGCTGAAAACATCCATGGATGGGGCTGGGGGAGTGATGCAACCCAACTCCATGGGGACAGAAGCCCTTGCTCCTGGGACCCTCCCACCCCTTGCCCCATGTATTTCTCATCTGGCTGTCCACTGTATCCTTTATCACATCCTTTAATAAACTGGTTAACGTAAATGTTTCCCCGAGTTCTGTGAGTCACTCTAGCAAATTAATGGAACCTGAGGAAGGGGTCGTGGGAACCTCAGATTTATGGCAAATCAATCAGAAGCACACCTGACCACCTGGAATGTGACTGGTGGCTGAAGGGAGGGGGCAATTTTGTGGGACTGAGCCCTTAATCTGTGGTACCTGACCCTATCTCTAGGTGGATAAGTGCCAGAGTGGAGTAAATTGTAGGACATCTGGATGGTATTGCAGAATTGCTTGGTGTGGGGAAAACTTCCCGTACATTTGGCCACCAGAAGTGTCAGAAGTGAAGTGTTCTGTGTGAGTAGTAAAGGAGACACATGGGAGGAGAACTCTAGGTTTTTAAATACACTATCTTAGACCCAAGAAAGTTGACTCTTAAGCCAGCTGGGAGAAAGAAGGCATCTACAGAGAGAGAGCTTCAGAAATCTGCATGCATTCTCCTTGGGTCCATGGTTGAGTAACCAGTCTTGTATGCGTAGAGTGATACTCCATGAGGTTAGGCAAAGAATGACTGGGGAGTTGTAAGCTGAACGATTTTCAGAGCTCATTCAAGTTAGAACCAATCAGAGAGGAGAGTCCTTAATAAACACCCGGGGCACTCAGCAGAGACCCCAGAAGGATCATGTGCTAGTGGAAAGCCCAAGGTAGTCCAGAGTAAAGACTACTCTGAACTTACCCTAACAGAGCTTAACGCTGGGGCACTTAAGATACCTAATTCCAAGACTTAATATAAAGCTACTGTAATTAAGACAGTATGATATTGGCAAAAGGATAGACACATAGACCAATGGAATGGAATAGAATCTAAAAATAGACCCACACATATATGGTCAATTGATATTTGACAAAGACAAAAAGGCAATTCCATGGAGAAAGAATAGTCTTTTCACCACAGGGTCCTGGAAGAACTGGGTATCCATTAAAAAAAAAAGAATGATGCAGTGCACAAGAACGAACTATAAATGGATCATAGACATTAACATAAAAGGTAAAACTATATAACTTCTAAAAGAAAACATAAGAGAAAATCTTTACAATTTTGGGGTAGACAGTTCTTTGCTAAGACACAAAAAGCATGAAGCATAAAAGAAAACATTTGATAAACCGGACTCCATCAAAATAAAACCTTTTGCTTTTCAAAAGACATCATTAAGTAAATGAAAAGTCAAGTCAGCCTGGTAGAAAATATTCATAGTTTATATATTTGACAATGGACTCGAATGTAGAACACAGAAAGAACACTTACAACTTGGTAAGAAGACAAATAGCCCAGTTTAAAATTAGATTATTTGATCATACACATCACAGAATAAGATGCATGAATGGCTGGTAAGCACATGAAAATATGCTTAATGTTATTAATTATTAGGGAAATCAAATTAAAACCACAGTGAGATCCACCAAACCCCCATTAGAATTATTGATAATATCAAGTATTAGTGAGTGTGTGCAGCAACTAGAATGCTCATGTGTTGCTGGTAGAAAAGTAAAATTGCATAACCACTTTGGAAAATCACATTGCAGTTTCTTATAAAGTTAAACATATATTTACTTATGACCCAGCAACTCCACTTCTAGGTATTTATTTACCCAAGAGAAATGAAAATGTATGTCCATAAAAACGGCATGTAGAAGAGCTTTCATATCAGGTATTCAATATAGCCCCAAATGGGAAAGAACTCAAATGTCCATAAAAGGCATGGATTGTGCTCTATTCATGTGATGGGGTGCTACTCAGCGATAAAAAGAAATGAAGACTTACCCATGCAACAGCATGGATGAATCTCAAAAAATTTATGTTGAGCAAAAAAGCTAGACACTAAAGAGTACTTACTGTATAATTCTATTTATATGAAATTCTAGAAGAGACATCTATTCTGTAGTGACAGAAAAGAGATGAGTGTCTGCTTGGGGACTAGGGTTGTGGGCATTGATTATAAAGAGGCACGAGGAGATCCTTTGCGGGTAACGGGTATGTTCTATATCTTTATTTTGGTGGTGGCTACCCGAGTGTATACCTTTATCAAAACAGATCCAACTGTACACTTAAAATGGATGCATTTTATTGTATGCAAATTGTACTTCAATAAAATTGATTTAAAAAATCTAGAAGATTGGTTGAAATCTATTTATGAGCCATTGGACCTTGGAATCCCCTCCCCTCCTCAGAACAGCCAGACACTGTTCCTCCCCACCTCCACAGAGGACTTCAGTTTTATTCTCTGGAGTTGGTTAGACAGAGGGTCCTTATAACAAGGCACAGTGGGGCATAGACACCTTACTGAAAAGATGGTGAATGAAGTAAAGTTTACAAGCAAGTGCTGAGACCCCCAGCCCTCTTCTCTCATTTGGTTTCCAGAATGATAGAAGTCAGACTTACAGATTCCAGGAAGGGGTTTGGAAGATTTTTCTGACCAGCTGCAAAGGAAAGACCCAAAACACTGTTACTGGAATCTTTCCATGTGAATAGCTTAGCTAGCTCACTCTACAGAGAGCTTAGCATTGACATGCTTCATGCATGCTCATGGAGCTGTTAGTGCTGCCTCTGGAAATGTGAGTAATCAGTCACGGACCGATAGTCATCTGAGAAGAGCCTCCAACATAAGAACTGAAGCTCAGAAAACAAACAGGAAAAAAAATCTGGAGGAAGCAGAGACTAACTAGGGAGATGAAAAAATTAAAAATAAAAATCTCCCTTTTATTAATATTTTCAAAGAAAAAGAGAAGATAGATTATTCTTGAAACAAGAACAGGATACAATAAAAAAATGCCTAGTTAGAAAAAAAAAATCAGCCCTTGGAAATATAAAAACTATGATAGCAGAAATGAAAACTTGTGTAAATTATTTTGAAAAGAATATGAAGGAAGTCTAGAAAATAGAGAAAAAGGGTAAAGATAAGGGAAATAGGACATCAAAGATAAGAAAGTTAGGGAACCAGTTCAAAGAGGTCCAGCATTTAAGTAAGAAGAGTCCCAGAAAGCGAGAACAAGGAAAATATAAGGGGAGGAAAGAAAAAGAAAGAATCCCAGAAAAACTTCCAGAACTGAAGGACATAAGTTTGCAGGTTGAAATGGACCACTAAATCTCCAACAGATAACAAATCATTTTACTGGGAACAGAGAAGACTCTACAAACTTACAGAGAGGAGAAAAAAGTTTCATATACAGAATCTAGAATCAGAATGACTTCAAACTCATCAGCAGTAATATTAGCAGCCAGAAGACAATGAAAACCGTAAAAATTTTGAGGGAAAACATTTTCCAACTCAGAATTCTATAGCTGTACAAACTATGAATTAGTTTGAGCCCGTGTCCCCTGCATCGGCAGGCGGACTCTCAACCACTGCGCCACCAGGGAAGCCCTCAATTACTTTTGAGTATAAAGAATATTCAGACATGCATTTTATCAACACATTTACCTCACCTTTCTCAGAAAGCTGGAGGATATGCTCTATCAAAACTAAGGGGTAAACTAAGAAAGAGGAAGAGATAGAATGCAGGAAACAGGGATTCAAGTGCAAGAGAGAAAATAAGGGGTCCATCCATCTTTTGATCTATCTATATCTGGGGCATACTGGGAAAATGGTGGCTGAAGTGGGGAAGGGAGACTTTCTTTTTCCCATTGTCCTGCTGGGATACTCAACCAATAGGATGAAAAGCTAACCAGCTAGGGCTTGCCTGGTGGCACAGTGGTTGAGAGTCCGCCTGCCGATGCAGGGGACACGGGTTCGTGCCCCGGTCCGGGAAGATCCCACATGCCACGGAGCGGCTGGGCCTGTGAGCCATGGCCGCTGAGCCTGCGCGTCCGGAGCCTGTGCTCCGCAACGGGAGAGGCCACAACAGTGAGAGGCCAGCGTACCGGGGGAAAAAAAAAAAAAAAGTTAACCAGCTAATGAGTGGTTGGGGGAAGTTTGGTTTCTTGCTGGACCCCAGAGGAGATACATCAGAAGCTTTGAGTTCTTTGAGTTCTTAGAACACTAGACCCTGGTGAAATTTCAGAACTTAAAAAAAAAAAAAAAAAAAAAGAGTGAACATCCTAAAAACGCCCAGACATAAAACAATCAACAACAAAAACAGGCTATCTGAAAGGAAAGAGAATTATACTGGCACTGAAGTTATCATCTGCAACTTGGAAAGCCCGAGGGCCATGGAAAAGACTCACAGCTTCCAGGGGGAAGGAATCTTGGCCAAAATATTGTTAAAGTATTAGGGTAGGAGGCAGACATTTTCAGATCTGCAAGATCCGTGAACCATTTCTCAGGAACCTATTCAAGAAGGTAGTTAAGACAAATGAAAATTAAATTTGAATGAAAACAGAGACATCTCAAGATAAAAGAAGACCAAAAGCCTATCAAGCAGTGGAGAGCAATAAATCTAGTAAAATCTATAGCAAGTAAATGGATGACGATAAACTGACTTTTAACTATGTTATAAATTAGAAAAGATCTTTGAAATAGAAGACAAGGGGAAAAATCCTTAGCGGAAAGTTGAAATTAAAATGACAGATTATTTCAACCAACCCCAGGAGATGGGATGGAGAGATGATGGTGTTGAGAGGAAAGAGGGGATGAGGATTTGGAAATAAAAAACAAAATAGGTGGAGGGTGTCACATGACTATATACTTTTGGTATGTCGATGGGGAAGTACTGGTTCAAATATAACTTGAAATCCGAAAGTAATTATTAGTAAACTTGAGATAGACAGAAAAACTGCCAAACACCAGAGAGAACAAACATGAATTAAAAGAAGAAACAACCATAAGGACACCCACTAACATAATGACTTACAGGGACAGGTAAGGGGACTGGGATTTAAGGAAGTGAAGGGAGAACTTTCATTTTTCCCTCTATGTTCTTCTTGAATTTTTGAATTCTTTTAAACAGGTAAGACACATTGATTAATTGCCTTTATAATTAAAGACAATGACGTAAGGAACTCTGAAAAGTTAACAGAGGTCAAAAATCAAGGTGATACCATCTGCAATGTTGTTGGAGAACTGCTCTGCCCTGACTCTCCCTTTCTTTCCCAGCATAGTTGTTCATTTTCTACAAATGATTAATGCCTGTTGTTTGAGGAAAGGGCTAGAGAATGGTATGTAGATAACTCCTGAGGCCCCAAGGTGAAAAATGAAGAATATATGCTATAAATGAAGATGGTTATCTGTGCACTTAACGCGTTCTCATTTGTTGCAGAAGGGAGACGCTCTGGCAGCCCTCCGGGAGATTCAGTATTCTCATCGTTAGAAAATTGGAGTCTGTGATGGGACTTAGGTGACCCCAGGTTGGAAGCCACTAGAGGGATGGCTTGGTGAGATCTCTGGCCTAGGTCTTCTTAACCTAGAAGTTAGGGCACCTGGATTTTTGTTGTGTCTCTGCCATTTTTATGAGCCATCTGTCTTTGTGCGAGTCATTTAACCTCTCTGAGGCTCATTTCTCACCCTGGAAAGACAGTGCTGCTACAGAGTCAGCATTCTTTAAATGTCTGTTGAATAGATCAATGATCAAAGGAATGAATGAAGTGGCTTGTCTAAGGCCCATGGGAGCCGTACCTGAAGCCCACAGGCGTCTATGCAGCCCGATGCTCTAGCGGCTTAACACGCAGTGAAGGTGGTCTCTCCCTACTCACGCCCCGCACTCACCGGCCTCCACACTCTGCACACGTCCTGGAGGATCTGCTCCTGGTTCTTCACGGAGCACAGGACCAGTGTGCAGACCACCACATCCATGGAGTCGTTGGCCACCTGGTGCAAGTCCTCCCCGGCAGCCACCAGGAAGCGCTCAAACTGCAGGTGTCGGTTCTCAGCAATGCTCTTGATCAAGAACTTCTCAAAGTTGGGGTTGGGATCAATGCAGGTCACCCGGCATCCAGGCGGGTAGAACTTGAAGTTGGGCCCTGTGCCACAGCCCAGCTCCAGCAGGGAGAGCTTCCCGGAGGGGCCTGCGAACTCCTGTAGATTGCTGAAGAGCGCCTGCTTCTTGCTCGCCATCTGTTCGTTGTACATCACAGTAAACCTTGCCAAGAAGTAGGGGAGCGATTTTTTGCATATCCGGTTCCGCAAGCCCAGGAAGTCCAGCAGGTACGTGGGAAATGCCAGGATGCAGACGGAAAGAAAGAGAGGGTGGGTGAGGACTGCCAGGGGCAGCGTGCAGGAAAGAGAGCCATGGGGACGGGGGATGGAGGAATGGGAGCGGGGTGGGGGGTGGCGCCGCCCCCTCGGGGAATGGAACACCCTGTAAGCCCCCCAGTAGCACCGAGTCGTCAAATGAAGGACACATCAAGGGGAGTGCTGTCTCAAGTCTCAACCTCCTTGGGCTCCTACCAGAAAAGACACGGTAGGAACCGCCACGGGCAGGTGCTCCAACTCCCGCTTACTGAGCCCTTGAGTACATTTTCCACATTATCTTCTTCAATGCTTGAAAGGACTCATGAGACAGACACTCTTAATCCCCCATTTTACAGAAGGAGGAACTGAGTCTCACAGAAGGTAGCTGCAAGGTCGTGTGGCTGGGAAGCGCAGCGAGTCAGAGTCCCCACCTTTCACCTGGAGCTGCCTGCTTTCCTTGGAGACTGCTGATCTCCTTCAGGGAGAGTCACTGTCACGCGGACTGAGATCAGAGAAAGTGCGTGCATAAGATGATTGGGTAGAGCATTTGGTGAGAAGAGCCCCACAGAATGTTCTGGAAGCAGAAATAGCCATTCTCTTAGAGTCTAGAAACGTCTCTGAACTAGCCTGCTCTGCCCACACCTTGGAATATCTAGATCCTTGTCCACCCTTATCCGATTCCTGCCATAGACGAGGGCGTTTGTCCTCTACGCCAGGGCTGGATACCGCGCAGCCCACTCTTAAATCCATCTTCCACCTCCACCCGCCCCGCTCCCTTAATTAGCTCCGCCCCCCTCTCATACTTAACATCTCTCTTTGCGGCCCTTCTCCTTCTCCTCTGCCAATCTGCCTGCTCAAGTCTCTTATCCTACAATAATCCTTTCCTTGAGTTTTCTTTCCTTTCAAGCTAATTTCCCGTCTCGCTTCCTCTTACTGCCAGGCTCCGTTAGAAACTGTGTTCAGCACTCACAGTTTCCGCGTCCTTACCTCATTCAGACCTCAGCCCACTGACATTCGGCTTCTACCCCTACAGCGCCAATGAACGTGCATGCAGACAAATGGAAGGCCGTCAGAGGGAGGGGAGGGACAGGGGAGAAGGAGAGGGTGACTGTACTAGGGAGTGGTGGCCACGGAATGGAAGCCTGTATTTGAGGAGGTGCAGGACGCTGGCATCCAGGGCGCAGGTGGAGACACAATCTGTCCTCAGAGGCAGAGAGAAAAGATGGGTGCGGAGGTAAGTTCAGGTGGGGGAAAGAAGGTAAGAGAGTTCCTTTTTTTTTTACATCTTTATTGTAGTATAATTGCTTTACAATGGTGTGTTAGTTTCTGCTTTATAACAAAGTGAATCAGTTATACATATACATATGTTCCCATATCTCTTCCCTCTTGCATCTCCCTCCCTCCCACCCTCCCTATCCCACCCCTCTAGGTGGTCACGAAGCACAGAGCTGATCTCCCTGTGCTATGCGGCTACTTCCCACTAGCTATCTATTTTACGTTTGGTAGTGTATATATGTCCATGCCACTCTCTCTCTTTGTCACAGCTTACCCTTCCCCCCCCCCACATCCTCAAGTCCATTCTCTAATAGGTCTGTGTCTTTATTCCCGTATATATGGTAAGAGAGTTTTTAACCAGAGGGCTTTGATTTTCTCAGTGAAGAAGAAGGCTATGATCTATTGCTGAGAACGAGGGTGTAGGGTACAGGGTTGGCGATAGGAAGAGAGTAAAGAAACTTTGCAGCAGCAACCAGGGGGACTGGGAGAAATTGCTGACCGAAGGCAGAGAGAAGCCTTTAGTAGCAAAGAGGATGCAGGTGAGCCTGGGGACTGTGAGTCAGTGGTGACACCGGATCTTGAAGATATGGTTTTCTTCACGAGGCATTGCTGTTTAGAGCAGAGAAGGTCAGCATTTAGGCTAAACAGGGCTGGGGGTCTATCCAGGTGTAGGAGACTGAAGGGTAGGGGCCAGAGAAGGAGGGGTACAAGGAGTCCAAGCTGGAAAGAAAGTGTGAAGGAGGGTAGGGGGGTTAGAAAATGGAATGATTGGGTTCAGGACTGGACGAGCTGGTGTGGCTGAAGAACCCAACGGCTGAAAGTGAGAGAGTTTTGAATGGTACCGTGGTGTGAGATCAGAGTTTGAAACTTCAGAGACGAACCAGTTTAGGGTCTAGAGCGGGGACAAGGGCAAAGACAAGAGAAGAAGGATGAACGTGAAAGTCACTGGAACTGAGGAGCTAAGGAATGATCAGGCTAAGATGCTGAGTGGGTCACGTGCCTGAGATGAGGGTGCCAGGGTGAAGAGGATCACACAGGACCAGGTGCCAGAGTCCCTGGTGAGAGTGAGGGAGTGGCCAGGGTATTAGGAGGTGACTGTGGGGCCCGCAGGGACCAGCCACAGGGGAGGGGATGGACGTGGTATAGCATGAGCCTCCTGGGACATTTTAAAAATTACAGTGATTTTGTACAATCAATATACAATGGTAAAATTTCAATCAGTATATAAAGGCTTTTTTTTTCAATAGATAGCATTCCTCTGAATGTATGTAGCCCAATGCATTGAATCACATCCCACTGATGGGCATTTATGCTGTTTCCTGTTTTTCTCTAGTATAAAATAATGGAGGTACAGACCACATGTATGTGTGCACTTTTGGTGAGAACATCTGTAGGATAAGCTCCTGGCAGTGAATGTACTTGATCAAGGACAAGTGTATTCATTTTATTTGTTTTGTTTATTGAGGTAAAGGCAAATGTCTTTAATTTTGATAGCTACTGCCAACTTGGCCTCTAACGAAGGTGCGCCAATAGATGACCCCGCGCACAAAGGACAGAACGCTCTGTTACCCGCACACTTTCCAGCACTGTTAGCAAACTAGTCTTTGATAATCTGACAGGTGCACATGGCTTTTTATTGCTATTCTGTGGCATTTCTTTAATTTGAATGGAGTATTTTTTTTCATATTCACTATTTGATTTTGTTTCTTTCTTTTCTTTTTTAATAAGTTACCTAGTAGTTCAAACTGCCAAGTTTCAAATCCGGCTTTTCTACGTACTAGCTGTGTGACCACGGGCCATTTCCTTAAATTCGTTGTGTTTCAATTTCTTCTTAAAATGAGATAATAACATACACTATGCGAAGTGCTTAGAACAGGGCCAGGCACATGCTAGGTAAGTACTCTATAAGCATTGGCTGATAATATCCACGTCTGTTGCCCACTTTTCTGCTGCGTTGTCTTTTCCTTATGGATTTGTCTCTTCTGGAAAGCCTGTTGGCTGTCATATATGTGTTTTGGCATTTGACTTTATTTTTTTTTAATTTTTTTGCGGTACGCGGGCCTCTCACTGCTGTGGCCTCTCCCATTGCGGAGCACAGGCTCCGGACACGCAGGCTCAGCGGCCATGGCTCACGGGCCCAGCCGCTCCGCGGCATGTGGGATCTTCCCGGACCGGGGCACGAACCCGTGTCCCCTGCATCGGCAGGCGGACTCTCAACCACTGCGCCACCAGGGAAGCCCCCTTGACTTTATTTTTAAGATATTACATTCCATGAGAAAATATTACATGGCTTTTGTTATGATTGCAATCACTGGAATTCCAAGACAATGAAAACACATTATGCCTTAAATATTTTATACTTTAGGAATTTGAGGAGGTGTTTTGAGGGGTTGGACAACGAGTAATGGAGCCAGAAAGAATGTCTCCCCCACCTCTCCAGAGAGGACCAGCCACTTCCAGCTTTGAGGGCTGCAGGACCGTGGTATCTGGACAGGTTTAGTGACACCAAGCAGGGCTGCGGAACTTGGGCTGCTTGTTTGTTCACAGCTGGGTCCAGAGGTGCAGGGGAGGCCAGGCGGGCAGTGGGAGGACAAGTGATGTGCATGGCGGGTGTGTGTGTGTGTGTGTGTGTGTGTGTCTGTGTGACAGAACACTACAGAGATGGAAGCGAGCCTCTGGATTACGGAAGGACAACTGCGAAAGGCTTTGGAAATGAATTCAGCTCAAGATTATGCCCGGAATCTCCTAACAGGGTCTCTGTGAGGCCAGCAGAGGCATGGGCCGGTGGGTTTAGATGAACCAATGGACGGGGCAGTCTTGTGGGGCAGGAATTTGATCCTCGGCCTCTTGGTGTTGACACTCCTCGTGAAGCCCTCCAGAGGGCGTTTCTGTGGGCAGCCTGGCACCCAGTGGGCTCATGGCGTTGGCCTAGGAATGGAGAGACAGGAAGAGACTGGTGAGGGCTGGAGCCACCAGGAACGCTTGGGGGAGGGGATGGGGAGGCGATGGGCGGATCCTGGGTGGGTCTGGAATGGGGAAATGTGGCCGGAGGCGAGGCTGCATCCTGGGCCTGAAAAGCCCACAGACCATTTCCCCTTTGTAGTGTCCTCCCAGCTCCCTCTCCCCACGAACCTGAGGATTTCGTCTCTGGTGAAGAAGCTGTGGCCCAGGGTGGGGCAGCGACTTATTCAGGGTCACCAACATTGCCCTGCCAGAGTTCCCAGGCCAGGCTCTAGGGAAGCAATGGGGTGGCGGGGAAGGGAGGGATTCCTGGCACGGGCAGGGCATAGCCTCCAGAGGGCAGATCCAGGTTGGGGGGGGGCAGCTGTGGAACTTGGGTGGGTTTAGGGGGTGGAGGGCTAGGGGGCTGGGGTAGGAGGTAGTGGGGAAAAGAGGATGAGCGCTGAAGGGTAAGGACTTTGGAGTGTATGAGTGTGTGTGTGTGTGTGATGTGGTATATATGTGTGTAGGTGTTCATGTGAGTGATGTGGTGTGTGTGTGTGTAAGTGATATGGTGTGTATGTGTATGAATGTGTGGGAGTGTTTATGTATGCATATATGTATGTGTTCATGTGTGTGATGTGGTGTGTGTGTGTCTCTCTCTTTCTCTCTCCCTCTCTCTCTCACACACACACACCCTGCAGCAGACACACTGAAAGGTCTCCTTGGGCATCCCTCAGCCTCTGGCCTGAGCTGTCCCAACACCAATATGGAAGAGAGGGAGGGGAAGGGGCCTGGGTCTCCACTGTGATCCCTGAGAAGGGGCTTCTGTGCGTTAGTCCTCCTTGTCTAACTGAAATGGAAACCAGGAAGGGCATTCCATCCCCAGCCTCCTCCACTCAAGCCCCAAGGGCTTGGTCTGAAGTGACAACCTGGCCAGCTCACTGGGCGGGACTAGAGGTGGACTAAGGGTGACAACAGTCCTGTCGGCTGTCTTTTCCAAAGGCTCCTCAGGCTGCCCCTCTAGCAGAGCTAACAGCACATTTATCCCCATCTTGGGCTGGGTTTGAAACTGCTGGGAATTGTTTGGTGGTGGCTTCAGGTGGGGGAGATGACGAGAGCTGGGGACGTTTAAACAGGCAAGTGGCAGGGGTGGGGAATGGGGAGGAGTGTCTGAGGGCAAATACAAGCACGTTGCACAGACATTCGTACAAAGGCGTGCAAGCGTGTATTCACAGACACACCTATCCCCCTGCCCCCCACCTGAACATAGAAGCCCACTTGTATAAGTACATTCACAAACATGCAGACACATATGTAAACACACATGCCTAGGGTGTGCACACAGCCAAGCCCAGGGCAGGTGCGTACACACAAAAGTGTACAGACATTCACACAAAGTGTCTCAAATACACACAGGTGTCCCCTTCCTCTCCAGGGACAAATAAACTAAGTGGACAGGAACGTGATCTGGGGCGGGGGCAAGTGCAGGCCCAGAGTAACCACCACCAGAAGATGTCTCTACTGGAGTGCGGAGGAGAGGGGCGAGAGTGGGGTCATGCCCCACTTGGCCTGGTCTCTGTATGCAGAGGAGGCGTGGGGACACGTGGCCAGGGAAACCAGTTCACCCAGGCCCACCTTGGGGTCAACTTACTCAGGAGCTGAGCTCTCTCAAGGAGGAGCTGGACTTGGGACGGAGGCTGTCGGGGAACGCCTTTCTGGCTCTCAGTAGCTTGGGGAGGGGACTGGGGGCTGACTCCTGGGCTAGAGCGTTTTGACTACCCCTTCCCCCAATCTTTTACCGCTTGATCTTTCTGCTCTTGTCTCAGGAATCTGGATCTTCTTCACTCCATCCCCAAGCCTCCTCCAGGGAGCCTTCCCTGACTGAGCCCGTTGCAGATCGACTGGGACCGCTGTCTTTCACGGCTCTCTGCGTCCGCCTGCATCAAGGGGTCTGAGCCTCTACGGCCCTCCTCCCCACTCTGGACGGTACAGGCTTGGACCAAAAGCCTGGGCCTCGGAGGGGTGGACGGCGCGATGGCGGAAGCGCGGCCCCGAGAGGAGCTGGCGGGCAGAGAAAGGTGGCCGGCGGCCAGCCCCGCCCCTACGTGTGTAAGCCTATCCGCCCGCGCCTAGAGGATAAAAGCGGCCAAGTCGCCCGGAGGTCAGCGAATTCGGCCCCCTGTCCCCCGCCGCTCGGTCCAGCCCGGCCCAGCCAGCATGTCCATCCACTTCAGCTCCCAGGTCTTCAGCTCGCGCTCCTCCGCCTTCCCGGGGCGCGGCACCCAGGTGCGCCTGAACTCGGTGCGCCCCGGCGGCTTCGGCGGCAGCAGCAGCAGCCTCTACGGCCTTGGCGCCTCGCGGCCGCGAGTGGCCGCGCGCTCATCCTACGGGGGCCCAGTGGGCGCCGGCATCCGCGAGGTCACCATCAACCAGAGCCTGCTGACCCCGCTGCAGGTGAACATCGACCCCTCCATCCAGCAGGTGCGCCAGGAGGAGCGCGAGCAGATCAAGATCCTGAACAACAAGTTCGCCTCCTTCATCGACAAGGTGAGCGGCCCGCGCTGCCCCAAGCCAGGATTCAGGCCCCAGCAGCCGCCCCGCAGCGCACGTGGGCCAGGGGCTGGGAGGGCTGCTGCCTGCTCTCTTTCCGCCGATATCTGGGACTGTACCCTCTCCATGAATCCTGTAGCTATTTTTGTCCCCCTCGGCCTCCAAGCCCTCTCTTGCAGGTAGCTACCCAAATCTCCCTGCTTTTTCCTCCGGGAATGTGTGCGTGGGTCTGTCCGGTTGCCCTGGTGAGCTGTGCCTGTGAGTCGCTGGGGTTCTTGGGCAGCTTTTGTCATCCGAGTCAGGTTGGGAGCTCCAGACGCCAAGGCCAGGACTTCTTTCTCTGGGCCCCCTTCTCTGAGAGGGGGCTGTGTGGAGTCAGAGATGGGGCAGGGTGAGATTCTCCCCTCCCGCCCCACTTATTATCTAGCAGATGCTGGAAATAAAGGGCTGGAGGGAGGCAGGCTCCTGGTCCCATCGGCCCCACCTAGCTGATCCTCCATCCTCCTTTGGGTGGTAGGAGGTGAGGTTATACTTGCCCTTGGAGAGAGCTCATCTGGGGGCACTGAGGGTCACAGGGAAGGGCCATTTAAGAGGTGTTTTTCCTCTTATGTCCCAAAGGGGTGGAGCATAGAGGTGGGGAGAGCGCACTTGTGGGGCTGGACCCAAGAACTAAGGGCTAGCCCCCTGGGCCCCTCTGGCCAGGGCCTCCTCCCTGGGCATAGAGCAGGCTTTCTCTTTCCTGCCTTCGTGTGCCTCTCTGCTTCCCTGGTGCCCCATGTCCTCCTCTCCTTCACCCTTCAGACTGTACACATCCTTCAAGTTCTGGGACAGCCTCCGCAGGAAGCCCCAGGCCCAGGTTCCCCCTGCTGAGGCTCGGCTGCAGCCCCCAGGTCCTGCTGCCTGAGTTGCTGGTTTTGAGGAGGCCTGCTTCCCACACCAGTCATTCTGGTGCTCCTTAGGGACTCATTTTACATTGGCTTGATTATAGCGTCCTGTCCTGAAGCCTTGTGGGAGAAAGAGGGAAGGGGAGAGAGGATACTGAGAGAGGAAGGGATGAGGTCCCAGCCTGAAGGGAGGGGGCCCGAGTCGGGCTCAGGACACAGACAGGAAGTGGGCAGCCCTTCAGACAGGGAGATGGAGGCCATCGCCTGTGATGCGAGGGGAAGCAGAGGAGGGAGGAGACTCTAGAGCACAGCACTGGCACATATCAGTGACCTGAGCCCTGGACACACTCTGAGACAGTTGAGACAGAGAGTCCTGGAGGAGAGGCTTGTTCAGGGTGGGCTTCCTGGAGGAGAGAGCCAAGGGCTAGGGGCCCAGGTTGGGGGAAGAGCCAGTGCGAGCGTGGATTCTGCTGGATGGCTGGAGACCCTCTCAACCGCACTGTGGGTGGCACGGTCTGCCTCTCCTGAGTTTCCTCCTCCCGCCCCTTCTAGGTGCGGTTTCTGGAGCAGCAGAACAAATTGCTGGAGACCAAGTGGGCACTGCTGCAGGAGCAGAAGTTGACCAAGAGGAGCTGCCTCCCGGGCATCTTTGAGGCCCAGACTGCTGGCCTGCGGAAGCAGCTTGAGGCCCTGCAGCTGGACGGGGGCCGCCTGGAGGTGGAGCTTCGGAACATGCAGGACGTCATGGAAGACTTCAAGAACAAGTACTGCCCCGCAGTACGGCCTGCCGGGATCCATGCCCTGGGCCCATGTGCCCCTCTCAGCTCACCCTCTGCAAATCCTCTCTGGGTCAGGGGTCAGGGGGTACAGCTGCTCAGTACAACAACTCCCAGAAGGGAAGACCTTGATTAACACGTTCCCTGCTTCCCCTCTCTCCTATTTGTCTCTGGGGGCCGTTTCCAAGTCGCTCTGGTCCTGTCTTCTGACTTACTCCCAGTGAAATATCTCAGCCCAGCCCTGATCTGCACTGCTCCCTTCAGAAGCCTTACCAAGGCCCAGGAAAGGGCAGGGCAAGAGATGATGTGCTTCAGAACTTGCATGGCCCTCAGATTATTCTAGAACAACTCTGTTTTGTTCCCATGAGGAATTAGAGTCCAGAAAGTTTCAGGGGCTTGTTCAAAATCGCATAGTAGGTCATTGGGAGAGCTGGGGCTTGTTTTCGGGCCCCTGACTCCCAGGAGGAGACCTGGAACCAAGCTGGGAAGGAAAGAAGCAGAGAGCATGATCATCGTGAGCGATGGAAGGGGCTGCGGAGGCTGCGGGTGGGTGCGGCCAGGGCAGGAACCAGAAAGGAGGCTGTGAGGAGGGGCAGGGAGTGGGAGGCTGGAGGCCGGGAAGGCTGGGTCTTGAGGACAGGCCTTTGAGGTGCCTGCTGAACTCTGTTCACATTGAATAGAAACCAAAGCCAGAGGCTGGGCCGGGCATCCCTGCCCAGTGGGCACTCGGGGTAATGAGTGAGTTCTGTGCTCTGCCTGGGGGCGGGTGTATGACTAAGCCGGAGCAGGGACACTGCCTTTGACTGGACGTAGAACAAACAAAGGCCTCTGCAGGGAGTGTCTCTCCATTCCCATCCCCCATCCCCACCCCCAACTTCCCTAGGGCAACAGTCAACAGGATGAATCCCACAGCAGGTGGAAGGCAGGTGGAAGCAGACGGGTGCAGGACAGGGAAGGCCTGGGACAGCCCGCGAGCCCCTGCTGTCAGGTGTGCATGTGTGCACACGTACTCCCCCAGCCCAGAACCCACAGGGCACTTCGCTGGGGAGCCAGGCTGAGCTCCAGGCTGGGGCTGAAGGAGGAACCGGAAGGGGTCCTGAGTGCAGCTGCCCGGGGAGCTCCTATCTGTACATCCTCTGGGCCCAGTGGCGCAGCAGGGGTGGAGAGACGGCCTCGCAGATATTTTCCTAACTATTCTAGAGGCCCTGGGGGAGTGGGACGTTGGGGGTCTGGGCTCCTGGAGGGCCTCTGCCTGCCTGAGTATCCTGCTCCCCACTAAAGTTGCCCCACATTGTTCCTGCTGTTCTCCAGAAGCTCGTGGACACTGCTGGCTTTCTGTTTCTGACACCTATTTTTTTTTTGCGGTACATGGGCCTCTCACTGCCGTGGCCTCTCCCGTTGCGGAGCACAGGCTCTGGACGCGCAGGCTCAGCGGCCATGGCTCACGGGCCCAGCCGCTCTGCGGCATGTGGGATCTTCCCGGACCGGGGCACGAACCCATGTCCCCTGCATCGGCAGGCGGACTCTCAACCACTGCGCCACCAGGGAAGCCCTCTGACACCTATTTTGAATCCTCAAGTAAATACTGGGTCAGGCCCACCTGCCCTCTTGCTCTGTGCCCTGCTTTGCCGGCATCCTCCTACGGGCAGGGGGCTGGCTCCTTGGGAGAAAGAGGATGGAGGGGGGTACTCTGGGAGTAGCGATGGGGGCTTGTCACCTAGTTGGGGGCTGGTTCTTCCTCCTTCCTGAGTCCACAAGGTTCCTCCTCTTCGGGCCCCTTCTTCACCCTCAGCAGGTGGGGTTAAGCAGGTTAAGGTGTGAGCTCAGGCGTCAGATGGCCAGGCTTCAAGTCCGGGCTTTGCCACTTAGCGGCTTGGTGACTGGACAGAGTACTCAGCCTCTCTGTGCCTCTGTTCCTTTCCCTGAGAATCATAGCACCATTGTTACAGGATTGTTGTAGGGATTAACTGAGAGAATGCATGGGAAGCACATAACAGGGCAGGCCCTGTACAGAGTGGTCCAGAAGCAAGGCTGCTATTCGTCTTCTCACTCCCAGTATATGCAGCCTTTGTCCTTTGATCCACGTATGTTCCCTGCTCCCTCACCCCCACGCCTGCCAAGACTCAAAGCCCTAGGAACAGCTGTATGGAAGAGTCAGGGACATTTTGTTTCGTAGCTGACACCTGTGTTTTCAGATGTGTCATTAAGGAGGGGTAAAGGAGATGCACGGCAGACTTTCACACCTGGATTTGGGGGGATGGAGGCAGAGCTGCAGCAACACCGTGCTCCCCTCCTTTACTGCAGGTATGAAGACGAAATTAACCGTCACACGGCTGCTGAGAATGAGTTTGTAGTGCTGAAGAAGGTGAGGGGGTCAGACAGGTAGGGTGGGTGGCATTGTAGGAAGCACAGGGGACAGGGGACCACATGCCTCTCACCTGAGCAGCCAGTAGTGACCTGTGGTCAGGGTCTGGCTGGGTCTATAAGAAGAGAGCGATGGGCTTGGAGAAGGTGAGGTATTGAAGCCGGCCATTTATAAGCCTGCTTCGTGTACGTATGTGCACACATGTGTCTGCATGTCTGTGTGTGTGTATTTGTGTGTAGGTGTGTCTGGCGAGTCACTACACTTGTTTCTGGGCTTTTGGAGGGGTTAGAATTTTGACTACAGGATGGAGGTTAGAAGGGATGATTTCAACCCCAAATAAGGAAGTGCTCTATCAGTCAGAACATTGAATTACAGATGAGGGTGGCACATGGCATGCCTGAAATATTTGCTGAATGAATGGGATGGGGTGCCTTGAGGCAAAGTGAACTCCCTGTCCCTGGAGGTGTGCAAGTAAGGTCAGAAGGCCTTAGGAATATCTTAGAGGGGATTGACTTAATCTGATTCAAAACACACTCACTCACTGTTCCAGGCGCATCCACAGAAGTGTAACCTGCCCTGGAGTGCTGGGCCCTTGGAGATTCAGGGATGAGTGGAAAGGAGCCCTTTCCACAGGAGCTTAACCACAGCAAAGGATGGCTCTCAGGGGACCAGACTTGCAGTGTTATCTGTTGCCCCCCTGCCTCATATCACCCATGCTGCTAGCTACATATTTAGGCTAGGGATTTGCCATCCCTGGGAGCGCTGTCCTGGAGTCTGAATGATTTCATGCTCTCCCGTTGACTGATGAGAAGCTGGGGCCCATAAAGTTGAGGTGATTTGCTCAAGGTCACGTAGCTAGTAGGTGGCAGAGCCGGGGGTGTGTCTAAACCACTAAGGCCTTTAGGAACTGGTAAAGCGCTAGGTTTGGGGCTCCAGGCTGCTGTGGGCTATCAGCGCTGCGTAGGCACCTCCAGTCCTGGGGGTGCGTGGAGACGATGTTCTCCTCGAGCCTGGATGGGTCCAGTGGAGGGAACTTCCCACCGTGGGCGTGTCAGGCAGCCTGGAGGAGCTGTATGTTTCTTGGTAGGGGAGCGGTGATTGGTCCTGGGGGTTGGACAGTACTGGCTTGCTCCCACGCCTGCTAAGTGTTTCGTGAACTGAGGACATGGTGTCCCTCTACCCCTTCTCACCACCACCTCTCCCAGGATGTGGATGTCACCTACATGAACAAGGTGGAGTTGGAGGCTAAGGTGGACACCCTGAAGGATGAGATCAACTTCCTCAGGACCCTCTATGAGGAGGTGAGGACCTCAGGGGTGGGAGATATGCCACAACCTGCATGTCCTAGCCAGGGGGCTATCTGGTCCACCCCCTGCCTCTGGGTCAGCTGGGGTGTGTGTTGGGTGCATGTAGGGGAGTTGACCCCTGAATAAAGACCCCTGCTTGTTATTCTTTCTGGATTCAGGAATCCAGGGTGGGTGAGGAGCTCAGTAGGAGCTGGGGCACCAGGGTGGAGTCAGTCAAAACTGGCCTTCCAGAGATGTGGGATGGTCATTTGTCAGGAAGGGGGATTGGGAGGGGCTGGAAGAAACCAGGAGGATGTTGAGGGATCCGGGCCGTGACAGGGTTCACAGGTGGACTGGGTGGGCTGACAGGGGAGCCTGAGTCAGGAGAGACTGGAGTGCCTGAGGGTTTATACCCACCACTCAGCCACCCTCTCTGCCTGCCCCTCCCATCTCCCCTCCTGCTCAGCTTGCCCTGCCCTGGGCTTCTGGTTCCTTTCCCTCAAGGGGATTTAAAAACCTCTTCATCCCATCTGTGTGAGTCTCTGGCCTTAGGCAGAAGATAGGGTGGTTGATCATCTGGCTAGTCTGGGACATAGGAAAACGTGAGGCAAATTACAGACCGGTTCTCATTTCCCTTCAGTCTGGTCTTTACCTGAACATCCAGCCTCCATTAGCGTCTCCGAGAGAATTTCCACATATGTTAATTTCAGGGGCTGGATCCTTGAGGCTGACTTTGGGTACTTCTGGCCTCAGTGTGGGCCTTCATATGTCTATCACATGTTATATATATGTGTGTGTGTATGTCTATACATGTATATATAATTATTTTCCTCTCATTATGAAATACATACTCATTGCAGAAAATCTAGAAAATTAAGTAAAGCATAAATTGAAAACAAGTTTCCTACACCTACTCTTATCATCTTGATACCTACCTTTTCAGACTTCTTCTCTGCATATACACACATAGAGATATAGAAATACATATATTTAATAAAATAGAATCATACCTTTTTTCATGTAACAGTATACCACAGATATAGTTCCCTGTCCGTAAATATGGCTGTATCAGCGGTGTTAAAGGCTGCAGAGTGTGCGTAATACATGACTTATTCTACCCACCCCCTAGTGATTCCCTTCACAACAGAGCTCAACTCCAGTAGCACCTCGCAGCACCTCACCACACTCTGTCACTTGTTTGTGATCCTGCCAGACTCTTGATTTCAGAAGGTGCTAATGGGCTTTTCTGGGAGCCAGGGCTGATGGAGCTGTTTAGTGGGTGCTGGGTCTGTGCCCCCTGGCTACCTGGTGACTCAATCCCACTCTGGCCTCTTCTCCCTTTTTCTTTCCCTAGTGTGCGGGGAATCCCAGGATGGGCATGGGGACAGGGATGGGTCATGCCCCAAGTCCTGATGTTCTGTCTGGTCCCTACAGGAGTTGAAAGAGCTGCAGTCCAAGGTCTCAGACACGTCTGTGGTCCTGTCCATGGACAACAGCCGCTCCCTGGACATGGACGGCATCATTGCCGAGGTCAAGGCCCAGTATGAGGAGATCGCCAACCGCAGCCGGGCTGAGGCTGAGGCCTGGTACCAGACCAAGGTGTGTGGCCGCTGGAGGCATATTTTCTCTTCCTGGCAGAGTCCTCCGTGGCGGCTTCCCTTACTCCTCACCCTGTCTCAAGCCTTTGGGGCCTGGGTCCCACTGTGCTGACAGGCACCAGGGATTAAACCTGTGGTGGTCTCCAGTGTCCTGGGAATGAGAGGAGGAGAAGGCTAGGTCCTTGCCCAGGGCAAGATTCCAGCCTGATGTGGGGGGAGAGGGCAGAGGAAATGGACATGGATTAATAATTATTATAGCTAAATCTGGCAAGTAAGCACCATGCTAGGCAAAGTTTCAAAGGTTTTATCTGTATTGACTCATATAGCTCACAGAACAGCCCTGTTAGGTAGGCACTAGTGTTATCCCCCTTTTACAGATGAAGAAACTGAGGCATGGAGAGGTTAAGCGATTTGTCTAGCTCTGCACAGCTAGCAGATAGAAGAGCAGGGACCAGATCCCGGGTCCAAGGGCTCCAGAGCAGGTTTAATCGTTATATGCACTGGGTGTGGGCAGGGCAGCTGACAGTGCAGTGCCGAGGGAATGGGTGGGGAGGGGGTGTGCGGGGGAAACCAGTGATCTGGGGGAGGGAGCCTGAGGGTTTAAAAGCAGCATAGAGCAATGTCTCTTCAGAGACAGGGAGTCATCCATGGTGTATGTGAGGACACATGTACGCCAATAAGGACTTACTGTGTGACACTGGGCCAGTGCCTTCTGTTCTCTGGGACTTATTCACCTCGTCTGTAAAATGGGTGGTGCTGACAAAGGGGTTAATAGGTGAGGATCTCAGACTTCCAGTGATTCTCCAGTGTTAGGACATAATGGGAATGGGCAGAGCCCCGAGATCAGTGGAATGGGCCTGGTGGGCCATTCTTGTCCGCCCACCCCCCGCCCCGTCCTGGCTGGGAGGAAACTGAACCCCTCCCCCACCCCACTGTCCGGGAGTCTGGCCTCCTGGTATTGGGCAAAGTTTGCTGGGAGTCAGACTGTCCCTCCCTGGGAAGACAAGCTGGGAGGGCTTGTCACTCAGAACCTGAGGCCTTCCTTGGGTCGGGAGAAGACAAGTCACCTGTAATCACGGTCCACCCTTGCCATACTCTCCTGTGTGGTCCCTCCAGTTTGAGACCCTCCAGGCCCAGGCTGGGAAGCATGGGGACGACCTCCGGCGTAGCCGGAGTGAGATCGCGGAGCTGAACCGGGCCGTCCAGAGGCTGCAGGCTGAGATCGACAGCAACAAGAACCAGGTGGGCGCCAGCCCTCCTCCTTGGGGCATGTGAAGGGCAGCCAGCTGGGACCCTGCCCAGGATGAGCAGCAGGAGGCTGGGGGTGAGGGGGTCACCCCTGCTGCTCTGGGGACCAGGCTGGTGCGGCTCAGGTCTCTCGGGCCCACCTGCGAGCTCTCTAGGACGAAATGTTCTTGGCCAGGTCCTGCTTGACCGAAGGGAGAACAGGAGTCCTAGCTGGGCATGGAGCTTGTGGAAAGAGCCTCGAGCTGGCTGGCTAGACTAGAACCACCATTCGTTACCACATTGGTACTGAGCCCTCTCCTTGCACCTAGCTCTGGGTGCGATGTGTGCCTGGGGGCAGGGGGGAAGGGGGTGGCGGGCCGGAGGTCAGCAGAGTCCCTCACTATGGCTCCCAAGGCCCCGCCCCACCTGCTGACCTCACTCCTCACCACTGCCTCTCCGGCTGTGCTCTTGCTGCTTCCTGGAGCTTATATTTGCCAAGCATCTTCATGCTTCAGGGCCCTTGCACTTGGTGTTCCCTCTACCTGGAATGTGGTTCTCCCAGCTCTGCACATGGCTGCCCCTTTCTCGCCCCTGGGGTTTAGGACAAAAGACCTCTTCTCAGAGATGGCCAGCCACTCTCTCAGCAGTCTGTGTGAGGTTCCTGAAACACCTATCACTCTCTGAAATTTTCTGTCTTATTAATTTAGTATTGACTTATTAGGTAAGTCTTATTAAGTATAAATAAGTATTGTCCCCTACCTCCACTGGGATATTAAAAATGCCTTAAGAGCAGGGGACCCCGTCTGTCTGGTTCACTGTTCCTCCCTTCCCAGCACCTGACACATAGTCAGGGCACAGGTCTCAGATGACAGACTGATGGGAGGAGGTGCTGTGAAGCTGGGGTGGGGGGTATTGATGAGGAAGGGTCCCCCAAGCCCTGACCAAGGCATGGGGGTGCTCGAGGCAGCTAAGCCTGGGCAGGTGTCTGCAGTGGGGAGGGAGGGAAGCTGATGCGTGGTGGCTACTTTCCAGATGAGCCGGGGGATGGGATGTGGGGGTGATCTACCCAGAAATGTCCTCCCCTTGGAGCCCTGCAGGCCTTTTTACATGAGGGTGAGGGTGGAAGCTGCCTCCCGGCACAGATTCAGGGCTGTGAGTCACCGGTGCGGCAAGCCAGCGTCCAGCCCTGGAGGGGAGGCACAGAATAATGAATGGCGGTTTCCCAAACGCCGCAGCTTCTGCCACATCCGGTTCTCCTCTTACCCAACAGGGCAGAGCCAGACCCCGGAGCTGGGGTGTCTATCACCGTCGGGGGGCTCAGAGGCAGTGGCATGGCCTTGCCAAGGGGGCACCAGTGTGACAGGGAGGGGCACTGACCAGTGGATGGGGGCAGAGGGCATCAGCCAGCCTCCTGGGCAGGACTGGGGGTGTTGTGCAGAGAGGAAGAGTGCATGCTCGGAGGGGAGAGGGTCTGAGGGCAGAGCGCGTTTGTGAGAGGGAAGGAGGACCACTGCGCGAGGGGATGGGGATGGTGGCTCTCGGAGCTGAACGAGAAGCGGCTCAGGACTAAATAGGCCCGGCTAGTGAGGGACGGGCCACGAGAGAGGGAACACTAAGGCCAGGCAGGAAGTGGCAGCTGATGGTCACGCCCGTCCTGAATCACGCCACCCCTGCCCAAACCTGGGGTCCGTTGACTCGGAGTCTAGGGGTGCCAAGCAGCGTCTCTGTACTCCAAGTCTCCCTGTTCTGGGCCTGTTCCAAACTGGTTCCTATTTTGACGGTGTTTTTGGTTCTGGTCAGCTGCCTGAAATTTGAGGACTAAACTAGAATCCCATAGCCTTGGAACTCCTCTAGCTAGGGGTCAGGTGTGTGGGCATTTGTAAATCATAATAGCATTTACTCATAATAGTGATCATAATAGCATTTATTAAATGCTTACTGTATACCAGACACTGTGCCAAAGACTTTTGTATGATTTTGTTACTTGCAATAGCTCTCTATACATACTGTGATGACTGCTAGTTTAGAAAAGGGGAGACTTTTGGCTTAGAAGGGTTGATTCATCCAAGATCACATGGCTTGTAAGTGGCAAAGCCAGAAGTGGAAGGTATGCACTGGGTATCAAAACCCATGTTTGAAACCCCTGGGATTCCCTGGTGCTTGGGAGAGGAGGCAGGTGCCAGTGAAGCCACCGTAAGCAAGGTGCCCAGATGCTCACTGCAGCATGGGGAAGCAGGAAGGCAGTGGCTGGTGAGGCCTGCCCCCCCAGCTCAAAGCCCCACTACCCCCCACAGCGTGCCAAGTTGGAGGCTGCCATCTCCGAGGCTGAGGAGAGTGGGAAGCTGGCTGTCAAGGATGCACGGGCCAAGCTGGTGGACCTGGAGGAGGCCCTGCAGAAGGCCAAGCAGGACATGGCCCGGCAGCTCCGGGAGTACCAGGAGCTCATGAGCACCAAACTGGCCCTGGACATCGAGATCGCCACCTACCGCAAGCTGCTGGAGGGCGAGGAGAGCAGGTGAAGACAAAGAATCTGGAAAGGGGATCCTTTGGGGCTCAGTGAGGCCTGGGGCTTGACGTTCATCCATTTGCAAGCATTTCCTGTGCACCCTCTTCTGCAGGGCACTGGGTGTGGGAAGTGCAGGGAGGGTACAGATGATGATTGCTTCTTTGCCCTTGATGAGATGACTTTCGAGAGGGAAAGACCAGATGCTGTAAGCTCAGTGAGAAATTTGAAGTAATAACAGCGCTTTTGCGCGTGCGCGCGCGCGCGTGTGTGTGTGTGTGTGTGTGTGTGTGTGTCTATTAGCAAGCTTATCTTATTTGATCCTCAGAACACATCAGGTAAGCAAGACAGGTATTATTGACTCCTTAGTGTACAGAGGGGAAATTGTGGTTAGTTTTATTAATTGAGGGGACAGGGCCAGTGTGCGGTCAAGCTCTGTTGATTCCTGGTCCAGGCATCTTCCATGGTGACAGGCTGCTTCTCACCACATAATTGAGGGCTAAGTCACGTGGTATTGACTGAGCGTGGTGAGGAGGTAAATTTCTCCTGTCTCCAGAAGTATTTGCATACTCACCTGCAGCCTGAGATGAAGCTGAGTTGGGTTAGTCTTACAGGGAATTCTTCACAAAAAACTCCACATCTATGTCCATGAAGTTGGGTCTTCATTAGTACCTTGATGGCTTGATTGACTCATTCAGTCAACAGACAAGTGGCCTGGAAGCTTTCTAGTGTCCCCATCTCTTGCCCTTGACCTTTGCCCTGCCCCCTGCCAGGATTTGGGGCTGCAGCTGGGCTTCCCTCACTCCCTCCACTAAATTGAGGCCTCTCCTCCTCCCTGCAGAGTAAACTCATTCCCAAGGCCAAGGGCTCGGTGACAGTGAGACTGTGAGTCACAAAGCAAACACCGGCTGTCTCAGATAGATTTTTAATTTCCAGTGTAAGACCTGTTTCAGCCCCACAGCCTGCTTAAAACAACCCCCTCTCCTCCTTCCCCCCTCAGTCCTGGCTGGAGCTGAGTTCACTCAGTCAACGATTCACTAATTATTTCAACACATATTAAATAATTACCGTGTGCCAGACCTCATGCTAAGGACTGGAGATGCAGGAATCAATACAGCCTTCTTTGAGGATTTTATGGTTAAGAGAGGCAGTCATCTATATAAACAACGAGGACAGCTACCATTTACAGACTCCCGTGTGCCCAGGGCTTTAGGTAACTTATGTTATTTAGCCCTCACAAACCACACTGTGAGGTTGGTACTGAGTTAGGCCCCATTATAGGTGAGGAACTGGAGACTCTGAGACATTCCCAAGGTCATGTAGCCAGCAGGCAGGAGGGCCAAAGTGAAAAGGCTGAATGTGCGGGGACAGAGGAAGCAACCTCAGTTCTGCTCGGGGCCTAGACGGAGGGGTGCGGGAGTGCTTCCTCCAGTGCTGAGGAGAGAGCAGCCCTCACAGGTGTCTCCTCTGCCCCAGGATGACCGGAGCTGGAGTGGGAGCCGTGAACATCTGTAAGTCCTTGGCTGCGGGCCCATCGCCTATGCCGTCCAGACTAGGCTGGGTCTATTGGATGGCACATCGGCCTGAAGGCCTGGCCTTCTGGAGGCTGGGAGCCTCCTTCCCTCCAATAGCTTTCAGCAGGGGCCTGCAGCTCCCATCCAGAGAGGCTCAACAGCCCAGGAAAGCCATGCACGAGGACAGGGTGGGTGGGGCCAGTGTGGAGCAGCCCTCACCTCTGTCTGAGGCTCCTTCTGGTTTGGCCCCTGGCTGTTGGGGGGAAGGGAGGTGGGTGGGAGGAGGGAGACGGGCAGCTATGGCAGGAGGGCGGGGGCGTCAGGTAGTGGGCCTCACGCCGATGGAGACCTCCTCCCTTCTCTCTCAGCTGTGGTCGGTTCCACGGGCGGTGCTGGCAGCCAGCTGACCTTCGGGGGAACCATGGGCAGCGATGCCCTGAGATTCTCCAGTGGTGGAGGGCCTGGGGCCCCCAAGGCCTATTCCATTAGGACCACATTTGCCCCCGGCAGGTGCACCCGCAACTGAGCCTCTGGTGTGGGGAGACACATACCCTCTCCTCCCATCGTCACAAGAGGACCTCCATCCCTGGTCCCATCCCTGGTCCCAAGACTGCAAGGCAGTCTGAAAAATGATGTCAGAATAGCTTCCAATAAAGCAGCTGCTTTCTGAGGCTTGGGTGAGCCCATGCCCAGCACCTGGTATCCTGTCTTCATTAGGCTGGGCGGGGAAGGCGGTGGGGAGGGGAGGGCTTGAGAGACCGCAGGGTCTGCCCTGATAACTGGGACAGCACTTTGGTGACATGGGGGTGCTGCTCTATGGAACTGGACTCTTATCCAGAGTGAGGCCTTGACCTCTCCCAGGGCTGGGCCTGATTCCAGCTCCTCTCCTGAAGAAGCCCAGAAGCCCCTGGAAGTTCTGGCTCTGCCAGGAAGTGGGCACTGGAGTCCTCTCCTGCTGAGGGCGTGGGAGAGCCGTTTGCACCCACTCCCTCCCCCAGCCAATGCCCTGTGCTGTCCGAGAACATTCCTCAGTGGTGAGAAGACCACACGTTTAGCTGCCCTAGGCCTGGGTTTGGGGTGGACCAACCAACTGGCAAATCAGTCCTTCCTGGGAGAGAGAGGGAGTCAGGCGGGGCATAAAGTTGTGCCCTGGGAGACGCAACCTCAGTCACTGTGGGAGGGTTTAGGAGGCAGGGGAAGCAGCAGCAGGTCCACACTGGAGGGGCCCTGGGACCAATCTGTCCGTTAGAAGCCACAGGCGTCCAAGCCTCCAGAGCGGCTACAGTCAGGGTTGACTCTTTGCCCAGGGCTGGGGGAAACCAGTCATTCAGACTCTTGGGGATGGAGGGGAGCTGCCAGAGCTGCGGGCGAGGAGCCCTCCCTCCCTGGAGGAAGTGAAGAGACAAGCGGGGAGAGAGATGCAGGAGGAGGCAGCAATTGGGCAGGTCAGGCCGGCTGGTTCCTGCAGCCCTTCCACCGCAAGCCCAGGGGCTCTCCGAGCTCTGGGACCCGCCGCCGGAGGCAGGGACGGCTGGCTCGCAGAGCGGTGTATTTACGAAGCAGAAGCCACCAAGCAAACCACACCAGGTGGCTGCCGCCACCGCTTTGGCCGCAGGGCGAGCACACCGGTGCTCACCCCCAGGTTCCCGCTGCAGCGGGCGCTGCAGACGCTGCCCGTCGCCGGCCGGGAGCCGGACACACAGAGGTCCCTGCAGACGACCCCGCCCCGGGAGCTGCTGACACCTGCGGGGGGCCGGGGAAGGGAGAGAACGGGGCTGAGTCGCCTCGCAAGGTCGTCACCAGCGGCTCCTGCCTAAGGGCCAGAGTCCCCCCACCCCCTCTTCTCTTCCTCAGAGCTCCTTCCCTCTATTTCTATTCCCCCTTCCCCCTCAAACAACCTCACACCTGGGCACTTCTTCCAGTAGTCTAACCTCAAGCATCCCCTATAAACTGTCAGCCCAGGCCCTCCCTATAGGCTGAAATAGCTATTTAAGTTATCATAATCATTCACTGCCACAACCCCCTCCTTCCTTTCAGGGTCTTAAACTGTGCCCCCCGTCCCCACACCCCGGCCCCCGCCTCCTGTCTTTGTAAATAAAACTTTATTGGAAGCCAGCCACACCTATTCCTGAAGTATTGCTATGGCTGTGTCTGCTTTCACATTACAACAAGCTAAGCAGTTGAGCAGAGACTGCGCGACCCGCAAGCCTAAAATATTTACTATTTGGCCCTTTAAGAAAAAGACGGACCACCAGGAGCCCCAAGCTCTTATTTCAGAACCCACAGTATAGATAACTTACAGACATTTACAGCACCAATGCCCTTAAACAACCTTGTGGGGAGAGAAAAGAGTCAAAAATTAGTTGGGGGGAGCAGAACTTGCAAATTCCCTCCTCCAAGTAATCATGATGAAAATTAGATGCAAATAATATGCAAACATGCTCCTAGCTCTAAGCACAGCTTGGAGGATGAAGAGACATCATCCCCACAGATGTGGTCCTCACCCCTGCCCCTCGCCCTCCAGCAGGCGCCTGTAGGTGGCGATCTCGATGTCCAGGCCCAGTTTGGAGTTCATCACCTCCTGGTACTCCTTGAGCAGGCAGGCCATGTCCCGCTCGGCCTTCTGCAGGGCCTCCTCCAGCCCGGCCAGCTTGCAGCAGGCATCATTAAGGGCCGCCTCGCCCTGCTGCTCCGCCTCGGGCATGGCAGCCTCCAGCTTGGAGTTCTGGGGGACAGGGGAGGGTTATTAAGGCTCCTTCTTCTGGATTTAGGGTCAGAGACCAAGTATCCACTGACCATTGACTATCAGAGGAAGAAGGGGGCTTACTCGTTTGTTAGGTCAGGGGTTGCAAATTAGTGCTCTTGGGGAATGTTGGCAGTGTCCTTAATTTTTGAAATTTAATGTAAAAATCCAAATTCCTGGCTTCTCTTGAAAAACCAGAGGATCCGGCCACACTGTACCTGCATTTCTGTAGGGCCTGCCTCAGTTGGTTCTGATCAGCTCTGCCCGTTTGTTTTGTTTTCCAGTTCACCACACCCTAGTGCCTTCGCTACAGGCTGCTTCACTCACTTACTAACCTCTGGGGACATCTAAGTGTGTGGTCAGTGATCTAGAGCAATGGGCCAGAGAGGTGAAATGGCTTCCCCCAAATCACATGGTGAGCTAGTGGCAGGGCTGGTTGGAGAGCCCAGGTTTCCTGCCTCTCAGACTGGTGCTATTTCCTCTACCCCATTCTGCCCCTGGGACCATGAGAGCCCTGGTCATTCCGTTCCCCTCCATAGCCCCCCCCCGCGCCCCCCCATTCAGCGGGGACGGAGAGCGTTCTCCGTGGAGAAGACTTGCCTGAAGTTTGACGTTGCTTCTTCCCCCACACTTTGGCAAGGTGTCTGACTTAAATCTCCCTGCTCGTTGATCTCCTCCTTGGTGCGGCGCAGGGTCTCCCCAGGCTGGATCACCGTGGCCTTGATCTCCTCGCATTGGGGGAAAGCACAGATGCTCATGGGACACAGGATATGCCATCACATTGAGCCCCACGGTTTGCACATCGGCCACCCCATCCTGAGAGCTGCCTGCCCTTCCCTTACCCATCCCACCTAGACAAAGGCCAAAGCCCTTTTAGCATCCCTCCTGCTAATACTTTCAGCTTTTAGCATCCCTGTTCTGGGAAGGGGGCACTGGACCACTCACCTTGCTGCGGTACCAGGACTCAGCCTCGGCCCGGCTGCGGCTGGCCATGTCATCCTACTGAGCCTTGATCTCGGCGACAATGCAGTCCATGTTCAGGTCCCGGCTGTTGTCCATCTTGACGATGGCTGAGGTGCCTGAGATGTGGGCGTGGAGGACCTGGAGCTCCTGCGGGGAAGTGGGGGAGTGGTAAGAGCTTCCTGGACCATAGTCCCACTCCCCGAAGCCCTCTTTCTCATGGTGCTTCCCTGTCCCCTGCCCTTGCTTCTTCCACAGCCTCACTGTCTGAAGCCCCAGTACAAAGGTGACATCTCCCCTTCGACCCTGGAACCTCTCAGTGCTCCTCAGGACCAACGTCCCAAGGCTGAGAGGAGCCCAGCTCGGAGGCTTACTGCCTGATTTCAGTCAGGGCCTCTGAAATCAGGCAGCAACTTACAATTTGTGCCTGATGTGTGAATATACAATTTGTGATAATTATCACCACAGTTGCCAGGGCAACAGCTTGTTTGGGTTTGGCAGATAAGACAAGAAGCTATACTTTTTCATCTTCTGACAGTAAACCTGCCTCGGGTCCCTCGACTCTGCCCTGTGCTCCCCTCACCAGGGGTTTCAGAAGCCAAGTGGTGGAAAGTCCTTTCCAATGTCCAAATACCATCCTCCTTGCTGCCCCACTGCTCTGTGGCCCCTCACCTCTTTAAACAGCTGCTGCAGGAAGTTGATCTCCTGGGTCAGGGCCTCCGCATTGGCCTCCAGGTCTGACTTTTGCAGGTAGCCGCAGTCCACAACCTAAAGGGAGAGGGTGGCACAGGAGTCTCACTGGGGAGACAGCACAGAGCTCTCCCCACCAGGGAGGGGCACCCCATCAGGCTGGGCACACTCCCTGGGCCCTCTTTAGCTGTTCATTCCAGTGCCTGGTGTCATGGTATTGATGAAGTCCTTTACTCAGTTCAAGGGGTCAGAAGCAGGTCTGGGTAAGGGAGGGGGTCCTGGGGTTTCCAGACATTTCCTCTGGTACCCACTAGGATGATCGCTCTAGAATGCACAGCTTGCACTATTGTGAAACTTAGGATCTGGTGTAAATGGCTGTTTTTTTTTTTTTTTTGCGGTATGCAGGCCTCTCACTGTTGTGGCCTTTCCCGTTGCAGAGCACAGGCTCCGGACGCGCAGGCTCAGCGGCCATGGCTCACAGGCCCAGCCGCTCCGCGGCATGTGGGATCTTCCCGGACCGGGGCACGAACCCATGTCCCCTGCATCGGCAGGCGGACTCTCAACCACTGTGCCACCAGGGAAGCCCTATAAAATATATTCCTTATTTTGAGTTGTGGTTATAAAAAAAAGTTTGACAGCCAGTACCCTGAAGAACCTCTTGCCAAAGTACACCAGCAAATATGTACCCCAAAGTTCGGGGCAGCATTGTTTATTATAACCAAAAAAAAAAAAAAGCACACGTATGTATACCCCTAGGAGAATGGAGAATAATTATACACTGGAATACTCTACAGCACTGAAAAATAAAGAAAGCTACATGCATCAAAATGGATGGATCTCACAAATAGAATGTTGAGGGGGGAAAAGCAAGTCATAGGAGCGAACATGTAATTCTATTTATAGAAAGCTTAAAGGCAGGCAAAACTAAACAATTGCTTAGGGATTCATACTCATATGATGCAACAATAAAGAAAATCAAAGGAGTGCTTAACACGAAAACCCAAGATAGTGGTTACCTTGGAGATTGGATGGGGTCAGAGGGGGAGGATGCTGTGCTCAGGAAGGGTCCCACAGGGGGCTCTGAAGGTACTGCTGGGTACACAAGGATTTGTTTTTATTACTGTTGCTATTTAAATCATTAAACGTATGTTGTATATACTCTTGCACGTATGAGAAATTTATAAAACAAAAGAAAATGCCGATCAACTTGTGTTCTCTGATCCCTGTTACTCCTTCAGTTTAGAGTCTTGTCTTACCCCAGATTTCTTACCTAGTCGTGGAAATGGAATCCCCAGCCTCAGTCTCTCTGCCTCCTATCTGTCTTCCACGCTGCTGCCAGACAGGCCTTCCAAATTGCATCATACACCATGCTGCTGGCCTGCTCAAGCACCTTCTGTGGCTCCCATCGCCCACTCCATAAGCCTGAAGTCCTCAGCTCCACACGTTTCCCCCACTTGAAGCACCTTTCCTTCCCCCTCCCCCTCCCCCTCCCCCCCTTTCCTTCAAGTCCCTTTCCAGCCCAGAGACCACCACGTTCCCATCTGGGTTCACAGGATGGCTGCTTCCACACCCCCGTCAGAACTCTGCAGAGATTGGGCTGCAGAGATTGGTGGGAGATGGAGTTTTGCGGTCTCTTTATATCCATTCCCCCCCCACCCCGTCTGCCTTGGAAGGAAATTTGCAGTGGGCTGGCGTGAACAGTTCCTATTCTCTGGGTTGAAGGGTGTGTGTGACTTTATCTGTCCCTCAGGGTATAGAGCAACATGCATGGACTTAAGATGAAGCCTGGCTTAGCCATTGACCGGCAGGGTCACTCACGTCCCTCTGGGTCCCCCTGCCTTGCACAGTGGATGAGCAGCAGCTTTTGCCAAGGAAAGGTAATGGAGAGAGTAACATCTACGTGGCCTACTTTACAGGTGGTCATGAGCCCCAGTGAGGTGGTGGAGGCATCGTGAGAGCGTCGGTCCCTGTGCCCGGCTGGTTGTGTGTTGGCATGTGCAGACAGGATGCGGGAAGGGAAAAGGCCCACTGATTTTGTCCCTTGTAGTCCCGTAGTGTTGTCCCAGAGTGGCCTTGGGTTTGGGGAAGGAGCTGGAATCTGGATCTCCTGTCACTGATTAATAGCCTTCATCAAGTTAGGGAAGTTTCCTCATATTCTTAGCCTTTAAAAAGTATTTTTAGAATTAGAAATTATTGTTGAGTTTTATTAAATGCCTTTTGTATTCATTTCGATGATCCTATGTAGCGAAGGAAGATAATTGATCTCCTAGAGTTAACTACCCTTATTCCTGGGGTCAACCCTGTGTGATCTCAGTTCAAAGACTCAACAGACTGCCGCCCTGCGTTGCTGCCCTTTGTGGCTGAGTTCACGCTACCTTTGGCATCTCCAGGCCTGGTGGCTCACCCACCATTGTGCCAGCCAAGTGCATTTCATTCTCTCAGCAACCTTTGGGGTTAGGAAAGATGATCATCCCCATCTTACAGATGGAGAGATGGAGGCCCAGAGGAGTTAAATGCTCGGTCTTCCTGGCCTCAGTCGAGTACCCTTGCTGCTCTCCTCATCTCCCTGATCCTCTCCCATGCTTGGCTGCCCCGACTCCACAATGTGAGGAGATAAAGATAACGGTGCAGAAACACAGGCAGAGCTTGCGCCACAGCAAGGAGGAGCTGAACAGGCTTAACTAGGCCATCCAGTGGCCGACAGTGGAGGTGAACAGCACCAAGAGCCAGGTGAGGGGTGGGAGTGGGGGCAGCTGGGTGGTGATGGTGGAAGGGCATTGACTATTTAGGACAACTAGGTCTTCACACGGTCTGGACTCCAGACAAGGCCTGCTTCTGAGCTGTGTGGTGTCACAGCACAGAGGGCTGGTTAGAACAGTTGCATGTTCTGGAACTCTCTGAGGGCTCTGTCCTCAGAATTCCATTGGAGGGTGGAGGGGACACATTGGTTGCCAGGAGACCTGGAATTAATCCTATCTTTTAAAAGAGCCAGTGTCTTTTCAGACCGCTCACTTCTGATCTCTCAATATTATCAATTTATTTCTATCACACTTAGAGGTGGGGATGGGCACTTCCATTTCTGCTATAGTTTCCTGGGCCCGGCACTGGAAGTTTAGAGATTCACTCTGCTGTACAGATGTATGTTCAGGGACTTGCCTTGGCCTATAGTGAAGCTGAGGGGCCATCTCTCCACTCCCACCAGCACTTGTAATATCTTCATCAGTGTGGCGGGGATGGTTTCCTGCGTGAAGGAGCTTGATGGCCTGGAAGACGTGGGGTTTTCTTTCTGTGCTTGCAATCTCTGATCATATAAGTGTAATGAGAGGCTGCCCATGGCCCTGATCCCAGGAGGGATTTCTACTTTGTATTCTGCAAAAGAATACTACTGATGATAAATGAATATTGTGATTATTTCGTGGCAGGCACTAAGTATTTTATGTATACGAAATTCCTTAATCCTCCCAACAACCCTAGGAGGTAAAAGAAAAATGCTCTTTTTCTCATTTTCACTTTAGACATATAGAAACGGAGGCACAGAGAGGGTAAGTAAATGGCCCGAAGTCACTCAGCTAGGAACAGAGTTCAGTTTTGGACCCATGCAGTTTGGCTCCAGGGTCTGTGTGCTCACCTCTACACCACATCATCTTCTTGCCACGTGCTGTTTTCTAGCTTTGAGGCAATTTATCAGCTATGGAAGGTCTCCAAACCCCAAAAGGACTCCATTAAAAAAAGACAGCCATGTCAAAGGCTTTTTGAAAGTTTAAGTCATCTTCATGTATTCACCCCTTAAAGAATTCTTGTAAGTTACTCAGGCTTGAGTCTTCCCCACCAAACAGGAGTGATGTTTCCTTAAGCTTTGAGTGACTGGTGCATCTACCCATAGGTTTACAGATGTGCACAGATACGTTCTCTGGGAGGCAGCTGTGGTTTAGTGAAATGAGCACTAAACATGCTCACGGGGTTCAAACCCCAGCTGTGCCACCGAACTCAGGATGGGACCCTGCCCTGGCTACTGCGGGTCCCTGAGCTCTGCAAGAGATACTGTGAAGGTGGTATGGATAAAATTACAGGATGCAGCGGCGTAGCACAATCCTTGGCAAAATCTGAGAGTGCTGTGAGCCCAGGGACAAAAGACTAGTGGAGACCCCACATCTAGGGCTTTTCTGCTCCGTGTGACTTTGGGGACCCTCCCAAACCTCGACCCCTGAGGAAGATAGCAGAAGTGCAGACAAGGCCCAGCGTTGGCTATATTGATTTATTGGAAACACAGATCAAGGAGAGGAACACGGCAGAGAAGGAAGGGGTGATGCTGGGACAGAGTGGGAGCGTTGGCTATTGGCCCCATAGCAGCCCAGGTCCTAATCCTGGTCCCCCCTGCCCCGGAGTCCCCTTCCTGTGATGGCCAAAGAGACTTCTTTCTAGGGTAGCCTTTCCCAGCGTGGGCGGCAGAGCCCGGGAAGAGGGGATCACACACAGGCTTGAGATGTTAGGAGTGGGAGGGACCTTTCAAAGAGCCAGCGAAGTAGCCTAGGGCTTGCTCCGCCCAGAGGTGGGCGGGGCGGGGCCAGGCAAGGCGGGCCCTGCCGGGCTGCGCGGAAGGGTTGCCCGGCGCGGGCCTGAGTTGGGGCGCTTAACATTTGCGGCAGCTGCTGGCGCGGGAGCCCACGCCGCAAGACGTGACGGAGCTGCAGGGGCCGTAGGGCCCACACAGGCCGGTGCTCACCGCCAGGTTCCCGCTGCAGGGGACGCTGCAGACGCTGCCAGTCACCGGCCGGGAGCCGGACACGCAGAGGTCCCCGCAGACGACCCCGCCCCGGGAGCTGCTGACACCTGCGAACCCCAAAGGCTTAGTCAAAATTCTGGGGGGCCAAGTCTCCCGCATCCCCGACGATGCACCTCTCCAAGCATCTTTACTTAACAACTCTAGTCCCAACGAAGTGGTCCTTGCTTCTTGTCTAACCCAAATCCCTCCTCCTGTGATGCCAGCCCACTCTTATATTTAGGTCCAGTGGAACTCCTCCTTCCATCCCTTACAGGAAGAGAGTAAATTCATCCACACAGGGCCTAGGTTACTCACAGACATTCACGGCCCCAACGCCTTCACACAGTCTGAGAGGGAAGAGGAAAAAAGCAACATTAGCGACTGAGCCAGAGTTGCCGACAGAGCTCTACAAATTCCTGGGGTGGGGTTCACAAGTGGTCAGGAAGGAGGGGGCAGAGGGTCAAAAGTAATAGTCCTCACAAACCGCCCCCCACCCCAAAGTGATAAATGATAGGTTTGTCCCAGATCCCTGGCCATTGCTCGGCCAGGATCAAGGGTGGTGCTTGTGGAAAGGGTGGGAATGGGCAGCTCAGGGCCAGGCTGGGATGGGCCCCACCTGTGCTCCTCGCCCTCCAGCAGGCGCCTGTAGGTGGCGATCTCGATGTCCAGGCCCAGCTTGGAGTTCATCACCTCCTGGTACTCCTTGAGCAGGCAGGCCATGTCCCGCTTGGCCTTCTGCAGGGCCTCCTCCAGCCCGGCCAGCTTGCAGCGGGCATCATTAAGGGCCGCCTCGCCCTGCTGCTCCGCCTGGGTCACAGTGGCCTCCAACTTGGAGTTCTAAAGGCCCAGAAGAGAACAAGATGGGTTATGGTCCCTGGGTCTCTGTGTCCACTTCCTGGACGCATCCAGTCTCTCCTGGCCAGCTGGGATCACCCCAGGAACAGGTCTCTCCTCTTCATCACCTGGGTTTCCTTAAGTGACCACAACCTGGGACTCAGGTCATGCAGATGGGCTGGAGAATGAATGGTGAGATCCAGTTGGGTGCACACACTGCCTGTGGGACCCTGGGTGGGCCTCAAACGACCCCTACCTGGCACTTGGCATTCTCGACCTCGGCCGTCAGCCTCTGGATCACGCGGTTCAGCTCGTTGATCTCCTCCTTGGTGCGGCGCAGGGTCTCCCCATGCCGGAGCACCGTGGCCTTCATCTCCTCACACTGGAGGGAAGCAGAGAGGCTCATGAAACTCAGGATGGGACATCCCACCCACTCAGGACACCACAGATGATTTGCAGATTGTACAGTACTCAGCCTGTGCAACCATACGTGGCAGCCATGTCCTGCTACTATAACCTGAGAGGGGTCTGCACTTCTTTTACCACCTCTAGGAATCAGAGTCCCCAGACAAAAGAAGCCTTGTTAATATATACCACCCATCCCTCCCACCATGTCTAGGAGGCAGGTGCCCTGAGACACTCACGTTGCTGCGGTACCAGCTCTCAGCCTCGGCCCGACTGCGGCCGGCAATGTCGTCATAGTTCGCCTTGATCTCGGCCACAATGCTGTCCATATTCAGGTCCCGGCTGTTGTCCATCTTGATGATGACCGAGGCGTCTGAGATGTGAGTGTGGAGAACTCGGATCTCCTGCAGATGGTGGGGTGGGAGGATGCGTGTGGTTTATACCATCCCCTCCCTCACCACAGTGTGTACCCAACCTTCTCAGCCCTCCTTGGTCTCTAGCCCCCGCCCTCTCTGACAGCCTCACGGACTGCAGCTCCTGCCCAAATCCCTGTCCCACTCTGATCCCAGACCAACGCCCTCTCTTCCAGGCCAGCTGCTGGTTTTGTGCCTGGACCACAGCCCCTCACCTCCTCATACAGTCGCCGCAGGAAGTCGATCTCCTGAATCAGGGCCTCTGAGTTGGCCTCCAGGTCTGACTTGCAGAGGTAGGCGCAGTCCACATCCTGGGAAGGTGGGGAATCTTTGAGTTCAGAGGACCTCTGGTGATCACCACCCCACATCCCTCTCTCCCTTCACCCATTACATGGAGGTGAGGGGGAAAGGATTCCCAGTGCTACTATTCCCATGCCATCTCCGTACGCTCTGCCCTTCCCCAGAGGCACCTCACAACCTCCTCCTCTCCTAAGAACAAACGCCTCGTGCCTTGGAGATGGGTCACCAGCCTTTCACTCCTCCTACCTGAGACCTCTTACCTCCCAGCTCTCCTTCTTACCCTCCCCTGTACCAGGAAGCCTGCCAGACTGGCTCCCTCACTCAGCCACCTTGACACTTCCCTGTCCCCCAGCAGTCCTCCAAGACTCCACCTGGCCTCTCCTGGCTCTGCTCCATCCTCCCCGAGATCCTGAGACTGTGCCCCTCTTCCTAATCAGACTTCCTGCAGCAGTAGACAGGACACCGTCCCTTAACAGCGAGACTGGAGCTGCCATGCCTCCATGGGACCCCAGCCACAGACCACCACCTCTGGAGCAGCACAGAACATCCAGAGCTCAACTCAGCCATCCCGCTGCTTCAGGGCAGGGTGCTAGTGTATGCTCCAAGGGTAGTGCCCTTCTCAGAGCCCTACATGGGCCTTTCATGACCTAATCTCTGGGAATTTCCCATCCTGACTTGGCAAGGTCGCTGCACCCCGCACTGAGGTTGAGACCATGGGTCTCCCCAGCAAGAGTCTGTCATTCTGAGATCCCTCGTGTCTCTGCTTCCCGATCCCACGTGACTCACCTTCTTCAGAGCCACAAACTCATTCTCCGCTGTCACTCTCAGAGCGACTTCCGCCTCGTACCTGAGGCAGAAGAGGGCAGAAAGGGAGGTCATGGCAGGGCAGGTCTCCCCAGAACCCCCTCCACTTCATACCAGTGAAGGAGGCAATGTTAGGGACCTGCCAACACAGCCCGCCCCCTGGCAGCCCTGCTGGGGTCCGCTGTGGTTGGATTTGGGATGTGTTTGTGATTCTCTCTCCACTTTGCATTGAGGGGTCCAGGGGGCCACTCTTCTGGGACCTCACAGCCCTGTTCCCAAAGCTGCTCTGAGGTCCTGTCTGGAGAATAAGGACTCAACACCAGCCCCATGCTAGGAGTGGACAGCAGCACATGTGGGGCACTGCAGCCTCCACTCTCCTGGGTGTCCATCCTAGCTCAGCTGTGGGAGGGCCCATGAGTCCCAGAGGCCCTCAGCACTCCGCACCCTAGACGGTGGGACACCAGCAGCCCCAGGACCTGGCAGCCCTGAGTGACACTGGGACTCATATCACGTCCAGGTGCTACAGGTGGGAGCCTGAGAGGCCGGGAGGAGATGGCTTGGGAGACTGCAGAAGCCCCCTCCCCACAGACCGCAGGGCACAGCTGCTGGGTGATCAGGCTCCAGGAAGTGAAGGCTGAAGGAGCAGAGAGAGACCTCCTGGGGAATCACGGCCCTACTCTTAGGCATCTGATCGATGACTGCCTGATGTGAAGATCCTGCTGCCCAGCGCCCACCTGCCCTGCAAGGGCACTGGCCCTTCTCGGAAAGTCTTCTCCAGTCTCATCCAGTAGGCTTTAACTCAAGTCCATCCCTGTGCCCAACATCATCCCTGACCGCACTCACTTCTGCTTGTAGCCCTCCAGCACCTCCTGCATGTGGCTGAGCTCCGAGGCCAGCCTCCCGCTGTCGGCCTCCACGCACTCGGCCTCCCTCCTCAGTGTCTGGATGTAGGCCTGGAACAGGGGCTCCAGGTTGCTCTCGCAGCACTGGCGGTTCTGGTAGAACTGCCACTTGGTCTCCAGCAGCTTGTTCTGCTGCTCCAGGAAGCGCACCTGCCATTTGGGGTGGGAGGACGGGTCAGATGGCTCCCACTGCCCCAAAGCCTACTTGGGGCATGTGGGGATGGGGGAGGGCGCTGATTGCTTTAAGGTAAACTCCCAAACCAGGAGCTCAGCAGGGATTACACAGGGCGCTGTGGAAGACAAGGCAACTTCTGGATTTTGGGATTGGGATTTATGTTTGGATTTTCCAAGTTAGGGGTGAGAGCAAGGGGCTGGGAACGACCAGTCCCTGCTCAGGTGAACTGAGTTATCCTGACGTGCTGAGCCTAGGTGGCATGTGGTCAGGAGCCAAGTAGAGGTCTTTTTGCCTCTGACTCCCCCATCAGTGCCCAGCCTGAATTGAGCATGGGTGGGGTCAGGAAAGGTGTGATCAAGGACACCCACCCCAAGGCTGACCTGTGGTCCTCTTCCTATATCTTATGTGCATTTCTTGTGTCTTGTTTGCATGTATGGCCTTCTTCCTCCGACATGCGGTTCCCAACCTGTCCTTGTCTGTCTGTGGGGACCCTGCCTGTCTGGACAGAGGTTGTGTATAATAACAATTGCCTCATCAGGAGCCCCTGCTCTAGACTCATCTCTCTGATCTTTCTGTGCCCTGGATATGTGTCCGTCTCCTCCATCAGACTCGGGGCTCACCTGGGCCACATCTCTCCTGCCCCCCGACTACCCCTTCAGTGCCTGCCCAGGAAGGGAGGGTTCAGGAAGGTGCGATCAAGGACACCCACCTTGTCGATGAAGGCAGCGAACCTGTTGTTGAGACACTTGATCTGCTCCTTCTCCTCGTGCTTCACACACTGCACGTTGGGGTCGATCTCCAGGTTGAGGGGCGCGAGGAGGCTCTCGTTGACCGACACGGTGGTGATGCAGGGCGGGCTGGGGCCGCACACGCCGCCAGAGCGGTACCCGAAGCTGCGGCCGCAGGAGCCGGTGCGGAAGCCCTCGCAGAGGCTGCGGCTGCCGAAGCCCCCGGTGAGGCCGCGGTAGCAGGAGATGCCGCGGTAGGGGGCGGCCGTGATGCTGCAGCGGCTGGGGCGGGTACCGCAGGCTGAGAAGCAGCTGAAGGCGCGGCCGCCGAATCCTGATCCGTAGGTCATGATGCTTCTGGAAGTTTGGCTTGCGTTGTACAGGATGGGAGAGCTGGAGTCTTGTGGGAACTCTAATGTCCTCCTCTAGGAGCCTGGGTCCTATTTATGCTCGGGTAGGAAGTGCTTGGCTATGCAGACGGGGTTTTGCAATTTGTGCTTTATGGGCTTGGGTGGCTAGCTGGGTCCAACGCCTCTCTAGAATGTGCTTTAATAGTGGAGTGGCCCGCACCCTCCTCTGAGTAAAGAATGCCAACCCCTGGGCTGTAGGGGAACTCAGCATGTTTCATCTTCAAAGTGCCTCGACAGCAGGGCACGCACACATCTGAGAGTACTGGAGAGAGAAGGGCAGGGCAGGGGAGGGGAGAATGGGGCCAAGAAAAGGGGAGGAGAAGGGAAGCCAGATGGGGCAGAAGCAGGCAAACTGTATGTGTGTAGGGTGTGAGTGGGGGACCCAGGAAAGACTGCGATATTTATGAATAACTTCTAGAAGTTTCCATCCCAGTAGTGGCCAAGGCCCTACTATAACATAAAGCTGTATTTCCCCCATCTGCAGAAAGTCCAGTTGGCTGCTGAAATACACCTGACTTCCTGTCATGGCAGCAGCCAGCAGATTATTAAATATTTGTGTTTTATGTCTTCTTCCACTTTTATTATGAGAGTTTTCAAACATATAGAAAAGTTGAAGGAATAGTACCTGTGTAACAAACACCCTGATGTGTTCCACCCAGGTACCCAGATTCAAGAGTTGTTAACATTGTGCCGTATCTGCTTTCACATTTGCCCAATTATTTGACGATTACAGAAAGCATAACATGGAGCCCTTAAATACTTAGGCATATGCATTTCTTAAGAATAAGGACAGTACCATTTTCACATGCAAAAAAAGAACGATAATTCCAAAGAATCATTTACTATCCATTCCATATTAAAATTTCCCAATTGCCCTAATAATTTTTAAAAATAGGTTTTCTTGATTTAACTTATCGCTCTATCTATTGTATTTTCTGTACACTGAAAATTAACTCTTGAGCTAGGCTGTTCAGTATGGTAGCCAATAGACACAGGTGGTTATTTAAATTAGTTGAAATTAAATAAATTCAAAATCTAGTCCCTCAATTACATGCCACACATGACTACTGGCTGCCTTATTGAACAGCACAGCTACAGAACAGTTCCACCATCACACCAGCTTCTATTAGATAGTGCTGGTCTGGAGGCTTGACTGGGTTTAACTGAAACATTTTTGGGCAGAATACGTCATAACTGATGCTTTATAACTCTTACTGTATCACCCCAGGAAGCACAAAATGTCAGGTTGTCCTGTTACTGGTGATGCTAAATCGGGTCACTTGAGTACATTTTCCCCTTTACAATTAGAAAGAATTCCATAGGGCAACATAGGTCCTACTTTCTTTTTATTGGCCACCTACTATGTGACCATCATTATATGCCATAAATGATCTCTAATTCTCACATCAACCCTATGAAATATGTATCATTATCCCCATTTTACAGATGAGGAAACTGAGGCTCAGAGAGGTTAAATAACTCAACCAAAGTCTCCCATCTATTTTTTTTTAAAGATTTTTTTAATGTGGACCATTTTTAAAGTCGTTATTGAATTTGTTACAATATTGCTTCTGTTTTTTAAAAAAATATATATATTTATTTATTTATCTATTTTTGGCTGTGTTGGGTCCTTGTTGCTGTGCGCGGGCTTTCTCTAGTTGCAACGGGTGGAGGCTACTCTTCGTTGCGGTGCTCAGGCTTCTCATTGCGGTGGCTTCTTTTGTTGCGGAGCAAGGGCTCTAGGCACAGGGGCTTCAGTAGTTGTGGCACGCAGACTCAGTAGTTGTGGCTCGCTGGCTCTAGAGTGCAGGCTCAGTAGTTGCGGCGCATGGGCTTAGTTGCTCTGCGGCATGTGGGATCTTCCCGGACCACCCCAAATCGAATCACATCAAAAGGATACAACTACTGCTAGTGTTGGAGGGCCTTCTGCAGAGGTGGGGGGTGGCTGTGGCTCACCGGGGGAACAAGGACACTGACAGCAGAAGTTCTGGGAAGTACTCCTTGGTGTGAGCCCTCCCAGAGTCTGCCATTAGCCCCACCAAAGAGCCGGGTAGGCTCCAGTCTCCCATCTATTAAGTAGTGAAGCTCAGGAGATGCAATGCCTTCTCACCTATAGGCTATGGCAACCCCTGGATTTCCTAATCCCTGCAAACTTTCAAGAGGGTGGAGAAGTTGTTAGAGAGAGGATATCTGTGGATATAGGATTGGGGAGAGTCAGTCTAAGGAAGGTGGGCAGAGTCAGAGGAGGCTGGAATGGTTGCAACCAGGAGGGCCAATGGGCATGTATGTGGCACAGGGCAATGAGAGGCTGGGGGCGGGGTGGAGATCTGCAGGACCGTGTGGCTGCGAACTGAAGGAAGGGGATGGAGAACAGCACTTTTAGTTATTTGTTTACCTCTGGTATATTGTAAGTACCTATATAGGTTATACTGTGTTCTATGTACCCGTGAAGCACCCCATTCCAATAGAGCAGGTCTAGAAAAATGATACCATAAAGTACAGGGGTTTGCATTAAATGGAAGGGAAAAAAAGAAGTGAAACGCCGCAGCTAGCAATCTTCCCCGTCCTCCCCGCCGCCCCCATAGCTGCTGTGTCTTAGGGGCAAAGGCAGGCAGATCAGCTTAGGGCAGGAGGGAGGTGGGGGGGTTGGTGGGCAAAGAGAATAGTGTGTCCGTGCAAAACATCCAGGAGTGGGGCTTGTGACAGGACTGACATGGGGGCACGGACTCCTCCTCCCAGAGGAGGGCGTCATTCCTGATACTTTATGTGTTTGGGGAGCTGGGCCAGCTCTTCTGAGGCCCTTTATGCCCTCATCCGCCACTCTGGGCACTGCCCACAAGGCAGCCGTGGTGCTCCCAGCCAGCCAGCTGGCCGGGTGTCCTGAGGAGAAGCGCTGTGAGTCAGGGTGCAGCTCACACACGCTTTGCCTCTTCTACCAGTGTAACTCCCTATAAAAATGCCACGCGTAAACATGAGCTAATTACTAATGGCTGGTCTTTGCTAAGCAATTTGAAAGGAGCAGCAAGCAATTTAAAACAAGATATTAAAAAAAATTCAGATGTAACATTTCATTTAACGTCAGGTATTATTAATGGCTGCTAATTTTGAAGACCTAAAAAGACATTCAATCTGTAGGTTTTCTTAGAGTAAAAAAGCTTGTGGTGGGGGAAGAGAAGAGGGGAGGGGGGAAGAGTTGGCAGAATGACCACTCCGTGGTCTTGGCTCTGCCAATGGCAGCTTTATGGAAGTTAAAATTGCTTTTATGGTGAAATATACCACCCCCAAAAAGAAAGTGTAGGTGGTGTGCCTACCACCTGTAGGAAGAAATAGAACATATGTGTAACTTAGGGGCTTCCTCTGAGCCTCATTCTCACTGTACCCCCTTCCTTCCTGATCCAGGGATGGCTCCTCTCTGGGATTTTGTGTTGAATCATTCCCTTGCTTTTCTTTACAGTTTAAGGACCAAGGAATGCATCCCTAGACCATATATGATTTAGTTTTCCAGTTTTTGAACTTCATATAAATGGAATCATAATGTGTGTATTCCATTGTTCAATGTTGCTTCCTATATTGTGTTCATTTTCACTGTGGACTGTATTCTTTGTATGAATATGTCACAGTTTACTCATCTTTCCACCCTGGTAGCCTCATGGTTGCCACCAGAGTTTGTATTATGAACAGAGCTGCCATGAACTTTCTTTTCCATGTCTTCTGGTGTATTTGTGCAAGAGATTTTCTAGGGTATGGGGTTATTTAAAAAAAAAATATTCAGGTAGCATATGCTTAGTGTAGAAAACTATTTTATGAATATTCTTCCAAACTTAATAACAACATCTTTTGATGTTCATCTTACTTCATAGTAGATACTATACTGATTGCCCAACTTTCGTTAATGCGTTTAATTTTTACAATTACCCTCTGAGGCAGGTGTTATTATTCTAGTTTTACAGATGAGGACCCTGAGGCCTAGAGGGTTAAGAGATTGCTCAGGTTGTGTAGTTAGAGGCAGAGCTGACACTCAGAGCTTGGTGTGTTTGATCCCAGTGGAAGGGATGAGTTTATCTCACTGCATTCCTATCCATCCACCATCTGTCATCACTAAAGCATCACATGGTAGATGGTGTTTGTATAGGACACAATCATACACACTCGCTAATCCCTTCCTCCAGTACCTCTTCAGGGTCCTTCAGTGTGCTCTCAGGGTTCAGGGCCAGAGGATGAACTCACCCTTATTTGATGTGAACTTCCAGTTCTAAGAGAAAAGCTGAACATATACCTAGATCATGAACAAAAATGCAAACCCTGCCGCACACCAATGGGTACAAATGTTTCGTTCATGGCTATATTCCAAGGGCTTGGCACATAGTAGGTGCTCAATAAATATTTCTTGAGTGAATGATATGAATACCAGCTGCATATTAAGTGCTGAGTAATGGAGCCATAAAAGCTTGATGGTTAATTATGCAAAGCTTTTTGGTAAGATGGGGTGGGGACCAGATGAAGCAGACCCGAGGGCAGCCATTCCTGGGGCTAGGGATGGGGTGGGGAGAGATCCTGGCTGGGGCCTGAAGGAAAGACGCAGTGAGTAGATGTGTTCTTTACCTGAGTCCTTGACCTGAGTGATGATGTGGTGGTAGGGAAAAGCAACCAACAAGGGCAAGAATTCTGAACGCCAGAGGTCAGAGTAGAGGTGGGGTAGGGTTGGGGAAAGAAAGAGAGAAGTGGATGGAAGGTAGATTTCTAGATAAAAGGAGGAAGAAGATGCTTGGTGTTAGACTATTACTCTCCAGGGTCCCTTGGAAGAAGGATGGAGACTGGCTGGGGGTTGAGGAGAATGGGAGGGAGGGGAGATTGGGGGAGACAGAGAGGAGGGGAGGGAAGTGGAGGACAGTGGAGGAAAAGAGGGAGAAGACCCATGGGAGAATGGTGGGGAGACACTCCAGGGGTGGAAGAGCAGAGGAGGATGAGGTTGATGGGGGAAGGGGCACAGCACTGAGGACAAGGTATAGACCTACCTGAAGGGGTGAGCAACCTCGACTCCAGCTCTAAAGAAATAAACCTTCATGGGGCAGAGACGTGGGCTGGGGGAGGTGCAGGGGCTCAGCCTGGTTAGTGGGAATGGACCTCGCCAAGGGTGGAGCTCCTGAGTCAGGCTTCATCCTCTGCCAGACTCTCCAGATGGCCTTTGGCCCTTCCTCCTCCGGTGAGTTCTCATGGATAATTGGCCACTGTCTCGGGCTGTCTTGGTGAGAAGGCAGAGCTCTGGCATGACCTCTTGGATACTGCGAGCCTAGGGTGCAGTTTTGGTATCTTCCAGATGTAGAGTCCACAGGCTGCTTCCCAGCCTCTAGCCGTGGGGCAGAAGAATGACATAGGCCCTGCTTCTGAGGTCTCTGTCTCAACTGGCTCTCTACTGTCACAGCATCTCATGATCCCTTCCTCTTCTGCAAGGTCCCTCAGCTGCCCCTACCATCCACTCTCTGAAATATGTCCATGTACATCTTGTTACCAACACTGTCCCTCCTGCTGCCTTACTGAAGCCAGTCCTCACCCTTTCCAGGGAGCCTTTCTTGCCTTTCTCATCAGACCAGCTGTATTTCACATTGCCTCAGCATGGGCACTCTCAGTAGGCCTTGCGCTCCTGAGCATCTGATGGTGTAGCTAAAACCCAGCCCTCTTCAGACTTCTGGACTTTCTCAGGAACTTCTGGGTCTGTCTTCCTCATCAGATCAGGAGCTCCAGAATCCATGTCTCCTTCCTCTCAGTGTTTTCCTGCCTCCCTCCAAAATTAAGACAGGGTTCAGCATATTGCAGGGACACATCAATCGCAGAATCCCCGAATCCCGCAACAAGATGTTACCTTGTTTAAGCCATCATCCATTTTGGGGAATCTGCCTTATAACATCCTCCAGAGGAGCAGGATGGACTGAAGGGAGTCTTGAACAAGAACTTCTCAATGTTAAAACCACCTGATTTACCCCTTCTTTCCAGGCAACCCTTGAAACAAGATCTACTTGGGCTAAAAGAAGAGGCTGTCATCTCCAGATATGAAGGTCTTTTGGTTCGCCCTGTCTCCACAAACGTGATAGCCACTCCAGAATAAACAGTGTTTCTCTTTACATAAAGCTTCCCTAAATGGGAGACATAATGCAAGCTCCTTAGGAAATCATGACTACTTGACCCCCTCCGGCAAGTCTTTCCTCAAATCCAACTTCTGTCTTTCCAGTCGCAGCGAAAGCCTGACTTCTCTTGCTCTCTTTGGAATTCCATTATACTCGGATGGATTATCAATGGCAAATCCCCCACTCTCAACCCCATGGTATCCCTGGGCTACTGACCAATCAGGAGTTTTCAGAATCAGGCAAAAAAGCAAGATGAATGAGCATATCATTGATTTATGGCTGAGGACTTCCCATAAGGCCAAATAACACACACACATTTATCAGTTACTACAGAGAACAAACTTTTTGGACTGTCCAAGCTTTTCTTTTCATTCAGTAGTGTGGTTGCCCAAGGATTGGTGACATTTTCCCTTTGCCTAAGAGGAGAGATTCTCATTGGGCCATCCCTGGGGCAGTTGGGTTTGAGGATGGATGTTTGATTTGGGGTTCTTTTCCAGGATAAAGGAAGTGACGATGGTCAAAGGTGTCCAGTCCTCCCTGCCCCTTGGACTGACCTCCATGGTAGAATAATAGTTGATAACATTTATTGAGCACTTGCTATGTGCCAGGTGTTGAGTTAAGCATTGTCCATGTATTTTTAAATTTAATCCTTCTATTAGTCTTTTCAGATAGGCACCATTAGTGGGAATCTTACATAAGTGGTTTAGGAATGTGGGTAGGTATATTCCATCACACCTGCTGATACATCCACAGCAGCAGCAACAATAACACGTATCTCTGTCTCCGCGTCCAACCTGCCACTACAACTACAGCAGCAGCACCAATACCGACCACTAATATGATTACATACTTAGAGTGTGTCAGGCTCTGTTCTAAGTGCTTGACACCGATTAATTCTTTTAATCCTCATAAGAACTTTATGAGGTGGGTACTATGATCCCCATTTTACATATCATGAAATGAAATACGGAGAGGTTAAGTAATTGCCTGAGGTTACACAGCTAGAAAGTGGCAGAGCAGGACTTTGAAACTAGGCAGTTTGGAATCTGGGTCTGTGTTCTTAACTGATAAACCATGTACTTAAACGTTTTAGTTTCAACTATATTAAGAAATAACTTTGCATAATGACTAAGTACACCCATACATACATATCACACGCTATTGAAACAAAAGATCCTGAAATGTTACTTTTACTACAGAAGTTACACTGTAACATTTTCTACTGCATTCTACTCTACTTGATTTTGTCCTAATCTGTCTCATTAAAATTCTGGTCGTTCCTATTGGTGGGTCACAGTGTGAACTCTGAAAAAAGAAATGCAGTCCCAGAGCCTGCTGCTTCTTAATGATTACGGTAAACACATCTGCTCTGTGCTCTGGGTCTACTGAGCATGTGCACATTTCTGTAATACTCCACGGCAGCACTAGGAAGAAGAGGCTTAATCCATTTCCCAGAGGAGTGAACTGCTTTGCCCCTAGATCACACAGAGCTATTCACGGCAGAGCCTTGGTTCCTACCCAGCCTTTTACCGTTCAAGGCCCAACCTATCCACGCTGGATGGATGGCACAGACCAAAATGGATGTGTTCTGACATCTTCCAAGGCTACCGACAAACTGGAAGCTTAGGTCTCTCACTGTGGTGGGGGAGGGGATGGTGTAAACCACACGCATCCTCCCATCCCACCATCTGCAGGAGATCCGAGTTCTCCACACTCACATCTCAGACACCTCGGTCATCGTCACGATGGACAACAGCCTAGACCTGAACATGGACAGCATTGTGGCCGAGATCAAGGCGAACTATGACGACATTGCCGGCCGCGGTCGGGCCGCGGCTGAGAGCTGGTACCGCAGCAACGTGAGTGTCTCAGGGCACCTGCCTCCTAGACACGGTGGGAGGGATGGGTGGTATATATTAACAAGGCTTCTTTTGCCTGGGGACTCTGATTCCTAGAGGTGGTAAAAGAAGTGCAGACCCCTCTCAGGTTATAGTAGCAGGACATGGCTGCCACGTATGGTTGCACAGGCTGAGTACTGTACAATCTGCAAATCATCTGTGGTGTCCTGAGTGGGTGGGATGTCCCATCCTGAGTTTCATGAGCCTCTCTGCTTCCCTCCAGTGCGAGGAGATGAAGGCCACGGTGCTCCGGCATGGGGAGACCCTGCGCCGCACCAGGGAGGAGATCAACGAGCTGAACCGCGTGATCCAGAGGCTGACGGCCGAGGTCGAGAATGCCAAGTGCCAGGTAGGGGTCGTTTGAGGCCCACCCAGGGTCCCACAGGCAGTGTGTGCGCCCAACTGGATCTCACCTTTCATTCTCCAGCCCATCTGCATGACCTGAGTCCCAGGTTGTGGTCACTTAAGGAAACCAGGTGATGAAGAGGAGAGACCTGTTCCTGGGGTGATCCCAGCTGGCCAGGAGAGACTGGATGCGTCCAGGAAGTGGACACAGAGACCCAGGGACCATAACCCATCTTGTTCTCTTCTGGGCCTTTAGAACTCCAAGTTGGAGGCCACTGTGACCCACGCGGAGCAGCAGGGCGAGGCGGCCCTTAATGATGCCCGCTGCAAGCTGGCCGGGCTGGAGGAGGCCCTGCAGAAGGCCAAGCGGGACATGGCCTGCCTGCTCAAGGAGTACCAGGAGGTGATGAACTCCAAGCTGGGCCTGGACATCGAGATCGCCACCTACAGGCGCCTGCTGGAGGGCGAGGAGCACAGGTGGGTACAGTAGCCAAATTTCTCTCTCAGCCCTGCCTGGGTTCTCAGTGTGCTGTCCCTCACATTCCTACTTGACTCCTGTTTCCAAACCTCCCCATCCTGCAACTGGAAAGGTAATTTGAGTTATTCATTAGGTATGTTTCTAGCCCCATTTGAGTCTCTCATGCCCACTTAGGTGCCGATCTGAGATTGGTGCCTTTTGCAAATCTGTTTCTCAGAGCCCGGAGTCAAGGCCATAGTCATTGCTTTTCCTGAGTAGCCCTGTCTGGGCTGGACCACCTTCCCTCTATAGTGCCTCTTCCGTCCCGGGCCCTCGTTGCAGATGCCCCTCAGGGTTCCAGCTCTCTTTTCAAGCCTGGTCCTGGCCCCAGCCCTGGGAGTTCAGATTTCTCCCCAAATGACAGCTTCAGTAGGGGGTTTTATCAACACACACTTATATATTTTAACCACAGTGAGCACCTCTAAGTGGTCGTCCATTGCAGCAAGCGGGACTAAGGATAGACAGACACAGGGACTGGTCTCTTGAAGCAGCTGCCCTGGTCGGGGCATGTTTGCTTGTTGCTTGTTCTGAGGGCGTGGGGAGACCCACTGGTCTTCAGCCTTCTGTGTTCAGCTGGAGGGGGGCGGCTGAACAGCTCCTATGAGGACAAGAGTCCCGGGGTGTTGCCCTTTGGTTCTTTCCCCAGGTTAGTCAGGTGCTCTTACCCTGAGCCTTCCTCTTCTCACGTCCAGCCAGGCCCTTGGTCCTGGGCAGAGTAGAGTGAGGATGCAGAGGGAGCGTCCTGTGTATTGGGGAAATGAGGACACAGGTTTGGTAGCTGGAATCAAAGCGATCACATGTGAGACTTGCAACAAACTCAAGTAATTGCCTTGGAGATTTCAGAGGCACTGGGGCTCTCTGGGCCTGGGTAGGTTCATTGGGGCAGAATTCTAGGAGGGAGAATTTTTCAAGACTGAGTTTGAATGCTGGAGAGACACTGGAAACAGTAGCACTGGAAACAGAGAGGTCCACCCCTTTGCCACAAAGCACTCTTGGAATGAACTCCGAAGCTTTGGTGTGGGTTCCCTAGGAAACCTGGGCATGGGACGGTAGATGGTGGGCTGCGGATTCTCCACATTTCTGAAGCTGATATTGACAACCCTTTGCCACGGTCTCTCAGAGGGACTCTGTGTGTTTTCCTTAAGGAGAGAGCGTTGTGTGGGAAGGAAACACGGTCTGGGTGGAGTTAGGTGGCAGGAGTGATATCCCTGCCTCCGGCACTGGTTATTTCCTCTCTCTGGGCCTCAGTTTCTCCATCTGTTAAGTGAGGGAATTGGTGTAGCTAGTCTCTGAGCCTGCTCTCAATGGGTTCTAACATCCCATTCATTCATGCAAGTTATTTATCGAGCCAGGCATCGTTTGGGGCACTGTCTGCAATGGGGAAAAGAATAGACAAAAAATTCTGTCTTCCCGAGACTCACATTTTAGTGACACCAATCAGACCAGATTCAGGAATTTTAATTTGCTGCACCTCAGTTGCATTTACAAGTCCATAAGAACCGAAACAAAGAGTAGCAGCTACCGTTTTTGAAGTGCTTACTCTGTGGCAGGCATTGTGCACTTGTAGGCGTATTCTGAGTTCATTCTCACAACAGATCAGGGAGTAGATTTTCCCCAGGAGGAGTCAGGCTGAGGGAGGGCATTTCTGAGGTCGCTCAGCTAATAAGGGGTGGAGAGCCAGCACACCAGGTGATCTGTTTCCAGAACCCGTACAGTGACCCGGCTACCGCTAAATCGCCCCTTCCCCTGGGCAAGTGCTCAGAAGGAAGGTGGGGGACCTCACCCTTCACCTTGGCTGTGTGTGGTCCAGCGGCTTTTCAGGGCACTGACCTTTCTCTTTTCCTTTCCCCGCAGGCTGTGCGAGGGCGTCGGGGCTGTGAATGTCTGTAAGTAGCCGCCCCGCCCCCTTCTCCAGCTGGGTGGTCACAGTGCCTTTGGGGAGGGGGCATTTTCGCTGCCCCGAGCCGCCTGGCTGTAGCAGTGCCTGACCCGCGTCTCTGCCTGTTCCCCCATCCAGGCGTCAGCAGCTGCCGCGGTGGCGTCGTCTGTGGCGATCTCTGCGCCTCCGGCGCTGCCCCTGCTGTCACCACCAGCGTCTGCAGCGCCTCCTGCAGCGACAACGTGGTGGTGGGCACCGCCGACGCCTACGGCCCCTGCTCCGGGCTGGGCTGCAGCATCGTGGGCTCTAAGAGGTGCTAGGGTCGCCCTCCGCCCAGCCAGGACCTCTTGCAAGCGGAACGCCCCTTCCGTGGCCCCACGCGCCGCCGGCTGCTGGCCTCCCGAGAACAGGCTCCAGATGTGTACCTTTTGCCTCTCCTGCTCCCTAGCTGCTCCCTCTGTGTGCCATCCCCCGGCACCTGAGCCCCACTGAGGCTGGGGCGCACCTTGGCTTCCTTCTGTAGTCTTTCCTAGTAGTCGTTTTGTTGTTCTGAGGATTCATCCTTTCTCCCGCCTTCTGTTTTTTGCTGGATTCATTGATCTTGCCTGATCCCTTCATCTAAGCTTGGAGGAACAGGACAGGCCCCAGAATCTCCCCATCTGTGCACCCTGGGGAATCTGCCAGTGTGCTTGTACCTATGGAATGGAGGTAAAGAACACTGATGGTGGTTTTCCTGTAACTCTGTGAGGGATGCGACCCATTGGAGGGGAGACCATCACCTTCCAGGGATGCCTGCAGAGGCGTCTATAAAAGCCGGTGAGTCAACTGCCTGCAAGTTTGTTTGCCTTTATTTCACTCTTTGTTTCCAATAAACTAATTGTAACTAATCCAACCTGGTGCCTCAGAATCTTGCAAACGCCAGGGCCCTCCTGTGATAGGTGCTCCCTGCCAGAAATTTCTTCAGGACCTCTCATGCACTTAGTTATTTTTCAGTAGGTGAAAATGACTGCAGTAGAAGCTGCCCACCTGGCCTTGAGCAACCTGAGGCTTGGAAGAACAAGGGAAGACCCAGGGAGGCAGGGAATCCCTCCCTGCCTTGTGTGGTTATGGGTTTCTATAGACCAAGGTTTCTCAACTTCAACACTATTGACATTTTGGGCTGGAGACTTCTTTGTTGGGGGGTGAACGTCCTGTGCATTGTAGGATGTTTAGCAGTAGCAATGGCCTCTACCCACTAGAAGCCAGTAGTACTCCTCACCTCCAATTGTGACAACCAAAGGTGTCCCTAGACATGGCCAGATGTGCCCTAGGGCTTCTCAACCAGGGTGATCGTCCCCTCCACCCTGCTGGGGACATTCCTGGAGGGGGAAAGTACATGAGGAAATGGGTGAAGGAAGGCATGTGGGACGACAGTGTGAGGGAGACGAAGAGCTTTGGGTCAGGAGAACCAGGCTTCTAGTTCAGAGTCCCGATTCTGCCATTTCTTAAGTGGGTGACTTTGGGCAAATTGCTTCCACCTTCTGAGCTTCAGTTTCTTTGGCTATAGAATGAGGGATGTTGGACATTATTCCTAAGGTCCCTTCTGGCCGCCTAAGTGAGATTATGTATTTAAAAGAGTTTGGTTAATACAAACCTATGTTTGAATGTTGGTTCAGCCACTTACTAGTTCTGTAATTGTGGGCAAGTCATTGATCCTCACTGAGCTTTAGCTCAGTGGAATAATGGAATAATGATACCTCCTGGGGTGTAGGGAGGTTTCAGATATCTATTGCACATAACGAATCACTCCAAAGTTTAGAGGCTTGAAACAATAATGCTTTATTATTTCTCATGATTTGATGGGCTTACTGGGCAGCTCTTCTACTTTATGTGATGTTGTTTGGGATGCTAGGATGTCTGGACGGTCCAAAATGACCTCATTCCATGGAGCTGGACTTGGTACTAGCCACCAGCTATGAGTTCAGCTGGAGCTATTGGCCAGGACGTGTCAGTCAGGGCCTAATCAGGAGACGATAATTTGAACAGATGAAGTTTAATATAAATAATCATTAACTATAACAGGGGATTGAGTAATGAGAGACTGGCTAGTAAGAAGCAAAAAATCTAAAGCATACAGGAGCTGCTGGACTTCCCTGGTGGCGCAGTGGTTAAGAAGCCACCTGCCATTGCAGGGGACACGGGTTCGAGCCCTGGTCTGGCAAGATCCCACATGCCGCGGAGCAACTAAGCCCGTGCGCCACAACTACTGAGCCTGCGCTCTAGAGCCTGCAAGCCACAACTACTGAAGCCCGCGTGCCTAGAGCCCATGCTCCGCAACAACAGAAGCCACGGCAATGAGAAGCCTGCGCACTGCAACGAAGAGTAGCCCCCACTCGCCACAACTAGAGAAAGCCCGCATGCAGCAACAAAGGCCCAATGCAGCCAAAAATAAATAAATAAAATAAATAAATTTATTAAGAAAAAATAAAGCATACAGGAGCTGCAGATATAAGGAGCAGCCCCTACCCCTAGGCCTGAGAGAGTGCACCCAAGGAAGTGGACCCCCTGTGGCCAAGATCTGGACCTCAGATCCAGGGAAAGCTAGGGAAACCTGTTCAAGAAGACATGTCTGCACCTCAAAACCACCTGAGAAGGATATTGGAAGCTGCTGGCCCCAGGATACTGCTGACTACTGTGCACTGCAGCAGTGAAGCCACTGCATGGCAGGAGCAGTTCTGGAGAAACTGTGGGTGCGGCCAGAATGTGCCGGGAGGAACCTGGAACCAGGAAGGAAAGCCCCTTCCTCCTGCAATCTCTCTCCAGCGTCCTCTACTGACAAAGCTTAATATTGTGCCAGCGAACAAAGGAAAATATTGAAAGAGCCCCTCTAAACGTTCACAGAGCCGGCAATGACGGGTGAATCCGGAGCTGAGAGAAAATACATTGACCTTTGGCATCCAGAGACTTGGTTGTCCTCCATATGAGCCTTTCTCATGTAGCTGCTTGGGCTTCCTCACAGCCTGGTGGCTGGGTTCCAAGAAGAAGGAAGGTGGGAAGCAGAAGCAGCCAGTCCTCCTTAGGCCTGAGCTCAGACGTTCACTTCCACCAGATTCTATTGGGCAGGGCAGTCACCGGGCCGGCTCAGATTCAAGGGGAGAGGAAACAGGCACCTCCTCATGATGTGCAGAGAGGGAAGGAATTGATGGGGCCACGTGTGGAGACTAGATCCCACAGTGCACTCTCTGGTCACAACAATTCATGTCCCTCCCACAAACAACATATGCTCACCCTTCCAGAGACCCCCCCCAGATTTCTCCCCATTATTATACCAGCTTGAATTTGAGGATCTTGCTATTTGGATTCAATCCAGTTACACGTGAGGCTCGTGGGATAGGGTTCTTTTGTTGCAGCTCCCCCATGAGGGTCTACCTCAGTCTGAAGTCCTGTGAGTTAAATGGAAATTATCTATGTCCACCACACCTATCATGCAATGGTGAGATGGGATAGGATAGCCATAGTCTGCACTCTCATTTATTTTTTTAATTTTTACTTTTATTTGGGCTGTGCCACATGGCTTGTGGGATCTTAGTTCCCTGACCAGGGATTGAATCCGGACCCACGACAGTGAAAGTGCTGAGTCCTAACCACTGGATAGCCAGGGAATTCCCACACTCCCGTTTAGAAAGAGGAAAAGCTCGAGGCACTTGGAAGTCCCTGATTCATAACAACTCTAAGTATAGTCAGGCACCCACTGCAAACTCCTCCTGTTGTAGTGGCAGAGGGACTATATCTGATTCACACATGCCTCTTATGTGGGGATCCAGAATTAAAACTCAGACTTCTGGTGGGAGGACATGTGCCCTGATGGCCTGGACAGAGACAGTTGATTGGGGACCTCTGTCTCCGGCATATTCTTGAATTGACAGTCCTCAAGAAGTCCCACCAGGGAAGTCTGTTCAGAGTCCCCTCAGATGCAAAGGATGTCCCCCCTGGATGTGATAAGATGGAGAGAGGGGTTTCTGGTGGACAACATTCTTTCACTTGTTTTATAGGAAAAACTCTTACTTCTCTCACCTTATGTTATTTGGGATTTATAAAAAGGGATAGCACAGGGAGATCAGCTCGGTGCTTTGTGACCGCCTGGAGGGGTGGTATAGGGAGGGTGGGAGGGAGGGAGACGCAGAGGGAAGAGATATGGGAACATATGTATATGTATAACTGATTCACTTTGTTATAAAGCAGAAACTAACACACCATTGTAAAGCAATTATACTCCAATAAAGATGTAAAAAAAAAAAGGCCTGATTTGGTAGAAGATATTTTGTCACAAGAATACATATTTGATCTGAAGATATAGAAAAACCTTTGAGTAGTTCTCCCTGGCAATGCCAGGGTTGACTTCAGAAGGTGTCCCCAAGGGGCACATTGGTCCCCTGGGACTCTGGGATCTTTCTCCAGATCTTTCTTCATGTGGTGTCCACCTAGTCTCTGCCTCCTGGGCTTAGAGGGTCCTGCAGGGGCTGCATCTTGGGCATAGCATGGTCTGGATTCCACCAAGTTTGAGCTGGGGAGAAAATCAGGTTCAAAAGGCCGCTAGATCTGCTCTGCGGAGGGAAAGATGTTGTACCAGGATGGAGCTGGGGAAGGGGGGGGGTAGAAATGGGGGAGGGTCTACCTCTCCTTTCTGATGGTGGTGGTGGAGGGTGTGTATATGCATGTTTGTGCCGCTAGTGTTTCCTCCATATTTAATGCAAAAGCTCACCTTCTGAATGCTCCCTTGACCCGCTCCCTTCCCTGGCTACTTGCCTGCCACCACCGCTCTTCAGTAGCACCAAGGGTATAAGAGCGGGGTAGCCAGACAAGAGGTGATTCCCAGACTGCCATTTCCAATGTCCCTGTCCATTCCAAAGAGGGTTACACTTTGTGATTTCCTTGATCACGTGATTACCTGCATTTCTCACCATGCTTGGTTCCGGTGGGTAACGGCTCCAGTCTGTACTTCCCGAGATCCCGAGGACTGAAGCAGGGAACAGTTGGCAACAGCAGGGCCGGGAGAAGGAGAAGCCTGGGTGTGGGTGTTTGTGAGGATGGTCCAAAGCAGAGGGCATTTGAGACTTGCTGGAAGAGCACTTGTGGCCTCCGAAAGGAGCAAAGAAGACCCCAAAGCCCGAGCTTACCCGATTTTTTGAAAGCACTATAATCCACACTTCTTTATCCTTTGCAGATCCTGTGTATTTTGGGGAGGGGCATTGAATGTTTGCATAGGAGTAGAATGTGGATAGAAGGTCTGATTTTCTCTCGATGGGGGTCTCAGCTTGGTTTGTGGAGTTTCAAAAAAAAGAGCCCAGGAAAGAGCCCTGGAGCCACCAACGTGGGCCTCATTGTCTGGGCCCCTCGCTCTCCTGGCCTGTTCTTGACTGAGAGATTCAGACCACTTGTCTTCTCCTTAAAATTTTTGTTTTTTCGAATGAAACTTTAATCCTCAGTTACTCTCGGAGCGTGCCCTTGGCTTTCTGCAGGGAATAGCTCTTTTCTAAGGAGAGAGCTGTGGGAGACCCAGAGTCCTTTGCAAAGAGAAGAGCTTGCTCTGCATTTTTGCTGTTGGCTGCAAGGAGGGTGGTGGGGAGAGGTTTCATCTTCATAAGTCGATGGCACCTTGGGCTGCCGTGCACGCAAAACATGGAAACTTATCAAAAAGCTTATCGATATCTCCCAGCTCCTGGTTGTTTGACTTTTCCATGCACGGTGTCATATTTTTGGATATCAGATTTGGCATTTTAGTTATGCTTGGCCCAGACCCAAGGTAACATCAAGGTGTTTTCCCCAAGCACAGACTCACTGCACAGGCCCCCAGGCTGACGCCCAGAGCATGGAGGCCACTTCCTGCCCAGCGTCTCTCTGAGACATGGCAGAGCTGATGCTCAAATTCTGATCTCCTGACGTTTCAGCCCTGGAGACTTAACCTTTCCTGTGGATGAATGATGTGCCTTAAACTGAACGTTGGCCTATTGTGAGTGTGACCATGCCCTTGAAGCCCAGAGAGATGGTAGAAAGAAGGAGAGGGGGCCAGAAACTTGGAGGAGGCCTGTCTGGCGTCAGCTGGCAAACCTCAGACAGCAGCAGACTGAGCACTCGGGAGAGGCCTCCAGTGGAGTCACAGTTCTTTGGGTCTGAGATGAGGATTCATCAGAATGCACAGGCCCTTAACATCGCCTCCCAGGGACAGGCTGGGGGATGGGGCAGCAGAGGAGGCCGGCAGGGGGACATCTGCCTGGAATAGCGATGGCCAGTCTGTTCTCCTAATGGAGAAATGGAGGCGAGCCCAAGAAGGCTGATGTCTACACCTCCTGCCCTACCAGCTGCCTGAGTTCATCCAACCATCTCAGGCCTGACACGTTCTGGAGCCCCATCCTGGGACTTGGTTGGGGGTCAAAGCCAGGGGGAGACACTTCCTACTCTCCAGGAACTTCCAGCTTGATCCAGTGTCCAGACATACGCAGTGACATCCCTGGCCATGAGCCACAAAGAAAGAACCAGAGATCCTCAGGGTCTGAGACACTGTGGGGCAGGAAGCGGGGGATGTGTGTGTGTGGGGAGGGAGGGGAGGGAAGGGGGGCAGAGGGAGTGCTGAGCAAAGGCAAATGGGAGGAGGGGTGTGGGGTAGCCTATGTGTCCACGTGGGATAGAACTGGGAGGCCTCAGGCGGCGGACTTGTCTCCATTGGGTAGAGCCTGCATCTGGGAAGGTGAGCGTCTGGGTGGAGGGGTTGCACAGGGCTAACAAGCAGCTGGGGAAAGAGGAGATGGAGGAGCCTGTGTCTGACATAAGGAGCGCATGCATATGCTGGGAAGTGGTGTGAACCAGGCAGTGGGGGATGAGAGCTATGAGTCTGGGATTCTGGCTGCTGGGGAGGGGGTTTGTGGGGTGGGGAGAAAGAGGTCATGTGGGGATCTGGAGCTGTGGTCCAGGCCTGAGGGGTCTGAGCTGGAATCAGGCTATGGAAGTGGACAGGAAGAGGCAGAATCACTGGAGGGCTGGGAAACACTGCATGGGGTTGGAAAGGACTGGCCAGCTGGAGATGGGGCCAGAGGGCTCCGAGTGTCGGACTTGTTGCAGGTATAGAGACAGTGTTGTTCACAAGATCCCATGTCTTTGCATAGCAGCAGCATTTATTGAAACAAGGCTTGAGACAACCCAGAAGGCGAGGCATCCAGAGACAGTCATAGCAAGAGGGAGACCCAGGTAGTGGCCTCACCTGCTCCATCCCACCCACTCAGCACTGGACAGATCCCTCCTGCACCGGCAGGGGGTGACCTTGGAGCAACCATGGTGTTTTCTTTGAAATGTATAAAGGTGTATTGAATAGCAAGACCTGTCCGAAGTCAGAAGAATTTCCCCCATAATGGGCCCCTCAACTGGGAGGTCACAGGAGGAGTTTGGCTGAAACAGGTTAACCCAGAAGAAGGCAGTTGGTTAGAGAGACAAGCAAAACACAAACAAAAATGACCAAGGGGCAATTCTTTCCTGCAGAGACCTTCCCGGCCAGGAGAGGGGAGCTGCTGGAAGTGGCGGGGTGCTGCTTCCTCTCTGATTCTCAGGCTGTGGGAGACCAGGCTGTATAGTTAGGCTTATTCCTTGTGCCAGGAGAAGGTCAAATTTTCACAATGTCCAGCAGCCCTGGGTGATGGGTAGGGTCCCAGAGAGCCTGGTGAATAATACAAATTGGCCACTGGTATTTAGGAGTCAAATCGGAATTGAGTAAAAGGGCTGGGAATGACTCTCTCTAACGGAAGCCTGTTGGAGAACCAGGAAACAACTCCCTAAAATGAGAAGGTGGTGGAGAGCAGTGGAGGGTCTTTCCCTTGGAGGAACACGTGGAGGATTCTGGCAGCAAGCACACATTTTCCATTCACACACCATTCCGTGCCCGGGGGACGCAGGCGGGGCCTCGGACTCTAGGGAAAGCGGATGGACCTGCTCCCGCAGCGGAAGCTGGAGACGCGAGGCTGACGGGGGCGCAGGACTCGGGCGCCATCACTGTGATGCTGCCCCCAGTGGCCACGGGGCCAGAGGCAATCTGGCAGCCCGGGGTGGTGCTATACATGAGGCCCCCCAGATGACTCCACCGCGGGAGCTGCTGACGCCTGTGGGAAGAGAGGGGACAGGAAGGGCTGAGTGGCCTGTTGTGATGTCACCAACCCCAGGACAGGCCCTAAGGGCTTCTGCACCGCAGGAGCTTCCTCCTCCTCAAAGGGGTTTAGTGGTTCATAACTCAGACCCTGTTCTCCTCAGCATCTCAGCCTTCTAGGGCAGGGGTCCCCAACCCCTAGGAACCGGGCCACACAGCAGGAGGTGAGCCGTGGGTGAGCAAGCGATGTTTCATCTGCTGCTCCCCACATCACTCCACCATCATCCCCCCGCACCCCGCCTCCATGGAAAAATTGTCTTCCACAAAACTGGTCCCTGGTGCAAAAAGGTTGGGGACCGCTGTTCTTGGGCACCTGGGTGAGAAGGAATCGAGGACCCCTACACTCAGAGGGGCAAAGCTTCTGTGCCCTTATTATCCTGGCCTGCAGTTCACATCGCCACCAGTGGATGGCGCTCAACTATGCCTTCGTTTAGTGCCTCCAGGGAGGAGTGGGGCGGGAGGGGGGCATGAAAGTCCCCCTCCCTCCCAGGCCCGGAACATTCCAGGTTTAGTGGGTTAGGCTGTCAGGTTCAGATCTGCCCATCCACAAAGCCATTTTTCTAGGGGTGCTTCAAGCGGGTACTTACAGATATTCACAGAGCCCACACCTTCGCACAGCCTAAGGGGAAAGAAAACTCCGTTAATTCTGGGCACTGAGCTGGATTCCTTGAGGCAGATGGTTGCTTGGCCACAGAGAGGGCCTTCCTGTGTACAGATCCAACCCCCAAGAGGCAGGAAGTGCTCCCCCAAAGTCTCTATTAAATGCTCACTCTCTTTAACTATTCTCTGACCACAGAGACAAGGCCTTCTGATCTTCAGCAGAGGTGAGTGAGTTTACGAACTCCACCCGTGGCCTCCAGTCTGAATGGCGTGGCCCACCCTGGGTAGTGCCGATCAGGCTCAGAGAAAGGAGAGTCGAATTGAATGCAGCAGCGTGTGTGAAAGGGCTTGATGCCAAGGAAGAGCTACAGCCACAGGGTGCGTCATCCTTATAATGCACCCGCCTCCGGGGCAGGCCAAGCTTCAGTCTCCTTTAGGAAGCTACTGGAAGACAATGGATTTTAGAGCCACATGTCTTGGGTGCAGGTCCTGGCTCTTGTGCTTGTTAACCGTGTGGCCACGAGAAAGTCACTGAACGCTGGGCCTTCTTTCCTTATCTTTGGATGGGAAAAATGATACCTACCTCACTGGGAGGATTAAAAGGAGCACCTAGCACAGGCCTAATAAGCATTCAGTAAATTATCATTATTATTGAAGCTTGAGCTGTGCTAGCAGTGGGCAGAGATACAGCTCACATTTGGGCTCAGCGGAATTCACTGCCAGAGGACCAGGGCCTCCCCCTTCTAGACCCCGAGGTCTCCCTTAGCCCCACCTGTGCTCCTCGCCCTCCAGCAGGCGCCTGTAGGTGGCGATCTCGATGCCCAGGCCCAGCTTGGAGTTCATCACCTCCTGGTACTCCTTGAGCAGGCAGGCCATGTCCCGCTTGGCCTTCTGCAGGGCCTCCTCCAGCCCGGCCAGCTTGCAGCGGGCATCATTAAGGGCCGCCTCGCCCTGCTGCTCTGCCTTGGGCACGGCAGCCTCCAGCTTGGCCCGCTGTGGGGAAGGAGATGTGAGGACGAGCAGGAGAGAGAGAGAAGGTGCAACTTGGCTCCCCTGAGCGGAGGGAGCTGGGGCAAGGGTCCCAGAGAAAAGGTAGGTTAACTACCTATAAACAGGTAGTTAATGGGACTATGAACACGAGGGAGGAATGGGCACTTTTCACCACCTCTCCTTTGGTGGTGTTGCAGGGTGGCCAGGGAGGGGGAACATCAGTGATACGGCTCATGCCAGCTCCGGTGCTGCGTGATGTGCCAGGGGCCCTGCCCTCTCTCTGGACCCCTGCTTCCTCACGGGCACACTCTGAGGCCTGATTAGGGCCAGGCCTTCACTCTCCTGCTGGCAAAGGGCCCGGTGCTGCAGTCTGCCTGTGCTGGGTATTCAAGCTCTCCCGGAACCCCTACCTGGCACTTGGCGTTTTCAACCTCGGCCGCCAGCCTCTGGATCATGCGGTTCAGCTCGCCGATCTCCTCCTTGGTGCGGCGCAGGGTCTCCCTGTGCCGGAGCACCGTGGCCTTCATCTCCTCGCACTTGGGGGAAGCAGAGAGGCTCCTGAGGCTCAGGATGGGACATCCCATCCATTCAGGACAACACGGATGATCGTGCAGGTTGTACAGTGCTCAGCCTGTGCAGCCAGACATGGCAGCCCCACCCTGACGCCCAAATTGAGATCTGTCGGTCCTTTTCTTACCATCCCTAAAGATCAAAATCCCCAGACAAAAGAATCCTTTTCTAATATACACCTTGCATCCTTCCCAGTGCCGTGTCTAGGAGGCAGGTGTCCTGGGCCACTCACCTTGCTGCGGTACCAGGACTCAGCCTCGGCCCGGCTGCGGCTGGCAACATCATCGTACTGAGCCTTGATCTCGGCGACGAAACAGTCCATGTTCAGGTCCCGGCTGTTGTCCATCTTGACGAAGACTGAGGTGTCTGAGATGTGAGCGTGGAGGACCTGGAGCTCCTGGGGGGCCGAGAGCCAACGCATTTGGTTCTGGTGCCTTGTCTGGGCCACGTGCTCCACCCCTGGGGGCCATGTCCACTCCCTGGAGTGGGCGCTGGTCATGTATGATACATGACTCCCACTCCCTTTCATTCACACACAGGTACATCATAAGACAGTAAAGCTGGGAGGGGCTTTGGGGGTCAGCTGGGGGCAGCCCACGACTTAACAAAGGGGAAACTGAGGCCCAGCATTTGAAAAAGGCCTGACTCAAAGTCATTCAGCAAGAGAGCTGGGGTCTGAATGCCGGGACTAGTGATCTGTCCGGGAATTAAGACTCTCTCTCTAACTGGAAACCCACCCTTCCCCCCTCCCACATACACTCTTTCATATCCATGTAGAGACCAACACGCACAAAGGCCAGCACACAGGCACACACGCTGCAGCACCCAGGGGCTCACCGGCACAGACAGGCCCAAGCACACTCGAGCGCCGCCGTCCTTGGGGCTTACCTGCTCGTGTCTGTGACAGCTCCACGACAGGCCCCTCTTGCCTGTGCGTGCACGTTCATTACATGCTTCCATCACTCAGGGGGCAAATGTGCACACAACACCTCCCCCCAGTCCTCACGCCTTCCCTCCCTGCTTCCTGGCTGGTTGGCAAGGGCCTCCTCACCTCGTCATAGAGGCACTTCAGGAAGCTAGACTCCTCCACCAGAGCCTCCACGTTGGCCTCCAGGTCTGACTTCCGCAGGTAGGCGCAGTCCACGTCCTGGCAGTGGGCCGAAGAGGAGGGGGTGTGCATGTGGGAAGAGGCCCCCGGAAGGTGCCTCTGGGTCGGTGTGGTGACCCACCACGGTGCAGGCTGCACAGAGGGTGCCCCTCCCTCCCTGCCCTGTGACCAGCCCCTCACCTTCTTTAGAACCATGAACTCGTTCTCTGCTGTGGCTCTCAGAGCCCCCTCCTCTTCATACCTGGGGGTGGGGGACACAGGGGCTGGAGGTGAGGGGTCGGGGCTTGGCAACCATCTCAGCTCCTGGCCAAGCTCTTCCGGGGCTCAGAAGGGATGAACTGCAAATGTCATCCTGTCCTCTCCTTGGTCTATTTGGGGCATTGTTCGTGGGCTAGCCCTGTCCCAGCCTGGCTTATTCCACCCTGCTCCTGCTGCCTCTGGATGAGTAACACTCCATCCCCCAAATCTAAAATCATCTGTGCATCCTAGATCCAAAGAGAGGCGGTGCCGCGGGCAGGAAGGGCACGGAGCCCGTGTCATGAAGGTGAGCGGGAGTGGAGGAACGAGAAAGCTGTAGAACCCCAGAGTGGGTTTCCTTCCTCCCCTGAAAACGGCTCTGAGACTCACGGGCCTCCACGGGGTTGAGGTGGAGACAAAGAATCTGAAAAAACCTAGGCTCCTCCTGACCATCCCCTTGGGTCCCAGGCAGCCCCTGTTGACAGACAGGCAGGAACCTTAATGAAGCTGCTTCAAGAGGCTTGTGGGTGGAGCTTTCCCACTGCCCCTGTTATTCTGGGTCGGGCGCACTCACTTCTCCTTGTAGCCTTCCAGCACCTCCTGCACGTGGCTGAGCTCCGAGGCCAGCCTCCCGCTCTCGGCCTCCACGCGCTCGGCCTCCCGCCTCAGCGTCTTGATGTAGCCCTGGAACAGGGGCTCCAGGTTGCTCTCGCAGCACTGGAGGTTCTGGTGGAACCGCCACTTGGTCTCCAGCAGCTTGTTCTGCTGCTCCAGGAAGCGCACCTGACGCCCAGGGTGGGAGAAAGAGACTCAGGAGGAGGCTGGGGAGATGCCTGCCTCCCCAGAGCTCTCTCTCCCTCTGCTCTGATGTTCTCTGAACAGCCAGGGCCAGGCGAGGGCTGAGTCGTGGAGTGTCTGCGACTCAGCGGGCCTTGCTCCCAGCCCCCAAGGGAGGCACTGTGGGTGTGAGTGCCCCCGGCTTGAGGCTAAGGGTCTGATTCAGCTCCCAGGTCTGCCACTGTAACAGCAAGTTGTCTAACCTCTGGATGCTTGGTTTTCTCATTTCCAAAACAGAGATGATAATAGTACCTTCCTTAAAGTTGTAAAAATTGAACAAGTTACTATATGTAAAGTGCTTAGAACAGTTTCTGAAACACAGTAAGTGCTCAGTCAGTTGAACTATGACTTGTTAATTACAGTCATTCTTCATGTATTCATTTATGCAACAAACATTTATTGAATATTTACTATGTGGTGCCAGGACTTGTGCTAAGATACACACACACACACACACACACACATCTTTGTCTATGTCTGTACCTATCAATCAATTTTATTCAATTCTCACGACGCTTTGGGGGCAGATCTTATTTCTCCTATAGTACAAAAGCGGAAACAGAGACCCCAAGGTATGAAGTGACTAACTGATTGTCTCATAATTAGTAAGGAGTCAGGATCTCATGTCCCTTGAGTCCCCTTCACTTGCCTGTCACCATAGTCTGTCTAAGCTGCTCACTAAACTCTCAGCTTCAATTTGTTATTCAAAAAATGAAGATGATAATATCTACTCCATTGAGTCATGTTGAGGATTAACTGAGATCACTAAAGAGAAAGGGATAATAAGAAGGTACCCCTGTTGCCCCCGATCCCAGACCCCAGAGCCTGGTCCTCCTTCCTCAGCTGGAGTAAGGCCTCAACGACACAGTAGGAGCCGACATGAGGGGAGATGCAGAGGTGGCCTTTCTGAGAGGCAGCCTCAGGGCAGTTCCGGGTTTCTCACGCTCTGCACTGGTGGGCCTCCTCCCGCCATCCTGGCGGCCTTGCCTTCCCCATTCCCAGCTCTGCATCCACGAAGGAGGCTGCCAAGCCTGCTTGGTTAACTGTTACACCTCCTCGCCCACTACTGTCCTTGGAAAAGAATGCTAACAGCTAACGTTTATCAAGCACTTATTGTGTGCCAGCACTGTCCCTGCATGAACCCCGTGAATCCTCACACCAAGCATGTGAGGCCAGACAAGCAGCCCGCATGAGGACTCGCACGGCGGAGGGGCAGAGCGAGGGTGGGGAGGCAGCGTGGCTCCGAGCAGCACCCTAACCACTTCCGGAGCTGCAGCACCATAACCACTTCCGGAGCGGCCCCACCGCAGGAGTCTCCTCTCCCCACTGTCTCCCGCTCTTCCGGTACCCAGCGCCCTGTGTTTCAGCAGCAGCTCTGATATTCCCATGCTATCTTGTCTCGGGAAACACACACACTTTAGACTATAGGCTCAATTTCTGGACCACAATGGGTGTCCGATATACTTTGCAGGAATTAAACGAGAAGACGGATCCTTCCGCGCATTTTGGTCTGCATTTCTCTCCCGCTGCTGGCTGCCATGCTGGCTCCCCTACAGATCCTCCCGAGGGGAGGGCAGGGCTGGGGCCGTCTCTGGACCATCCCAGGCCTCACTGACCTTGTCGATGAAGGCAGCGAACCTGCTGTTGAGACACTTGATCTGCTCCTTCTCCTCGTGCTTCACACACTGCACGTTGGGCTCGATCTCCAGGTTGAGGGGCGCGAGGAGGCTCTCATTGACCGACACGGTGGTGATGCAGGGTGGCCTGGGGCCGCACACACCGCTGAAGCGGTACCCGAAGCTGCGGCTGCAGGAGCCAGCGCGGAAGCCGCCCCCCGCTATGCAGGGCCCACAGGAGCCCAGGGCTGAGACGCTGCGGCTGCCGAAGCCCGTCAGCCCCCGGTAGCAGGACACCCCTCGGTAAGGGGCAGCGCTGATGCAGCAGCGGCTGCCAGTTTTGGGGGCCACAGCTGAGCACGAGCTGAAGGTCCTGGTGACCCCACATCCTGGGCTGATCCTGTAGGAGCGGCAGGTCATGGTGTGGGTCTGAGCGGATGGAGGCTGAGCGCGCTGGGGTGTCGGGGGTGGCGGGTGCACTGCTTCGGATGCTTCTGGCTCCTCTGATCCTGGTCCTTTTATTGGTGGGGAGAGCTGGGCTCGGCTGCATGAAAGGAGTGAAAAGTCATTTTATGTTGTTTATTGGCTTGGGGAGTTTGCCAGCAACTCCCCAAGGACTCATCTTAAAGGTGAGCTCAGCGGTGACTCTGGGCCTCCCTAAAAGTATTGAAGATGTTATTAGGGATACCGTGTGTTTGCACTTTTCATCTTCAAAGCTCGTTTACATACATTAGGTAATGAATTTTCTCGCAGTCTCCCTGTGAGATGGCCGTCACCCACACCTGGAGGCGGGTTTGAACTCCACAGCAGTCTGAGGTGGCTGGGCATAGAGTAGGGGCTGGGACCACTGTCTCCAGGGAGAAGTTCTAGGGTCCCAGGTTGGGTGAGACCACCAGCGGTCATCACCTCTGTCCTCTTGGCTCCACACTGAACACATTCTCAAGTAAATCGATGTGTTTCAGGGGCTGATAGATCAGGTGAGTCAAACCCACTCAGGCAGCGTTGCTTGGAGGTGGTTCAGGTCCAGAGGGGCCATTTTGACCATGCTCCCTGCAGGACAGAGGGCTGGAGCACGTGGTCCCTTAGAACCTTCTGGATTCCACCCTAGCAGTTTCTGTTCCAGAGCCTTCATTTCTCACCCGCAGAATCGCAACTCTCAGTGGCCACAGTGACGGCCCCTTGTGGATAAGGGGCGCCTCCCTTTAGCCGCTTTCTCCCACTTGGCTGAAAGGATGGCAGAAGCCGGGATAACCTCGCTGCTACGGACTTGCTCTGGACACTGTCCCTGGGTTCTTTAAGAAGAAACAGGTCCTGTGAGTCTCACTTCCTTCCAAGACCACCAGCCAGGGCAGGGGCAGGGGCTCAGCCTGTCAGCCCCAGAATTGTCGCCCCTAGAAGAACATTCAGAGACTGCTCTGCACAGAGACGGGGGCGGGAAGGTGGCTTATTTTTTGTCCAAGGACACTGTGATTTCTGGCTCCTGGGGGATCTGAAATCGTCGTTCCTGCTAACATCCCTGCATCCCTGCGTGTCCCGGGGCCATTTATTAGGATAATGATGGGTAGTCTTTAATGTTCATTGAGCACAGACCTAGGGATGTGGTCTGTGCTGAGGGAGGATAGCCAGGCCCCTGAGGGGTCAGGAACTTCAGGAAGAAGAGCTGAGGAACTTCTTCTGAGGGTGACAACCCCTCCAGGGAGCCTCCCAGAACCGAATGCTGTCCCTGTGCCACGGTTCCCTGAATCCTCCCTCAGATGCCCCACGTTCTGTCCTGGGTCTGCCCTTGTCTTCACAGCCAGATCCACTGCAGGTCTTTGCCCAGCACCAAGCTGACTGGTTTCTATCTCCACATCCCACGCCTGTCCTTCCAAGTAGGGCAGAGACTTTGGGTGGGCAAGGAGCAGGAGACCCCAATAGCTGGCCCTAAATAGTCTTCAGATCATACAGTCACCTACGGTGAAGCCACTGGCATTTAGCAATCTGGGCAATGGAATCGAAACTGGAGGACCTGGTATAAATGTCAGCTTGGACACTTCCTAGCTGTGTGGCTTTGGGGAAGCTCTTAACCTCTCTGAGCTTCTGATTCCTTGGCCGTAATGTGGGATTCATTCTTATCTTCTGGGGTTGTTGGGGGGATTAAGTGGATAATATACAAGAATGTGCTTTGGGGACCAAAAGGGTCTGTATAAAGGAAAGGGACTCTTGCTTCCTATCAGAAACTCCCCTGCCACCCCCTGCATCCCCCCACCCAGCAGAGAGTGGGCCTGCTCCTTGCCCCGTCCACAGGCTTCACCTCCTCTGCAGATTTATGATTTCATTATCCTTTCAAGGTTGCTTTTAATGTTTTCTTTAACCTGATCTCACTAGTGTACAAATTTGGGGTGGAGTCTGGGGTGGAGAGAGGAGGCTATACTGGGGAGCACGGGGGATGGTTTCCCAGCCCCCACCCCTCCAGTGGGGCCCTGTGGGCCTGGATCCAGGGATGGATTCTTGAGCCTCGGACAGTGAGCTCACTGACTGACGGTGGTGTAGACCTGGATGGTGTGTTGTGGCCAAGAGGGATTCGGACCCTTTGAAAGTGAGGAGGGTGGGGCCTGAGCATGGGAGGTGGAGGAGGCACGGGCCCTCCGCTCTGCCAGCCTGGAAATCCCATAAAACCTCATCCGCTTCTCAACTCCTGTGAGCCTCTGCTCTTCTTCAGCTGATTGAAGAGGATGGAAAACCCATGTCTGCCTCTTGGTAGCAGGAGGGAGCGGAGGCTTAGCCCCAGAGGGAGGTTCTTGTGTCAGCTGTCCCCTCAGGCCCCCAGCACACACACACACACACACACACACACACACACACACACCCCGCAAGCCTCCACCTCAAATTGGGCCTAGGCACTGAGGATGGGGAAGGAGAGCCAGGGGGCTCAGGAGACCGGGAGATACCCCACTGCCTTCAGAAATGAAAGACCCATCCAGGACCAGCAGGACTATTCAGAACCAGGGTGTGAGCCCCTGGGCGGGTCTGCCGGGAGTGAGGGCAGGCCCCACCCAGCACAGGGATGTGCTCGTGGGTGCTGGGTGAAGTTTGCATCACTGCAGGTGGCAGCAGAGCCCAGGGCCAGTGGGGAAGGCTCAGGAAGACCATCCACATGGTGCTTCGGATTGAAGGGGCTGGGCTGGAGCGGGAGGCTGAGTCCTTGTGGGGCTGTTCCCAGTCATCCTGGGCAAGTGAGAAACTCACAGATCAGGCCAATCTGGCACAACGCCCTGGGGGGTTTGTGTAGACCTATGGGACCTGGGTCTTTGCCATCTGGTTCTACCCAAGGGAGGCACAGAGAACCCATAGAGCCATGCCCCTCTCTACCCATCACCCAAGCACACTGCTTAGTGAGACCAGATCCTTGTCTGGGTGCTGGGGTGGGAGCTGGATCTCTCTTCACTGGCCTTCTCCTCATTTACTGCCCACATGTGCCCTGTGGGTTCTCCGGCCCCCTCTCCCTATCCCCAAGGCTTCTCCCTGGTCACACCTTTGCCTGGAATGTCCCGGAAGAGCCGGCCACCTCTTCCAGGAAGTCTTTTTGGACTAGTCAGAGGAAGGCTGTGATTTCTCCTCCTCTGGCTCAGCAGGCAGCTCACTAAATGCCCTTTCCAGGGCTGCCCGGTTAACTCCAATTAGCCTCCTCCACACCCGCTTGTCCTGGGTGCTGGCATTCATCATGCTCTTTGGTCCTGTCCCATTGTGCTCCCCCCACCTTTTAAAAGCCACACCCAGTGTCAGAATGTCCACTCGAAAACCCATGGCCCTCCCATAATTTAAAATACTCCCGAGAGGCCACTTTTTCCAGGAAGTCTTCAAGCACTAATTGGCTGAGAGAGGTTTCCTACTCCACCCTGGCAGCTTCCATGACTCCCTTTGAATCTGCTCCATTCCTGGAGTCCCTCTCCTGCGGCTCCCCAGAGGCCTCACCGCTCATACTCACACCCACGGCTGATGCTCCATCCTCCTCCCGCATGTTGCCTAAGCTGGGATGCCTGCTGGGGGCACACGTGCTCTTCCACCCACCAGGCACTCACTACCTGCCTTCACTTCTGCTCTCTCTACTGTGCTTAAAATCCCCCTGCCCCTAGGAGGGCTTCCTGGATTTGTCCAAAGATGGGAGAGCGCTGATACCTTCTCGCCTTGCCCTACGTGTCCTTAGAGCTGCCTGTTGACCCGGCTGCCTAGTTCTCTGGGACTGACCCTGAGAGCTCCCGTGGGCCTGTCCTGATCAGGGCCTTGGTAGCTGCCCACACAGTTCATTCAAGTTGGGCATCTCCCCTCATCTCTGCCGGTCTTTTCCACAATTTTATTATGCGTCCAGATCTACGCCACCTCCTGATGCTGGGACACAGTTCTTGAAGGGTCTTTTAGCCCCGTGACACTTCCTCTGGCTTTTGCAAGACTTGGGTGTGACTCAGAGACCCTATGTGAGAGGAGTGAGGTCAGAGCCGCAGAGAGGCGTTGGATGAACACCGGACCCTCCCAAGCGCGTCTGGGGCTGCGCCCCTCATCCAGCTGGCAAAGCCGCTCCCTGGGCCACCCCATCTTGCCTCTCATGGGCTTCCCTGCCAGGAACTCTAGACTCTCCTCCCGAACCCTGTCCACATGCCTTCCTGCAGGCAGCTTTCTCTCATGGCTTTGCTGTTTCCTGTGGCTATTCTGGGCCAGAGCAGATGCTCAGTAAATACAGAGCCTCAAATTTCAAAATTGGACCATACTAATGGTTTTGAAATTTTCTTCCTCTCCTCCTCCTCTACCTCCTCCTCCTCCCTTCCCCTCCCTCGTCTTCTTCTCTTCCTTCATCTCCTTCTCTTCTTCTTTAGCAGTAGAACCATTTCCCTAAATCTTAGGAGGAAAACAGCTATATAAACCTGCCTGTCTATCTGTCTATCTGTCTGTCTGTCTGTCTATCTATCCAGCTATACAAACAGATAAGATGGACATGATGGGGCTTCTCTGGTGGCGCAGTGGTTGGGAGCCCATCTGCCGGTGCAGGGGACACGGGTTCGGGCCCTGGTCTGGGAGGATCCCACGTGCTGCGGAGCGGCTGGGCCCGTGCGCCACAACTACTGACCCTGCGCTCTAGAACCCGCGAGCCACAACTACTGAGCCTGAGCTCTGGAGCCCACGAGCCACAGCTGCTGAGCCGGCGTGCCTACAGCCCGTGCTCTGCAGTGGGAGGGGCCCCCACAATGAGAGGCTCGCGCGCAGCAAGGAAAAGTAGTCCCTGCTTGCCACAACTAGAGAGGGCCTGCGCACAGCAATTAAGACCCAACAGCAGCCAAAAATAAATAAATAAATTTATTTTAAAAAAAAAGATGGACATGCTGGTCTCTGCTTGCCCTGCCCACCCCCACTCCAGTGATCCCCTTAAGACACTGAGCTGTGTCACTCCTCTGCTCAAATGCCCCGATAATTCTCCATTTCACTCAAGGTAAAAAAAGAAAGAAAAAAAAAAGTCCTAATGATGCACCGCCTGTCCCTGTTGTTACAGTTCTTACCTTATCCCCTTGCTCTCGTCACCCACACCGGCCTCCCTCTGCTCCTCAGACACACCTGGCCCACTCCTGACTCAGGGCCTTTGCACTGACTGGCCCTTCTGCCCTGAATGCTGTTCCCTCCGCCACATGGCCCGCTCCGTTGCCACCTGTGGCTCTTTGCCCAAACGTCACTACTCAAACAGGCTTCTCTGGCATTTCTTTTAAAAATGGCAACCTGCCTTCTCCCTCCCAGAGCGTTCTCCATCCAGCTTATCCTGCTCTGATCTATTTCTTTGTTCCATAACACTTAACACCTTCTAGCACACCCTATAATTGGCCTGTCTGTTCTATTTCTTGATGATTATCAGTTTTTCCTCTCACCCCAAAATAAACTCCATGGAAGCAGGATTTTTGTCCATCTTGTTCATTGATGGTTCCCAAGCACTTGGAACAGTGTTGGGGATAGAGTAAGTGCCCAGTAAATACTTGCTGACTGAATGACTGTGTAAATGAATGGATGTCTTGGATACTTTAAATGTTTTATGTGTGGCATTAAATGCCACTGATGGGAAACTCTGGCCTTTGAGTCCTGAGAAGCGCACTTAGTTTGAGAACCATGGCGCTCAGAGCCCTCCATGGCTCTTTCCTGATTCAAGCCTGTGGTTTTCTGAGCATCTGTGGGAACCCAGGCTGACAGAGACACAGGATGGTGAAAACAGTGCTGTGCTGGGCTGGTGAGTGAGGGGGTGGATTTCTTTTCCTAAAGTTGCTATTCAGTGTTGCAATGTTTGTGTCCTAAACACAGTTTTGGAGAAAACAATTTGTTTTTAAAAGACTCCCCTCTCATAGCACAGGGAACTGTACTCAATATTTTGTAATAAACTATAAGGGAAAATAATCTGAAAAGGAATATTTATATATATATATTTGTATATAGAAATGAGTCTCTGTGCTGTACACCTGAAACTAACACGATATTGTAAATCAACTATACGTCAATTAAAAAAAAAACTTAGGGAAATTGATTTAAAAAAAAAAAAGGAAAAAAAACGAAACAAAAAACTCCCCTCTCCCTCCGCAAAATCCTATTGCGGGAGTGCTTTGAAAATGCCTTGGTGCGGTGTCTCCAGGGAAGTTGGTGGCCAGCAGAGGGCAGCAAAGCCCCACAGGCAGCCCCGCAGAGGCTCAGTCCTGGTTGCCGGAGCTGGAAAGGCTAGGGAGTCGCCTGCCTGCGGATCAGAGCTGGGACTTCAGTGCAGACGCAGGAAACAGTCCGCTGACACTTCGGTATCCACCCTTGTTTGGTCCTGGAGTGGCTGAGCAGCTGAACACAGCTCTTCTCCATTAGTAGTAAAACTAGAACCACCACCACCATCACCATCAAAACAGTAGCAACCGTTTGTTGTGCATCACTGTGGAGGCAAGCTCCCCCGTCCCCAGTGTGATTGGGAAGGAAAGGCCAGAGTCCTAGTGATGCTAGCTTGGCAAGTTTATTGAAATCCCAGCAACACAAAGAGCAGTACAGACAGGCACCCACCCCAGCCCAGGCCTCCCTGGAGCACGCAGACATAAACCCCCCTGCAGTGAACAGAGCTGGGCCTCCCTCACACCACCAGCAGGGGCGTGGAGTGTTGCAGGGTCCATCTCTCTACCAGCACTCACCCACCTCGTGGACTCGCATGCCAGGGTTACACCAACACCCCAGGAAGAGAAGCAGCTAGGACCTATGCCGCTCAGAGAAGAACCATCTCTGGGATCGCTTGGCCCACCAAAAACGGTGGATCCTTCTGGGTCAGGAAGAGAAGGAAAGGAACTTCTCCTGCCAGGGAAAGGAAGGGGAGGGAAGCAGAGGACGGTGGCTTGAGGACACCTGCTGTGTGGACAGCCAGCTCTCCATTCTCTAAGTTAATCCAAAGCTAGGACCAACATGCTGATTTTTGTAATTGTATTGAATCTGCATTTCTTGAGGTCTTTGGGCTGGGTGGTGAGGAGTGACCCAAAGGAAGGAAATTGGGAGTCAGGGAGAGGCCAGTCCGCTGGGGCTGTGGATGGAGCGTTTAGGTGGTGAAAAAAAATCCCCCCAGAGGACACAGGCCAGGCAGAGCAGCCCTCGGCTTCTTGGCAGGATGGGTACCTAGAGCGCCCTCGGCCCAGAGTCCGGGCACTTTGGGGACAGAAGCAGAAGCCGTGGAGATGGTTCTTCCTGGTTGGTGGCTGGTCGGCGCTCGGCTCGAGGTGGTGGTGGACACGAAGCGGACGCTGCAACCGCGGCTGCTGAAGCCGCCCTCGGTGGGCAGCGGGCAGGGGACGCTGGGGGCGCAGGTCTCGCCCACAAGCACGGAGCTCCCCTCCCTGGAAGCCCGCGCTCAGCGGGTCCCCACCGCCCACGACCTGGGCCCCGCCCACGTTCGAGCTGCAGAAGCCGCTGGACCGGTTGCTGCTGCGGCCCGAGATGGTGACCCCGCCGCCGGAGAGGCTGCAGGTGGTGACCAGAGGCTCGGGCCCGCACACCGGGCCGCCCCGGGAGCTGCTCACCGCTGTGGGAGGATGAAACCCTCAGTGAGGCTGCCTCATCCTCCCCCTCCCACTGGGGGTGGGGGGAGGGACGGGTGGTGGCATCAGGGGAAGTGGCCTGGGTCCGAGTAGTTCCTACTGTCTACATAGTCAGTACCCACTTTTCCCTTCTCTTGTCTGGGTGTCTCAAAGGCTGTGACTCCACTGAAGTCAAACATTCCGACTAAAATGGAAGAATTCAGCCAGTTCCCCAGGTGTTGGCCTATAGCCATAAGTCCACCACCATTTATATACGGCCAAAGTCAGGTTGGGTTGAGTGAGGCGGGTAGCGATCTGGATTACCCAGCAGCTGCGTCAGTAGCTTGCATGAAGCCACAGGGCTTCTCTCTTCCAATGATATCATGCTCCTTGGCGGTCCCCACATTGCCCATCAAAAAGGTAGTCCTGGGCTCCCCTGGTGGCGCAGTGGTTGAGAGTCCCCCTGCCAATGCAGGGGACACGGGTTCGTGCCCCGGTCCGGGAGGATCCCGCATGCCGCGGAGCGGCTGGGCCCGTGAGCCGTGGCCGCTGGGCCTGCGCGTCCGGAGCCTGTGCTCCACAGCGGGAGATGCCACAACAGTGAGAGGCCCGCCTACCGCAAAAAAAAAAAAAAAAAAAAAAGGTAGTCCTTCGTTCCTCCTGACCCACTCCCACCTGCTGCACTGAGAGCACTTAGTGGCTCTCCTCGCCTTCCAGCAGGCGCTTATAGGTGGCGACCTCGATGTCCAGGGCCAGCTTGACATTCGTCTCCTCCTGGTACTCCTTCAGCTGCCGTGCCATGTCCTGCTTGGCCTGCTGCAGGGCAGCCTCCAGCTCCGCCAGCTTGCACTTGACGTCGCTGAGGGCTGCCTCGCCCCACTGCTCTGCCTCGGCCACAGTGGCCTCCAGCTTGCAGTGCTGGGGGGAGGGCAGTTTGCAGGTGGGCTTTGGCAGGGACTAGGGGATCCTCAGGTCAGACTAGAAACTCTGCCCCCTGTGAGTGGGCACATGGCATGGTGCTAAGCCAGGGGTGGAGCCTGTGGAGGATGCTTCCCCAGGGATTGTCATCCTGTAGTTTGACGTCAGCAGGGAGCAGAACATTGCTTATCTTCCATTTCTATCCTCACTGATTTTGCACTTACTGATTTCTGCTGCTCTAAGACCAATGGGGTCCAGAGAGTAAAGCCGTTCTTTCTGCCTCACCTGCCCCTCTAAGTCAGCCCCAGGTCTTTCCTTCTACATGGGAGACTCTTTCCATGGTTCCACATTTTCCTCCCCCAGGAAGTCTTCCTGGACTAATTCTTTTATTCCTCTGTTTCTGGGTCCTGGTGGCCTCCCCCACATCTTCAGACTTGGGCTCCCCAAAGCTTGGGGCCCTGCCTGTCCTCCCTGTGGGGCTTTCTCTCCTTTCTTTCGCCCACCTGAGCCTTGGCGTGCTCGATCTCTGCCTTCAGCCTCTGGATCAGGTGGGTCAGCTCATTGATCTCATCCCGAGTGTTACACAGGTTGTCACAGTGTTGGCCAGCTGTCACCCGCATCTCCTCATACTGGCGGGTGGGGGAGAAAGGGGTATTCCGAGGGCTTGAAGATTGGGTCAAGATCACAGCCCACTTTGTCATCCATGAGTCTGACCCCAGGGCTGCCTACACCCTTTCCCCAGTGCCCTCCTGCCCACCTTGGTCTGGTACCAGGCCTCTGCATCAGCCCGACTGCGCCTGGCAGTCTCTTCATACTGGGCCTTGATATCGGCGATGATCCCATCAAAGTTCAGGTCCCGGCTGTTGTCTATCTTCACGATGACTGAGGTCTCAGAGATGTGTGACTGCAGCAACTGGATTTCCTGTGTTGTAGGATCAGCGAGACAGATGGGTTCAGAGTCCCGTCAGTGGCCGGGGCTCTGCCACAGGGTCCCCAGGATGCGGAGTCGGGGGAGAGAGCATTGCTTGTTTGTTCAGAGCACAGCAATGGGGCAGATCATCCAAACCAAAAGCAAAGAAAAAGAGGTGGCCCAGAACCGTTTCAGTTTGACTTTAAACCCTTGTTATACACTAGGAGACATTCCTTTAACATCTTAACTTCTTAGGTGACTATTAAAACCATGGGAGCCTAAGGACTTGGAGGAGAGGAGACCATGCTAAAGCTTAAACTTTCTTTGGTTTATCCACACAGTGGCTGTGCCAGTCTGGATCACTGAGAGCTGACAATATTTTAGAACATGGTGGTCTAGGAATTCCTATATCCCAAGTCCTTAATAGAACCAGGGGTGGGGCTGGGGGAGGGCTGGGAACTGGCCTGCAAGGTGAGGGCCCCAGGGGGAGCTTTCTTCAGCCTTTCCACTCAGAGCCAGCCGTTTAGCTCTGATTGGGATCGTTCCAGACCAAACAGAAGCAAAAGATCGCTAGTTCATTTGACTAATTAGGTAACACAATTTTTCTTACATCTCCTAGAAAATCAGTTTTCCAGGGTCTTCTCATCAGTAGATAGGAAGTGACATTCCTAGACCCCAGTCTTTAGATTGGTCAACAGAAGTTGGGTCATGGATCCAAGGAGCTGATTCACAGACCTGAGTCAGGCTGCCGAGAAGCCTGCTCCCCTTACCTTCTCCGCTTGTACATGCATCAACTATAGAGGATATAGATTTGATGGGAGGAAAGAGGTATGATACCAAAGGTTAGAAAATACACTAGTCCAGTGAATCCCCCAGGGAGTCCAGACCACACACTGAGCTCCTTGGATAGCTCAGAGGGGATGACCCCTTACCGCCATGTGTAGGGTTTTCAGGAAGTTGATATCCTGAGTTAAGGTATCCACGTTGGCCTCTAGATCAGACTTATTTGAGAAAGCTGTATCCACATCCTGTATCAAAGAGAGAAGGATAAAATGCTCATTACTTGCGCACTGTTTAACCTCCCCGCCTTGGCAGGTTCTGGAGGTGGGTGGGAAGACCAGGCCAGTTCCCACAGGGCCAGGCCAAGTGGGACAGATGGGAAAGTCATTGGGTGGAAATACAGCTTAGTGACTCTTGTTCTTCTCCCTTATATAGCATGAAACCCCCAGGGATGCTGGACATTTTCTGATGCTTATTTAGAGGCAAGAAGAGTCTAGATAATCCAAGACTCTTCAAATGTCATCCCTTCAGACCTCTGCTCTCATGAAGACCCAATCCTAAGTCACTGGAGGCCAAATCAGAACTTCGAAGGGAAGCGGTTGTGACCTTAGGGGGTCCACTGTGTGCGAGTATTCACAGGTCTGTCCGGGCAGTGTCCTGGAGTTGCGAGAACATTTGTCTGTCTGGAGGAGAAGTTTGCCTGGGCCTGTTGCTCTCCTTACCTTCTTCAGAGCCACAGACTCATTCTCAGCGTTGGCCAGGAGTTCCACCTCCTCTTCATATGTGGATGATAAGGATGAAGAGGGTGAGTTCTCACTCTGAACTGAGAGCCGATTACTCCCAGCTCCCCAGTTATCACCTCTTGTGACCTCTCTGCTCCGTCCAGGAGCCTGGCTCCCTGCATGTTTTCATCCACTCTGTCCCATCTTTAAGACCTTTTATGAGTCCACAGCCCTTGGTTTCTCCGAATCCCTTTTACTTTCTCAAATTGGATGTGGGGTCTGAAAATCTGGACCTTTGCTGTGCTCCTCTGCTGGAAAAGCCTTAGGGTCATTGCACTTAGAGGAAGTAGGACCTTATTTGTGGCTGGACTTAGGCACTGTTCTCAAAATCAGAGAGTTTCTTTTCCTGGGGTCAACTCACCCATGCTCACAGGCAGGATTAGGGACAACCATGCCCAATTCCAAGTCTCCTTTCTCCTCAGGACCCATGGAGGGCCTCCTCCTCCCATACATATCACATCCCCACCCCTGTCTTCAGGCTGGGAATTGAAACCAGCATTCAACCCTGATCCTTCCGGCAGCTCTCACCCAAGCTTGGCCGCTGCTCTGGGGACCAGCCCGTGCCCATCCTAGGTCAGTGCAGTCCAGCAGCCACTCACTTCTTCTTGAAACCCTCAGGGACATCCTGCACGTTGTTCCTCTCAGCCTCCAGCCGGGCCCGTTCGCTGTTCACTACGTCCAGCTGTCTCTGCAGGTTGGTGATGTAGTTCTTGAAGAGGGGCTCCAGGTTGCTCCTGGCATATTTCTGATCTTGGAGGAAGTTCCACTTGGTCTCTAGGAGCTTATTCTGCTGTTCCAGGAACCACACCTAAATCCACAGGGGCAAAGACATGGCAATTGAAGTGCTTGATATAGTCACCTGTATGTCAACGTTGCTCAGATGGCCAGAGGTGACTTAAACCTGTGGTGACATCGTTCCCCCCTCTGTTGAATTTAGCTCCTCCTCTAACTCAGTAGAATCTGCAGAGCAGGTCTGCGACCCCTCCTTGTGCTCAACCAGGCTTATCTACAAACAGAAGCTTTGGAACCAAAGCTCTTCAACCATTTCCCTTTCAACCCTCTGAGAAAGGTGAGGGCTGATTCACTGGGAAGTTGGAGATCGATTCAACCTGAGCTGGGGTTTGCCTGTATCTGAAAACTGATTTCAGCCATCCCTAGCAGGGAAGGAGGAACAGAGTAAAGTACATTGGGCTGGGATGTGGTATTAGGAGGTGGGAATTCTCAGGTCATAATTCATACCCATCACCTCAGAAATTCCATCAGCTGAGACTTATAGAGCTGGAGGGGAACATAGAGGCCATTTGCTCCAACCCCTCATTTTGGAGTGAAATGAAGCTCACAGAGGTGAGTTTCCAATCTCAGACACAATAGAGCATCCCCACTTCATGGAGACACGGTCTGGGGTTTGGGGCTGTGTCAGTTCCACCTCTCTGTTCCTCTCATCAGCCTGAAGACCAGTGACCACCAGTGGTCATTCCCTACTGTTTCCCTCAATCTAGGTGACTCAGCTGAATCTGGATAACCCAGGTGGGGGAGGGGTATGAATTCTTTGCTTTGTACAAAAATTACTCAACTCCATTCTCCATTTCTTTAAGCCTGAATAGGTGTGGCCACTCAGCCTCAGAAACCATGGAAACTTCAAAGAGAGCATGAGGATCTCAAAGGATAAAACCTCTTAAACCTGTACCAGCCAACACCTGGTGGAGGTGTTAGTGTTTCTAGCCTGTTTGGGAGATATTTCTAAGCGACTAGGTGGTAGGTCTTAGTTTGTTCAGATGCCTTCAGATTTGGCTGGATGTTCCTCCTTCCCCCAGAAGACACCACCACTGTCTTAATCTATCCCTCTATGCAGTGCTTCCTCGGGCTCGTCCTGGCTCCGCAGCAGAGTGACCCGGAAATCATACCGCCATGCCTTTGGCTGGTGCCTGAAGGATCTGGGGTCAAGGTCGATGCCCTAGGTCTGGACCTGTTCTTCTTAAGGGAAAGAACATCTCAGTGCATTTAGCTCGCATCATCCCAGACCCAGAGGTTGAGCTGTCGTAAGTACCTTGTCGATGAAGGAGGCAAATTTGTTGTTGAGGGTCTCAATTTGCTCCTTCTCATCCCTCTTCACCCTCTGGGCATTAGGGTCAATCTCCAGGCTGAGGTGGGTCAGCAGTCACTGGTTAACAGTCACTGCTGTGATGGACGGGGCTGCTGGCACTCCAGCTCCTCCAACTTGGTAGCCAAAGCCAGGGCCGCCGAGGCCACTGCCAGCTCCAAACCCCAGACCAGCACCACTCCCATCACCAAAGCCAAAGGCCATCCCACTGCCAGAACCAAGGCCAACTCCGTAGCGGATGGGCCGAGGGCACACAGCTACTATCCGGGGTGAGCACGATCCAAACCTGATGACACTGCCGAAGCTGCTAAGACCCTGGAAGCGGGGCCCACTCCTGCAGGAGACAGAGCTGGCCCGGAAGTGGTTCAGGTTCTGGGGGGGCATTGCTGAGCAAGAGCTGAAGCTGCCCACACGGCGACCAGAGCTGACTGTGTCGGAGCGGCAAGGTGTGACGGTGTCCTGGGTGAGAGGCTAGCAGCGACTGCAGAGCAGGGGGAGCCGGAGCTGGGAGGCCCTCTGAGGCCGGTGGAGCCCTCTAAGCACTTTTATGTGTGTGGGGATTTGAGGATTGGCCCCCTAAAAATGGAAAAAGCCCTTTGGAAGCATTTATGAGCTTGGGTAGTTAGCAGAAAATCTTCCAGCCTGTAACCTCCTTCACAATGAGCTAATCTCAGACACACCTATTTTCCTCAGAATCAGGGCCATAACATCGAACCTATAAACATTAAAAACATATAAACACGTAAACATTATGGTCCTACTTTTTCCACAAGTCCACCACTGTTGCCATTATGGGGACCTTAATTTGCTTTGGTCATAAATCCAATAGACTTTCCACAGTAAGTGTGGCTAGCCACCAGAATGTTAGGATGGTAACTGCTCCAGCAAGAGGCTGCAAGGGATGCAGCTATACAGATAACCCCCTCAACAGATGGGGGTGTGCAGAAGATAGGCAGGGTTTTCATAGCTCTAAGTAAGAAATGATATGGTGAGAATACAGTTGGTTGCATTCCTGGAGATGGATTAAACAGTCCAAAAACATTTTGCAGTGTTTTATCTAACCTTTATGATCTGATTTGACTGTTTACATAAAAATTGAATCGTCACTAAAGCTCATTTGGGGTAGTGTAGATACATGTCTGATCTGAGACACTCAAAGGAGATCCATTCATTCATACGTTCATTTATTCATTTGACAATTACCAGTTACTCTCTCTCAGGTAATGTGCTTGGTGCCGAGGGTACAGAGATAAAAAGATGGTCTCTATCCTCCTGGTGTTGGGGGGAGATTAATCTTGAGGACTTCTACCAACCAATACTTTTGTGGCATAGTTTGAGGCCAAAATTTTGTATGATTTGGCCGTGTATCTGTGTGGAAAGTTAACCACATGATTTTGAGCCCCCAGAATACACATTAGGGCTGATCTATAGTCCTGCCTATGCAGGTTCCTTGCATTATTGATGAATCCTTGGTTAGGAGGGAGAGAAACCAAGCAATAAGCATCTGGGTAGGAAATGAAAAGTTCTAAGTCACTGGCTATCATTATCATTGTTAATCAATATCGCAAGTATTTCAGGACCCAGAGACAGATGTTTGCCTTTTCTATTCTAGAGAGTGACATGATTTGTCCTACTCGTCTGTGCCTGGGGGAACTTGTGCTCACTTGGGATTCTACTTGGAAGGGGATATGTGCTTTTCTCTGGAGCTAACCATCTCAGGTCTTCACTATTTTCTTCCTTCCCAATCTCTATATCTTTGATTTCTTTTTCTTGTCTTACTGCATTAGCTAGGACTTCCAGTTTGATGTTGAAAAGCAGTGGTGAGAGGGGGCATCTTTGCCTTATTCCTGATTTTTGGTGGGAAATCTTCAAATTTCTTACCATTAAGTACAATGTTAGCTGTAGTTTTTTTGTAGCTATATATATTTTTTGTCAAGTTGAGGAAGTTTTCCTCTGTTCCTAGTTTACTACTGTTTTATACAGCCCCAGCTATCAGGTGTATGTCTAAAGGGAGAAGCAGAAAAATAATAATAACACAATACTTCTTGTGAAGGTTGCAAGTGACCTCCAGGTTGCTAAAATCACTGGTCCATTCCCAGCTCTCATTTAACTTAGCAGGATTTGACATAGTTGATCATTCCCTTTTCCTTAAAACAATTTCTTCTTTTGGTTTCCAGACACCACATTCTCCTGATTTTCTATACATATTACTGACTGCTTCTTTTCAGTTTTCTCAACCAGTTTACCCTCATATCCCCGACCTCTACACACCACAGCATCATTGGGCTCAGCCCTTGTACCTGTTCATGTCTTTATCTATACTTGTTCACTTCATGACAGCATACAGCCTCATGCCTTAAATACCATCTTTGCACTGATGACTGCCAAGGTGTATCTCTATCCCGGGCATCCCTTCTGTGCCCCACATGTATATATATATATATATATACACACACACATATATATATATACATATATATATGTATATATATATATATATATACACACACACATATATATATATATTTATGGTACGCGGGCCTCTCACTGTTGTGGCCTCTACCTTTGCGGAGCACAGACTCCGGATGCGCAGGCTCAGCGGCCATGGCTCACAGGCCCAGCCGCTCCACGGCATGTGGGATCCTCCCGGACCGGGGCACGAACCCACGTCCCCTGCATCGGCAGGCGGACCCTCAACCACTGCGCCACCAGGGAAGCCCCCACATCTCTACTTGGATATCGATTAGTATCTCAGCCTTCATCTATCCAAAGCTGTTCTCCCTATTGATTGTTCCTATGAAATATATTCCACTTGCCAGGCTCACTATCCCTGTAGTGGCTCAGGCCAAAAATCTGGGAGTCATCCTTTATTCCTCAGCTTGTTCCATATCGCACATTCAATCCATTGGCAAGTCCTACCTGCAAAATATACCTGGACTCCTACTACTTCTCATCACCCCACTGCTACCATATTTGTCCGAGCCCATCACTCCTCACAGGGTCTATTGAAGTCTCCTTCCAGCTAGTCACCCTGCTTCCTCCTTTGCCCATCTGACTTTCCTTAACACCATAGTCAGAAGGGTCCTTTAAAAACATGTCAGATCATGCCATTTCTAAGCTCATATGCCTCTGGTGGTTTCCCATCCCACTCAGAGTAAATGCCATACAGGACTCTACCTAGTCTGCTCTCCTCTTTCACTGACCTCACGTCCCTCTATCCGTCTTACTGCTCACCCTGCTCCAGCCACCCTGGCCTCCTGTGTGTCCATCAGACAGGCAGGAAAACTCCTACTCAGAGGCCTTCCCATTTGCTGTTGTTGTTGTTGTTGTTTTTCTGCTGGGAACTCTTTTCCTGCAAATGGCTACATGGCCGGGTCCCTCAACTCTTCCAGTTCTTTGCTCATGGGTCGCCCCCTCCTTAAAGCCCCCTCCCCTGTGTACTCTCTATTCCCCCTCCCCGCTTCCTCTTCTCCTTAGCAGTGCTTACAGTCTGAGGTCCTTTCCTGCACGGGTTTGCCTGTTTATCACCTGTCTTCCCAGGCTGGAATATAAGCTCCAGGAGGCAGGCACTGTTGTGTGTTTTTTTCCTCCTCTGTGTCTCCTGCTTAGGATAACGGGGACATGGGGGAGGCATGCTATATGGTTTTGTTGAATGAATGAAGACACCGCAAAGATTAAAAGCAGGAGGAAAAAGGGAGAAAGGACAGGGGGTGAAAGAAGAGGAATTTGGGCATTTGGCTTTGTAAGTATTTCAGGAAGAGGAGACTCTAGTCTCCAAAATGGACAGGAATGACCCTGAGGAGGATGGTGCAGAAATCCAAGAGCTCAGTTTGCCTTCCAGCTCCAGCCTCTTGGGGTGTGAGCCTGGCTGCTTGGAGGAAAGGGCATCCCCCTCCACTGAGGCCAGGCAAGGGGATCCAGGTGACTGGGAAGGGGATGGGGGACCCCTGTGGAGGAGAAAAGGGGAGGGGAGCAGGAGGGATGGCATAGAGGACACCAGTGAGTGTGCCAGGCCGGGAACAGAAGACTTGACACAGCCCTTGGAGTCAAATGGAACTGGGTTCAGTCCCAATTTTGCCATCAGTCAGCAGTGTGACCTTGGGCAGTGGCATGGGAAGGGCACGGTAGTGGCACACCCTGGATGCAGGCAGTCAGGGGTGCGTGTCTGTAGAGAACTTAAAAACAACAATACACCCAACTAAAAGTCTGCTTGCCTTTTATTATCACTGTGCAACATTCGCCCTCCATGGTATACAAATGAGCTGGGGAAATTGTTTAACCTCTCTAAGCCTCAGGTTCTTCATCTGTAAAATGGAATTATACCTACTGCACAGTATGTGCGGGTTACATGTGAAAATGTTTGGGGTGTATGCTGTGTGGAGCCTGGTGTGGTTATTGTCATCCATTTCTTTCCCCCCTCCATCCCCTTCTTTTTCTCTCTGCCCCCTTCCCCTCTCTTTTGCACAATCCTCCTTTCACTGGTAAGCCGTCATTTCTGTTCCCGTCCAGCACCCCACCTGCTTCCCACTCCAGTGGCTGTGGCATCATTACCCCACCAGCCATTCCCGGGGCTGTCCTGTGGTTCAGCTTCCTTCAACCTTAACAGCCCAGGCGGGGTGGCGGTAATTGAGACCAGTCACGCATAACCCCTTTTCTGAGATGGGCTGTTGCCATCAGCAGTTTATACTTCTGAGGCATTATTTCATCAGACAATGCAAAACACAGTCCTCAGCAGGTGGGGAGAGGGGAGTTGTCCTGGAAACTCCGGGCTGGGGCTTTTGCTGCTCTGACAGTTTCTGCTTCCTGTTGGGAGCTGGTCTGGATGTAATCCTGAGATCTGCTGGCTGAGCTAGTGTAGGCAGTTTGCTGGCTCATCTCGATGCTAACTGCCTGGGGCGGAGGGGGAACTGCTGATGAGGGCTTGGCAGGGAGGAGGGAATGGGAGGGGAAGGGGCCATCCTGATTGGCTGAGCAGAGCCTGTGAACCCTGGGTGCACAGTGACTGCACTGTGTGTGTGTGTGTGTGTGTGTGTGTGTGTGCGCGCGCGCGCGCGCGCGCATGCCTGTGGGAGGGGAGGAGGGTGACAGGGAAATCCAGATGGTGAGAAGGCTTTGCTAAAGCCACCTTCTTCAGATGTTTCCGTTTTGCCTAGGGACAAGTTTGCACAGGAGAGAGGCACTCACCGGGAGGTGTTCATGCTGAGACCTGCCCTGGTGGGAAGGGAAGCTCAGGGGTCCCCCAGCAGAAGGAGGGGGGCGATGAGGAGAGAGCCCTCTGCCCTGTCAGACTAGTGATGCTAGGATAGAATCCTAACACCTCCGAGGAGAGTCAAAGCACCCCACTTGCTTGAGCCCGTCCCCACCCTTTCAGGCAGAATGACTTTTTTCAGGTTTAGCCCAAATTCTTCACTTGCCCACAGTTATCACCTGTCAGGGTGAAATGTGACAGGTGACCTGCTCGCAGGCGTGCAGGTCGGTTTGCTTCAACAAACCTTTATTGGGTGTGATGTAAGCCGACATCAAGATTAGGTGCTGGGATGCTTGCTGGGTGCAGCCCTCTTCCTTTTACCAGACTCAGTGATCCTAAGTTCCCCTTCTCTGCCCCCAGTTCCATTTCTGCAGCCATTTCCCCCAATCCGAGCCCCAAGGGGAGAGAGGCGGTAGTGGGTCCACCTGGGGCCGCTGATGGGACTTGGATGAGCAAGGGATCCTGGGGGACCCAGGGGAAGGGCAGAGGGCATCTGAGGGAGGGCACAGTGGGGCAAGGAAGGCTCTCCTAGAGAGAAGAGGGACAAGAAATGGGAGACATTCGGGGGGACAGACACAAAAACAAGGGGCTTCATTCAGGGTCCTTCCACCTGCCCCAGGCCTCTTTGGGCTGTTCCCCACCTGTCCTCACGGGGGCGCTCTGGGAAGGGCTGGGATTTGGATTCCCGAGGCCGAGTGGAATGCAGGGAGGCTCTGGCTTCCAGCAGTCAGCTCCCCCTTCCTTCCGAGGGCAGGGCGGGGCCTGATCCTCCCTATAGGTGCAGGGTAGGTCCTGGAGAAACTCAGATGTTTGCCCAGGTAATGGAGGTGAACCGCCCAGGGAACTACCGGGAGGCACTTTTGTCCTGCCTGCCTAGAGTCACCTCCTCCCTGGAGAGAGGGGGAGAATGGGGGCATGGCTGCACAGCACTGAGGGGGATGCGCCGGGGCCTGTAGCTCATGTCCAGGACTGAGCTGGGGTACCCTCACTACTGGGATGAGTCTGCCTAGTGGACGGTTCCAGACAAGTCTCCCTTCCCCTGGGGCCTGGGCCACTCTAGGATGGGAATTCCCAAAGGGATGGTCGCCAGGCTCAAGCCCACCTCATTGTGAGGGTGGGGGAATCTTCTCTCCTCCTCCTCCTTTACTCCACTGGGGTGCATCCTGGGCCTTGGGTAGTCATCTTTGGGACAGAGGTGGGTGGCCTGTTGTCATCTCTGTTTCTGCTGACTGCAGGCCGAGCATTCCTGTAGTTTTCAGAGCTTTGAGTGCTTAATCAGCAAGGAGCTCAGCTGGCTCTAGGGCCAGATCCAGAGTGACAGGGCTTCAAGTGGGAATGGAGGCCATGAGGCCCCCGTTGTCCCATCCCCTCCTTCCCGGGTGTGGATGTGCATCCCTAAAGCCACCGGCCCTCACCCGTCTGACGCTGCACACTCTGGTTCACAGCTGCTGATCCCTCAGCGTGGAGCCCCTGCTGGGCTTCCTTGCTTCCCCTCAGTCCTGCTGGCCTTTGGGATCCAGCTTGCCTGCCCCCTCCTCTGGGGATCTTTCCGAGGCCCGTGACCAGGGTAGGACCCTCAGTTACGTCCTCCTTCACAACAAGCCTGACATCTGTAATTTCCTGTTCCAGGTCTGTACCCTCAGGGAGGCTGTAAGCCCCAGGGGCATGGATTGGGGCCAGGGCCCCATTTTTTAAAAACAGCTTTATTAAGATATAATTCACATATCATATAATTCGCTCATTGAAAATTACAGTTCAGTGGTTTTAGTATATTCCCAGATAAGTGCACCCGTCACCCCAGTCCCTTTTAGAATGTTCTCATCGCCTCAAAAGAAACCTTTGGCTGTCCCCGCCACCCCATCTCCTCTTCCCTCCAGCCCACCAGGCAGCCACAGATCTGCTTTCTGTCTCTGTAGATTGCCCTAATCTGGAATTTCATATGAATGGAATCATAGAATGTGTGGTCTCTGTGTCTGGCTTCTTTTATCTCCCTCATGTTTTCAAGGTTCATCCATGTTGGAGCACGTATTAGTACTTCACTCCTTTTTATGGCCAAATAACATTTCATTGTATGGAGAGACCAAATTTTGATTATCCATTCATCCAACTGATGGACATTTTGGTTGTTTCCACCTCTTGGCTCTTGTGCATAGTGATGCTATGAACATTCACGTACGAGTTTTTGTGTGGACATGTTTTCATTTCTCTTGGGTATCTACCTAGGAGTGGAATTGCTGGGTCACATGGTAACTCTGTGTTTAACATTTTGAAGAACTGCTGGACTGTTTTCCAAAGTGGCTGCACCAGTTTATGGTCCCTACCATGGGCTCTAGGAACTGTGTCTACTGTCCCTACTGGTAGGTCAGCCCTGACTGGGGCTGCCTTGTTCACCACAGAGACACCAGCCCCTGGGTGGTCTGACCCATGACAGGTGCTTGATAAATATTATATTGAGTGAATGAAAAAGCAAGTGGGTGGGTTCTTTTTAATATGCTGCCCATAAGTCAGTAACCCTTGTCCGTTCAGACCCTGTCCTTGTAATCTTCTCTGTGAGCTTCTCTCTGATCTCCTTGCCTGGCATAATCACAAGTTGCTTCTCCTTGTCGTTTCCATTCTCTCTGGCTGTCACTGCTTATGACTCCTCTGTGAGGCTGAGTCACTCTAGGGTTCCGAGCATGTTGTAGTCACCTCTGTATCCCCAGCTTCTAATGCGGGGCTTGGCACAGAAGAGATGCCCTACGCGGGGCTGTGGGGGAAGAGGAGATGCACCCCAGCGCTCAGGAGAGGGGAGCCACATGGGGGCATCTGTAGTGGGGGGATTGTTACAGGGGATCAGTGAGGCAACGGGGAGGGTATCAGGGTCAGGCAGAGGGTGGAACCGCTGCCACCAAGTCTCATTTCCAGGTCTTGGGGCTCCCGAGAGGGAGAGGAGGCTAGGGGGTGCCCCGCCCTAGCCAGTCTGCTGCCTATCTTCCCTGCTTTCCCCAGGTCTGCACCTGCCCTGCGTGGGGACCTGGCTGGGGAGGCAGAGCCCAGGCTTTGAGGCTGCCGAGTACAGACATGACAGACTTTCTCTAGGACATATGCAGGGGACCATGTGGTGAGGAGGTCTGTGGGGAATAGGGCTGTGGTTTTTAACGTGGCAGGTGACTTGCAAACTATTGGGGTGTGATGTGCAGGTTTTAAGGGGAATTTGTATGGCTCCCCACTCACTCCACAGGCCACTTGCCAATCATTCATATGTAGTTTTCCCTTTTGTATAATAACCTCTCTTTCCACTCCCAACCCTGCACTCCGCACCAGCCCCCAGTTCCCCAAAGCTGCCCATCAGTTCCCCTTCAGCCTCATTGCCCTCCACAGAGCAGGGCCAATACTCCTGATTCCCATAGCCTGGGAACAGTCAGTTGATTGGCAATAGACAAGCCCAGAGGCTCATGGCAGAGACGTGGATCCCTGGGTGGGCAGGGCTTCTGCAGATGCAGCACAATGCGGGAGGAGGGGCTGTGCTCTGGGGAGGTGGGGTCAGCTCAGCACCTCCCCTCCCCTCGCAGCCCCTGAGTCAGGGCCTCCAAGTGTGCTGAGGCAGCCCCGTATCGCTGCAGCCAGGAGAGCACATTCATATCTGACCCAAAGCAAGAGGAACTCAAAGGAGAGGGAGCAGGGCAGGGCTGGCTACGTGCAGAGGGTAGGGGTGGGGCTGATTCCATTGTCCCTTTGTTCAGTAAACACTTCATGTCCCCTTGCCTTTGTGCTAGGCATTTCTTAGCCGTCAGCTGCCACTGTGAGCTCAGGAAAAAATGTATTTTTATAGCGCCAGTTCAACACACCTGAGCAGGTAACTTTACTGCCCAAAGACCACCTCTTGATTCTGTGTGCTAACTGAGAGGAGCATGGACAGGTCCCGAGCGAAGCTGAAATCCTGGCACTTGGCTTGGGAATTTGGAATGGGATTTGGGGGTATTTTGATATTTGTAATAGTGCGTGGATTAGGTGGGTGTTAAAAGTTCACTTTTTAGGCGCATGACAGACCGAGGTAAGAGAGGAGGGGAATGTCCCGGGGTCGGGGGAGGCTGGCTTTGCGGGGGAAGTTCCATGGGACGATCCACAAAGCAGAGCTGTGATGTGCCCATTTGGCCTTCTCATGGGGAAGAGAAGTGTTTGGGGGCCATTGCCATTCTCTTGGCCGCACTAGAGCCTGACTGTCAGTGGTCCAGATATACGGTGGATGCATTTTCGTTCTTTGCATCCCACCCCCACCCCAGGACCTAGCGCAGAGTCTGCACGCAGCTAAGTGAAAGGTGACTCTTGAAGATACCTGATGGGCGGCTCACGGAGAAAACCCAAGGGAAAACTTCGATCAGTATAGGAAGGTGGGATTTTGGAACAGCCTTGTCTTCAACCCTGGGGGACAACATCCAGGCTGGGGGCTGGTGCCCCGTCCCCTGGGCTTCTAGCCTCTGGGGCTGTACTAACACTTGTGGCAGGAGGAGCCACCCCCAGCCCCTAGCTTCGTGCCGAAGCTCCACCTGCTTCCACAGCCCAGTAGCCCCCGGGGCTCACAGGGGATGTAGATTTCACCGTACCCATGATGCTGCAGCCCCCGCTGCTCTTGAGGACGCTGGTGTCCCCTGGACAGTACACGGGTGTGCTGACCACACTTGGCTCGTAGAGGATGTGCCTTTGGAGCTGTTCACAGCTGCGGGAACAGGAAAGGATACTCAGGGCCCTGCCCTGAAACATCTCGGTCAGGCCAGGCCCCCACCTGCTGCAGCTCCCTTCTAAGGACATTCCCATCCCAGCTACCAACTTCCATGTCTCTCACTCTGGCCACATAAAGTGCTTAGCAGTTCCCCATGTGTCTCTCCTCTTGCCCCAGAGCCCTATCTTCTGCTTCACCCTCTCTGTTTCTATTTGTCTGAGCCTGCTTCAAATCGTCTTTCTCCAGAAAAACATCCCCTTGTCTATATGGTTCCTTGCAGCTTCTGGGCCCTGAAGCACTGGGACCACGCTGCATGTCTGCCCCTGATTCTCACTCCCATAGACTTGGGTAGCTCTGAGGGAGAGCCTTTCCATCTTCCAGGAGCTCCAGGCAAACAGAACTCTTCCTTTGGGGTGGGGGAAGCACGCGGAGGTTTGGGCAGGGGCCAGCGTGGTCTATTATGGGTTGATCAGCTCCCAAGATCCCAGAACCGCTGGGGAGGGCTCTTCTACTCACAGATATTCACGGGCCCAACGCCTTCATGCAGCCTGGGGGTGGGAGGCAAAGGAGACACAAGGGAACTGCATCAGAGAATGAGGCCAAGAAGCACGTGGCACCCCACCACTTCTGCCTGCTCCATGGACCCTGTCAGCGAGGAGGGCCTGTGGTCTGCGTGCTGTTTTAGATTTTCCACGACTGTGGGATGGGCAATGGCAGCAACAGCAAGCAGAGGGCAGGAGAACAGACATACCTGGTGCCCATCCTTGACTGACCCGTGCTCCTCGCCCTCCAGCAGGCGCCTGTAGGTGGCGATCTCGATGTCCAGGCCCAGCTTGGAGTTCATCACCTGCTGGAACTCCTTGAGCAGGCAGGCCATATCCTGCCTGGTCTTCTGCAGGGCCTCCTCCAGCCCAGCCAGCTTGCACTTGGCGTCGTTGAGGGCCGCCTCCCCCTGCTGCTCCGCCTCGGGCATGGCGCACCCTCCAGTTTGCAGCGCTGGGAGGAGAGGGCACAGAAAGGCATTACGGGGCGCCCTGGAGAACAGAGAACACGGTCGTTGTGAGGCAATTAGAAACAATATATATTGGTCTCTTCCCCCAGTTTCTGGACAGAACGCCCCCAAACCTTGCAATTTCCTAAATGATAAGCACACTAAGATCATCCTTTGTTCTAACGTTTGGTCTTTGACCCTGGTTTCTGACACAGAGTCCCTAAACCCCTTAGAATTTCCTGGGTATTGGCAATGTCTTTTGTTTAATTAAGGTGACTCTAGGTAGGCTCCTGGATGGGGGCTGGTCACCAGAAAGACCAAGCCATGATTAGAAGCTGGGAATTTTCAGCCCACCCTGCAAATCTCCCGAGAGGGGAGAGAGGCTGGGAACGGAGGTAATAATTGATCGTGCCTAGGAGAGGAAGCCTCCATAAAATCCCAACAGTAGAGGATTCAGAGAGCCTCCAGGCTGGTGACCAGGCGGAGGTGTGGAGAGAATGGCACGCCTGGAGAGGGCATGGAAGCTCCACGCCCCTCCCACATACCTTGCCTTATCCATCTCTTCCACCTGGGTGTTCATCCGTATCCCTTATCATATGCTTTTATAATAAAGCAGTAGATATAAAGGAATCTATTTTCCTGAGTTCTGTGAGCAACTCCAGCAAATTAATCAAACCTGAGGAGGGGGGTCATGGAGACCTCCAATATATAGCCGATTGCTCAGAAACACAACCTGGACTTGTGATTAGCATCTGAACTGGAGGCAGCCTTGTGGGACTTGGGGGGCAGTCCCTAACCTGTGGGATCTGATGCTATCTCCAGGTAGGTAGTGTCAGAAGTGCGTTAAGTTGTAGAACACCCAGCTGGTGTTGCAGAACTGGTTAGTATGGAAACACCCTTCCCCCATATCTGGTATCAGAAAGTGCTGTGAATGTGATAGTGGGAGGGTAAAGGAGGGACACAGGAGGAAGAGTGAGTTTTTCCTACAGTCATGGTTATGTGTCAGATTCAAATCTGCTGTGGGTTTCATCCTAGGATTGCGACATCTGGTTCCTCTGGGGGATGGGGACCAGTTCTCTTGTCTATAACACCTCAAGGAGATCTGTGAGTTTCCTCTAGATAAGCCAAACAATTTCTTTGTGACTAATAGATTTTAAGTGTCTGCCTGGTCTTCACTAGCCTAGGAGAAGAGAGTGAGTCTGAGTTTATGAACTCTGCGGGGTCACCTTGAATTTCAGGATCATAGAATTAGAGTCTTTGGTTGGAAGGGGCCTTGGAGAACATCTTTTCTATACTCCCATCTAGTGAAGAATCCTTGCTATTCCATCTTGATGCAGTAGGTTGCCTAGCTTCTGTTGGGGGCCTCACTGTTTCCTGAGCCTGCTCATCCTGCTGTGGGTCAGCTCTTCTGTAGAAAGGGCTCGCTCCCTCTCGTGGGAAACAGCGCAAGTTTATTCCCTCCTCGACTGGGCCCCCAGGGAGGATGGACTCCCCCATCACGACCAAGACCAGATGGCGGGTTACCCTGTGATGGCCTCATCTGGGCTTTGACATTCTCAATGTCTTGCTGCAACCACTGAATCAGCTTGTTTATTTCCAGAATCTCGTTCTTGCCGTTGTGGAGGTTGTCACAGCGGGTCCCGGCTGTCAGCCGCAGCTCCTCATACTACCACACAGGGAGGTCAGAACCTGGGCACCCACACTGTTGTCCCTCCCAGCCCCCTTCCCCACTGTCCCCCGTGTCTCCTCTCCTAACTTCCTGGGTCAGGTGCTTTTGGATTCTTATACTTGTTCTGTTCCCCATCCCCTATCCATTTCTGGTCCTTTTCTGGGCTATTCCTTATTCCTTTCTCATATTCCAGCCCTGAATCTTTAGGCTTATTAAATTCTCCTCTAAGCTCCAAACTCGCCTCCTCTCTGTTCAGTGATTCTGTGTCTTGTCCTTTTCTCTCCGCCCTGGGATTTCCCTCCTTTTTTCTCCATCCCTGCTCTGGACCTTGGAAAGAGATTCTGTGCTCAGCCTGGGGTACCTAACCGACCAAGGCCTGAGGACACAGCACATCTGCCCCCGCCAGGGTGAATATGTTTGTATATTCTCCTTCAAAACAATTGAAAACAAAATGCAATATTATTTCCTATCTTGGTTTAACACTTTTTTATTAAACTTTTGTACATTGAATCTGATTTCTGAATAGTGTGTTATAGATTACATTAATAGATTAAACATTTAGCCAACTTTGTATTTTCTGCATATAATGGATGGGAGCGTTTTGCATAGAAAATGCAAAACAAGATAAGCACAAGTCAGTCTCTTTGGTTATTGTGAAAAAGCTTGTAGTTGCCCAATCAATACCCATTCTCCTCTTCTTCAAACAGAAGCCCAGATAAGAGAATATTTCTCAGCTTTCTCATCAACGAGGTGCACGGCCATTGCTGGGTAGGGCTTCTAGGAAAGCTGTTTAAAGTCAGAGATGATTCAGTTGTCATGTTCCTTTTGCCCTCTCTTCTTCTGCCTGCTTGGAATGAACATGTGAGATTGGTGGTATCGCAGCCATCTTGGGACATGGGGCAACCATGAGGATTAAAGCACTATGCTAAGAATGACAGAAAAGAAAGCTAGAAGGAGCCTGTGTTCCTGATGGTGACACAGAACCCCAGAGTCATCTGTGGGCAGTCTACTTCTTTACTTTCAAATTATTTGAGAAAAAAGTAAAAATCAAATTTGTTTCAACTGTCATTATTATTATTGATTTCTGATCCTCACGGCTAAATACAATTTTTAAATAATAGAGTTATCTTTCTGGTTCTAACTTAGGAGGATGGGAAACTGTGGTTATCTTTCCTGAGCCCACCTGACTGATGAATGGCCCGGGAGAGAAACTGGAGGAGGGGCCGGCCAGAGCAAAACCTGGCCGTGGGTGAGCCACAGACTGAGTCACAGGGAGCTGACGCCAGGCCGGGGTTTGATACCTTGATCACCATGATCTCCAGAAAAAGGGTAGAGCATTGCTTGGGACACTCCCTGGAGATTGGTGCCCATTGCCTTCAGAAAAAAGTCCAAAGGCCTCAGTGCAGCTCTGCAGATCTGCTGTGATCTGGCCCTGTGTCTCCAGCTGCATTTCTTTCATGGTGCTTCCTTTCATGCCTCACCTCAGCCAGACGTCCTTTCCCCCATGCTTATGGAAATCATACTTGGCCTTCGAGATCCAGACCACACCCCAGCGCCTCCGCCTTTCCAGACACAATTTGTTACTTGCATCATCATCCTATTCCCTTGGCCTGCAGCTTGACCTTAGCGGTCACTTCATGCTACCTCGTATCTCAGTTTGGCTGGTTACACGTTTCTCTCCCGTGGACTGTAATTTCCTTGAGGATGGGGATGCTGTGACTCTTAGTATCCTCATGGTTCCACACACCCCAGTAAGGCCCTCCTTCCCTGGCCACCCTGTTGCAAACCGTATTCACACCACACTCCCTACGCTTCACCCTGATTTATTTTCTCCATAACACGTGTCCATCTAACATACATCCACTGTACTTATTCGTCTTGCCTGTCCCGCCCCTGCCCCTGCCTCCGGAATGAAAGTGACACGAAGGCAGGGATTGTTTGTGCTGTTCCCTGCTGGACCTCCAGCACCTAGAACGGTGCTTGGCAAACGACGGATGCTCAATAAATGAATGAATGAATGAGTGAATAATAATGGTGCCTTTCACAGATAGGGTGGGCAAGACTGAGATGATAATATTTGTCAAATCAAATTGCCCTCAGGGACACCAACTGCCCTCCCAGCAAGGCCCTAATTACCTAAGTCTGGGGCCACCTGAATCACGGTTTCTGCTCCACTATTAGTAACCACCCCATGCCATTAGCCTCTTCCCATGCCCGGAAGCCCAGAGTCCTCTTTGTCATCATTGCCAATTAGCATTCCTTGCCAGTTAGCATTCCTTGCCACACCAGGGCCTGGGTGTGGCATGGCCCTCAGTCTCTCCTCACCCGCTTCCTGGGGGATAGTGGGCCTGGGGTCCCCCGGGCCCCGCCTGGGCCTCCCCCGGCTCTGGTACCAGGCCTCTGCTTGTGCTTTGCTGCGGCTGGAGATTTTGTCGTACTGGGCTTCGATCTGGGAAACGATGCCGCCCGCCTGCAGCTCCTGGCTTTTGTCCACCTTCACAATGATGGAGGTCTCTGAGATCTGAGACTGCAGCAGGCTGATCTCCTGGGTGTGGGGACCCTGGGAGATTGGCCCCTGGCTGACCACCTGTGGGCAGCATGGCTGCAGGTATCTCCTCATATAAGCTTTTCAGGAAGTCGATCTCCTGGACCAGACCTCCACATTGGTCTCCAGGTCAGCCTTTATCAGGAAGGCTGTGTCCACATCCTGCAGCCAGAGAAATGACAGTCGTAACCTGGGGCCACCCCTCTGCCAGCTGGGCCACGAGGCAAGGTGGTAGCAGGTGGCGGGTGTGGGACCCACCTTTCCTCACTTAGGCCTATGTGGAAGGGAAGGGGTGACAAAGCCAAGGATGGAGTGAGGGGTCCCCAGCCCCAGGACCCCATGCCTGGGCCTGGCATTCTGATGGGGAAGCATCTGAAGACAATGGGGTTAAAGGAGCCTTGAATGCATTCCTCAGAGCTCCCTATGGACCTCAGGCCAGAAAATACATCGCTATCTATGTGAGGGATCAACAAGATGATTTTCATCTCTGGGAGTTTGAGTCAGAGTCTTTGTTTTGGCTTTGATTTGGCATTTGCAACATCTCCAGCTTCTTGGGCAGGTGTAAATACAACCCTTAACATGAGTTGGGAGGTGGAGGCCAGGTCAGTCCCTGTCCTTCTGCAAGGGGCGGGGGAGGCTGGCCTTCCTCTCTCCCAGGGTCTGCGGGGTGGGCGGGCTGCAGGCACATTCGGACACGGTCCAGGGGCTGAGTGTCCCCAGGCCCAGTGGGCCAGCTCAGGGGGCCTTCTCCTTCCCTGGGCCATCCTCCCTCACCTTCTTCAAGGCAACAAACTCATTCTCAGCAGAGGGCTGCAGGGAGAGCTCCTCTTCATATCTGGCGGAATGGGCAGGGGAAAATGTTTTAGTTGGGCTTGTGGGGTTTGAAAGGGAGTTGGTATCAGGCCTGAGGGTAGGAACCTCTGGGGGCAAATCCGTGTCTCACCGACTGAATGCCCTAGGGAGGCACCAGGTCCAGCCCCATCTCTGGACACGTCTGGCTCCTCCATCCACTCAACACAGATGACTTTTATCATTGCTTCTCATTAGCAAGTTTACCTTCCATGCCACTGCCCAGTAGCCTGTTCCTGTGTCGAATCATTCTCTGGGAAGTCCTTCTTAAAGCTACCTTTATTCTATCTTGCTGCTGAGGAAGCTTACGTCATCTAGGCGTTCCCTCTTGGAGGGCAGTGAAGAGTTGGCTGCCTGCTGCTGGCGCAGCTGTCTTTTCTGAGTTGTTCTGAGAGTTGACTGTAGTCACTGAAATCCCAGCTGACCCCGAGCCCCTCCTCACCAAGAGAGTTCTGAGCCTGGCCTCTGCCTGCAGCTCACTTGCAGAGACAGCAATTACTCACTCTACCAGATCCTCAGAGACAGCCCGCCTATTTCCTCTAGGCCCCCAAGGAGCTCCTCACCCACTCACTGCCCCCGAAGGCAACGGAATCAGGGTCAGGGATTTAGTCTGGCCGAATGACTCACTTTGATGAGTGACATCGATGCATTTAAAGCTTCCCCATGCTTCCTAATGCCTGTCCTTCCGTTTTCCAGCATAACTCTGGCGCTGCGCAGGCTCAGGACACTGAGCCTGCCACCTGGGTTTCAACCCCAGCTCTGTCCTGTGCTAGTCATGTGACTTTGGGTAAGTGACTGGGCCTCTCTGGGCCTCAGTTTCATCATCTGTAGAATGAGGATAACACTGGTCCTGCCTCACAGAGCTGCTGTGTTACAAATATCACACTAGTTAACGTCTGCAAAGCACCACGCCTATGCCTGGCACAGGGTACTGTGTATTTGCTATTATTGTTAAAATACCATCTGGTCTCATCCTTCTCCCATTGCCCCACTTTTAAAATCAAAAGTCCTGGGCTTCCCTGGTGGCGCAGTGGTTGAGAGTCCGCCTGCCGATGCAGGGGACACGGGTTCACGCCCCGATCTGGGAAGATCCCACATGCTGCGGAGCGGCTGGACCCGTGAGCCATGGCCGCTGAGCCTGCGCGTCCGGAGCCTGTGCTCCGCAAAGGGAGAGGCCACAACAGTGAGAGGCCCGTGTACCGCAAAAAAAAAAAAAAACAAAGAGTCATGTACCCCAATGTTCACTGCAGCTCTATTTACAATGGCCAGAACATGGAAGGAAACTAAGTGTCCATCGACAGATGAATGGATAAAGAAGATGTGGCACATATATGTAATGGAACATTACTCAGCCATAAAAAGAAATGAAACTGAGTTATTTATAGTGAGGTGGATAGACTTAGAGTCTGTCATACAGAGTGAAGTAAGTCAGAAAGAGAAAACAAATACCATATGCTAACACATATATATGGAATCTAAAAAAAAAAAGTTTCTGACAAACCTAGGGGCAGGACAGGAATAAAGACGCAGACATAGAGAATGGACTTGAGGACAAGGGGAGGGGGAAGGGTAAGCTGGAACGAAATGAGAGAGTAGCAATGACATATATACGCTACCAAATGTAAAACAGATAGCTAGTGGGAAGCAGCTGCATCTCACAGGGAGATCAGCTCAGTGGTTTGTGACCACTTAGAAGGGTGGGATAGGGAGGCTGGGAGGGAAACGCAAGAGGGATGGGATATGGGGATATATGTGTACATATAGCTGATTCACTTTTTTGTACAGCAGAAACTAACACAACATTGTAAAGCATTTATACTCTAATAAAGATGTTAAAAAAAAAGAAAGGTGTGGAATTCGGGGAGGTGGGAGGTGCAGCCGATGGCTCTTCCAAACCCATGCAGAAGGATTACATCAAACCTCCCATTGCCCCCTCTGTGGCCCCTCTCTCACTTGCAAAGAGGTAAGAATGGTGACTTTAAAGACCCTCCTAATACAGCTCTTTTTAACGAACTCAGAACCTCAAACCTTCTCAAAATGAACCCCCTATAGATGGGATCCCCTCCAATGCCCCCCCTATAGATGGGATCCCCTCCAATGCCCCCTGTATCCCTGCCACCCTCCAGCATGCCCACCAGCTCCCCAGACCCCAGCCACATACACTCCAAACGATACAAGAAGATGTCATACTCACAGATGTTAACTGGAGAAACACCCTCTCCGCTCGGCCTGATTGGGGGGGAGGGGGGAGAAGGAAGGTTACTGTGGTGTCCAGCAGCTTACAGCCATTGGAAGCGACGTTTTTGCAATTGTTTTAAATGTATTTAGAAAAACCTGAATTATTTTTTATTGCAGAAGTAATGGAGGTTGAAATTATTTAAATACTAGTAGTATTAAAAATAATAATCTAATGAATGAAATAATGCAGAGTTTGGGGTTCATAGGAGTCAAACCTGTAATCTCAGAAACACATTTTTTGGTGTAAATGAGGTAGACACCTTAAGAAAATTAAAGCTAATCATATGCTACTGTCAGCTGGAAAGGTAGGGGTATCATAGAACAAGAAGAGCTCTCTTTCAATAATGGACTCTTGTCAGGCACTGAGGCTATTACAGGTGTGGAGAGGAGTCTGAGTCGTAAGTGTAACGATAACAATAGTAAGTCTATCATTGTAGCAAGCAGAGTAGTTTCGCTTTAGCATCTTGAGGGCAGAAGTGGCATTCATTATAAACACAGACAGAACACTAAAAAGGGCTACCTACCTACTGCCTACATTATGCCACTTAATTCTCTCAACACCCCATTAAGTAGGTTTTATTATCTCAGTTTTACAGATGGCGAAATTGAAGATCAGAGAGGTTAACTAACTTGCCCATGATCACAAAGCTGGATTTGAGGTCAGATTCATTTGACTCCAGAGCGCATATCTTTGGCCATTAAACTGAAAGATAGCTAACATTTATTGACCATTTGCTGTGTCCCATGCATTGTTCTAAGAGCTTCATATATAGTCCCTCACTTTGGCCCCCTTAATAACATATAAGATAGAAACTGTGGTTATCCCCATTTTACAGGTGAGGACTGGAGAGATGAAGTAATTGGCCCTTGGTCACACAGCTGGTAACTGGCGAGCACAAAACTCCCATGGGGCTTTGGGGATCATGTGACCTGGCCTCTTTATTCCATCACTAATGAAATTGAAGGCTGGGGTTGGGCAGGGGAGGGGATACTGAGTTTCCTAAGCTTACATAGCTAGTTAGTGGTAGACCTGTCAGCCCAAATCCTAGGACAATTTATTCTCAGTTCATACCACATATCCAGACCCACCGTGTAACCAACTTTCTCCTTTGATAGAAGTTGATTACGGAGATCCAATCAGCTCCTAAATTTCTATCGGGTGCTAAAAGTAGTTACACCTCAAATGTGGGAATCTGCTCATGATTTCCCTGGAAAGAAATTGCACCTGTATTCTTTGTCATAGTCCAATTCCACGTGCGTTTTGCTCCCTTTTCCAGGCAAGGAGGGGCCTGCAGCACCTGGGCCCCTAGGAATGCCCAGGCAGCTGGGATGGAGTTGGTGCATCTGCCCTCACTTGCACTCCTCGCCCTCCAGCAGCTTCCTGTAAGTGGCGACCTCCATGTCCAAGGCCAGCTTGATGTTCATGAGCTCCTGTACTCACGCAGCAGCTGTGCCATGTCCCGCTTGGCCTTCTGCAGGGCCTCCTCCAGGTCCACCAGCTTGGCCCGTGCATCCTTGAGGGCCAGTTCTCCGTGCTGTTCCGCGTCGGCGATGGCTGTGTGCAGGCTGGCACACTGTAAGGAAAGGAGGAAGCCGTGAGCCTTACTGCTAACCTCTGGAGATCTGGTGCTTCTTGGGTAGGAGTCCTGTAAGAGTGGCAGAATGACCCAGAAGAATTGAGTGTGTGGGGAGCTCTGGGCCCTGCCAGAATGTACCTGCATCTTGACGTTGTCGATCCCGGCTCTCAGCCTCTGGATCATCCGGTCCGTCTCAGAGATCTCTCGTTTGGTGTTGTGGAGATCATCGCCGGGCCGGCCTGCCGTGACCTGCAGCTCCTCGTACTGATGCCACCAGAGTAGAGTCAGTCACTCCATCAAACACTGGCAAGGGCACTACCTGTGCACCCAGCCTGACCCTCGGTGCCATGAGCGGGCCCATCCATTCACTGATCGTTCGCACATTCCCTCGCTTGTTTCTTGAGCACATCTACTCGCCAGGTGTGTCCTGGGCTCTGGGAATATCATGAAGAGCATAATCAGAGCCCTGCCTACAGTTTTCTGGCAACAATCAAACCAGCATATTATCGAGTTTATGGTTCCAAACTGAGATGAGTCCCTTAGGAATTGAACAGTGGCTTATGGGGGTGTGATAAAGGAATCTGACCTAGGTATGGGAGTGGCTGGGGGGATGGGCAGGGAAGTCCTTCAAGAGATGGAGATATTTGAGCCGGGCGCTGAAGGCTGGGAAGGATTGACTTAAGTGACCGGCTTGCGGGAGAATATTCCAGACCGGGAAACAGCCTGTGTGCGAACACCCTGGATAGGAAAGCGCACGCAGAGCTCTAGGAGTAACAGGTGACTTGGCATTGTCCTTGGGGGGGTGGTTCTTGGTCACGGGGCATACGTCCAGACCAACTGTGACCATGAATTTTGGTGGCCCTCCTGACACAGGTGTTGGGGAAACAGGGAGGAGATGCAGGGGAACGGTGTTGGACGGTGTCCAGAATGTAGAGTACCCCGTTCTGAAGACTTTGTAACAGAATCCTCCATCTCAGGTGGCTCTCTGTCTAATAGTGCGTATCCAGGACACACTCATTTAGGAGAAATAAATGCACCCTATGTCCTCCAGCAGCCTGAAGAAAACCCACGCCCTTGCCCAACAGAAGAAGAGCCCCTGCCTGAGTGAAGATCTGTCCAGTTTTGAAAGTGCTGAATAGTTCACCTTCTTCGTTTCTAGACACACACAGTTAAAGGGAACAGCAGCCTTGCCAGCAAAGGGAATCGTTCACTATACATTTCAACCATCCCACCTGGAGTTAAGTGCATCCCACCTCCACTTACCACCAAGGGGCTGCCTCGCCCTTGCACCCCTGGCACCTGACACCCTGCTTCCTTTCTACCACATTGCAGTGGTACGGACTAAGTCCATGCCCAGATCAGGGCAAGGGATGGGAGCCAGTTTGTAGGTGAGCAGCTGCCCCAGAAAAGCACCTGCATTTGGCAGAGAACTGATCTCATGGGTTGGACCATCCACGCTACTACACCCCTCCAAAGCCAAACCTTCTGGCCATCTGCGTCTTTGGATAGTAGCTCTCCGTGGTTATTCCAACCTCCCTCTTCCCAGTACAAACTCTTTTGTTCAGCAGTGTTCATTTCTGCCTTGCAGCCCCATGGGACCGCTTGCTCAGCCTTGAACCCCTCCCTGCTCCTTGGCAATCTTTTCCTCTCATTGCTTCCAACACAGACTGAAAACCCACCCTTCTTGGAAGTGTTTTATTAGTGCTTTTTCCTTTCTGTGACTGTTCATTCACTTCATGGCCTCCCAGACCTTGGATTCCTTTTGTAGCTCATTCATTTACAGCTTTGTAACCCTGCTTGTCATATAGTAGGAGCTCCGTAAATAAACAAGCCCTTTAGAAATAGTTTTATGACCGTTTCTTGGTTGGTTGAGTCTCATCCAACCCCCAACCAGTTGTAAGTGGTGTGGGGACTGTGACTGTCCTTTTGAGCACCCAGCATTTCTTGACCACATATCAGTGTGTGTGTATTAGGGTTTCCGCATGCATTTCAGGCTTAGTTTTCATAGTTTTCAACTTGGCTCCTGCCAAGTTGAAAGAAACAGGAATGCTCACATGATTCCTGAGGCTTGTGGCTAGCAGTTAAACAATGATTTGGGGCTTCAGAGAACACTAGCCCTGGAGCCTATCACGGAGGTGCCCACGCTCACCTTGGTCTGGTACCAGGACACAGCATCAGCCCGGCTGCGGTTGGCGATGTCCTCGTACTGGGCTTTGACCTCGGCGATGATGCCATCCAGGTCCAGGCTGCAGTTGTGGTCCATGGACAGGACCACCGATGTGTCGCTGACCCGGGTCTGCATCTGGGACAGCTCCTGCAGAGCCAGTTAACTCAGCATCACTACAGCAAAAAAAGAAGGGGTCTCGAAATCATGCAGTTGACCTCCCATCTAAGTCAGGAATCCTTTGGCAACCCCGGCAGGGATTTCCCAGCTCTTCTTATGCCAGTCATTTGATGGAGGGGGAGGTCCCATGTCAACCTCTGAGGAGTTTCTGGGTCATAGATCAGTGTGATGGGAGTGTGTCCTCAGCATCTCTTCTCAGGGCTTCCTTCTGTGTATTTTCCCTGAGTATGAAGGATGAGTAAGTGTTCTCTGAATCCAAATTATATCAGGTTGAATACGACTTATGTGATTCATATGCCAACATTAAAGGTTTCTTCGGGATTGGGTGATTTTTCGGACCCTGCTCTCCTCCCCCTGCACAGTGTGAATTCATCACTCTCTACCCCTCTCTCCCCTTCCACAGACCCAGGTCTCTGCCATCAGAGTGGCAGTGCCCAGAAAGAGGCATCTTCAGGGGCCAAGAAACACCCTGACCGAAGGGCTGAGGGGCAGCTTGCCTTATGAACTTTCTGGGATGGGGAAGGGAGAGGTGGGTCTTAATTCCTTGGAAATGTTACCCAACGACATGGGATTTTAGGAATCAGCACTCCCTCCTTGCTAGGCCATGGGGTTGGGGGCAGAAGCCTCAGAGGTGGGGTGGGGTTGAACGTGGCAGGATTTCAAGCAGTTCTTCCCAATACCCATGACCTCCTAAGCCCTCCATCCCGGGTAGAGGCACTATATGGATAACACCCTGCCACATCCTATTCTTTTCAGGGTCCAGACATAGGAGGGACAAACACACTTGCAGGCTCTTACTGCCTCAAAGAGCACCCGGAGGAAATTGGTCCCTTTGGTCAGAGAGTTGACCTTGGCCTCCAGGTCCACCTTGTCCATGTAGGGGGCATCCAAGTCCTGGAAAGACAGCACAGAATGCTCCTCTGAAACCCTGGCACCAGGCAGCAAGTCCAAAAGAAGCTGGGCAGACTCTTCCTCCATGGCCCTTACAGTTTGGATTTTAGCAAACTCTGTATCTGGAGTTTGGGGTTGGGGGTGGGTGATTGCTGGGAACTGCAGGCTCGAATCTCCTGGGCTAACCGAAACCCAAGCAGGGTCATTGGGGCCATAAATACAGAGGGAGGATTTTGGCAGGTTTGAGCTATCCAGATATTCTCAAGGTTGAAGTCACTTTTCTTGGGCGGCCTAAGGGTCCATCACCCCACACTCCAGGATTCGGTTTTGAATTTTCTCCTTTGAGAGACATTCCCAACCACTTTCTTCAGAGCCGCAAACTCATTCTCAGCAGCCGTGTGCTTGTTAACTTCATCCTCGTCCCCGTAAGCACAGAGGAGAGAGGGCGTGCTTGTGAGTAAGGGTTATTTTTTGTTTTATTTTTTAACATCTTTATTGGAGTATAATTGCTTTACAATGGTGTGTTAGTTTCTGCTTTATAACAAAGTGAATCAGTTATACATATACATATGTTCCCATATCTCTTCCCTCTTGCATCTCCCTCCCTCCCACCCTCCCTATCCCACCCCTCTAGGTGGTCACAAAGCACCGAGTTGATCTCCCTGTTCTATGTGGCTGCTTCCCACTAGCTATCTATTTTACGTTTGGTACTGTATATATGTCCATGCCACTCTCTCACTCTGTCACAGCTTACCCTTCCCCCTCCCCATATCCTCAAGTCCATTCTCTAGTAGGTCTGTGTCTTTATTCCCGTGTTACCCCTAGGTTCTTCATAACCTTTTTTTTTCTTAGATTCCATATACCTGTGTTAGCATACGGTATTTTTTCCCTCTTTCTGACTTACTTCCCTCTGTATGACAGACTCTAGGTCTACCCACCTCACTACAAATAACTCAATTTCATTTCTTCTTATGACTGAGTAATATTCCATTATATATATGTGCCACATCTTCTTTATCCATTCATCTGTTGATGGACACTTAGGTTGCTTCCATGTCCTGGCTATTGTAAATAGAGCTGCAATGAACATTGTGATACATGACTCCTTTTGAATTATGGTTTTCTCAGGTTTTATGCCCAGTAGTGGGGTTGCTGGGTCATATGGTAATTCTATTTTTAGTTTTTTAAGGACCCTCCATACTGTTCTCCATAGTGGCTGTATCAATTTACATTCCCACCAACAGTGCAAGGGTGTTCCCTTTTCTCCACACCCTCTCCAGCATTTATGAGTGAGTGTTTGATTGAACTCTTCCCAGACCGAGGAGGACTGTACTGGTGCAACAGGAGCTAAGAAACCTTAAGTTCTTCCCAGCTCTTCCGCTGACCTGTGTGTGACTTTGGGTAATTCACTTAACCTCTATTTCTCCCCCTGTAAAAGGGGAATAATTTCTTCTGCCAGAGTTTCTTTTTCCCTTTTTTCTTTTGTAAGACTAGAAGGTGAGCATGCAACTGATAGGAATAGAAATACACATTTATGCAACTCCATCCTCTTAGAGATGCACAATTCCAATCTTTAAAAAATTTTGCTGGGCTTCCCTGGTGGCACAGTGGTTGAGAATCTGCCTGCCAATGCAGGGGATACGGGTTCGAGCCCTGATCTGGGAAGATCCCACATGCCGCGGAGCAACTAGGCCCATGAGCCACAACTACTGAGCCTGCGTGTCTGGAGCCTGTGCTCTGCAACAAGAAAGGCTGCGACAGTGAGAGGCCCGCGCACCGCGATGAAGAGTGGCCCCCGCTCGCCACAACTAGAGAAAGCCCTCACACAGAAACGAAGACCCAACACAGCCAAAAATAAAAATAAAATAATAAAAAAAAAGCAGATGCTTGCTTTACAAAAAAGAAAAAAAATTTTTGCTGCCTCAAGTGCCTGCTGGAACTGTGGGGTAAACTTTGTTCAGGACACTGTTCCGGTCGATTTTGATATATTTTCACTGAACCTCAGGGCAGTCATTTAAGTAGTGTGCTTTTAGTGAGTAGGTGTTGCTCTAACTCAGAAACCAAGGGTGAGCCAGCTAAGGGATTGGCGAGGACCGTCCTTTCTGTTAGATACCTCACCTACTGTAGCCTGGGTGATGGCAAGTCAAAATTGCCTCCCCTGAGGAGGATCAGATGGACTGGTTTATACTCTAGTGTGCATCTGGGAAATGCAGGTGTCTCAATAACAGAGCCCATGTCCAGCAGAGTTAAATAATAAGCCGATTATAAAATAATATATTGCTTTCCAGAGTCGGAATCTTTTGTGAGATGACGCAGATGTCCCTTGGCAGTCACGGAGACAGACAGAGTAGGCTTCTTGTTAATAGTGATGCATGAGATGAGGGTCCCTTGGTTACCCCATACTTTGCTGTCTTCTTCTCATGAGATAATGACTGCAAGTCCAAACCTCCCTGACACGGGCATCTGCTCCTTCGCACCCCTCTGGTCCTCATAAAGCGGAGTTCTGGGATGACTGCATGTGATCTAAGGGTCTCCCACTCTCACCTGACTTTGAGATCTTCCACGACATCCTGCATGGTTCTCAGCTCAGCACCCAGCCTGCCCCTCTTGGTGGTGACGCTGTCCAACTGCCACTGGAGGTTGATGTAGGTGTTGAAGATGGGCTCCAGGCTCTGCCTCACGGTCTTGGTGCCCTGCTCCTGCAGCAGGCTCCATTTGGTCTCCAGGACCTCGTTCTGCTGCTCCAGGAACGGCATCTGGATGGGGGAAGAAGAGAGTGAAGTCTGGAGAAACTGGGGAGACAGAGCCAGACACCTCAATTAATACGGGAGAGAGGAAAAGTATGCCCATCTGCCAGTGATATAACTGACAACTCCACGTCAAAATGGAAAAGCCCATCATGCCACCCCGATGTTCTCTGGGGCTCCACAGAACTAGTGAAGTGGGCCTTGGAGGCCTCCATTCCTGGGGTAAGTGTCTCTACAACACCTGCTCTGGGTTAAGTTAGTTTGCCCAGGGAATTTAACAGCTTCACCCTTCCCTCTGTGTTGACTGAACCAGCTGGCATGGCTCCCAAGGAGGATGAGGGGGAATTCCCACAGGTCCTGCGGGGCCCCACCTGCAAATACCTCTGCCCCCGGGATTGCCGAGTGGATGCGCTTTCCCACAGGGAGGTCGTTGGGTGACTGCTGCGCTCTGGCCGGGGCCTCTCCAAAACTTCCTGCCAACCCAACCGCATGGACGAGATGCAGCCCCCGGCTCACCTTGTCAATGAAAGAGGCAAACTTGTCATTGAGGGTCTGGATCTGCTCCCGCTCTTCTTTCCGTACCCGCTGGATGGTGGGGTCAATTTGCAGGTTGAGGGGAGTCAGGAGACTGGTTGATGGTGACCTCTTGGATGCCTCCAGGGGGACAGACGGAGAAGCCAGGGCCCCCATAGCCCCCTCCAGTTCTGCCCCCATAGCCGAACCCACCACTGACCTCAATCTCTCTGCTCGCCCTGCCATCAAAGCCACTTCGGAAGCTGCTGCACCCACTGATGGAGACCCGCTTGGTCCCCCCCAGGTTGTAGAGGCTGAGGCTTCCACAGCTGGTCCCAGCACCGCTGATCCTTCCCATCCCTCCCCTGCCCACCCCGGGGAGTGGGCCACAGAGACGGAGCTGAAGCGAGAGCGGCTGGTGGCTAGGGTGGTGGCTGAGGCCATGCTGAAGCCCCTGCGGCTGCCTGTCTGGAAGGTGAGAGTGGACTGCCTGGACATGGTGGCTGGGAGAGGCTGGCGAGGAGAGCTCCTGATGTGGGTACGTGTGGAGGGGGATGGAGGAGACAGGGCAGCTGGGGCGCCCTGCCCCCTGGGCTTTTATGGGCCTCTGGGAGGGGCGGGGTGTGCTCAGGCAGGCCTCTGATGGCATCTCCTTGGCATCCACCAACCTTGAGCCCACACTCAGCTCCCCTCTGGAAACAGTGTAAAAGCCACTGGTTGGTTCCCTGACATCCCTCCCACATGTGGAAACTCCTTTCTAGTCGCAACTTGATCAGCAGATGAATGAGAAGCACGTAAATAGCTTTCAGTCACGTCCTAATCATGATCTTATAATGGACTCAGAAAACACTGCCTCATTTCTAAACCGCTCTCTTAGGCCTGGGACCAACTCCCTCTTGTCCAAACATCTTGTGTCAACCCCAGTGACTGCGGTTCACTGTTTCCCGTTCCTTCCTATCCCTTAGGTGTGCATCTTATTCCTGAGCACTTTCTGGGCAATTATCCCCCCTCCCGACCCCGTCCCCAGCTCAAGCAGTCCCTGCAGATCTTGAAAATCCTGCTCTACACTCACCTTTATCAGGAATCCAGCCATTTTGATTGCCTCTTTATTTTACTCCGAAGCTGCCAACTCTATTGCATGGGTCGCACACGACATTCTGGGGCGTCAGTGTGTGCGTCCGTGCACGCATGTATGTCCTGTCCATTCCTGTATAACGTGACCCTCAAGGCCAGGTCTTCTGCCTGCGTGGAGAGCAGTTGAGAGAGTGGGAAGATGGGTTTGAATCCCGGCCCTGCCGCTTCCTAGTGGTGAGACATGGGACCAGTCATGAAACTTCTCTGGGCCTCGGTGTGGGTGTCTGTAAAGTGGGGTTTGTGATGATTATTCACGGCAAAACAGCTTCTGCAACACTGAGGACATGTAAATGCTGAGCCAATGTTTGTTGTGTCTTCTTTCCTGATATAATCACGCATGTGTGAAGGAAGTGCTATCAAGGCGTCTGTCCTGAGCAAGTCTTGTGGGGATTCGAGAGAAGCAGAATGCACGTTCTTTTTCCTTAATAACAGGCTTGTGGTCCTGTTGGGAAGACAAAATGAAAACACACTGAGTAACTTATGAAAAGGTGGTACGCAGTAAAACACCACCTCTTGGCTCTGTTTCAGGTCGCCTTATTCCAGAAGTCTCCCTGACTGGCCGCTTTTCCTATAGATGGCCAAGGATCCTGACCCTTTAATCCTTCATCAAAAAGCCCCAGTGGCTACACTGAGTAGAGGACTTGCTTTTTGTTTTTTTCCCTGTTAGTCTTAAAAAAATTTTTTAAAATATTTTATACAATTTTAAAAGGTTACCTTCCATTTACAGTTATTACAAAATATTGGCTATATTCTTCATGCTGTAAAATACATCCTTGTGGCCTATCTTACACTCAATAATAGTTTGGACCTCCCACTCCCCTACTCCTATATTGACCCTCCTCACTGGTAACCAGTTTTTGTTCTCTATAACTGTGAGTCTGCTTCTTCTTTTGTTATAGTCACTAGTTTGTTGTATTTTTTAGATTCCATGTATAAGTAATATCATACAGTATTTGTCTTTCTCTCTCTGACTTATTTCACTTAGCATAATGCCCTCCAAGTCTATCCGTGTTGCTGCAAATGGCAAAATTTCAGTCTTTTTTATGGCTGAGTAGTATTCCAGTGCATATATGTACCATATCTTCTTTATCCATTCATCTGTTGATGGACACTCAGGTTGCTTCCATATTTTGGCAATTGTAAATAATGCTGCAATGAACATAAACACATGGAGGTTAAACAATATGCTACTAAGCAATCAATGGATCATGGAAAAAATTAAAGAGGAAATCAAAAATTCCTTAGAGACATGGGACTTCCCTGGTGGCGCAGTGGTTAAGAATCTGCCTGCCAATGCAGGGGACATGGGTTTGAGCCCTGGTCCAGGAAGATCCCACATGCCACGGAGCAACTAAGCCCGTGCACCACAACTACTGAGCCTGAGCTCTAGAGCCCAGGAGCCACAACTCCTGAGCCTGTGTGCCACAACTACTGAAGCTGGCACACCTAGAACCCATGCTCCACACCAACAGAAGCCACTGCAATGAGAAGCCTGCACACCGCAAGGAAGAGTAGCTCCCGCTCGCTGCAACTAGAGAAAGCTCACATGCAGCACCGAAGACCCAATGCAGCCAAAAATTAAAAATAAATTTATATTTAAAATATACCTAAAGACAAATGAAAATGAAAACATGATGATCCAAAACCTGTGAGATGCAGTAAAAGCAGTTCTCTTTTCTTTTTTTTTTATTCTTTAAAAATCAAAGTATAGTTGATTTACAATATTTCAGATATAGAGCGAAATGATTCAGTTTTAAGCAAAAGCCGTTCTAAGAGAGAAGTTTATAGTGATCCCTGTAGGTCTTGTTGACTGTGTCCTCCAGCCCCTATCCATCTAAATTGATAAGGAGTCTCCAAGGCTTCTCGTTCCCTTTTGTCTTCATCTCGCATCCCGGGGGCGGGGGTGGGGGCGGAGTCAGACAGAGAAATCCTTAGATCTTCTTTTGTCTTGCTGACTTCTTGCTTCTTGCAGTGGTTTTGGAGGATGGGAGAAGCTGAAATGTATTCCGTCTCTGTTTTGTTGATGAGGAAACTGAGTCCCCACTTGGTAAATGAAGGAGACCAACATTGCCGAGCTAGAGAGAAGCAGAGCCCCATTCCGTGGTCTCTCCACATAGGGGTCCTTTCAGAGGTGCACATGATGGGTTGGCAGACGCTCGCCAGCCTCAAGCAGCAGCTTGGCCCCTGGAGCGGCAGTTCTCTGTTTTCTGGGCTATTTCCTCCCTGGGGCTGAGGCCAGGGAACGGGCCTCTCCTCCATCGAGAAATTGCTTGAGAGTCTCATTTTCCACAGGGAACCCGTGAATCATAGCTTTTGTTGATACAGACCAGGAGGAGCACAGGAGTTCTCTTGCCTGGTTGCCAACGCGTCCAGATCCCAGCTGGCGTGGTGAATGCGTCTGCAGTGGAAAGAATAATCGTCTTTGCTCTCTGTAATCATGGCATGATGATCTTTCTCCCAGAAGGGACACTTGTTTCCTGAGCCATGCTGAGGAAACTCTTCAGAGCTTTCCAGGGAACAAAACCTTGTGAAGGGTCAAGGCTGGGAGGGCCTTTGTTGGCCCGTCCACGGGAATGGGAGTCACCGCAGCTCGTGCCCATTAAGCTTCCTGTGTGGAGGATGCTCCAGGCTGCTTTCCTTCCTGGGTCATGCCTTTCTTTCCCAAACCCTCTCCTGGGAGCCTATTCCAGGCATTGCCATATCATCTTGTTTCCAATCTTGTTTCCCTTGGCCATCACCTCTTGTCTGGGGTTTCCCACTTCCTTCCTTCCCTCCCTCCTCTCTCTAATTTTCCCACCTGGACCGTTGTTTCCAAAGCTAGATTGTCTTACTCGTTGACTTTGGTGAAGTAGATGGAAACAGATATGTATTACCTCTCTTTCTCCTTCACTCCCCCCTCCTGTGACCTTTGACCTTCACTGTGACCTTTACCCTGGTGGACAATGTCTACCTGAATGCCTAGGACACCCTGGCGTCCCACTTTAAAACCTCAGAACTTAGAGACTATGACATCTCTGCTTTCCTTCCTGCCAACGAGGTTTCTTTTTCGATTTTTAACCTCCTTTATAATTCTGCTTTGAACTCTCCCTGCAAGAAGCCTTCTCAGATAAACTGTGCCCAAGACCAGCCCCTTCACACCTGTTCCCTGAGCGGGCCTGTGTGTGGCTTGCACATCGGCGTATTGTTCCTCCTGCCTTGGTTTCCTGGTGGTCTGGAGGGTTGGGGTGTGTCCCCTTTCCCCTGCCCTGCCTCGTAGCACCCTACAGAGAATTGTGACTGCAGCTTACTGGACATAGGTTGTCTAATTTAAAGAAGAGCTTTAGGAACATATTCCTTTCTGTTCTCCAGATCTCCTGAGTTTCTCCAACACTGTACTGTTGGGTCTGTCTGGGAGGAGTTTTCTTGAGGTTTGAGGAGTCGTGGATGCAAAAGCTATAGTATGGGCTCTGGTGCCCAAGGCTGGAAGTTTCAAACTCCTCCACTTCCCCGTTCCTGCACCTTCTGCTCGGGTTGGTATCTCCCATCCTTAGAGGGATACTGAGGCTTTTGGTTGTGGTGGACTTCAAGGAGACTGACCCGAGGTGGCAACCAGGGCTTGAAGTCAGGGAAGAGGGGAGGAAAACATGGAGGCACACCTCCCAAGGCCATGGGGGTTGGGGGCACACCAAGGAGCTTTGGCTTCCAACCAGGCCAGGGCCAGAGTAGGGCAGGCTGGAGGGGGCAGAGGGGATTGGGTCATTCTCTAGAGCATGCTGGCTGATGCTCAGAGCCAGGGTCCCTGGGTACAGTGTCCGAGTCCCCAGGCCTCAGCCACCCACCCCCAATCCCTCAATATGCTAGATGCATCCCAGACAGCCCTCTCCTACTGTCTCAAGGAGTTCTGCTTGTAGTTAAAAACTATTTATTAGCACTTGCTATACGCCAGGTGTTCACTGATGGAGGTACAGGAGATATAGCAGTGAACAAGGCAGACAACTCCTTCCCTCCCGGAGCTCACATTGAAAGAGAAAGGGGGGTGGGGTCATCTGGAGGTTCAGTCACAGCCTGAGTCTCACAGCTTCTGGGGACTGAGCACAGTGATGATAATTCTGTTGCAGTGGTACCTGAGACATCCCACCAGAAACACTTTTCAACCTTGACTGTTCCTGCCGGGGCAGCCGACTTCCTCAACACTTGGCATCTCTAACAGGTACCACCCAGCCTGCCTGTACAGGGGTCAGACCTTCCACCACATGGCCCCTTTGCTCCTGCATTCAGTGGCAACAATTCCTCTCCAAAGGGACTAAACGTGCCAATTGACCACAAGAAACCACTGAGATTCAGGACTTGGGATGTGTACTTTCACACGGCCAGAACTTACCTGATCTGCTTCACTCCATTGCCCACATAACCAGGGCTTTCACTCAGGTCCAGATTCAATGGGCAGGTACAGAGCCTGGTGCAGGTGGGCAGGTGGCCCTCAAGGCCCTTTCCTCAATTTTAGCAGCAAATTGGGGTGCTCTTTCCATTCAAGCTTGTGCTTAAGAGAAGCGAGATGGAGCAGCCCCTTCCCTCCGTGATCAAGAGCTTCAGACACACCCAGCCGACGTGCATGTACAAAGCGTGGATGGACACATGGACACCCACGTCCTAAGGACATTCACGAGACGATAATCTACACATGAGTGTAGTGTTGACTGGGTGCGTCAGGATAGAGAGGCGAAGCAAAGGAGCAGAGTCAATCTTTAGAGCTGAGGGAGGCTCAGAGAGGACGAAACCAAGGATAGGAACCACTGAAGTCCACACAATCATCTGGTAGACAAGCCAGAGCTCCCGATCCCTTCTGATGCCTTTTGCCCCGGACGTCCCTCAGGTCATAGAGCCAGTGAGAAAAGCCGCCTTTGCCTGGGAAGCACAGCTGGGGCTCTTCCTGGAGGGAGGGGGTGGTATGATGCCAGCGTCTCAAGGGCTGTCACAGTGTCCCCCCCCCAGAAAGCATCTGGAAGGATTCAGATGTGTCTTGGCCATCTGCCTCTGACCATCTTAATGTCCTCCCATGTCCCCAGGAGGGGGCGCTTCACCAAGTCTCTCTGGTTGGTGCTGAGGAGGAGCTGCCAAACGGGGATGCTGCTGGGAGAGGAAAGTGGGGGAGCAATGGGATGCCCCTGGGCTCTTCCTGGGCCATCTGTGAACAGAGGAACACACTACCTAGGAATCCCGGCGAGGTAAACGTGCAACGTCGTCATGGTCTGTGGGCACAGACTGGGTGGGCTGGACGATACCCGAGCACCCAGGGAGGCTCTTTACACCATCCCATTGGCTCGTTACTGGGCTTGGGGGTAGCAGTTGAGGGTGGGTGTGTGTGTCACCAGCTGGGAAGAAACAGCCGGATGTGTCAGCCTCACGCCTGTGCTGGGCTGGGCACTGCCCAGTGTCTCGTGGGCTTGGATGTCATGGAAACGCTTTCTTCCTTCCTGCTTTCTAGTCTCATCCTCTCAGCCCCAGTTATTTTGACCTGAGCCTTCAGACAAGATGCAGTTGTTCATGTTTTCGTTCAACAAATATCTGTGGAACTTACATTGTACTCAGCACTGGGATACCAGAGTGAAGGGGGTCCCATTACCAACCCATCCAGGGAACAGACCATGAGGATAGTGCCACCGTATGGATAGGAGTAGGCATAGGGTGTGCACGGGGAGCTCTGACATAGCTGCCACGTGTCTAGGAAGTCAGGCCATGACACTGGGGTGTAGACGCCAGGCCCTTGCTTTCACCTCAGCTCCAGAAAAGTTCATGAAGTCCATGCTACAGAGGTCCCTATTTTATGGATGAGGAGAGTGAGGCCTAGAGTCCCACAGGAAGTTGAGGGTAAATCTGGAGTTAGGACTCTTTTCCCCTGTCCCCTAGCACAGGACTTGTGCCCATGTCACCCTGATCCCTGCTGGATAAAAGGCTCTGCACGATTCCCACCCCAAGGGGCTTGCTGGGCTGTGAGGAAGATAAAATTGACGTACTTATATGAAACAATAAAAGTCATATAAAGTGGCATACAACAGAATTTAAAAAGGTGAAATTCAGACAGTGAGCGGCATGACTGAATGCAGGATAGACGTTGAAGGCTGCAGATGAGCCTTGCTCTCCCTGCTGGCTCCGAGGACCACATTTTGGGTGCACACAAGAGGACGCAACCTCCTGAGCGTGGCAGGAGAGTCTGGGGGAGCTGGGTTGGTTTAACATTTCTCACTGATAAATCAGAGTGATTCCATTCACAGATCCTTGAGATGGGATTGCACTGATCTGCTGAATGCACACGTACCTTGTCTGTAACGTTGCATTACTGTCTAAAACCTTTTGGTGACACATTATTTACCTGGGTATTTCTACGGACAGGAGTTTATGGGTGGGGAGCTGTGTTCTCCACCATCCCCTGGAGGGCCGGGCCTGCGGCCTCGGAGTCCCTGTCTCATTCTGGACTGCCTGACGCCCAGCTGACCTGCGGGCACCCTGTGAGCATACGCTGTTGATGAGGATGGTGACAACGATGATGGTGTTGGGAAACCAAGAGCCATTAAGCTGGGAGCGATTGGCCCCAGGTAACTGGAGAGCAGGTAGCTCTCCATGCTCTGCTTTAAGAGGGTAAATATTCAAACGCCTAGAGACAGAGGGATGAAAAATTAAGATCTGTGAGTTGTTACCGCAAAAGAATTTTTCTCTTTGAAGAAGGACTCAGCAGAGGACACTTCCCACTGGTCAGCTCTTTTTGCGTGCACTCAAAGTGTGATTGACTGATACGCAGCTTCCCTGGAGGGCTTCTAGGAAAAGCCCTCTGCAAAACCACGTGTATTTCTGGGATCTGATGGGATGAAATCGTTTTCACGAAACGACCAGCGCCATGTCTGTGCTGCAGGTCACACTGAGCGGCCAGGGCACTGCTCTCACCTTACTTCCGGGATAAGGGCTAAAATGGTGTATGATCCCACAGCCAGACGCCTCAGTGCCCTCTGATGATTCTCCTCCGGTGGACATTCTGGATATGCTCCCATCAGGCCAATGAGAGACACTAATTCCTTTTAAAGGAATGCTTCAATGTGCTTTCCACTTGCCCCGAGCGCTGGTTTATTAAGCAAGAGCTGGCCAGCCTGGAGTGAGCCCAGAGATGAAAATGATGAAGGTATTGGGAAATAGGAGGTGTGAGGGGAGGGGAAAGGCATGATGCAAGGAGGCCAATCTGTTTCTTTGGCTTTGTTGTAGCCACCAGGGAATAGAATACACTTAAACTCAGCAAGAGGAGTTCAACTCAGTAACAAAGCGCTTCTACTGTCCAATGGTAAACAAGGAAATCCTCTCTCCAGGAAGTCATGAGATTTCTGATTCTTTCTGGAATGATTGAGAGGGTGTGATTCTGCAATAAATGGAGTTCTTTTTGTTTGCTTGTTTTGTTTTGTTTTTCTGGAGCATTTAATGTCTCTGTGAGATTAGTACCTATACGCTGTACCCTGATAAGGTTGTTTAGGTATCATGGTATTTTATGGATTTAGTTCTAAAATGTGGTTTCCCTACATTTAAAAAGCTGCCCTTCACTTGCAGGAATTGACAGTCACTCAGCCTCTCTGATGTTGGACCCGCCACTGTTCACGTACCTTTATGCTTTGCATGCATGCACCACTCTTGCCTCTTAATTTACATGGTGTGTGTGTGTGTGTGTGTGTGTGTGTGTGTGTGTGTGTGTGTGTGTGTGTGTGTGTGTGTGTGTGTGTGTGTGTGTGTGTGTGTGTGTGTGTGTATGATTATGGGTGTAGTTCTGGCTCTGTCAAGTGAGAGGGATTCTTCTTCAAGGGTAGGCACATCATTCAGTTGAATCCAACATGAGCTTAATAATGCACCTACCTGCCTTTCAATTATCTGCAGTGTCTAGACGCTGGCTCTGCCACAGGTAACCTGATACTGTATTGCTGAGTGACTTTGCTGGGTGGCTGAGTGACATAGAGCATATATGAGCAAATAATGAGGTTTGGAAAACATGTTTTTAGATGAGGGTAATACAGGCTAAAGACAGTCATACTCCACTCATCACTCCTACATCAACAAGGAATAGACGAGAGGTCAGAGTGGGGAAAATAAGGCTGCAGAGACTGGTAAGGTTCTCAGGAGGAGGAAAGACAAAATAAAGCTTGGATGGAGTCCAGGGCTGGGGGAGGAGAGAGGGGGATGCTGTACCAGCTTGGGCAAAAGCAGTCATTCCTCATCCTCCCAGTGTGGGCTGGCATTCTCAGGCTCAAGGGCAACACTCCTTGGTGTTTGCCCTCGGTGTGGGGTATGTGACACCAGCTGATGTCATGAGCCAGCAGATGTCCCACTGAGGAGAGGAGCCCACTCCTGTGTTTACTCTTAGCACCCTAGCACAATGGCATCTCCACCGGAGGGCAAGCACAGCCAGGAAGGGCTGGAGTGATGGAGGAGACCAGGTCGGCCCCTCCTGGTCCACACCTGCACCTCTCCCCATGGCCAGAGGGGGAACTGATGGAGCCAGAGTCCAAGGGTGAGATCGCACCGCCCTAGCACTGGGGAAGAGCGAAGATTACGAAAGGAGGCAGGTCGGTCCTTGCATCCTGGCTCTGCCTCTTTCTTGTCACTTCATCACTAGAACTGGGATAAAGTTTAGCAAGGTGGTTGGTACAGGAATCAGTAACTCTCATGCACTACCTTCCAGTGATTAGAAAATATGACAGAAGAGGTTCTAATTCACAACAAAAAACTGTAAGATCCCTAGGGGAACCTAATAGCAACAGCAACCACAAAACAAAATGCACAAGAATAAGAAGAAAACATTGAAAACAAACAAGCAATGAGTGGAAATCACTGTATCAGAAACATCATGGAATAGAAAGCTTTAGTAATGACAATGGTGTGATTGCACAAAGAGATGACTGGATCAGGACAGAGAATGTATGAATTCAATGTAATAAAAGTAGTATTTCAATGGGGGAAAAGGAGGATATACTTTTATGCAGCAAAAAAGTACAAAAGGGAAAAGAACATTGACCCAAATTCCCACTCTTCAGAAGCAATCAATATTAATATTTTGACGCATGTATTTGCTTTCACCCTTTTCTCCGTGTTAACATCGTTTAATAAATCACATACGTAATAAATAAGCACAATGTCCTTTAGAATCCATGGCTTAAGTTCTGTCTAAAATGGCCAGCCAGGTGTACTGCTGTCTCCTTCTCCCAGGATCAAGCCTGAGAAATTATAGAAACATGGAAGTCAGGGATACTAGGAATCACCAGCGATGACACAGCTCTGAGAAACTCCAGGGGATCTCAAGGCTGTTTGAGCTGACTTATGCGGGGGTTTGGTCCTTGCCCATTGTCTGCCGCTTTACAATAGAAATACGGAGCAGCAGCCCAACCACCAGTGCCCTTGTCTGTAGTTCAATGTCTGTCATTCAGTATATCTGTAGTTCATAGGTAGGGTTGTCATATTCAGCAAATAAAAATATAAGATGTGCAGTTCAATTTTAAATTCAGGTATAACAACAAATAATTTTTTAATATAGTTGGGTTCCATACAATATTTGGGGCATGTTTATGTTAAAATGTTTTTGTTGTTTATGTGAAATTCAAGTTCCACTAGGCAGCCTCTATTTTTTCTGCTGGCCCTATTCATAGATGACTGGGATAGTAATGCCTGCCCTGAAGGTCAAGCTGCTGGCATGTAGCTGGCCTCCACAGGACTGGGGACATATCTGGCCTTCATCCCAGGGTGATGAGAGAAGCCTGTAAGTAACCTGCTGTCATGGAGCTTTTCACATGGGGAGGGGGAACCAGAGTCTGTGCCCGGCTCATTGGGATGTTTCCCCACCAGCTTTTGGGATTTTGTACAGCTTGGTAGTTGTTAACCTCTGCTTCCATCATTCCCTTGACTCAAACCCTACAGCTGCGTAATAGTAGGGTAGGGAGGTCACTAATTCTCAGAAGTCTTCCCCAGATCCAAAACTTCTGCCTAGTGACCTGCTCAGCTGCAAGACCCTTGCACACCTGTGGACCACCATGGCATAAGGCTAGATTGCAACTTGATCTATGATCCAGGGCAGAGGGTCTCTGCTGTGGCTCCAAATAAGCAACAATTATTATAATTGAATTGGTAATTGTTGTTCTTATGGAATTTTTCCTTGCTTTTTATTCTTCTGCATACAGGTAGGATCTGGTTGGAAAGCCTGATGAGCCAAATTCTACAAAAAGCTTGTGTAAACTTGGCCTAAAAATCTGTTTCTGTCTAAAAGTCAAAATCATAACCCTGACACTGATATCTGGGAAGATGTGAATAAACCTCTAATGTCTGCTTTGCTTGTCAAAACTTGTATAGAATTTTACACTGAAAATGGTTTTTGGATATCCTATCACAAAAGGAGAATGTTCCCAGCCATAACCGCCTCCATGCTAATCTGAGTGTCATCTATTAACCGGGACCATCTTTCTTTTTTTTTTAAATTAATTTTTATTGGAGTATAGTTGTTTTACACTGTTGTGTTACTGTCTACTGTACAGCAAAGTGAATCAGCTATACTCATACATATGTCCCCTCTTTTTTTGATTTCCTTCCCATATAGGTCACTATAGAGCATTGAGTAGAGTTGTCTGTGCTATATAGTAGGTTCTCATTAGTTATCTATTTTATACATAGTATCAATAGTGTATATATGTCAATCCCAATCTCCCAATTCATCCCACTCCCCCCTTTTCCCCTTGGTATCCATATGCTTGTTCTATATTTGTGTCTCTATTTCTGCTTTGCAAATAAGATCATCTATACAATTTTTCTAGATTCTACATATATGCATTAATATACAATATTTGTTTTTCTATTTCTGACTTATCTCACTCTGTATGACAGGCTCTAGGTCCATCCACATCTCTACAAATGACCTAATATCGTTTCTTTCTATGGCTGAGTAATATTCCATTATATATATGTACCACAGCTTCTTTATCCATTCCTCTGTTGATGGACATTTAGGTTGCTTCCATGTCCTGGCTATTGTAAATAGTGCTGCAGTGAACACTGGGGTGCATGTGTCTTTTTGAATTACGGTTTTCTCTGGGTATATGCTCAGTAGTGGGATTGCTGGGTCATATGGTAGTTCTATTTTAGTTTTTTAAGGAACCTGCATACTGTTCTCCATGGTGGTTGTATCAATTTACATTCCCACCAACAGTGCAGGAGGGTTCCCTTTTCTCCACACCCTCTCCAGCATTTTTTGTTTGTAGATTATTTGTTAATGGCCATTCTGACTGGTGTGAGGTGACACCTCATTGTAGTTTTGATTTGCACTTTTCTAATAATTAGTGATCTTGAGCATCTTTTCATGTGTTTGTTGGCCATCTGTATGTCTTCTTTGGAGAAATGTCTATTTAGGTCTTCCACCCATGTTTTGATTGGGTTGTTTGTTTTTTTGGTATTGAGTTGCATGAACTGTTTGTATATTTTGGAGATTAATCCTTTGTCAGTTTCTTCATTTGTAAACATTTTCTCCCCTTTTAAGTGTTGTCTTTTCGTCTTGTTTATGGTTTCCTTTGCTGTGCAAAAGCTTTTAAGTTTCATTAGGTCCCATTTGTTTATTTTTGTTTTTATTTCCATTACACTAGGAGGTGAGTCATAAAAGATCTTGCTGTGATTTATGTCAAAGAGTGTTTTTCCTATATTTTCCTCTAAGAGTCTTATAGTGTCCAGTCTTACATTTAGATCTTTAATCCATTTTGAGTTCATTTTTGTGTATGGTGTTAGGAATTGTTCTAATTTCATTCTTTTACATGTAGTTGTCCAGTTTTCCCAGCACCATTTATTGAAGAGGCTGTCTTTTCTCCATTGTATATTCTTGCCTCCTTTATCATAGATTAGGTGACCATAGGTGCATAGATTTATCTCTGGGTTTTCTATCCTGTACCATTGATCTATACTTCTGTTTTTGTGCCAGTACTGTCTTGATTACTGTAGCTTTGTAGTATAGTTTGAAGCTGGGGAGCCTGATTCCTCCAGTTCCATTTTTCTTTATCAAGATTGCTTTGGCTATTTGGGGTCTTTTGTGTTTCCATACAAATTGTAAAATTTTTTGTTCTAATTCTGTGAAAAATGCCATTGGTAATTTGATAGGGATTTCATGAAACTGTAGATTGCTTTGGGTAGCATAGTCATTTTCACAATATTGATTCTTCCACTCCAGGAGCACGGTATATCTCTCCATCTGTTGTGTCATCTTAGATTTCTTTCACCAGTGTTTTATAGTTTTCTGCATACAGGACTTTTGCCTCCTTAGGTAGGTTTATTCCTAGGTATTTTATTCTTTTTGTTGCAATAGTAAGTGGGACTGTTTCCTTAATTTCTCTTTCTGACCTTTCATTGTTAGTGTATAGGAATGCAAGACATTTCTGTGCATTAATTTTGTATCCTGGAAGGAGAAATTACAACTGACACCACAGAAATACAAAGGATCATAAGAGACTACTACAAGCAACTATATGCCAATAAAGCGAACAACCTGGAAGAAACGGACAAATTCTTGGAAAGGTACAACTTTCCAAGACTGAACCAAGAAGAATTAGAAAATATAAACAGACCAATCACAAGTAATGAAATTGAAACTGTAATTAAAAATCTTCCAACAAACAAAAGTCCAGGACCAGATGGCTTTATAGGCAAATTCTATCAAACATTTAGAGAAGAGTTAACAACTATCCTTCTCAAGCTCTTCCAAAAAATTTCAGAGGGAGGAACACTCCCAAACTCGTTCTATGAGGCCACTGTCACCCTATATCTTTTTGAATTATAGTTTTGTTTGGCTATATTCCCAAGAGTGGGATTGCTGGATCATATGATAATTCTATTTTTAGTTTTCTGAGGAGTGTACATACTGTTTTCCACAGTGGCTGCACCAACTCACATTCTAACCAACAATGTAGGAGAGTTCCCTTTTCTCCACACCCTCTCCAGCATTTGTTATTTGTAGACTTTTTAATGATGGCCCTTCTGACCAGAGTGAGGTGGTACCTCACTGCAGTTTTGATTTGCATTTCTCTAGTAATTAGCCATGTTGAGCATCTTTTTATGTGCCTATTGGCCATTTGTATTTCTCCTTTGGAGAAATGTCTCTTTAGGTCTTCTGTCCATTTTTTGATTGGGTTGTGTGCTTCTTTGTTGTTGAGTTGTTTGCATATTTTGGAAATTAAGCCCTTGTCGGTCGCATCGTTTGCAAGTGTTTTCTCCCATTCTGTAGGTTGTATTTGCATTTTGTTTATGTTTTCCTTTGCTGTGCAGAAGCTTGTAAGTTTGATTTGGTCCCATTTGTTTATTTTTGTTTTTATTCCTATTGCCTTGGGAGACTGACCTAAGAAAACATTGGTATGATTTATGTCAGAGAATGTTTTGCCTATGTTCTCCTATAGGAGTTTTATGGTGTCATGTCTTATGTTTAAGTCTTTAAGCCATTTTTAGTTTGTTTTTGTGTATGGTGAGAGGGTGTGTTCTAACCTCATTGATTTACATGCAGCTGTCCGGCTTTCCCAACACTACTTGCTGAAGAGACTCTCTCAAAGACTCCATTTTGAGAAAAAACCCTGAGTGGAAGAGGGCTGAATAGTAGTTGGTAGTAATCCACCCACAGAATAACTGAGTATCACATGATGTTGACTGATAGAGTTGGGTATGAAGCAGGGTAAGTTGTCAGTGGGGCTGAGAGGTGGTTCTCCAAAGATGAGGATCACTGAATGGGATGAGTAAGTTTCAGAACCAGTACATGATCAACACTACAATCTAACACAGAATCTTTATATTAGAAATATGCTTTATTCAACACAACAAAAGAAAGCAAAGAGAGCAGAGAAAAACATTGTAGGGATATAACTGCTGCTGAGAGGGTGGTGTCAATACCATTTAGGGACACTGCATGGGAAGATAACTTATTTGTTCTGTGGGGAACTCCTGAGTCTAGCTAGAATGGGCAGGACAGTTAAAGGGAAGATTCCCTGCTCTGTTTTCATGATCTCGATTGTCAGTTTTCAAGGAGGGCATAGGTCATTTTCTTCCTAGAATCATGGTAGACTGATGACACTGATAATAAGATGGGAACATCAATAGGATGTCTACATATGTTCATGACACTGATTGGTGACCTTCTGATAGTGAGTAATGGAGGCTTGGGTGAAGCCAGTATAGACAGAGGAAATGAGGACTTACCACTTCTGCTCTAACTCATAGGCCAAGAGAAGTTGGAGACAGGAGAGAAGCAGCAACCCAAGAAGAGGGCAATGCAGCTGGATAGGGGGTTGAGACAATGTGGGACCAAGTACCAACAGGAGGACTTCAGTGCTTGTAGTTCTTCCTGCTGGAGGAGGAGGTGGTGGTTTATTTGACGGTGGAACTGCTGTCCCTGGAGGAGCTGAGGCCACCCACTATGGCTCTGCCACTGCCGGAACTGAAGCCACCTCCAACGCTGTGACCACTGCTGTAGGAATAGCCATTGCCTCTGCCCAGGCCTAAGCTACTGCTGATACCACTGACACTGCCATAGCCACTAGAGATGGTAGGCTGCATGTGGCCATGGTCTGTCTCAGATCAGTCTCTGGATCATGTGGTTGAGCTCAGCAGTCTCCTGCTTGGTGTTATACATGTCATCCCTTTGTCTATGTACCTTGACCTGCAGCTCCTTACACTGTAGTCCAGAAGAATAGAGAAGCAGTGTGCATTGGGGTAGATACAGTGTTTATGGGCTTTCACATGCCAAAAATGGCTTTCAATTCCCAGCCATCTAATAAACTCACACCAAACGATGCGACATCTCTAGAAATAGTAGATGGCACAAGATTATTTGCTGCTGCACAACTGAATAGTTCTGTATGATCATTGAGCACCTAGTTTTTCAATAAACTAGTGATGTTCTTAGTGATATCTATGGGATTTCACAATCAGGAAGAGGTTGAAGGCAAAACTCAGTAGGGCAATGTCATTAAACTCTTTTTTCTTTTTATTCAATAGGCCCAATTGTAAATTGTTTAATTGTCTACATGAACTGAGCAATGACAGACCTCCTATGAAATCATCCAGGGTCTTTGTATTTCAAACTCCACTCAAAAAACTGCGGTAGGCTGGTGCAGCTGAGTGTAACCACCTGGGGCGCGGGCACAGGATTTCTCTCCCGCTGCTGGCAACTGCTCACCTTGGTCTCGTGTAAGGACTTGGCCTCAGCCTGCCTCATTTGAGCAATCTCCCCATATAGGCCTTTGACCTCAGAAATGGTGCTGTCCAGGTCCAGATTATGGTTGTTGTCCACGGAGAGGACCGCAGAAATGTCTGAGCTGTAGGATTGCATCTGAGAGCACTCCTACCAGATATGGATTGTTAGTACCTCTGCTTCCAGTGATACATCTATGAGATCCAACTCCCAAACATTCCATCCACTCAGACTCTTAAGTAGAAAAATGAACAAACCAATGAACAAACAGGGTAAGGTTCTCTCCATCTCAAAGTAAGAATATAAGTGATCAATTTGATCGTTAAGGGTATTTATCTTGGTGTGCAGTTCAACCTCATTCATGCAGCATCCTCATCCTGGGAAAGGAGGAACAACTCAGAGTCAGCCGACCCCTACTCCCAGCCCACCCAATATCTTCTCCTCCCATGTGTGGGCTCTTCCAGCCTTCGACAAAGGAATGGGGACACCTAATATTGCTAAGCTCACCTTCAGTGTTACAGGTTCATTCGGTGCGGTTGCAGGCCTATTGATTTCTTCTTCATTTCCAGAGAGGGTACTGAAAGACGCTTGAGCCAGTGAGCAAAGGATTTTGAAAGCCAATGGAAATTTTCATTTCCATTGGATATTTTTCCTAAGCAATGATGCCCTCAAATGGACCTAGTCACTCGGTAGACTTGAAGTGTGGTTTTCAGAAAACTGAGCTCACTTCTCTCCTGTAACTCACTTGTTCTTGAAGTCCTCCACCAGATCCTGCATGTGTCTGAGTTATGAATCCGGGAAGCCACTAAAGAAGAGGAGAGATTCCTTCCACCCCCTGAGGTTGTTGATGTACTGCTCAAACGTAGGCATCAGGGTCAGCCTCATGGGCTTG